>NC_141136.1:182472716-183079383 GCF_053477565.2 Lygodium microphyllum | reverse complement strand
TCACATCCTCCTCCCATTGGCAGCTCAATTTCAACCCTTCCACTACCCTCTCACCCCTTGAGGTGGACATTGCAGTTCGTGCTTCACACTACCCTCACACCCCTTGAGACGGACATTGCGGTTCATGGTTCATGGTGGCTGACCTCTTCCTCCTTCAGGAAGGCACACTCGTATCCATGGCTTCTTTACCAACAGATGACCAGACTACTGGGTGCTCCTACTGTGGCATCACTGGACACACCACCAATGCTTGCCGACTTCGACCCTTGCTCCCCACTCCTCCGGAGTATATGCGCCTTCCACCAGGCACTCCTTGTGCCACCTCTCCTTTCTAGGCCACAGAGATCGTTATGCATCGGTTATCAGAGTACTATGCTCAAGGCAATAAGATGCATCCGATGCGCACTAAGTCCTTTTGAGCACATGGAGGATCGATTGGCGCTATGACCTCCTGGAGATCGTCGCAATGCCAACGACAATCTTCTCCCACTTATTTTCAAGTACAATGGCTTCCACGACCTACGGATCTGCACTCCACTCCATCGAGAGACTGTGATTGTTTGATACCGTCTCCTCATCAGTCTGCTCCTTCCAGAAGCAGTGGCTGCTCGACTCCTTCCTCTTCTTCGGCTACCCAATTCGCTCCACTGAGAGACAACGATTGCTTCCCACCTCTTGCTCATTCTGAGCCCTACCCTTCCCCACCCTCGACTACTCAGGTTCAAGAGGCTGTCTCTGGGAGCTCTTCGACACGACTGGCGGTACTTCCTTCATCATCAGACATTTCGGAGTCCGTGATCCATGAGTTTTTGGATTTCCTATCTACTTTAGAGGGGGGTGTTATTTCTTTTCCCTCACAGGGGACATCTCCTTCTTCGACTTCGGCGGAGGCCCCTCCACCTCCACCTCCACCTCAGAGGGGGAACCTACTCCACATGAAGTTCTTCACCCATCCTCTACTTTCTTGGGGTAGCTGTCTTCGACTAGTCATCTCTTCTACTGAGACCCAAGATCTTCAAGTGCCACCTAGATCGGGATCTCGAAGGTTCAACCGCAACTTGGTGATGAGGCCTTTGTATTCCTTTCAGCATGGATGCACGGAGCTAGTGGCTTCTCTGCCGAGGTTGAGTTTCAAGTTCTCTAGTTCACTCTGTCTATTGTTCTTTATTGCAGGTTCCCTTTCCAGTGGAAATCTTGGATCTTAGGGATCCTCTACATCTTCTTCCTCCTCTTCTCTTCTTGCCTTGGTCACTTGGTTAGCATGGAGCCACCTCCCGAGATCGAGTACGGGAATATCCTTATGGTTCTCAGCACCACACAAAGTCCGACATTCCTCCTATGCATTGCAAGTTTTTATCATCTATGTACTAGGGAGCTTGGGCAAGTGAACAATTTCCCCACGAGGGACATTGTCCAAGTGGCACCTACTACATGAGTATTCTTCAACATATAGCATTGCATCTCCACCTCCCTCTTCTCTTGTTCCCCTTTTTGGGCCTGAGAGGGGATGTTGAGAAACCCTTCACCCGCAGTTTGCGTTTTTGTGTTTCTGCGTTTTGTGTTTAGGGTTTGCAAACCTAAAAAGGGGCGCCATTTTAGACTGACTGTGCCTAATTATAGGCCACTCTCTCATTCATTCACTACAGTTTGGAAATTGAGATTCAAGGATATAAAGATAAACTTGATTTCCAAATTATGAACATGGAAAGAGCCGATATTGCTCTAGGGAGGGAGTGGCTATGGGGATTGGAACCATCCTTAAAACATAGTTATCATCATAATACACTGAAATTTGAAAGGGATGGTAAGACTTTTGTCATTCAAGGTGAACATGAAGTATCTGATAATCCTTTGTTGTGTTCCACTGAGGTTCAGAAGCTCATAAAGAAGGAAGTTTGTGAGGTATACATGTTATGGTCTCTTCCTATACAAAACACTTTTACTTTCTGTAATATAAAGCAACAATTTTCTTATGTTTGTGAGTTGAATGTAAATAATGAATTAAGTAGTTTGTTAGATGACTTTAAAGATGTGTTTCCTTCTGATTTATCAAGTGGCCTTCCACCAGATAGGGGTGATATAAATCACCCAATTGACACAAATAAGGATACTCACCCTATTTCTAAACCACCTTTTAAGTTAAGTGAAACGCAGCACCAAGAAGTTGAAAGGCAAATTAAGGATTACCTTGATAAAGGGTTTATACAACCCAGTAATTCACCTTGGGCTTCGCCAATTTTATTAGTAAAGAAAAAAGATGGTTCTATGCAACTTTGTGTTGATTATAGAGCACTTAATAAAATAACGGTGAAGAATAAATTTCCTATGCCCAGAATGGAAGATCTTTTTGATCAATTACAAGGGGCAAAACTGTTCACAAAGATAGATTTAAGATCAAGCTATCACCAAGTAAGAATTAAGGCACAAGATGTTCCTAAGACAGCATTTCGTACTAGATACGGGCATTATGATTTTTTGGTGATGCCTTTTGGCCTCACTAATGCACCAACTACCTTTATGAAGCTAATGAATAGTGTCTTACGGCCCTATCTAGGACATGTTGTAGTAGTCTTCTTGGATGATATCTTGATCTTTAGTAAATCAAGAGAAAAACATTTGGAACACTTGAACTTGGTATTCCAACTGTTAAGAACACATTCCCTTTATGTGAAGAAAACTAAATGTGAATTCTTCGCACAAGAGGTCAAATATTTGGGGCATATTATCTCGAAAGAGGGAATCAAGATGGATCCAGAAAAAGTAAGGGCAATTATTAAATGGCCATCTCCAAGAAACCTGGAAGAGCTGCAGATCTTCCTAGGTTTATCTGGATTTTATCGTAGATTCATTCGAGATTATGCCAAAATAGCTATTCCAATGACAGACCAACTTAAAGGGAAAGGAAAGAGCTTTAATTGGGGAACAGACCAAAATGAAAGTTTTCAAAAACTTAAGGTAGCTATTGCTACAGCTCCAGTACTATTTATTGTGGATCCCAATAAACCATTTGTGGTTGAAGCTGATGCGAGTGATAAGGCGATAGGCACGGTCTTATTACAAGAAGGTCGACCAGTTGCTTTTGAAAGCAAGAAATTAGACCGTGCAAAACAGAATTATTCTGTTTATGAGAGGGAGTTGTATGCAATAGTACATGCAATGAAGAAATGGAGGCACTATCTGTATGGTGCCAAACTTTTGATTTTATCGGATCATGAAAGCATTAAGAGGCTTAATGATCAACCGGATTTACACGGGTGTAAAGCCGGATGGGCCGAACTCCTCCAAGAGTTCGACTATGAGATAAGATATAGAAAAGGAAAGTATAATATAGTAGCTGATGCACTCAGCAGAATGCCCATCATAAATGAATTGAGTTTTACTCAATTCACTTCCGACTTGCTTAAATCTTTAAAAGAGAAATGTCAAGTTGATCCGGCATATTCCAACATATGGGAAGCAATAAAAAATGGGGATCCAAATGAAAGTGCTTCTACTGAGGAAGGAATATTTGAGGATGTTCAACAAGGAAATGGAGCATCACGGGTTGCTCAAACCGGATTCAAGTGGAAGAATTTTACCATTGATAATGGTTATTTACTCTACAAGGGTAGGATATGTGTCCCGAAAGATACAGAAATAAGGCGCCAGATACTCTTTGAGTGTCATGATACCCCTACCGCGGGACATCCAGGAGTTAATAAGACTTATAGTCTTATTAAAAGGCAATTCTATTGGCCTGGAATGAATAAGGACATCCTTGACTATGTGGTCAAATGTAATAAATGCCAGGTTAATAAAGCTGAAAGATTGAAAATGGGAGGACTTCTCCATCCACTAGAGATTCCTTCAGGAAAATGGGAGAGTATCTCCATGGATTTTATTGTTGCATTACCCAGAACACAAAGGGGGCACGACTCTGTGTGGGTGATTGTGGATAGGTTAACCAAAATGGCTAGGTTCATTCCAACTTCAACTGATGTTAAAACACCAGAATTGGCTAGATTGTTCGTAGAGAACATATATCGATTATATGGCCTTCCGGCAAATATAGTTTCTGATCGGGATAGAAAATTTGATAGTCAATTTTGGCGTGCGGTATTTAGAAAGTTGGATACTAAACTTAGCATGAATACGGCGGATCACCCGCAAACTGATGGGCAAACTAAAAGGGTTAACCAAATCCTTAAAGATATGCTTAGGGCATATGTAAGTAAAAGGCAAACTAATTGGGAAGAGTATCTACCGATAGCAGAGTTTGCATATAATAGTGCCAAGCACTCTTCCACTGGATATAGTCCATTTATGTCAATGTATGGGTTTCAGCCCAGAGCTCCTCATGCAGTAGAACTGCATAAGGAAAAGGTTTAGGCAGCTAAGGATTTTTTGAAGGATATGAATAGTATGTTAAAATTTGCTCAAGAAAATATTAAAAAAGCTCAAAATCGAGCTAGCGCATGTGCAGATCCTCACCGAAGAGACATCTCCTTTGAAGAAGAAGAATTGGTCTATCTTAAGGTGCCTGAACAAACCAAAACCATGAAAATGGGACAATGTCCAAAACTTTCACCCAGGTATTGTGGTCCTTTCAGAATACTTAAAAAGGTGGGAGAACTGGCTTACAAGCTCCAACTACCTGCTGGTAGTAAAATACATCCAGTTTTTCATGTAAGTAAGTTAAGGAAGAAGCTGGGTGATTTGGATAATCTAATCTTAAATGATAATATTGAGGAGCTATTAGATGACCAATCTAATCCACATGAACCAGAAAGAATATTAAATGTTCGTAATAGACGAACAAGGAATACTATTTATCAAGAATGTTTGGTTAAGTGGAAAGATTGTTCAGAAGAAAGCTCAACATGGGAGCAAGTAAGTACCCTAAGGAAAAGGTTTCCCAATTTACAGTTAGACCTTCCAAGTATCGTTTTCGAGGACGAAACCGATTCTTAAGGGGAAGGAAATGTTATATTAATAAGGTAAATTACGGGAAGCAAGCACGAGGGATGACCGTCCGGGGCCTTGGGCGCCCAAACGGGGTTTAGGGTAGCCTAGAATTAAAGAGAGTCCAAGAATAGTAGAACTCACCAACAAATGGCGGCTAGCAAACGGATTACGATGAGAGTTGCTAGCAATAACTAGGCAAGGCTGGGAGGAAAAAAGGATCTTGTGCCCTTTGAGTGTCGGGCTGTATTCTTCTGGAATTCTCTTCATATTTTCACTCGCTTAACAGCCTAGCACAGTGGACAGAGACTGGTCGGACTACTCTTGGATTTTGAGAAAGCTTATGACAGGGTGAACTGGGATTTCCCAGAGGGCACCATGGTGAGGTTGGGTTTCCCCCAGGCTTGGATTCGCGGAGTCTCCGCACTTTACAGATCGGCCACCAGTAGGGTTTTCATAGAAGGTAGGCGGGGGGAGGAGTTTCGACTGGAGAGATCGGTCCGATAGGGTTGCCCTTGGCCCCATACATGTTCCTACTCTTTGCATAGGCGATGTCCCACTTCCTCAGATCTCCGATGAGCAGACTACTCGGGCTCCACCTTCCCATGAGAGAGGAGACTGAGCTGCTAGACTCAGAGTATGCAAATGATACATCACTCTACATTGAGGATGATGTGTTGATACTGGAGAGAGTGAGGTTGGCTCTTGAGGTGTTTTGTCCTGTAGCGGGAGCAAAAATCAACTGGCGGAAGTCGGTTGGTTTTCTCACAGACCCGAACTCTAGCACTGAGTGGAGCGTCCACTTGGGATTCAAATGGGTAAGCAAACCGTCCGTTATCTAGGGTTCCAAGTGGGACTCCACATCACTCCTGCCCGGCAGTTTCTTCCAATCCTCGACTCTGTTCGGAGGAAGCTGACCTACTAGAGCACGGCTTGCCTCTCACTAGCAAACCGAGCCCTAGTGGTTAATCAGATCCTCCTAGCAACGGCCTGGTACATCACCTCATGTTGGTGTTTCTTGTCATCTTGTGCAAGGCAGTTTCGCCGCTTGGTGCAGAACTTCTTGTGGTCCGGGTCTGACGTCTCCAAGGACTCCAAGGCCAAGGTGGCGTGGGCAACCATCATATGGCATCATTCAAAGGGAGGGCTCGGGATCATAGACCCAGAGTATCACAGTATGGCCCTCTTGGATAAGCTAGTCGTCCGTAGTCTCACACCAAGAGGGCTGACAGACTAAGGCTCGGTGGTGAGTGGAGGCCGTCCCTGAGATGGATCTTCACATCAGCCCAATTCACACCCCCCCCCATCACCTTTCCTACGTAGCTTGCTCTGAGTGTGGCAGGGCCTCCGTAAGGCCCTGATACAGAGTTCCTAGGCTGCCAGGAGGAGATAGACCGTCAGCTAGTGATCTGGAATCCCCAGGTCAAAGATCAGGATGGGGCTCAGATCGGTGAGCGCCCCCGCATCCAGTGGGCTGGGTGGGAGACCAGCTCGGCTTGTACCATAAGGACATGGAGGGAGGTGTACAAGTTGACAGATGAGGAGGTATTGTGGCGAGCATCAGGCTACCAGAGAGAAGTGGAGCTGAGGAGAAGGGAGATAGATGCAACAATTCCTCAGGACTGACTCGGGCATCCCCCTCTAGGGGGCAAGGAGAGTGGGCGGCGCTCCACTTGGGACCTTCTTCACCGTATAGGAGGAGTGTCTGGCTCTTGACAGGGGGCAGCAGGATGAGGGGATCGTTGTCCTCGCATGGAGAAGAATCCGACTGATTGGCTTGCAAGGGAAGACATGGAGACTGGATCCCCTTGTCTTCTAAGAGGAGCTCAGGGATTGGCGCCTTTGGATCTAGGAGGGCAAGCCACTTGATGAGCTGGAGTGGGATCCAGGGGAGTGGCTATGGCCAGCCACTGCTGTCGCCAAGAAGCCACCGAGACTCCTGGAGTACACTGCTAGGATTGACAAACACGTACTGATGCAAGAGGATATGGATTGGGCGTTGTCGTGTAGCAGGTACTGGGCGGAGCATGGCATCACGAAGCCTTTTCGACAGTCCTTCTGACGCAGCCTATGGGATAGCTGGAGACCGAGGATGGTATCATACTTCTTATGGCTGGTGGCACACGGAGGCTTGGCGTGGGAAGTTGGCTTGCCCAGATACAGGAGGGAGTTTGTAAGCGTTGCACACAGCAGCCTTTGGAAACCCCAAAACACTTTCTTTGGTCATGCAAGGTTGCGCATCTAGTGTGGAGAGGAGCAGGCTGCATCCTGCGCCGCATGGCTCCCAACGTGGGATGCATCTCCTGGGGAGCTTTCCGTTGGCAAGCAGTTAGCCAGGGCCGTCACCTTCTGTATGAGGCCGGGATGTAAGACACGATATACATTATCGAGGCAGGGTTGTGCACAGTGGTCAGTTTGAAGGCTCTACCCATCCGCCAGGTACTGACACCCACAATAGATCGCTCTGAAGTATGGGAGATCGTAGGAAGTCTTATTGGATAGCATATCTAGAAGACAGGGTATCAGGAGGTTTTTGGTAGAGAGAGACTTTCAATACAGGCAACCTTGGCAAAGCTCTGGACTTCCATCATGCACTCCCTCCGCGGACGATGGAAACAGGTGCAGGGCGAGTCCAGGGCTCGTCAAGAGCACCTCTATCATTTCATGCGCACTTGGGGTGGCTAGGATCTGTTTTTCAAGATACAGGCAGCCAGCCCCAAATGGCGTTACACCCCCCCTCTATGGCTTCTTGCCCCCATCCCCCCTAGACCGCCCTGAGAGGCTTGTACATTTGATATATTTGCAAATCTGCATCAGCAACAGTTAGTCTGTTGAGCATGAGCAGTTCCTTGTATTCAAAGATCTTGTTTCTGAAGTGATATAATTAGCCACTCTTTATTTGCCAAAAAAAAAAGAGTTTCTACTTGCTCCCTTGCTTTGGAGTTCCAAAGGATTGTGCTATTGATTATCTTGGTATGTAAGCCTATTGGTTCTATGGTTGCTGCTTTTATCTTTTCTTGCGTTTTCAGTCATTCTCTCTCCAACAGCCTACGTTTTTAGTTTTTCTCTCTCTTGTAGCGTGCGTTTTTTGTCTTTCTCTCTCCTCACCTACGTTTTTCTACTGGTTGCAACCTCTTATACCTGGTCGCATCCTTCTTCCACTGGCAACTCACTTCCAACCCTTCCACTACCCTCCCACCCCTTGAGGCGAACATTGCAGTTCGTGGTTCATGGTGGTTGACCTCTTACTTCTTCAGCAAGGAACGCCGGTACCCATGGCTTCTTTACCAACAGATAACCAGACTATTAGGTGCTCCTACTATGGCATCACCAGACACGCCACCGATACTTGCCGACTTCGACCTTTGCTCCCCACCCCTCCGGAGTATATGCATCTTCCACCAAGCACTCCTTGTGCCACCTCTTATTTTTGGGCCACAGAGATCGTTCTGCATCGGCTATCAAAGTACTATACTCAAGGCAATAAGGCGCATCCGATACACACTCTGTCCTTTCGAGCACATGGAGGCTCGATTGGCGCTACGACCTCCTGGAGATCGTCGCAATGCCAGCAGTAATCTTCTCCCACTTATTTTTAGGTACAGTGGCTTCCACAACCTACGACTCTACAGTCCGCTCCATCGAGAAACACTGATTGTTTGATACCGTCTCCTCATCAATACACTCCTTCGAGAGATAGTGGTTGCTCGACTCCTTCCTCTTCTTCGGCTACCAATCAGCTCCACTTAGAGACAGTGACTATTGCCCACCTCTTGCTCATTCTGAGCCCTACCCTTCCCCACCCTCAACTACTCAGGTTCGAGAGGCTACCTCTAGGAGCTCTTTGGCACCCCAAATACCTTCTTCGGTACGACCAGCGACACTTTCTTCGTCATCGAACATTTCAAAGTCCGTGATCTATGAGTTTTTGGATTCCCTATCCACTTCAGAGGTGGATTCAGAGGGGGATGTTATTTCTTTGCCCTCAGAGGGCACTGAGTTTCACATATGGAGGCAATGGAACCCCAATTGTTTTCCCCCCCTCCATATTGAAATGCTGCAAAACTTTGGAGATATACTCCTATTGAGATAGATAGAGCAATCCTTTTGACCTATCTCTAAGTATTCGCATACCAAGAATGTGATTTGCATCACCAAGATCCTTCATGTCAAAGTTTCCACAAAGACTTTGCTTCAATGAATCCAAGGCATGAGTATTCCTGCCAACAATCAGCATGTCATCAACATGCAGAACCAAGATAATCAAGCTATCATCTACTGCCTTCTTAGTGTACAAGCAGTGATCCACTTGACTTCTATGGAAACCTTGAGATTGCATAAATGTATCAAACTTATGATACCATTCTCTTGGTGCTTGTTTCAGCCCATACAAACTCTTTTTGAGTTTACATACCATCTTTTCTTTCCCTTTTCCAACAAAACCTTCAGGCTACTACATATATATATGTCCTCATGCAAATCATCATGTAAGAATGCAGTTTTTACATCCATCTGTATGAGATCTATATCTTCAGCTGCAACAAAGCCCAAAATGGTTCTCAATGTAGTCATCTTGACTACAAGAGAGAAAATCTCATCAAAGACAATTCCATGCTCCTACTTGTACCCCTTTGCAACCAATCTTGCCTTGTACTTTGGTGACGAACCAAAAGTGACCTTCATCTTGTAAACCCATTTGCATGGAAGTGTTTTCTGCCCTTTAGGCAATTGCACCAAGTTCCAAGTGCCATTTTTCTCAAGACATTCCATTTCTGACAACATGGCTTTATACCATTTCTTGTTGTCCTGTCTGTCCATTGTTTCCTTGAAGCAAGATAGTTCACCACAGTCTGTCAACATGACATAATCAGCCACATTATTTGCACCAAGAATGAATCTATCAGGTTGTCTAGTAGCCCTAGATGATCTCCTAACCCAATGATCATTGTTTGCTGGTTGTTGAGCATTTTCAGCTTGCTGTCTTGGCATTTCAACCTGCAAATCAGCATTAACAGCTTATTGTCCTGACTGTTCCTGCACATATAGTGGCTCATTATCATGGGCAATAGCTGGCTGATCATTTCCAACATTATTTTCTGCATTTACAAGTTCATTTACAGCAGGTATATGCTGCTGTACAGCGGACACATTTTGCTGTCCAAAAGGTATTTCTTCCTGGAATACAACCCTACGAACCTCCTCAGTCTTTTCAAGCTGTTTATACATGCGATATTCCCGGAAGATAACATCATTGCTGTGTACTACTTTCCTTTTCTCGGGATTCCACAATCTATACCCCATTTCACCCTTGTCACCATATCCTAGGAAAATGCATTTATAGGACTTTGGCTCAAGTTTGTTGCATTTTTCTTTACGAATGTGCACAAAAGCCTCGCAGTCAAACACTTTCAGGTGAGCATATGAAGGTGGCTTGCCTGACCACGCTTCTTGGGGAACTCCCCCCCCCCCCCCTCCCAAGACCTATTTGGTGACCGATTAATCAAGTGTACGGCTGTCATAACAACCTTTGCCCAAAAACCATGGGGTAATGCAACATGAGACAGCATCGTACGGACCTTATCCTGTATAGTCTGATTCATATGCTCTACAACTCCATTTTGGGGTGGATTATGAGTAGTGAGCTCCCTCTTTATCCGTTTGCTGTCACAAAAAAAGGCCTTGGACACATATTCGCCACCATTGTCAAAGTGAAGACACTTAAGTGTCTTATCTGTCTGATTTTCAGCCAACACCAAGAATTCTTTGAACTTGTCAAGCACTTCATACTTACTATGAATAGGATAAACCCATACCTTTCGTGTAGCATCATCGACAAAGGTAACAAAATATTTCTTTCCCCCTAAAGATAATCCTGGCATCTGATATATATCTCAATGTACTAACTCTAAAGGGAAAGATTTCAGCGAAAGAGAATTTTTGTGAGACATCTGTGCATGTTTACCAGAAATACAATGATCATAATGCTCGAAATCAGCATAACAAAGACAAGGCAAGTAACCCAAACGAGAAAGCACTTTCATTTCTATTTCACTCATGTGTCCCAACCGGCCATGCCACAAAGAAACGCTTGGCTACTCGGTCACGGCAACAACATGATCACTCACACTAGATACATGAAGAGGATACAAAGTATCACTTTTACAACCTCTGGCAATCACTCTAGATCCCTTACAAATCTTCCATTTTCCATCACCAAAGGTGGTATAAAAACCATCATCATCTACCTGCCCTGTGCTAATAAAGCTCTTCTTGAGATGAGGTACATGCCGTATATGCTGAAGTGTGAAAACAGATCCATTCTAAAACTGCAACTGCACACTGCCAATACCTGCAATGTCACATGCATAGTTGTCTCCAAGATGGACAACACCATGTCGACCCCCTATATAGGCAGAGAACCACTCTCGATGAGGGGTGATATGGAAGGAAGCACCTGAATCGAGAATCCAAGTATGCATGTCCTCATCTGTATCTGCAAGTAAAGCATGTGTACCAAAGTGTGAAGAGACCAAAAGTATGTCCTCCCCACTGTCAATGTCATGAGTGACTACATTCACCTCTTCAATTTTGACATTACTCTTCTTAGGTTGACCCTCTTTCTTCTCTTCCTTGCTATCATCTGTCTTCTTGCTCTTTTCTTTCTCTTTCTTCCATTTGTAATAGTCACGTTTAAAGTGACCCTTCTTGCCACAATGATGGCATTCAATATCTTTGCCACGCGATTTATTGTGTCCCTTGCTATCATATTTTCCTTTCTGTTGTGATCTGCCCCTAGTATGCAAAGCATTAGAAGACTTACTAGATGCATTGTTCTGCTGATTCATTTCTTGCATTAGTAGAGCACTTTACTCTCTACATCAACATACAAAAGGATCACATGAGAGTTGCTCATAGCAATTTTGAATGTATCCCAACTCTCTGGTAGAGTGCAACGCAAGAAAGTAGCCTTAAATTCCTCATCAATCATGAATTTCAAGGCAACCGATTGGCTGAAAATAGAGTTAAACTCACTTAAGTGAGTAGACATTCCTGTACCCTCTTTCATACGCAAATCCATAAGTTTTTTCAACCAATACACTTTGCTTGCAGCACTCTTCTGTGCATACAATTCTTCCAATCTAGTCCATATAGCATATGCAGAATCCAAGCCTTCAATGTTGAACAACAAGGCATCAGAAATCGATAGCTTGATGGTTGAGCGTGCAAGCTCATTTAATTCATCCCAATCTTCCTGTTCCATGTCCGCAGGCTTTTTCCCTTTGGTTTTGATCGGCTTTTGCCTGCTTCTTTTGCAACACGATATTGTAGCACTGTTTTTGTCAAACTGCAAAGTTATGTGCTCCTTCAAGCTTCTTTTATGCATATGAGATTACTGCTGTCACTGCTGCCAGCCATGATTTTCAGCCCAAATGTGACCAAAAAATCAGCAAATGCAGGCCCAAACTGTCACCCAAGTGACCAAGGTACAAACAAGTACCAACCAGCAATAAATAACCACGTAGAAGCACAGATTTCAGATCTGTATTTAAATTTTCAAAAGCACCAAACCATGTGCTACAGCAATCTACAACTGATTACAGCTGTTCCAAGGGCATATGCATCACATTACATGATAAATCCCAAATTTTAGCTGCAATTTCTGTTGTACATGTACCCACGGGCATAAAATTTGACACGCACAGTCAAAAGCCCCAAAATTTCGTGCTCAAAGCATCAACCACACATCTGCATTTTCTCTGTCATGTATAAAACAGGCCAATTCAGCCAAACTAGAGCAATTTCAGCAAAACCCCCAAATTGTGCAAGTGATGGATGTCCAAATTGCATGGAATTGAGCCTGCATATACATAAAATGACCAAATGGTGCACAAATTTTGCCCAAACTGCAAAAGCCCCAAATTGCATGGGTTCCAATGTGCATCAATGTCAAGAAATTGGGTAAATTTCAGTCCAATTTGTGCATGTACATGAAAAGCCCCAAATGTCGAGGATAAATTGTCACAATTCCTGCAATTTCTGAGATAGATATCATTTTTTCATCTTGCTCGCACCAAATTTGGACAAATCCCCAAATTTTTCGAGTCCTGTGTGCACTAATTTTAGTGAAATTGAAAGAATTTCACCAAACCAAAATGTGAAAAAGCCCCAAAATTCCCGGGCAAATGTACACCGACTTTGCAATTTCTGAGTTAGATCATCCAATTCTACGTTAAGATCCCCAAATTCCGGAAAAGCCCCAAATTTCTGGCTCAACTTTGCACTGTGCCTCCAGCGCGTGAACTCTGGACAAAAAAAAGGAATTAAAAGAGATTTGGTAGAAAATAGAATTTCTCATTTGGAAAAAAAAAATTGACAGGGACGCCCCGTTGACTTGTGAGGCGGGTCACGTGACCTGTCAACCATGACCCGCTTGCCACCTGTTACACGCTGCTGCCCGACCGTCACACACAGTGGTTACATTGGCCTTGTCGCAACTGCTGGTCATCTCGCCAATCCAACAGTCGTCGCCCCACTGCTAGTCATTGCCCCACTCACCAATCCAACAGTCGTCGTGTGGAGCTGGTTGCCCGTCATTTGTCAGTTAGAGCCTGGCCCTGTCACACACTCTCCACAGCCCACCTTCTGCAGCTCACGACCTGTTGTCTGTCTATAGAGATGACGTTTTTGTCCTATGCCTACACCCTAGAACTATCGCCTAACAGAGGCATGACTTGTTGACCTGCACGAACTCCGAAAAGTACAAAATGCCTCAACCACAGCTCTGATACCAATTTGTAGTAACGGGTCGGCACGAAGATCGAGATAGTAGGTGTTCATTACGCGTGGAGAGAGAGAGAGAGAGAGAGAACAGAGTAGAGAGTGTGCACGATTTCAAGTACCATGACGAGTGTACTAGTTTAGGTTTTTAGATAGATATATATGTGTAAGTACAAGTGCTAAGGGTGTGTTCACACTTGAGCACATTAAAAAGCCACGAGGGCCTTTATTCCCAACATACACTTTGACATGTGTACTATGCCTGTTAATTCATATGGGGGTGCACAGTATTTTGTCACTTTTATTGATGATTTCAATAGAAAGTCATGGGTATATGTGTTAAAGAGCAAAAATAAATTTTTGGATGCCTTTAAAAGGTTTCCTACTTTTGTTACTACACAGAAAGGGCTTAAGTTAAAAGCTATACAAACAGATGAGGGAGAGTATGTAGTTCAAAAAGTTTTATGAGATGTGTGGCATTAAGAGAGAGTTGACAACCCCTTAAAATCCTACATTAAATGGCATGGCTGAAAGATATAATCGCACACTTTGTGAGAGAGTCGGATGCATGCTGTCCACAACTAGTCTCCCGCAACAATTCTAGGAAGAGGCTCTTAAAACTGCAATTCATATATGCAATCGCTCTTCAAATGGTGCATTGGAGAATGGCATTCTTAAAGAGGTTTGGTCTGGCAAACCTGCTTCGTATGACCATTTGTGTGTATTTGGTTGTGATGCCTTTGTGCATGCACCTGTAGATCAGAGGACCAAACTAGACATGAAACCCATGAAAGGCATCTTTATGGGATATGAAGATGAGGGAGACATGGGTTAAAGTCAAGACGTAGTATTTAATGAGGTAAAGTTACTAAAACATGCTATACAAGGTGACCCTGACAAAAAGAAGGTCAAATTTCAGCATGAACAACCAGTCATTAGCTAAAGATTCTATTCCCTTTGATGTTGAAAATAAGCAGCAACCCATTGTGCTACAACCAGAAGATAATGGACAGCAAACAGATGCATAGGATGGAATAGGACAGCAAGAAGAGTATGTTGAAAACAAGTTACAGCAGCAAGGAAATGCTGAAAATCAGCCATCGGGTGATGGTGTGCACATCCCTAACGATGTAGGACCATTGCCTAACAATACAAATCATTGGGTAAGAAGGTCTACACGTGTCAAAAGGTAGACACAAAGAATTCAGCCTTCTTTGGATTGCATTTTGTTGATTGATGAAGGTAAGCCTCTGACATTTAAGGAGGCACAATCATGTGAAAACAAGAGAAAATGGGAGCTTGCTATGCAGGAAGAGATGAAGTCTCTATATACAAATAACACATGGGAGCTTGTACCTTTGCCCAAGGATAGAAAAGCTATCCCTAATAAATGGATTTATAAGGTGAAATGTATTGATGGGAAGTCCAAGTACAAGGCACAATTGGTTGGTAAGAGCTATACACACAAGAAAGGCATAGACTTCCAAGAGGTCTTTTCACCAATGATGAAGATGACTATGCTCCATGTTTTGTTTGCTTTCACTGCATCCTTGGACTTAGAGTTGGATCAGATGGATGTGAAGACTGCTTTTCTACATGGTGACTTGGATGAAGAGCTATATATGAAACAACCCAAAGATTTTGCTATCCCAAGAAAAGAGCATTTGGTTTGTAAGCTGAAACACAACTTATATGGGCTCAAACAAGCCCCTAAACAGTGGTTGCCATGAGGACATGTATTTTTAAAACCTCACTTAACATGTAGATTAATTTTTAATCACATGGTTAAGTGAATGTTGCACATCTGAGGTGTAACCAGGGTTAGAGTAAATTTACGAGCCCGAGACCCAAAGAAATCACGGGATGTCAAAGGCAAAAGTTGCTATAAGTTATTCCACACATGTATCTAGTGGTATTTGGTGCTAGTTGTTGACCTAGGTCATTCATTTGGCCATAAGTGTAAATTGTTCGTGACACTAGAGAAGCGGCGCTTAATGGTACCTAATACCAATCTAATGGTCAAAGATAACACAGAGACACTCAACATTGGAAGTTGCCTAGCCAATTTAATTATTGGCCCATGAGATTATTTTTCAAGGCACCAAAATAATTACTAGACTAATTTTCAGTATTTAAAGACTGAAATTTAATATTTAATTATGGATAATGCTGAAAAACTATTTGGGAAGGTTGCCACTTGTCAAAAATGCCCATGTAAGACTGAAAAAATATCATTAGAGGCTGGAGAGAGGCATTTTCGTGTATTCAGCCTACAAGAGAGGAGGAGGAGATGTTGCTAATCTGATTTGCAGCCATTGGAGAACCTTTTGAGGCAGCCAAGGGTAGGAGAAAGCCAACCAACAGCAGGTGAAAGCATCTACACGCTGTTGAGACAAGGCGGCAGCAATAAATTGTTGATTTTCTTCAGTTCTTTGCATCTACAAGCTGTTGCGACAGGGCAGCACCAATAAATCATTGATTTTCTTCAATTCTTTGCATCTACAAGCTGTTGCGACAGGGCAGCAGCAATAAATGACAGATTTTTTCCAATTCTTCGTAAAGAAAGTCCAAATTTTCTCTCTCTTCCACATTCTCTCTCATCTCCCAGCCTTTCTATAGCCTTGCTCCGGAGATTATAACACTAAGATCACCAGAGGTTGAGAAATTTCAAATTTCTCAGCTGTAAACCCTAATCTGCAGCAAAAATTAGGGTTTAGCAGCAACCTCGGGAAGCATGCTAGAAATTAGAAGCTCCAAGACTTGGATTCAATAGGGCTCAAGCTATTTTTAGTCAAATTCAAAAAACAGCTAAATTCAAGTGGAGGGACCAAAAAATCAATGAATTTGGGGAATTTTCTATCTTTATCCAAGTGAGTAAAGACCAATTGATTCCATGAATCAAGAGCCAAATCAAATTGAAGACTTGCTGGTCATTTTGGACAGTAAGGGGAGTTGAAATACCAAAAGGGATTGGAAGAATCCCATTATACATCAACTTTTTCTTCAATTAAGTTAAATAAATACCGAAAGGGGCACGAGTTTTGGGGCCAACAAGATATCCAATGTCCAAGATTATATGGTGAAGTGTGCATTTCAGTTTTGTGAATTTGTTAATTACTGTAAATAGTGCTTAATCAGGTTATTTACCACCCTATCTCAAGAGAAAGGATGGTTTCATAGTTCCATTTCCCGGATTACCACTCAATCCTGAACCCAAGACACCTGATTGCAAGCCAAAGGTTTGTGCTAGTGCTGATTTTTACTCTCAACGAATAAATTACAGCAATATGTCTTCATACAATGAGATGAACTCAAGCAGTTCATGATGCCTCTCAATATGAACATTCATATGGGAATGAAGGAAATGCAATACTTGATCTTGGACAAGGCTCAAACCATGGACAACAAGCTGAAAAATGTTGTTGTTGGGCAAGATGCATGGCCTTCATGTCATAAGGAGGTTGATGACCAGCAAAGCGAAGAGAAATTTTATGACCACCTCAAGAATCGGATGAGGACAACAGCAAATCTCTTTGCTGAATTGGCAAAGGATCCTCAATTTACCCGATTTTTGAATGCTCCAAAGAATGACAGCAAAGGCAAGAAGAAGAAGAAGACATCTTTTACACCTTTAGGACAGCAAGATGCATTGAAGATAATGCCAAACCCTTCATTTGAAGCTCCCAAAGATGCTAATGGTACCTATGGGGCAAAGATTGCAAAAACAAGGCCATTACAGAAGTGCCAATCCAATGGATTTTGGATAGCCGGGCATACATCCTATGATGGGACAGCCAGGAAATTTTGGTGGAAACATGATTTTTCATACTATGGTTGAACAACGACCACATATGGGAATGTATGGCACAAATCCCTATGGCATGGAGCAACCAATGCATGGTGTACAAGGCCCAATGTATTCGAATATGGCTGGAAATATGCAAAATCCTATGTATGGTAGCATTGGATTGATGCCTGGGGTACAAAGTAGCATGTTTGATACTGCATCTGTACCTCGAGTACTTATGGGACTCAAGAAATGAATCCTGGTCATACAAATGCTCCGTTTGGTATTGGTTCTCATGTAAATTCACAAATGCACCCTTTTTGCAACAGCTAGTGTATGACAACTTAACACCCACCAAAGGGGCAGTAAAAGACTATGATGCGGATGGAAAAGCAATAAAGTTTGAGTCCTTCAGTGGTGTACAAGATAGGCTGAAAGCTTTGACATTCATTCAACAATTTGATGCAACCTATTCAAGGGGAAACTTCACCACAGAGTCCTTGAAGATTCAAAAGGCAACCACTTTCTCGAAAGGGAATGCATTACAGTGGTAGTCCACTCTTTTGATGCAAGGTAGAGCACTGTCAACATGGGTACAATTCAAGCAAATGTTTGCATCGAATTGGTTAACAAGTACCTTTGAGGTGGACATCATGACAACTTGGAATAAGCTAGATGGTAAGGAATGTAAGAATTTGGAGCAATATAATAAGAAGTTTTGGGATGCATTGCTGCCTATTACTTCTTCTCTCCCCATACCGCTTCATGAGCAAGGGAAAAAATATATTTGTGGGCTACCCAAAGGAATCAAGGATTTTTGCATTAAATCCATTATGTCTAGCACGTCTCAACTCATAGAGACTGTTGCTACAGCCGATGCTTTGTTGCGTGGGAAGGATTTAGGCTTCCTAAAGAGTAGGGAGAAGCCGAATATAAAGTCATTTAAGGCTGAGAAAAGGGGCAGATCTGAAAAACAGTCGAAAAGTAGCGAAAATAGCAAAGAAAGGGCTCAAAAACATTGGCACAACATAGGGAATTGATGGCTGCAAATAAATGTTTTATTTGTGAACAAGACCTAAGACACCTACAAGGAATGATGGGATATGGACTATCATTTGCAGGTTTAGCAAACAAGCCCATTTCATTCCAGTGTACCACAGAGATCACCGTAGCTACAAGGTACCCAAAAGACTCGTCTAATGGTGCAAAAGGACATCAAAGTGCCTTGAGGCAAGAGAGTGGCATCAAGGTCAAGCCATGCCATTAAACTTAGGTCTCTCCTCGGATTTGCCTTTCCAAGAAAGAATAGGAGACACTGATAGAATTTCTAGAGGCAAACGTAGAAAAGTAAACCTCGAGGAAAGCACGGGCAATAAGAGTATAGAGTTGTTGACCAATACGCAACACTTGAAACAGTGACCAACTAAGGGTTGTCACATGGTCCCCACATCCAAAACAGCCCCACTTCCCATGGATTTCGAGGTGCAAATATGACTCCACAATATCCAAGATATACTTGCCTACACATAATCTTTCTTCCAGAGCATGAAACAAGAGTGCCGGGTGAGATCCTTCAAGGCGACACTAGTCCAAGGCAGCAATTGCAAGAAGTAGGTGAGCATGGGAAGCATAATAATTTGGGCTACTTTGAGGCACACATGGAATGGCCAAGCTTGAGATTTCCAATAAACAAACTTGGCTTTCAATTTCTATGATATCCATTTCAGCAAAACTTTCAGCTGCACATCAACTCCCAAGGGTAACCAAGATGCCAAAAATTGGTCTCCATTACGTAAGTTTGGAGCTTCATGGGGGGGCAGCGGCTTTGGGAATCAACTTAATCAACCCTTCTATCCATGATAAAGGCATGTTGCCCAAAGCCCAAACCTGTTGGCACATAGCAACCAAACGTTTTGCTGAAACAGATGCATAGGTGCCAAAGAATTCATTGGTGATGCCATCCAAGCTAACCATTTGACAAATGCAACAATACATCCGTAACTTCGCCCTCACAGATATTAGCTTCCACGAAATCTTACATGTCATGGGAAATCTAACCTCTAACCAAAGCATAAAAGGATGCACAGGCTTGAGCAATTTGCAAAGAAGATATCTATTGCAAACCCAAAAGGTTTGCAAAGTATTCCCAACACATACTTACAATTGATCAAGAATCAGTGACCTTCTGCATCTTGCAATCTCACCACATTCTCACGCGCTGGGAATCCATTGCAAAGGCCTGACATGCCCTACTTTCCGGGGTATCCATTAGAGCATGTTCCAAAATGGACTGGAACGACGGGTCAACACACATGCTAAAATTGCCCATAAGCAAACCCGGTCTTCCTACTCAGAAAACCCTAACAACGGCTCCATAAGGCTTGACATCTGAATGGTGTTTAGCCTTGCAGCCAGCATAAAAAAGACCGAATCCATGACAAGCCAAAACATGACCAGTATCATCATGGCTTTTGTGCTCTTTACAATCCCACGGGTGATCAGCTTGCCTTTACAATCAAAAGCAAGGCGTGCTGAAGGATCCCTTGGGTGCTCTTGAGAGCACTCAACCTGCAATCTCAGTTGCATGGCTTGCTTCAAATTGGACAAGTGCATGCAGCACCTCAAAAGATTTATCATTTCTACAAACATATGTACACAAGGAATCTTGAGTGTCAGACGGTGAACCCATTTTAATATTTTTATTATTTCTACCCTGAACATCAACCCATCCCAAATCATCCGGGTCTAAAGAAAGCACAAATTGCTTATGCTAGACCACATTCTTCTACGAAGGTTATTCCCCTATGGGCAATGCCTCCACCATCATATCAGTATCCACATTACGAGTAATAGTAGGATCCTTTTTGACTGAATACTTGGCCATAAAATGACCAAGCTTGCCACAAGTGAAATAGCAACTTGCAAAGATGCCCTAGTTAAGCTTAAACTATAGCGGATGCATGCCAGTGCAATTAAGGAGCAGCAGCCAATTGGCCCTTTTCCTCGAGGTATCCCACAACATGAATAAATGATTCCTATTGCCTGCCCTCATACTAGGAGTCACCAATACACCACCAATAGCTACCATTGCATCCCTTAAACAAAGGCCAATAAACCATAGGGCAGCTTTCTACTTCAGCCCACACTAGACATTCCTACTTGAGCAGATTTTGAAAATCAGCCATGGAACTCCATGGTACCACATGCACCAACTACCTATCAAAAAGAGGGGTAGCCTCCCCAAAAGATCATGTCTATTCGTGGCTGATGTAAGCGTGTGAAGGGAGAGTACAAGTACCCAGGTGGTGTGCGCAGTAGTAGAGTGTGTAGAGAGTGGAGACTCAAGTTAGGTGTGTACCAATTGCGGTCACATGTCCAAGTAAATTTATACACAGGAGTGGAAGTAAAAGGGCCTTTACACCCAAAAACCTCCCACTTAAAGGTCCTTAGTGAACCTTTAACCAAACCCCACTAGCCGAACGCAATGCTCATGTTGACCCTTTGCAAGACTTTTAGTGAGAACATCTATAGGGTTATCTTGTGTTCTGATCTTAGTCATTGTGACTAGACCATTATCTAGAACCTGTCTGATAAAGTGATACCGCACATCAATATATTCGGTACGTGCATGAAACATGGCATTCTTAGCCAAGCATATAACACTCTAGCTATCACATTCCAAGTACAGGTGTTTTGGTGGGCAGCCAAAAATCCTTGACCAAACAACCAAGCCAAACAACTTCTTTTGAAGCTTCAATGGCTGAAATATATTCAGCCTCAATGGTAGAAAGCGCCACTATTTTTTGTAATCTAGAGCACCAAGAAATGGCCCCACCAGTCAAGGTAAATATGTACCCACTAGTAGACTTGTGAGTATCCAAGTCACCTGCCATGTCTACATCACAATATCCTTGCAGATCTAATGTACCCTTTTCATAGTAAATACTTTTTCTTTTTGTGCCTTTAAGTTACCGGAAGACGCATTTCACTACCTCCCAATGTGCTTTGCTAGGATTTGACATAAACCTATTCATAACTCCCACTACATAAGCAATGTCAGGTATAGTGGCAACCATAGCATACATGAGTGACACACAAGCTAAAGCATAAGAAACACCCTTCATAGAGCTGGCTGCATTATCATCTTTTGGGCAATCTACTTTGCTAAGCTTAAGGTATGGTGGTAAAGGAACACCAAGTGGCTTAGCATCTACCATAGAAAAACGATCAAGTACTTTGCTAATGTACTTTTCTTGTGAGAGAAATAAGAGCTGTTGCTCTCTATCTCTTGTCACACACATGCCCAAAATGTGTTCAACTGCACCCAAGTCCTTCATGGAAAAGGATGAATTCAGTGTCATTTTAGTGCATTAACCTCGCTTTTATGCTTACCAGCAATAAGCATATCATCCACATAAAGCACAAAGATTGTAAGGCTTCCATCATCAGCCTTCTTTATATACAAGCAATGATCTGCATTGCTTCTTTTAAACCCATGTGAGAGCATGAAGGCATTAAATTTTTTATACCACTGTCTAGGAGCCTGTTTTAAACCATACAAGCTTCTCTTAAGCCTACACACCAAATGCTCCTTCGTTGGCATAACAAAGCCCTCTAGCTATTTCATGTACGGCTCTTCTTCTAAATCACCATTCAAGGATGTAATTCTAACATCCATCTAATCAAGTTTAAGATCCATAGATGCTACAATAGCAAATAATACCTGAAGAGTGGTCATTTTGACAACAGATGAAAAGACTTTCTAAAAGTCAATCCCCTCTTTCTATGTATAACCCTTAGCCACAAGCCTGGCTTTGTATTTGGGTTTGCTATCTACACATGTGATTTTATAGACCCGTTTGTTAGGAATAGCTTTCCTATCTTTGAGCAATGGAACCAAATCGCAAGTATCATTCTGATACAAAGCTTTCATTTCTACCTACATAGCTAGCTCCCACTTTTTCTTTAACTCACATGATAATGTCTCTTTATATGTTAGAGACTCACCCTCATCTGTGAGTAAAATGCAGTTTAAAGAGAGATCAAACCTCTGTATAGGTCTCTTGACATATATAGACCTTCTCACCCAATGATCTGTGCTATCAGGCAATAGATCCACATCCAAAGGAATGTCAATGACCTCATTATTTGGCTACTGAACTGCATTTTCAGGTTGCTGTAATTCATTTTCAGGTTGCTATAATGCATTTTCAGCATGCTGATTTTGTTGCCCAAGTTGATTTTCAATATCTCTTTGCTGCCCATTGTCATCTGGCTCAATAATGATACGTTGATTATCAAAACCAACATCCAACGGAGCTGAATTTTTAGTGGCTGATGGCAATCCAAGTGGCATGCTGAAATTTTACTTTCTTTTTGTCTCAATCACTAGATGTAGCAGTTTTCAGCAACTTTGACTCATCAAATACCCAGCCATGAGGGTCCTTGCCCAAGATTGCTCTTTAGGTGCATGTGAGAGAAACTAGAGCACCTATTCTCTCATTCACACAAAGATTTGCAATCGGCTTAGCACACAACAATTAGAGTGGCTAGTCTATTGTCACACTAACTTATGTATGATGAGGGCTATAATGAGCATGGGTAGTCCGAAGCAAGTAAAGTTTAAACACTTAACCATAAAATTTAAAATTTGTTGTTTTAAACTTTGAACTTTGAAGCTTATACTTTACAATTTAGACTTTAGCATTTACAATCTTACGTGTATTGTGACTGTAGTTGTATCACATGTTTTGCGCAGCCCATGCACACAATGAAGTTACCTCTTGGATTGGTCCGCATTGTTCAAAGATGAGAGAGAGAGAGACAGGGAAACTCAATCTCCATGAACCTTCAGGTTCCCATAGCTTTCTTCATTATTTCACACTAATTGAGAAGCACACAAATACAATGTAAAGTAACCTAGTCTTAGTGTTGACTAGACTAACTAACTCTAGTCAGGTCACCTACTAACACAAACCCGACTTATTCAATGTAGTCACATGGAGACAGCACACACCTAGCTGTCACATATGTCGGTCACACATAAAGACGTACCTATGCTCACCCTCATGTATTCATCTTATATTGTAATGAAATGGCTATTTCGGATTTCCACTTTAAACATGTATTCTATCATTTAATGATTTATTTATTTTTTTAATCATATTAAAAAAAATTGTACTAATATCGTAATGTACCTTATAAAATCATAAGATATCATTTAGTACTGTATTTTATCATAACATACTGTATCGTACAATTTGTACCTGACAACTATGGTTTCATACACGTACCAAACACATACATGTACGGTATCACTTCATTCGACAAGCCTTAGATAATGATTTTGTCACACTGACTAAGATCAAAACCCAAGATAGGCTCAACATGAGAATTGCATCCGATTAGGGGGAGTTGATTAGCTTAAAGGTACCACTTCGGGCCTTTAAGTGGGAGGTGGTTGGGTGTAAAGTCCTTCATCTCCATGTATAAAGTTATACGGGCGTCAACACACACTTATTGCATCCTAACATATAAATATATTCTTTACTTTTTATGTACCATCACAATCTAGTACACCTATCTCTCTATGTTCCCTCTCTCTCTCACTAAACACTGCTACTCTTACTTCTATATTGCACTTCCATTGCGCATTCTCCCCCTCTCTCTCACTAAACATTGTTGCTCTTGCTTCTATCTCCCACTTCCATTGCACATTCTCCCTCTTCATATTGAGCATCATATTCATTCATTGTTCAAATTTATTTATATTTTGTATTCATTGTCTTTGTGTTACCCTAACCCTAAATGCATTTCGCTAACTCTAATTGTGTTTCTTTATCAATGTGTATATTGGTTATATGATTGTGTTTGTATTATGTAGTCGAGTATTTCTTAACATGGTATCAAAGTTAGGTACTCATTGAGAAAACAATAAACACTACTACTCTTGCTTCTATCTCGCACTTCCAATGCGAATTTTCCCCCTCTCTCTCACTAAACATTGTTCCTCCTGCTTCTATCTCGCACTTCCATTGCGCATTCTCCCTCTTCATATTGAGCATCATATTCATTCATTGTTCAAATTTATTTGTCTTTTGTGTTCATTGTCTTTGTGTTACCCTAACCCTAAATGTGTTTCCCTAACTCTAATTGTGTTTCTTTATCAATGTGTGCGTTGGTTGTATGATTGTGTTTGCATTATGTAGTCGACCATTTCTTGACATGGTATCAGAGTTAGGTATTCATTGAGAAAACCTAGGCCCTTGATCAAAAAGCCAATTATCAAAAACATGAACAACAGAGGGAACATGACATCAAACACTTCCATACAAACTCAATCTCCAAAGCAATCTATGTTGAGCTAAAAAATCATCAGCCTTAATTCAATAACCCAAAACCCAAGCTAATTGATGAATTTAAATCATTTCTTTTAAACTAACATGGTTCTAGAGTCTCAATGTCCCACATGTAAACCCTAATTTGGGAGGCTCCAAACTTTCTATCGATAGGTAGCCTGCCCTCTCATTTTGCAGTTTGCAGGTGCCAAAGATTTGCAACCCATAACCCATTGGCAGAGGACATCTCAGTTGAAGCTGCCCCACATTGTCTACTACCTACTAATGCTCATTTTCAGTCATCTTCTCACTAATCTCTCCTCTTGCAGTCTTTGCCAACTGATCCAACCCCTCTCTGCTACTATATTTGCTACTTAGTGACTCCATACTAGCTGTTTTCGTTGTTCAGGAGGCTATGTTTGCATCATGTGACCTGCCCCACGCTGCATTTAGGCTGACCAACTGCCATCTAGCACTTCATCACACTCTAAAGGTTATGTTTTGCCTCTACAGTTACCACCCAAGCTATCACTTATCCAGACTCTATGCTTGCCCCACTCTCTCTCCCTCTCTCCTCTGCCTGTCCGACACAAATCCCGCTACCAAATTGTTGAATTTGCACTCTTTTGTTTTCCATCAACTCTCTCTCTCTCTCTCTCTCTCTCTCTCTCTCTCTCTCTCTCTCTCTCTCTCCAAACGGGTATGCTCTGACGTGACGGGTATGCTCTGACGTGATGGGATAGGTTGTCAAGTCTGATGCAGGACAGGTCATACGTAATGCAAGCGTGATGCAAGACAGGTCGTCAAGTTTGATATAAGTCTGAGGTCGTCAATAATGCAGGCATGAGCTCTCTCTCTGATACAAGCATGACCTCTCTGATGTAGTAATGCTGTACTAACGAATGTCCTGTGACAAAAATACATGCTGTGACGAATGTACTGTGACAAATGAGAATGCTGTGACGAAGGTAATGACGCAGGAGCACTAAGAATGCTGTAAATGTACTGACGCAGGAGCACTAAGAATGCTGTAAATGTACTGACGCAGGAGTACTAAGTGAATAGTGACGGGATGTACCTGCAGTAAACAGTGGTGGGCCTTGTGAACAGTATTTGCAGGGATGCGCAGTGACTGATGGGACAGTTTTGTGTCGTGACTGTGACTGTACAAGAAATCTGTTGACTCTCTCAGACTGACGTGAGTGCAGACCTGTGTGAATGTACTGAGATTGCAGATATACTCAAACTTATGTGAACCTTGCCGTGCTGTGTAGACTGGAGACCTGCGTGAATTCAGAGTGACGCACATTAACATTTCATGCTACAGTGACAGTTTAGGTGAGATTGACAGTTCTATGCTACATTGACAGTTTATGCCACAGTCATATTTTATGATGCAGGTACATTGACAGTTTATGATATACTGACAGTTCATGCTACAGTGATAGTTTATGTTACTAGTTTACTACTCTAGTCAGATTGTGAACTATTTTATGCTATAGCCCGTACTATAATCATGATGGAAGAAACTGACAATGAAGGAATCACAAAACCAACCATGGAAACAATGTTTCATACACTGCCAAAAAACACAAGATACAAAATCTATGGGTGTAAAACCCGAGATTGGAATGTCTCTCCACGGTCAAGTAGATATGGAAAGACATCCCGCAAAATTAATGAAACACTATATGAGGAGATGTTGACCATACTCCGTGCTGAAATGCGTATCATGAGTAAGGAAATGGAAAATGATATACAAGAGCGGGTTCGAGCTGAAATGATAGAAGAACTAAAAAAGAAGATGCAACAAACATTGGATGCACACATGGCAGAGAAAAACTCAATGATCTCTAATCTACAAGAAGAACTAGAGAAATGCAAAAAGAAACTGGACGCACAAAAGGAACCACAAATCGCACCGGAACTACAAAAAGAAATGGATGTTTTAAAAAAGGATATGCACACACCTATACAAGTGTGGTGGAAGGCACCCAAAAGAAAATGGAGAATGTTGAGAATACTGTCAAAGAAAATGTAGAATGGATAGATGTGGCAAAAAAGAACAAAGGAATGCATGGCAACAAAGTGGAAGTTATAAGTGCCACCTTGGAAGAAGAGGCAAAAAGACGGGCACGCGCACTCCACGTAAGAGTGGTTGGACTAGATGAGAAAAGCTCCCCAATTGAAGATGCTACAGCTCTTGCCACCGAAATTGAGGCTACAGATGTACCCATCATTGGGGCTTGGTGAGTAGAGAAAGCTGACATAAAAACAAAAGTCCTCATCTTGAAGTTTGGAGACTTGGAAAAGAAGAGAGCCTTCCTCTCTAAGAGGATCGCTCTCAAAGGAGAAAAGATCTATCTAGATGAAGACCTCACCCCAGCCCAAATAGCCCACAGGAGGGATATCTAGAAGAAGACCTCACCCCAGCTCAAATAGCCCCTCCTATGGGCTATCTGGGCTGGAGTGAGGTCTTCATCTAGATGGATCTTTTCTCCTTTGAGAGAGATCCTCTTGGAGAGGAAGACTCTCTTCTTTTCCAAGTCTCCAAACTTCAAGATGAGAACCTTTGTTTTTGTGTCAGCTTTCCCGACTCGCCAAGCCCCGATTATGGGTATATCTGTAGCCCCAATTTTGATGGCAAGAGCTGTAGCATCTTCAATTGGGGAGCTTTTCTCATCTAGTCCAACCACTCTTACGTGGAGTGCGCGTGCCCATCTTTTTGCCTCTTCTTCCAAGGTGACATTCATAACTTCCACTTTGTTGCCATGCATTCCTTTGTTCTTTTTTGCCACATCTATCCATTCTACATTTTCTTTGACAGTATTCTCGACATTCTCCATTTTCTTTTGGGTGCCTTCCACCACACTTGCATAGGTGTGTGCATATCCTTTTTTAAAACGTCCATTTCTTTTTGTAGTTCCGGTGTGATTTGTGGTTCCTTTTGTGCGTCCAGTTTCTTTTTGCATTCCTCTAGTTCTTCTTGTAGATTAGAGATCATTGAGTTTTTCTCTGCCATGTGTGCATCCAATGTTTGTTGCATCTCCTTTTTTAGTTCTTCCATCATTTCAGCTCGAACCCGCTCTTGTATATCATTTTTCATTTCCTTCCTCATGATACGCATTTCAACACAGAGTATGGTCAACATCTCCTCATATAGTGTTTCATTAATTTTGCGGGATATCTTCCCATATCTACTTGACCCTGGAGAGACATTCCAATCTCGGGTTTTACACCCATAGGCTTTGTATCTCGTGTTTTTTAGCGGTGTATGAAACATTGTTTCCATGGTTGGTTTTGTGATTCCTTCATTGTCAGTTTCTTCCATCATGATTATAGTATGTGCTATAGTATAAAACTGTTTACAGTCTGACTAGAGTAGTAAACCAGTAACATAAACTATCACTTTAGCATGAACTGTCAGTATATCATAAATTGTCAATGTGTCTGCATCATAAAATATGACTATGGCATAAACTGTCAATGTAGCATAGAATTGTCAATCTCACCTAAACTGTCACCGTAGCATGAAATGTTAATGTGCGTCACTCTGAATTCACGCAGGTCTCCAATCTACACAGCACAGCCACGTTCACATCAATCTGAGTACATCTGCAATCTTAGTACATTCACACAGGTCTGCATTCACGTCAATCTGAGAAAGTCAACAGATTTCTTGTACAGTCACAATCATGACACAAAATTGTCCCATCAGTCTGCGCATCCCTACAGATACTATTTACAAGGCCCACCACTGTTTACTGCAGGTACATCCCGTCACTGTTTACTTAGTACTCCTGCATCAGTACATTTACAGCATTCTCAGTGCTCCTGCGTCAGTACCTTCGTCACAACATTCTCATTTGTCACAGTACATTCGTCACAGCATGTATTTTTGTCACAGGACATTCGTTAGTACAGCATTACTGCATCAGAGAGGTCATGCTTGTAAGAGAAAGAGAGCTCACACCTGCATTACTGACGACCTCAGACTTGTATCAAACTTGACGACCTATCTTGCATCACGCTTGCATTACGTATGACCTGTCCTCCATCAAACTTGACAACCTATCCCGTCACATCAGAGCATACCCATTTGGAGAAAGAGAGAGAGAGAGAGAAAGAGAGAGAGAGAATTGATCTTACGTATGATACGAGCGAAGAGCTCGACCCCACATGAGATTATCAGAGCTAAGTTGGGAGCATTACCCATGGTGGCTGAGGCCTTGGTCCAGGCACTGACTTTCATACATAGACTATGGGAGCTCCCCCAAGATAGATGCCCACGGCTAGCCCTGGCCTCTTCTAGACAACTAGCAGCAGATGGTGACGGACATTGTTCGTATGCTCAGATGAGTACATGGATGAGTCTACATGGGCTGCAGATTGACAGACTACCCCCCTTTGACTATAGCCTGGATTGCCCTACACTTGACCTAAGCCGATCAGAGCTAAACCATGTGATCAGAGCAGACATACTGAAGTTAGATACGGAGAAGACCTGGATCTCAACCCCCCTCCCCCCATGGCACGAGGATGGCACACTACCAAACCCACTTCCTTTAGGTATCTGAGGATGGTTTCATCAACCAACCCAATTACATGGACACACAGCTGCCTCGTGGACTACGCACAGTTATTAGTCAGATCCGCACCTCATCCCACCACCTGAGGATTGAGACAGGCAGATGGGAGGATATACAGACAGAGGAACACATATGCCCATTATGCGACAAAGGAACACTACATCTGCCGATGTACTGTATATTATGATATATGAGGTAGATACCACTATCTGTTTCGAGAGGGTTTTGGACCCCTGAGACGGATCATGCAGTTTGAGGATCAAAGATGCTTGGGATTCTTTCTCTTGGAGCTCCAGAGGCGCAGAGCAACAATTCTATGGAGTAGGAGGCCCCCACAGCTCGGCTCACATAGACAGAGAGCAGTCATTGACTTTTTCACTGATACACGAGAGAGTATGGCAGATACCACTACTACTGCCACACAGCCTACAGGAGTACATCATCATTGGACCTCTTCTCCTGTAGGTGTCCCTTTGGATAGAGCAGTGGCACTTAGCTGGTCTAGGCGCCCACGTCCACTCGAACGAAGGCCTAGACATCCACACCACAGACAAATTAAAGCCATCATTAAGCGCCACAGGAGACAAATGTCGAGACGCCTCAGCCATGCAGAGATACACCTCCTTAGAGGACAAACATCTCATTGATGGAGAGTTTTCCTTTTTCTACTTTCACTTTTAGATCATTGACATGTTTCCCTTTTATAGGACACTATTTCATTTTTTCAGTCTTATAGGCATGTTTTTCATCTTTTCTCGTTCCATATGAGAAGCACACCATCATTGTATGTATTGCTTTGGTCTCATAGGCCACATTGGCATTTCAGAGACCTTAATATACTCTCTCTCTCTCTTTTTTTTTCGTAAAACTCTCTCTCTCTCTCTCTCTCTCGCGCGCGCGGAGAGGAGGGGGATTATTGAGGTGCCACAAACAAGCCCCTTAAGCTATCCCCATGTTTGTTCCACCAACAAAAAAAATAGAAAGAACACGGTTCAGTTCTACACTAAATGTAAAGATTGTTTTTGTTTTCTTCCACCCCTTGTCTCTTGCACTCCCTGATCTTAAAATTATCCTCTCTCTCTCTCTCTCTCTCTCTCTCTCTCTCTCTTGCACTCCCTGATCTTAAAATTATCCTCTCTCTCTCTCTCTCTCTCTCTCTCTCTCTCTCTCTCTCTCTCAAAACTTCCTTTCTCTATTCTCCTTTCACTTACCAATACCATGACTTCTCACAAGGTACATCCTTTTGATGTGCCCATCCCATTGAACCTCAACATATGGCGGATGTCCGTTTGGCTTCTCCCAAACTCGAACACACATATGAGTAACATCCCAAATCCTATTGTTTTTCCAAATCCAATGGAGATCCGTCCCTCATGGCAATTCTCCAAGCTCAAGTCAAAAAAATGTAGTAGCAATTGGCAAAATTGCGCACTCCCCCCTCCTGGAAATTCTCCAAGCTCAAGTCAAATAAATGAAGTAGCAATTGGCCAAATTGCGCACTCTCCATTTTCCATTTGTACCTGCTGCTATGAGGACGTTGCCTCTTTAGTTCCAACTCGATTCCTATAAAGGGGAGAAAAAGGAACACAATCCTTTTAAAGGAAAGAAAAAATAATATAATGAGACAAACATCAATTGATGATTCACCAAATAAACGACATATTTTTATATCTATCACTTCAATGATGCTCAATGAATCAAGCAAATACAAATCGAGTTACAAGATAAGGTGTATGCTTGGTGGGTGGGGCTATCCCCCAAGCCAATGACGTGGGGTGATTTTTAATCGATCTTTCGTAAACGTTTCGTAATCAATGATTGATTGAAAATTTTCAAAAATTATTTGAGCTTTATATGGGAAAGAAGAGCTTGGATACATATTCATAGGAATTAAATATCTTTTGCATAAAACAATGGCCTTGGATGATCCTCAAGCATTGCTCTACATGCAATATCTTTAAGGATTGTCACCAAACTACCAAAATGAGGTGCTTCACAATATGCTTCATTCGCTCAAGCATGTTTACATATATGCAAAGAATTTTAATAATATTTTGGCTACAAGTTAGATCAACTAGTCAATGCATGGCTCCCATTGAGCTCCCTCTATCTTTAAGTCAAAAAAGTCAGCTACTCCGGCAACAACTTGTTAACCATCTTCGGAGTACCATAAGAAGAAAGATAGTAAGCGCAAGATCACTCGCAACAAGGATCCCTCGAAGGGCCATTGCTTCGCTGGCCATCAAACGAGTCATAAAAGAGTGTCCCCCAAAACAAGAACGCAAAGCCTATTTCTAAGACCTCAATAAATTCTCTTGAATCTCCAAGTATATCTTTTGAACTTTTATTCAAAGATTGTTTTGTTAATGCTAGTAATAGCAATAGGAGTTCAATTAATAAAATCATCTTTGGTCCCCATTGTTGAGCTAACATAGCATTACATGCTGAATTAGCCACTTAAACAACCCCAAAAATGCTTAATAAATAAAAACCCTAAAATGATACGCAAATTAAGAGAGTTTTAAAACGGTGCACAGTACAAGGTCTTGAAACTTTCTATAAATAGATAGGCTGCCCTCCATTCAATCCAATCTTGTTTTTGCATGTTTCACGCCCTCTAGCTTTGCTGCCCACACCCCGTTCATGAGGAAAGACATCTCAGCCAAAGCTGTCTATTGCTATCTACATTAGTCTAGCACATGTTTCCAACCTTCTCCTTGCTAATTCGCACTATCTCCAACTCGGTGACTATTGTTGATTACTACACTGCTGTCATACAACCTTTCCACATCAACAATTACTATATTTACAGGCCCTAGCTACCACCCAACCACCAGCAACCTCATCCCAACTGTCAGCATCAATCTGCTACATCCGCTTATCGTGAAAGATGCTGCCATGTCATCTGCTACCTGTGTTTACTGTGCAAACTACTACCACATTATCAACTGAATCTGTGTTTGTTGTTTTTCTCTCTCTTCTATCTGTCCAATATTGATCCAGCCTCATAGTTTGCTACATTTGCTATTGCCCGACACTTGGAGGCTGCCTTGCTGCATTTCAAGATACATCAGGAGCATGACATACACTCTCACTCATTACCTTTGTCTCGGTCCTTGAAACATGAGAGTTCAAGATATAGTTTTCATTCCCTACACGATTTGTTTATTGCATGAGCATTGTATATTCAGTATTCAATCATTCATTCAAATTTTCACTAATTCATTGCATTTGAGTTAACCTAACCCTAACTATTATCCATTGAGTTTATGCTTTGTCATATGCTTTCATTTATGTTTCTACATTAGGGTATTTCTTCACACCCATGATCTTTTAAAGGTGGCATATAAATGGCCAAGAGGTTACAGTTTTATTCAATAATGATTCTACTCATATTTTTATTTCTTCTCGCTTTGTGCAGAGGCTACGGCTCCCAATAGTAGCTGTTGACTCAAATTCTCATGTCCCATACGTGGAGGGTCCTACTTTGAATCGTTGGGATCAGATGGTACTAGATTTGGTCTATCGATCCAACAAGACCATCAACTTATGGATTTCTAACTCATGAGCATGGACCATATCGATATCATTATTAGCATGCCATGGTTCTTTGATAAATACTTATCCTTGTATATTGATTATAAAACTCGTATATTTTTTTTTAACTTCATGATCAAGGGCCATTTACCCTCCACGATCATAGAAAATCATATACATATGATTTCAACAATGGAGTTCAATCAATGTTTTTCTAATCCAACTGTTACTAATTATATTTGTTTTGTTAAAAGAGTTCAATTGTCCAATTCTCAATGTAATTCAATTTCTTTTAATCTTAATATGAATACAAATATAAGTGAGTATTTGGATCCAATATTAAATAAATATATTGACAGTCTTTCAATCTGAGCTACCTAACGAACTTGCGCTATCTCGCAAAATCTTAGACCATAGGATTAAAACATTTGCCCAGTTGCCATCTCATCTCTCAATAATCTTATAGATTTAGCTTGAAAGAGAAGGACAAGATAGCTAGGCAACTTTAAGTCTATTTAGCGAAGGGTTTTATTAAGCCAAGTAAATTCCCATTGGGCACGACTATTCTTCTCGCTAAAAAGAAAGCTAGCACGATGAGCTTCTATGTCGATTATAAAGGTCTCAATAAAGTGACTATAAAACATAAGTATTCATTACCTCGAATGAATGACCTTATAGATCATCTTTGTAATACGTGGTATTTCATCAAAATCAATCTTAGGTCCAGTTACAATCAAATATGAGTAGCTTCGAAGGATGTCCCAAAATACCGTTCCGAACACGGTATGGATATGATCAATTTTTTATCCTACCTTTTGGATTGACAAATGCCCTCACAACTTTCCAACAAATGATGAATTACTTATTTCGTCCATATCTCGTAAAGTGGAGAACCATTTTCTTGCCCAAACTATCCAAGTGTGAATTTTTTCGCACAGAGTTGTTATATCTCAGTCATGTTATCTCAATTGATAGCATTCGGATTCGAAAATGTTCGAGTAGTACTTGATTGACCTATTCCGTGGACCATAAGGCTAGTGAAAAAAAAATTAGATTCTATTGGGTTTTTTTTGAAAATTTATAAAGAACTATGCTTATATTGCTAAACCTTGACACATTTGCTTAAGGTTATCCGAAGCAATAAGAAGCACATTAGTCCATCGGTTGTTTGAGCTCAATCAATGTCTTCAAATATTGAAATGACTCGTTACCATTGCACCGATGTTGCAAATTATCAATCCAAATAAACATTTTGAGGTTCATAAAGAATATACTCATATTGTTGAACCTTTGACACATCTACTTAAAGGGTATCCAAAGTAATAAGAAGCACATTAGTCCATCAGTTGTTTAAGCTCGATCAATGTTTTCAAACATTGAAACGACTCATTACCACCCCACTAATATTGCAAAGCATCAATCCGAATAAACCTTTTGAGGTTCATACAGATGCAACCAACTATGCATTAGATACTGTCCTTTATCAGGATGGCCAACCTATCGCATTCAAGAGTTGTAAGGTCACTGATGCTCAAACATATTATACTACTCAAGAGAATAAATTATTAGCAGTCATTCATGTGCTTAAAGCATGGCATCATTATTTGTACAACGTCCAACTTATTATTTGGATAGACTACCATTCATTGAAATACCTTTGTAATCAATCTAATCTCTATGGCCGCAAGGCAAGATGGGCAGAGCTTATGCAAGAGTTTGACGTCGAAATTTGCTATAAAAAGGGTGCAACTAATATGGTTGCCAATACTCTTAGTTGAATTCCTAAAGTTAATGTCTTGTCCTTCTCCAAAATCTTGATTGATCTCTTTCTTTCTCTCAAAGGGCGTTGCCAAAATGGGCTTCACTTTGGCAAGATCTCGCAACTAGTTCAAGAGAAACCTTGTAACCCAAGAAAAGTTCGCACTCCAGATGCCCAAAAGCTGGCAAGTGAGAGAAAGATGGCAGAAAAGTATTTCATTCATGATGGATTACTTTGTTTAAACAAGGGAAACTATGTGTGCCCAATGATCAAGATATCCGTAATAAAATTTTATACGAGTGTCACAATGCACCAAGTGCTGGACAAACTAACATACACCAGAATTTGACCTTGGTTACTCGCTACTTTTACTAGCCACATATTAAGACTATGATTGAGTCTTATGTGCATAAGTGCCTGCAGTCAGCTTAACAAAGTTGAACAGCATAGACAGGCAGGGATGTTACATTCTTGGCAAATAGATTATGAGGAGACCTTTACACCCATTGCATGGTTGACATCGTTCTGTTTGTTGGTTGCCCTAGCTGCTCGCCCAGCCTAGACATATAGAATAGCAATGCTAGGACCAGTTAACACAGTCTGTACAGATTTGTCACAGCATGAACAGCAAAAGCACGTGAGCTAGAACCAAGTTCTTGGTCATCTAAAACCATGTGAGAAAGAGATAGAGACACGGAAGTAATAGAAATAACTATTGAACACTGAAAGAGGTGAAAGAAATGGACCATGGAGTTGATGTACCAAAGCATGCGAAGATGCCTTCAAGCCACACAAGCTATAGCAACCGCCAAAGAACCTGCAATCTCCCTCTCTCCAATGGATGCAGATGTGCAATAACTAAGCAGGACATAAATAGCCACCCAACTTCCCACTCATGCACCGGCCAAATGCCCAAACATAACCAATATAACCCATAAAATGTATGAATGCTAACAAGCCATAGCAATGTCTGCCCAAAGGTGTTGCTGGTCAGATAAGTGCTGAAACAAGGCCATCCACAAAGTTGTCATATGAATCCTGACATCCAACAAGGCAGCACTGGCCAAACCCTTTGCCAAGGTAACATATTGCCAAGAGACCCATACCTAATCCAAATGATTTCCTTGTCTTCTCTCTCTCTCTCTCTCTCTCTCTCTCTCTCTCTCTCTCTCTCTCTCTCTCTCTCTCGTGAAAAATCTGTGTAAAAAGAGGGCACACAAACATGTGTGCTTGCACACTTCATCCCACATTGCACACCCCACATACTACCTCGATGGATATATTACATACAACATTGGAAACCCTCTTCTAATGTGTATACTTCATCCCACATTGCACACTCTGCACACTACCTCGATGCACATATTATGTACACCAGTAGAACCCCTCTTCTGAAGTATTAAAACACATGAGCATTCAAAAGCAATATCCAAGCAAGCCTGTGCCTCATATTTTAAAAAGTGATGGAAAGCAAGATCATCTTGAGTTAAGCTCACAACCTCTCTTAATTAAGCATAAATCAGCAAAAATGGACACAACACTAGGAAAAGACTTGCCTTCTCTGAAAAATCATCATGTTGTTCCAAAGACGGCATGTTACCACGGATGATTTGCACAGCAGAAGCTGCCCAAAATCAATTTGTGACTGAATCAATAGGAAGCATGGATCAGTATAAAATATGAACAAAGCAAAGATTTGCAAAAAGAAATCCTTTACCTGCCATAGTAGTGACCCCTCTAAGAGACCGCCCAAAGGACATCCTATGGTAAATGTGGTGAAAATCAGCATTGCGTTTGGCCACTCCATCCATATGTGCTGCAAAATGGCAATTTATTATACAGACTGTCCTTCGAAAGACCATCATCTTTACAGCAACTGCCCCCTGTAAGATCCATGTCATTCAATTCCATATATCAGTCAAAAGCAGACTTTGCACTTGGGCTAATCGACAGTGATTTATAAGGTACAAATAAAAAAGCACAGAAGCTAAAACTTTACGCTGACCTAAAGCTCTCTAAGCAATAAATAAGTTCATTTACCTTGTTACCAAAGGCTCTGCCAAAACCACAGGCCACTGCACCAACATCCACACCACCAACATACGGAAGAATCTCCTTAGTTACCCTTCAAGCAAGAAAACAAGCATTAGTATAAATTTCCAGGACATAAAGGATGATGGCTTGACAAGCTGGGGCATCTTACCATACACCAATAAGCAAACCAGCAAGTTGTCGAGATCCAATGCGCACAAATGGCTTTGTCTCATTAAGAACATCTCCAATGCTATCAAGCCACCATTGTCCATTCACACTCCCTGCTAGTCCTACCTGCATTAAAAGTTGCACATAATTTTATTAAGGACATGAAAAGAAAAGAGTGCAAACATGATTAACAAGAATTCTACTTCTGGCCAAGTCACAATATATAAGGCCTTGCACATCCACAGATTTTGGTTCCATCTCCAGCATTCTGAACTTCACCATGATAGATTTGCAATGTCACATTTTCATGTAACCACAAAAAGAAAAGGAAACCTTTTTTGAATGACCTTAAGAGATGGTCACCTATTGGGTTTGAAAACCGTTTGGAAGACTTGTTTTGAGAAGGGAAACAATCCCTCCCCACAAAAAAAGCAAGCAAGGAGTACAGAGGTCTTCAAAAGGTGAACAATGTACAGGATACCCTAATTCTTATCAAACTACATACCTTGAATACAGCTGCTTTCAAAAAGCATGTTCACCTCAAAAAGATCAGAAACTCCTGCCTCAAGGCAGTCTGTGTTATTTATAACTGCATACAAATGCACAGTTATGGGAAACGGGATCCAAGGAAAATGGAACAAGAATAGAAATGGAAAAAAAACAGAAACGTCAAGCATTCGATGCTTCAGGGAATTTCCACAAATTGGAGATCATGAGGATGGCAAAAACAGAAATGATGCAAAAGTGGAGTTTCTGGTATTTAAAACACATTACCTCTAAGGTCTTGCACAGATATGAGTCTTTCCCTTAAAAGAAGACAATCGGCTGGATAATGTATATTTTTGCAAGTTGCAACTAAAAAGAATTTGAGAAGTTGAACATGAACTCATTCCTGTTGGAACTATGTGGAAACAAGGCGTGGGAATATTCAAATAGAAATTTATGATTTTAAGCCACACGTACAGGAGATTCTACAGATTGAAAGCACAGAGCACTTTATTCTGATTGTTTCAATTACAAGATCCAATGGCAAAGAAATGAAGTGTTTGCATGTGAAGCTTCAATAAACAATCTAATACGAAATTAAAAGAATGATAGACTAGGCTATGAGATCAGAATTTACAAGCTGAACATTAACAATGGTCAGCCACTGTAGAACCTGAATTTGATCTAGAATGTTGTCTTCAGAGATAGCTTCAAACTCTACCACAGCCCACAAATGACAATGAAAATGACTAACCATGACTACTGCAAGAATAGGCTACCATCATATACAAAATCATCTCTCGATGATCCTTCGACTAACCTGTATGATCCCATCCTGATCAATATGACTCTCTCGAAACAATGTACCCTCCTCAAGGCAAGAATATCTATCATGGGGTGGTCCAAGACATCAAGTCCACTAAGGGGAGGTACTCGTCTCCGATGGCCAGCAATGATAGGTCGAATTTACCGGGTCCGGAGGTAAGGATGTCGGGCACAATGACGGGTTGGTGGGTGCCATGCTCTATTGAGTGTGGTTGCCCGGTCTACTGTGACCCTTGTGACTCATGGATGGTGTGGGTGGCATTGTAGTATTGAGTGCGGTTGCCTGGTCTACTGTGACCCTTGTGACTCATGGATGGTGTGGGTGGCATTGTAGTGCCGGTAGCATCTGTAACAGAAGCATCTAGTGAGTTAGAACTAGTACTAAAAAACTCTGTAAGAACCCACTTTCTTGCTGACTCTACCTCTGTTTTTGCCTTGCTCCTTAGAAGCTTCTCTCTACATGCTCACGTTTCGAATAAGAACAGACCTAGGCATTTCCACTCCTCGTACTCCATCACCCTACAAAGAGGCCTAAACCCCTCCTAAGAACAGCAATGAAATCTCCCTCTAATCTTATAATATACAATACATATATAAATAAAATGCTCCTCATACTCAACTGGCTCCTGGTGGCATAACTAGTAGGTGCATACATCCTCAAACATGTGTACAATATACTATCTCAATCCTGAGCTAGCTTGATGATGTCTGTATTTGTCCAATAGCACTGTGTATCCCATGGGAGAGGTGGATTTCCATGTACATTGGCCTGACAATGAATCCCTTTATTGACACGTAGGAATTGACATTGATACTATGTCATCTTCATACCAAGGGGCGCTAGGGGATACACCCATGTACAATCTATATCAATCTTCACAATATCTGCCCTGATAACTTGATTCCACTTTGTATGCGTAAGATCCAAGTATGGGCAATCCAAACTGTACTAGAGTGGTGGCAATGCATCTCAAGGTTCAGTAATCACTACATAGTGTGTTTGTTGCATGAGCATTATATATTTGTTATTCATTCACTTTATTATTCATTGTGTTCATTGTCTCTGAGTTACCTTAACCCTAGCCCTAACTATATTCTGAGATTATCAATCTGTGCTTTGTCCTACGATTGGTTTCATGCTTTTTGCATTTAGAGCATTTTTTTCACATGGTATCACAGCTAGGTACTCTCTAAGAAAGCTTGGCTTCGATCAGAAAGCTCATTCACGAAAGCAAGAACAACAAAAGGATCAAATGACGTCAAATACATTCGTGACACCGCTCCAATCTCCAACCAAACATGGACAGAAACGACCAGGGCTAGGCCTCCCAGCTTGCTATTGCCCAATCTGACATTGACGGAGAACCATCGAACTACCATGGAGTCCACAAACCATATCAAATTTCTGCCATTGAGTATGATCTCATCCTTATGCATACAGCTCAGCAAGAGATTGAAGGTAAGCCAGAGTTTTCTCTTTAGATTCGGTGCACAAAACTAGTGATCTTGTAGGACCTTCAGAATCTCCGCTACGAACTGGCCATCCACAAGTGGAACCTGGTTGGGATTACATATCACTTCCACAATACTTCTTTTTTCCATTGCCAAGTACAAATCCTATTATTTCAAATTCTATGCCAACTAATTCTATATTTACTATTGGATCCGGAGATGCTCATCAAGAAGGACTCTTCAAAACAAGCTTTGGTCTGTGAGTAATGAAGAATACAGGTATTTCTTCATGAACTCAAAACTAAGTAAGAAGCTAAAAGAAGAACTTATAAGTATTCCTACCCTTCATTTTCCTTCAAATGATTTTATTTCTCATGGTCAATATGGAGTAGGTGCATCTTTATCTAGTGCATTTAATGGACAAAAGGAACCTACAATGTTTCCCACAACAACATCTATCACAAATCCATTTGGGCTCCCACCCATCCCCCACTCATTTCTTTCAACCTCCATTAAGTGTACCACATTATCCACCACACCGGGGAGGGGGGGTCAGCACATTTAGGCACAATCTTTAGGACCTCTACATATCCGTTTCTAGGTGGTATACATGTGATGGAGACTCAACCTTCCACACATACTTTTGAGTTTCCCCCCTCCATGGTATTCTTCAAGTGTGGATCATTTGGTATCGAAATTTGCCTCTGGCATTACCTAATGGACCATCCGATCATTCTATAGTGCCCCAACCGACATTTAAACAAGGCTATCATGTCCCAATGCCTCCACCAACGCCTATGGTATCATATTAACCTATGTCCATTTCGGTACCTCCACAACAATCGGGACTAATTGGACATTGGCAACCTATTTCTATCTATCCATCTTTACCCCCTCCTACTTCTTATCCACTACAACTATCATCTTATCCTATTTATCCATCTTCACAAACACCTCATAATTCTAGTACCTCGTCCGTCAAGCATGCATTTAATGACAAAACTCATTTCAATGTGTCAAACTACACCACTTGGTGAAATTTGATGAGGCATGTCTTAGACTCTCAGAACCTATGGGATTTAGTGCAAAGGTTGCAACCCCAACCTGATCCTGCCCTTGTTCCATACGAGGTTGTCCACTCTTGGAAGGCTCGTAATGCCTCCACTATTGTCGAGTTTATCCAAGGCTTGTTACCTGAGTTTCACTCTCAACTTCAACATTTCGATTTAGCATCCAAGCGTTGGGTAAACTTGACTACTAGTAGATATATCAGTTCATGGCTAAGTCTGAGCATGTGATTCAATGAGCTAGGGAACCAAGATATTATCTTTGATTATTTAGGTATTTTTCCCAACATTTTAGGATGGCTATTTTAGCATTTATTGCTGGCCAACCTGACATGATTTATGGCATTATTTTTGCCTATTTATTCAAGCTTCTCCTCCGCATTCATTGATCGTTCATAACCTGTCTGGTTCTAGTGGAGGGAAAGGAGCACGCGCCAGTGCCTTCATAGCCAGTGACTCACATTAGTTTTGTATTGCCTCATATCTTGGTATATGGATTCCATTTCCTAAGTATCTCTTTGCTTCTAAGTTCCTTGTGCAGTATTCTTTTCTTTTGCAGTGTTTTTCTCACTCTTTCCTTTGTCTCTTGTGTTTAGCAATTTATTACAACAGTTTTTCATGCTTTCATCACTACAAGATACCCAAGAGAAATTAAAAGTTTAGTTGAAAAATCAAATTAACCAGAAAGCTCAGATGGCTAACATTTTTACACACAGATAGTCACATTGACTAGAAGCCCATATAATGAGTGGTTTCAAAACATGAAACCAAATACTCATGATTGAAGATACAAACCATGAACCGATGATCCTATATAATAAATCTCTCTAGAAGCTAAATTTTGCAGCTTCTAAAATTTGGACAGTTACTATTTTTAAAAGTTGCTCAAATGGAAATTCTATTGTTACCAAGACATATTGGCTTAATGATATCAAATTAATTCAATGTTTATATGCTTTAAAAGGCAATTTATATTATTTAAGTGTTTCAAAATATGACCAAATGTTCATCTTCTATTTAAGGGTAGCCAACGGCCCAAGTGCCCTATAATTATACTTGGATCGTCATTAACAAGATGCCGAAGAGAAATTAAAAGTTTAGTCAAGCGGTCAAATTTACCAAAAAGCTTAGATAACTAAAACTTTTACACACGCCGCATAGCCATATCATGCTCGTCTTGCACTTAGTAATTTATGATAATGTTATTATATTGATGAAAAAAACCTTGCGATTAAATGAATCATAAAATAAGCTTGAAAATCTACCTTTCACAATACATAAATAGGAGCAATCAATGGTACCTTGTACCATGTGGAAATAGATGCTGACTTTTTGTGTGTTAGCACCCATGCCTTTGTATCCTTAGTTAACTTGTTAAATATAGATGTATGGTTATCCTACCCTAGCATTATTGCTTCGTAAACAAGGTCTCGATACGGGATATAGATAATCTCCTTTTATACCAATCTGTATACATTCTAGATTAGGGTCTCAAGCAAGTTTATTCTACCACTTTATTCAACTCCTAAAAGTAATCCAAGCATATAAAAAAATGGTTCTTTACATATCTATTTGTACGAAATGGATATAAACCCACTAAGGTCTCCTGGATGGGTATCCTAGCTCTCTCATGTAGCATCCCAACACTAAATAATGATCCAAATAAAGCCTTTTTGGGGGATATAAATGGAAACCAAAATAAAAATGAAGTAGAAAAAATATACTGAATGACTTAGTTTCTCAATACATATAAGTTATAAGCTTGAGAAGGCAACCTCCTCCCCTATAATCTAAGTGTGAACTAAGGCTTCAACAATATAGATACCGAAAGCTAGTAGCTTATTGGAGCTGATGATAATCCAAGCCCTCAAAGCATTAGCTACACCACCAAACTCAAGAGCGAGCTCATAAAGCACAATCCCCACTAAAGAGAATTCCAAAGAGGAACCTAGGATACTTGCAATTAAATAGCCCATCAAAAGTTAAATAGTTTAATTACATAAACAAGCAATCAAGAGAACACATAGAATGGAGCAATAATGAAGTGATTTTGTATTGACTATTAGATTTTTATACTCAAGGCTATAAGATGCACACGATATACACTAAGCCTTTTCAAGCAAAAGGAGACTGTAAAACCACACAAAGTGAGCAAAAGGAGGCTCTAAGACCGCACAAAGCAATAAGCTCTCCTGGAGACCACTGCAATGCTCTATGAAGGTTTGCCCCACCCTTTTTCAAATCCAGTGGCTTTCACAACCCACGATTTTGTGATATGCTCCATTGAGAGACAAATGGTGTTAGAGCTAGACAACTGGCCATTCCCTGGATAGGCAAGAGCAGCAGGTGCAATAGGATAGATGACACATGGCAGCATGTCAGACAGGCTGATCAGACAACACAGATGTTAGTCGGTTGCATTTGTGCAACCAACCTTGTTTTTTTTTTAATGATTTCTTGTTGGCCTATTTATTGGTCCTGATTTCAGCAGTCTTCTATAGTTGTTCTCACGGATTTCAAATTGCAGACCATGGAGACTACTCTCAGGGCTAACGGAGACTGAGATCTTCGAGGTGGAGACATGCAGGCATTCTCTCTGACTCGCGTATATTTCTGCATTCTTATACAGCATTTTACACTACAGATTTCTTGCGTTTCACTGTCAATTTTTCTCTCTCAATTCACTTTGTCTTGGTCATTCGCTTCTGTATTGCTTCACTCTAACAAGTGGATGTTGGGGACTATCTCCTCATCAATCCGCTCCTTTGAGAGACGGTTGTTCGACTCCTACCCTTTAGCTTTATAGTCTGCTCCACCGAAGGGTAGTTGTGTCAGAGTGCAGCGGTGCGGAAGCGTAGGACTGAGAGAGAGAGAACGCAGAGAGAGAAGAGAGAGAAAGAGACAGTGGACGATGAAGATCTGCTGTATAAAGAATGCTGAATACAAAGATATACACGGGCGCAGTGCGCTGGACTGCGTGTCTCCACCTCGACGATGCAACCTGCTGTCCACCTCGAAGTCTGCTGCAGTCTGCACTGTCTGCTGTCTGAAATCTGTGAACAGAGACAGAATCTGTGCGTCACCAGTCTGTAATCTGCGTCAGAGAAGTGTGTAAGACTGCTGGGAACGTCGGGTATAAAAAGCCGATATCTGCCAGAAAATAGGGCGCCAGAAATACCCTGTCGGCTGCATTTTAATGCAGCCGACTGACTGTACAGGTCGGACTGCCACGTGGCAGTCCGACTGTGCAGTCCGACTGCACACCTGTCCGACTGCACTCTGCCTCCTGCCTGGCTGTGATCTCTAACACCCCCTCTCAGAGCCGGGGCAGGGCAGAAGCCTGAGGGATCTGGAATGTCTCCGAAGTAGAGCCTGAGGAAGCGCCTTCGTAAACAAATCCACAAGATTGTCCTCCGTCTTGCAATACTCCACAGTGATGGTCTCATCCAGAAGCTTTTCTCGGATGAAGTGGTACTGGATCTCAATGTGCTTCGTCCGGGCATGAAAAACAGGGTTCCTTGCCAAGGCAATGCAACTCTCATTGTCACATCGCAGCAATGTAGGACGAGTCTGGGGGAACCCAAGCTCCTCCAATAAGCTCCAAAGCCACACAACCTCGCATGTGGTGGAAGACGCGGCCCGATACTCCGCCTCAGTAGACGAAAGGGCTACCGTGGGCTGCTTCTTGCTACTCCATGAAATAACACCTGCACCCAAAGTAAAACAGTAACCTGTAGTAGACCGCCTGTAGTCCACGTCACCGGCCCAATCCGAGTCGCTCCAACCTGCAAGTACAAGATCTGACCCATCTGTCCCTACGGGGTAATGAATCCCCAAATCAGATGTCCCCCTCAGATACCGAAGTATCCTCTGAGCAGCCTGCCAATGCACCGTCTTAGGTTCACTCATGAACCCTGCCAAGAGCCCAACAGCAAAACATAGATCAACCCTGGTGTTGAGAAGCCAAATCAAGGACCCAATCAACTGTCGATAGCGGGACGCATCCGCCAAAGGAGAAGCTGAATGGGAAGTGGCCTTCCAGTTCGGATCCATAGGAGTAGAGAGGGCCCAAGAATCCTCCATCTCAAAAGACACCAAAAGCTCCTGTACATATCTCTGTTGAGAGATAAAGATCCCCCTCTGAGACTAATAAATCTCATTTCCCAAAAAGAAATGGAGTAGACCCAAATCCGTCATCTCGAACGTCCGATGTAAAGCTGACTTCGTCTCCTGGACCTGCTGTGCATCATCACCTGTGACAATCAAATCATCAACATATAAGACAAACAGCACACAACCACCCTCGGAAGTGTGAACATACAACTGCGGATCGGCCTTGGACCGCCGATATCCCAACTGAGACTGGAGGAACGAATCAGTCTTCTCGTTCCATGCACGCGGAGCCTGCTTGAGGCCATACAAGGCCTTCTTCAACCTGTAGACTTTCCCATCTGAAGAACCAAAGCCAGGAGGCTGCTCAACATAGATCTCCTCCTTCAAATCACCATTCAGGAAGACCGACTTCACATCCAACTGATAAACAGGCCATCTCCGATGGCCAGCCAAAGCAAGAACAGCTCTAATGGTCGCCATACGAGCTGTGGGGGCAAAAGTGTCATGACAGTCAATACCTGGGCGCTGTGCAAAACCTTTAGCAACAAGGCGAGCCTTGTGCTTATCCAAAGTACCATCACTGAGGTATTTGGTCTTGAAGACCCACTTGACTCCAATCACCTTCTTCTTCGGGGGGCGGGGCACGAGTGACCAAGTGTCATTCCTCTCAATAGCCTCCAACTCAGCTTCCATAGCTTTCTTCCATGGTGCGGACTATAAAGCCTCCTTCACGAAGGTGGGCTCTCCATCCTGCATAACACGGGTCATCAAACAATAGTTGGAGCAAACAAGCTCCGTAGAATGTGCCTGGTGCCTCCGTGACCGCCGCGGACCATCCTGCGGTCCCCACTCCTCAAGAACCCCCTCGATCCTTGAATCACGGAGTGTGTCACGGGCCCAGCGAGGAGGAGGCCGAACCTCCCCTCGGCATTCTCCATCAGCAGAAAACTCTGGAATATCCACCGGTGGTAACTCCTCAAAGGTGTCCGATGGAACTGTAGACTCTGTGTCAGAAACAGAATCATAATCAAAAGGCACGGGCTCCAATGGAACTGTAAAAGGAGCCCAACTCTCCCCTGGATCTCCAAGAACGGGATGCTCCTCACCCGTTGAAGTAACCGGAACCTCCACAAACCGCACATCACGCCTAGTGTACACATCTCGCTTGACGGAATCATACAGTCGGTAGCCTTGGGACTGGGAGCTGTAGCCAACAAATACCTGTTTTCGGAAAGCCGCTTCAAATTTATCACGGTGAGCCTTGGGAATGTGAACATAGGCATCACACCCAAAGACCCAAAAGTAAGAAACATCTGGCTTCGTCCCAAAATGAGCCTCAAATGGAGTCATCCCTTCCACGGCCGAAGTAGGGGATCGATTAAGGATGTGGACTGCAGTAGCCACAACCTCGGCCCACAGAACCTGAGGGGTCTGTCGGTGCCATCATGGTGCGCGCCATCTCAATCACACTGCGGTTCTTCCGTTCAAGAATACCATTTTCTTGAGGAGTATTAGTATTGGCAAACTCCTGGTGAATTCCTCTATCTGCACAAAACCGAGCAAACTCATTAGACACAAATTCACCTCCCTTGTCGGATCGCAAGGTCTTCAACTTCCGGCCTGATCAGTTCTCCTCAAAGAGAAGCCAATCCTTGAAGTGCGAGAAAGCTTCTGACTTTAATGCCAAAAAGTAGGCCCATGTCATCCTGCTATAGTCATCCACGATCAGCATGAAGTACGAGCTCCCACGCAGGGACTCATTCCTCATAGGGCCACATAGATCCGTAGATACTAGCTCCATCGGGGAAGTAGACCGCCGCGAAGCTGTGTGGGGAATGGCATCCCTATGCTGCTTCCCCCGAATGCAGGAGACACATGGCTGTTGGCTCACCACTATATCTGGCAACCCTCGAACAAGCTGTCCACGTGACACCCTCCGAAGATAGTCATAGTTCAGGTGACCAAACCGAGCATGCCATAATTCTGACTGTGACTGTGAGGTAAGAAGAAGAGTAGAGAGGGCAGTGGAAGACTTCAGTCTATAAATGCCGTTCTCATATCCGGATGAGAGAACCTTCCTCGATCCACGATCAAGGACTCGCACCGTAGAACTATCAAACTCCACCAAAAGACCAAGGGAGCAAATCTTATGAACTGAAAGGAGATGGTACCCTAAACGTGATACATGCAAAACCTCTGAGGTATGGGTACCACCTCGTCCATCCGGAATAAGTTGCATCTTACCCCGACCTGCAATAGAAACTGAAGAGCTGTCTCCAATGAGAATCTGCCCACGCGAGGGTCGCAGCTGGGCAACACCATCTGATGAAGGAGTCATGTGCTGTGAGGCACCACTATCAACAATCCACTCTCGAGCCTGGGGAGCCGTCATCGCAGCATCAGAAGCATTCGGTGAAGCGTCCTCAATGACAGCTAGATGAAGAAATGCAGCTGATGAGGATGCAGCCACCGCTCCAGAATCCTTGGTATCCTTCTTCTTGGTGTCCTTCGTGTCTTTGTCAGGGCAATCCTTCTTCCAATGGCCAGTCTTTCCACAAATATGGCATGTGGAGTCTTTGTCCTTGTCCTTCTTGGACTTGTTATCCCCCTTCTTCTTCTTTTGGTCCTTCCCCTTCTTCTGAGAGGCTTCACCTGTCAGCGCCTCCGACTTGGAAGCATTTTGTCCCTTTAACTGTTCCTCTTGGTCCAAAACCATAGGAACCAACTCTTCCCAGCGAAGAGTAGACTCTCGCCCCAAAGCAATAAGGGCAGAGTAAAATGTACCGAATCGTGGCGGCAACTGGGATAATAGTGTGATCGCCATGTCTTCGGAGGAAATCGGCTTCCCCGCATTCTGAACCTGCATCTGTAGCTGCCTTAGCTTGTTAATGTGTTCCCGTAGCGAAGAAGACTTATTGACGGACAAGGTCCGCATCTGTACCTCCAAAGAAACCCTCTTCATCAGGGTCATCCGATTGTACATTTGATCAAGCTCCAGCCATATCTCCCGAGCCACCGTCAAGTGCTCGATGTGAGCGATCACGGCTGTAGTGCATGATAGAAAGAGAAAGGATCGAATCCTGGCATTCAGTTTGTCCCAATGAGACTGGGCCTTGGCGAACTCCGCTCGAGCATCGGAAGAGAGTTTGGACTCATCTCTTACCGAGGGCCGGTCAATCTCTTCCTGTACCAACTCCGCCAAATCATAGGACTCAAGGATGGCCAACATCATGACGCGCCAAATGCGATAGTTGTCGCCGTCGAGCTTCTGATCTGTAGGAAGAGCCGGTAAGACAGGCACCTTCCGGTCCATAATCGCCTGGAACTCCAAGTCCATCTCTGTAGACATCTTCACCTGTAATGCCTTCACAAACGCAAAAGCAGCCCCCTCTGATTGGAAAAACTCAGCCTGCTAAGGCTCTTTCACGTCCTGAAGCTTCTTCACCCGCCGGAGGCGATGAAAAAGCAAAACCTGCACTTGTAGGCTGAAAACTCAAACTTCCTCCGCGTCAAACAGTAGTAAACAGCAGCAAATCCACCACCTGTACTCCTTTCCTGTGCGCCCACACTCGTTTCAGCCTTGTTCCAAGGCGTAGCCCTCCTGTCTGCCCTTAAACGCAAAAAACGCAAATTTGTGTCGCGATGGAAACTCCTCTTCAGGTCGATTCTGCGCTCAGTCAGCCCTTAAAAGCTGCTCTGATACCATGTCAGAGTGCAGCGGTGTGGAAGCGTAGGACTAAGAGAGAGAGAACGCAGAGAGAGAAGAGAGAGAAAGAGACAGTGGACGATGAAGATCTGCTGTATAAAGAATGTTGAATACAAAGATATACACGGGCGCAGTGCGCTGGACTGCGTGTCTCCACCTCGACGATGCAACCTGCTGTCCACCTCGAAGTCTGCTGCAGTCTGCACTGTCTGCTGTCTGAAATCTGTGAACAGAGACAGAATCTGCGCGTCACCGGTCTGTAATCTGCGTCAGAGAAGTGTGTAAGACTGCTGGGAACGTCAGGTATAAATAGCCGATATCTGCCAGAAAATAGGGCACCAGAAATACCCTGTCGGCTGCATTAAATGCAGCCGACTGACTGTACAGGTCGGACTGCCACGTGGCAGTCCGACTGCACTCTGCCTCTTGCCTGGCTGCCTCCTACCTGGCTGTGATCTCTAACAAGTTGCCCCCCTATGGCTCCACATGAGCTACCTAATTTTCCTTTTCCTCTCTTACATAGCTCCATAGACACCAACTCTGATGTAGACATTGAGGAGTTTGTGTAATACCCCTCCCTCTACTCTCTCATTTATTCAAGTTCAAGAGGCCATCTCTAGAAACTATCTGGCTTTTGTTCCACTGAAGCCCCAAATACCTTCTTCGGCATCGCCAACAGCATATTCTTCGTCATCAAATACACGGCAGACCACGATCCATGAATTTCTTGATTTCCTATCTTTCAGAGAGGAATTTCGAGAGGGCTCACCCTTTCTTTTCCTTCAAAGGGGGATCCCATCTCTTTCACTTCAAAAGGGATTTCTACTCATTGTTCGGTTCTTCACACAATCTTTATCTTCTTGGGGTGGTTGACATCTCCATGTCATCTCACCAATTGATACCCAAGATCTACAAGTTCTTCCTAGTTTGGGGCCTTGAATGTTTCGACCATGACTTGGTCACTAGGCCTTCATATATACCATTCAGCCATGACTTCGTGGCTAGACCTTCGTATTTCTTCCACAATCTACAAGTTCTTCCTAGATTGGAGCCTTGGATGTTTCAGCCATGATTCAGTGGCTAGGCCTTCGTATTCCTTTCAACATGGAGTCACTGATCTTGTGGCTTCCCTCCCAAGATTGAGTTTCAGGTACTATTAGCTCATCACGTCTATTATTCTTCACTATAGGTCTCCTTATAGGTGAAACATTGGGATTACAAGGTGGTTCCTCTCTCTCTCTCTCTCTCTCTCTCTCTCTCTCTCTCTCTCTCTCTCTCTCTCGGCTCCTTTTTGGGCCTAAGAAGGGGTATTGAGAAACCCATTCATAAAGTTCATTTATTTTCATTAATTTATTCTGGTTTCACTCTTACAGCCTCAAAAGGGTTGGCACTTGAGATTTGCCTATAAATAGGGCACTAACTCAATTTTATACACTGTCATTCATTCATCCATTCACTCTTTCTATCAAATCACTCCATTCTATCAGTCTTCTCTCTATTCCTCAACCTCTCCACTGCTGTCTACAACCCTACCTAGAGGACATCTCAGTTCATGGATAATCCTACATAGCTGTCTGCTGCTTGGCACCCTCTTCCACACATTGCAGGCTGCATTTTCAGGTCAAATGCTCCCACCCAGCTGTTCTCCATCATCAGGCTGATTGATGTCAATAGGATTGCTGCAAGCGAGACCTTTTCTACCTGCACTCTTTCAGCATCTGTTCTATCTCCTACAAGCTGTTTACTGCCCCAATATGCTGCCTTTAGCTGCTGGGAGACTCTCTTCTACTATGATTCAATCAAAGGCAGGCTGTCCTACTGTCCTTGAAACTCCGGAGCTAGATGGTTGTTAGTGCTCTCGGACAACATCTAAGGATTGCATTCCACTCCTACTACAACTGTCCTTCTTCATTCACCATTTACCTTCGATACCCTACTACCCAAAGGACTACCTTTCACTCCCTTCACTATGCAGATTCCCTATAGATATTGCAGCTAGCCGTCTTTGAGCTTTGCTCCACTGTATCAACACGATATATTCAACACGATTCAATGTTCACCATTCTTCACTCTTCTTCTGAGTTTCTTCTCCTCTCAATGCTTGCCGTACACTCTAGGTTTCTCCCTGCAAAACACACTGTCTCTCTAATATGGTATGACTCCATACCGTCCCATCACTTTTCTTGACAACAATGGTATCTCACAAACAACCTAAGAAGGTGAACATTGTTTAGGAGATGCTTCCCTTGTATTTGTACTTAGTTTTTTGAGTTTATATAGGTTGACTCTTCAACAAGAGGTGGGGAAAAAAGGGATGAGAACAAGGCAACTTTTTTTTTTAACAAACACTCTAAGAAGGAAATGTGAAGGTGGTTGTCAATGAGATTCTTCCCTTGAATAATTGCATTTGTACTTAGTTGTGTGTGTTTCTGTAGGCTGACTCTTAGACAAGAAGTGAAAGAAAAAAAGTAAGAATAAGGCATCTTGCAGAAGGGGGAGAAGCGTGTGTGTGAGGTCATAAAGACTTATCATGGCTGTTTTGCAGGTCACATCACTGGAGTGATTTTCACAGTCTATGACAAAGGACACACAAGCACAGGCAGCCGGCAGAGAGCCGAGCTGGGAGAGAGCACTAGGGGGAGGACAAAGCAGCATGAGGGGGTGAGGAAGGACAGGCAATGACCTCAGCACAAGAAATATCATCCAATTCAGCAAACAACTAAATTACAAGCATAAAGGCCTCAGTAAAAGGACCAGGTTAAAAGGGATTCCAGGTAGCATATAACCACCACAAAGAGGCAGTCAGTAACTTCTCAAAAATGAATCGTATTCTTAATGTTTGGACTTACAGTTTCTTTTGCAGCCGCCATGGCTAAAGCACCTGCACCCATCTCTACTTCTTGAAGGCCAATAGCAATAATGCTCCCCTCGATGGAACCTTTCTCTAGCCAAGACATCAACGACTTGAAAGAAGCCTTTTCCTGACCCACATTCCAGGTACCTGCTAATATCTTGAACTTCTCTTGCCTTAAATAAGTGCCTTCTTTTGAGGTCATTCTCAAATACAACACCTTGTCAAAAGTACTAGGCGACGTGACAAACCATCCACGCACCCCCCCACTGTCTGCAACAGTGAACAAGTGATTGTTGCACACTCCCAACCTTGCAACAGATGATTTGTGTGCACGCCATGCCCCTAATAACTTTCCTGAACTCATGGCTAAAGCATGAACCACACCATCTGCATAGCCTACAAAGATTCGATTTCCAAATGCATACAAACACCGAACAGCAGCAGGACTATGACGGTGATCAGCTAACCAGTTCCCAGAGCTGTCCCATTGGGCAAGTCGGCCATTGGCAAAGCCCACCCAGACATTGCCATCAGCTGCACTAACTAAAGCCTCCATTCTTTTGCTATCATCAATGCTTTGACCAACTGCAGCACGGAGAACAGCATCTGCTGCACCAAAAACAGCATTCCGGGACCGCTGAAAAAAACTGAGTGCTCCTTGACTCTTTTCCTTCTTCAAAACTTTTGTCATATTCAGTTTTGCTTCCTCTCCTTTCCCAGCTTCATGAATTGGAGATACATTAGGGCTGGTGAATTCAGCATCAGCATTTGGTCCAAAGACTCTCAATACATCCTTAGTTCTTGCATCCCTGCCAAAAAGTGTGAAACAAAGCATAATAAAGATTTTCTATCTTCAAATGAGCAGAGAGGCATGGCATCTTAAGCTGCACAAAGTATATTAACTGACAAACAGAGTATACCACAGGGCCAGCAAGTTCGATCCGCCACTCCAAACCCGACATTGTGAGTGCTCAGCAATCAAAAACCGCACATCTATAGTTGCAAGACTAGATGCACCAGATGCCATTCCTCGTGCTCTTAGATCAATGTAAGATGTTGCTACTAAAGCAGCTGCAATATGCATTGACTCCTTGGACATTGAAAAGGCCTCTGTTATGACATTATGTGGCCAGACTCGTAAAGACCCACTCTCAGACCCTGTCCACAGCTCTCCTGCAGACAACAAGAGCACAAAATCATCATATCTCAAATGCCAGAATTGAATGAAACCTTCAGATGTTCTGCTGCTCAGAGGCAGCTCATCACAGATGGCAAGCTATCAAAAAGTTGACTTATAGAATGGTTTGCAGCATACCATATGAAGTAACAACAATGGCCAGAACAGGTGTCTGATGCGCTTGCCAAGCCAGAACAGGGGCATTTTGATCACCAGCAGTTTCACCATCATGATTGGAGGATAAGGCCCATGCCCTAATTTTGCCATCCTTATGGCCACTCCACATGAGATGATTGGCAGTGTCCGTGAACAGGCACAGGGGACATAATTCATGCACCAACTTACTATATGTGGCAGCATCCTCATCACCTTTTGTGTTGCCTTTGCCATCACAACTAGACATGAGTGCACTCGGGATGTCCCATACTATAATGCCTTGATCACATCCCAACCACAAGGCAGTATCTGTGCAGGCAAGCACCCTCGTGGGTTGATTGACCATTTCAGTGAGTGGCTGCGGCCTCAGTTCAAAAGCCACAGGCCCATCTTCTCCTCCTCGAACAGGTGCTTTAAAAACCCCTTTCCCACCTCCAGCACTAATAAACTCTCTCATTCTGCATACTTTTGTCCCACAGGTATCTTGAAACCTTGCAGCTTTTTCCTGCCCTAAACATGCAATACAGGGTGTGACAAACCACAAATTATTTTTATTAAAAGCAATTACTTCCTCTTTCTCACAGATGCACGTCTAAAAACGTGTTAAGACACTCTAGGGCTTCAATGGATTGCAGAAACTATAAAGGTTTCAAAAAACTTCAAGAAAAGAACCTCTGCCTTGTTTGGCTTGCACATGATTTACATCCTTTGACTGACTGCCTAGGTTATTGTATTGAGGCAACACCTGCCCCTCCGAAACAGCACTGTGCTGAGATGACCATATATAACCATTGACCTCGTGAACAGCTGGTTGTTCCTCAAAAAGTCCTTGGTGAGATGGCTGCCATCCATCTTCTGTAGTTGGTTTGACAGAGCCAAGAGCTGCCTGCAAATCTGCATCCTCTAAAAGGTCAGTAGCTTCTTCACGAAAATTCAATCCATTAATAGAAGAACGTAGCTGTGTAAGTTCAGTCATCTTCTCCTCTGATGGATGAGAAAAGGGACCCAGCCAAAATCCTTCAGAGCTGTTTGCACCCTGTGACGTGTAAGGACTTGAATCCTTTGTCAACTGAGATACAGAAAAAGGAGAATCTGGAGAGACCTGTTCGAGGGAACCACTGAAGTCCTTTGGTAAACTCGTGACCTTTGAGGATGGCATTTCATGCATGAGTGGTGTATGTAGCAACATTGAATGTGAATCCTGTAGTGGCAATCTGTTCCCAGGCGGTGTTTGCCAGGACAAGGAACTCAAGCCAGGAGACGAATTGGCATCTGATAGTCTACATGATGATGCATCAGGACTAGAGAGTAGATCAATCTCAGGGTATGGTACAGATGCTGCTGAAATATCATTATGTGTATAGGTAAAGCTCTTGCTGCTAGGGCAGCTTCCTGAGCCACTGCTTCTTGTGACATCTCCCCCATTGTATGCTAGAGGTGTTTGATCCCAATGGTCGATGAAAGACAAAGATGATGAGCTTTCTGCTACAACCTGAGGCTCCTCCCAATGCTCAAAGTGGAATGGACTTGATGAACTGCCCGCTGGAGACAGCGCGGGCAGCTCAAAACCAGAAGAGGGATCCCATAAAGGGCTAGACTGTGTGTAGTCAAAAGGTTGGCGGATACCTGTTGATGGAGCAGAGGCACTGTCTTCTTCTCCAAAGTCAATGAGAGGAGGTAATGCAGATTTTTTGTCTCCAGATCCCATGCTGTCTAACAATTCCCCTGATCATTAGAGGCGATGTTAATTTGAATCGTGCATTATAACTGTTCTTTTCATGCCTTAGACATCCATAAATCCATTAATCCCGAATGAGTAGTTCAAGTTTTGCCTGCACGGATCACTGACATTCTTCAAATAAGCAGAATCGCTGCACTGCAGACAGAGAAGTAATGCCTGTGCAAGGTTCAGCGAACAAAGTCCACGTGATCCACTAGAAATACACAAAAAATTGGGCATCAAAGCCTGCATATTCTTTGGTTCTATCTGTTTTGAGAGGGAGAATCCGCAAGCAAGATCCACCTAATCAACACAGGAAAATGGTCGAAACAGAAGAAGAAAGACAGAAAGAAGGGCAGAGCGAGAGCGACAGAGCGAGAGAGATTGGCTTACCGTGCGAGCGATGGAGGAAGCGTGGCATAAAATCTCTCCGATTCTTCATTCTTCCAAAGGCAAAAACGAGGGGGACTCGGGAGTGCAAGAGACGTTGCCCAGCGCCCGGCATCGAGGCCTGCCGCTGCCCGCATGGTCGTACCTTTTCTGACGAGGCATGGAATCTTGGTTGAACGGCTGCTCAGGCCGGATTCACAAGAGTCGGCTCGGCCTCCCTCCAAAGGAAGGCTTCACGAACAGTCGAAAAGCCAAAAGCAAGAAGTTAGAATTTTTGCTCTCATTCCCCATAAAAGAGGACGTTGTGCACATCGAAGTTGTTGTGGTGATTTCGGGTCATAGCCCTCCCATATGAGCTTTTGAAGAGCTTAAAGGTGATTATGAAAAGCAACTATGGTAGGACGGCTTTTGCACATGTAGGCAGGCAGCCATGAATTGTTGAGATGATGCTTTTTGTTGTGGGGAGACTAAATGTTAATTGACATGTAGAAACCTTTGTGATAATGGCTAAACCCATGGCTTTCAGAAGTAATTTTGGTTAACTAATAGTTCTGAATATTCCATTAGCATGTCAACAAATGCTCACCATGGTGAGGTCTAAAGCCTTTGTGTGCACAGGCTATGAAATTAAGCCTTACAATTGGTCTAAAATACCTAGATTAGATAGAAGTGCATGTACAAGATGAAGTAAGTAGACCAGTAATGATAACTTGTGCCTTTTGAATGTTGTCAAAATGTTTCGATACTACTCATGTGCAATTGTTGTTGGGCCCATTGGAAGTTGCTTTTCATTTGGCTCTTTGAACATGCTTGTTATCACAATGCTCTTCGGTATTTGTTCATGTTACCTAGCATAATCAAACTCATGGTTTTATTCAAGGCTATAGATGGCTTGCTCGAGTACTCACAATTGGGATAAGATTGTGATCTTTTGTGAGTTGAAAGTATTCAATACATTGAGGGCACTGTAGGTGGTCCCAATGAACTTTGTTGCAAGAATCACCACATTGAATGAAGACAACTCACCATGGCTTTGTAGTTTTGCATTGTCCTTGTAATAGATGGCTAGGCCACTAGGGCGGTGAGATGTGATTTGTGGCTATCTTTGGTATGGTTTCTTGTGTTCATGTGTCTTATAGACAAAGCATGTTAGATTATATGAGTTTAGATAAGGCAAGGATGTGGTTGGCATGCTTCTTTTTGGAGAATGTTCAAAATAGCATCTTCATTTACTAGCACATGTTCTAGCAATATTTTTTCTTTAAAAATAAGAAATATTGGGGATTAAAGACACTTGTGCCTAGCCACCCACATTTACTCTATACACTGTATCCACACACTTGTATACTATAGGTGGCAAGCATCCATCACTATCACTTTAATATTTATTCTTTTAGTTGCAATAACAAAAGGGAAGGCACGTCACACATTGTGATTGTTGAAGTTTCTACACACCAGTCTCTCTCTTCTATTGCTTGAACCTCCATAATGCTTGCTTCTTTCTTGCTTTCACTTGTGCTTCCACTCTTGCTTTACCTTTCAAGCTAGTATCAAAGAAGCATTTGAGGAGCTTCATTGGCATTGCATTCAACATGACAAGAGAGCTTGACTTACAACTTTCATGGCAGCCCCATTTTTGTCCATTTGAGAGCATGATACATAAGTTATGGACAACTATGGTAGCTTGATAGCACATTTATATTTTGGTTATAACTTTTCAATATGATATCGAATTGATGTGTCCTATAGCTAGAAACAAGAATGGCAATGAGAGCTATAGATTTAAGCTCTCACAAAGTTGATTATATGCAACTTTTAGTTCTCTATTTTACACAGAACAAAATAGTTCTAGTTTGGACAACAAGCTTACAGGTTAGAGAGCTTTACATATTACATACTACATGCTATTTGGGTTTTTCATATACTTATGCTGATGCTCAGCACAAATATTTATGGTTGGATATGTTTATGGTGACCTTTGAAGCTTGAATTCTAGCTCCATGGATGTATTGGGCATTAGCTATTTGCTTCAATAATTCTTCACTTATTACAAGATGAAGACATATTAGATGTATATGCTCCCGGATGTATCATTAATATGCTTGGGCTTCCCAGATGTTATGTGCTTGATGTACTGAGCTATGTTGTGCTCTGGGGCATTCCAAAGTCGATTCCAGTGGGAGCCATTTGTATATATATTACAGAGCTTGGCTCTTTGAGTTAGTGGGAGACTCTTTATGCTCTTTTGGTTTTGTTCAAAAAGAGGGGGAAGAGACGGACAAGAACGAGAGCCATGAACAAAGAGCAGTCTACTCTCTTCTCTTCCATTATTCATTCATTGTGTAACACACATAAGATTCTATGTCTAAGTAGAGTTGATGTCAATACCACTAATCAGCTTGATTTTCAACACTCCCCCTCAAGCTCAAGTCAATTGTTGTACTCCAAGTAACTCCCTAAAATAAACAAATTTATCTCTACTAAGTGATTTGGTAAACATGTCAGCTACTTGGTCTTCAGTCTTCACATGAAGCAAATCTATCTTTCTTGGAGGTACCATTTCCCTGACGAAGTAACAATGAACTTCTATGTGCTTTCATCTAGCATGATAAATTGGGTTTGCCAGCTAACAGTGCACTATTCGTGTTGTCAGAATGTAATGTGACCTTTCTGTCCATCTGTATACCCAAGTCATGTAATAGTTTCAAGAGCCAAACTACTTCACATGTAGCTAAGGTTGCACCTCTATACTTTGACTCTGTGCTAGAGAGAACAATTGTAGGCTACTTTTTACTGCTTCAGTTGACCATACTACTTCCAAGATTGAAAGCATAACCACTGGTAGACAGTATACCAAGTTCATTGTCAAGACTGTCACTGCTAGGTGACTCATAGCTAGAAGTAAGTGGCCCGGCAACATCTTCAAACATCTTCCCTTTGCCTATAGGTTTTCTTGTTCTATGTATAGCCAATAAAGACACACTTAGCAACCTTCGCATCTAACTTCTTCCTCTTCTCATCTGGCACATGTACATGAGCATATACATCCAAAGACTTTAAGATGGATGATATCTAGTTTGTACATATACAATTTCTCATACAATGTAAGATCATGAATACTAGCTGTAGGAGTTTTGTTTAAAACATGTATCGTAGTTACAACTACTTCAATCCAATAATAGTTTGTTAAATTCTTCTCATTTAGCATGGCTCTTGCAGCTTCCATTAGCACCCTATTTTTTCTCTTTGCCACACCATTCTGTTATGGTATATATCTGCATATAAGCTATCTTTTAATCCCATACTCGACCAAGTACCTATCAAATTCACAAGAGACATACTCACCACCTCCATTAGATCTCAAGCATGAGATATAACATCCAAACTCTTTTTTAGCATGTGTTTTAAAATCCTTGAAAATATCTAGCACTTCATCCTTGTGCTTCTATACTGCCAAGTATATCTGCTGAAATCATTAATAAATGAGACATAATAACTTACACCATTGAAGGATGCATTATACATTGGACCCCAAGCACCTAAATGCATAGACTATAATGGCCTAGTACTATTTTTGTCATGTTTGACAACAAATGAAAGTCTTGCTTTCCAAACTGGCAAGAAAAGCATACATATCCTAACTCCATATACTTAAAATTTAGGCAAACCAAGTACAATCTCCTTCTGCTACATGGTTTTCAATTGTTGTATGTTTACATGTCTAATGCACTTATGCCAAATTTCCACATCTCTAATTGCTCCGGTGTCAGAGAAACCATGGATGCCTTTAATTTAGGAATAGTAGCATCCAAGGTAAACATCCTGCTATCCCTTATGCCTTTAGCAATTAGCTTGCAACCATTTCCATACTCTTCAATAAAATAGCCATCTCTATTAAATATGACTTGCAAATTTTGCTCAACCATTTATCATACAAACAATAAAATTTTTAGTGATAGATAGTACATGCAACACATGATATAGACTCTTTCTCTTTCCATCATGCATGATTAGCAGTACAACACATATGTGCTTGATGTCATGTTGTATCATCACCAATACATACATAGCCATGAGAACTTGCAGTCATCTTATCAAACCATTCTCCATGTGGGGTCATATGATTCGAGGCACTTGAGTTAATGTACCACTTTTCATCAACCTTGCCTTGCTTAAGCATACCCTTCGATACATGTGTCATAGCAAAGAGTCTATCCGACTAATCATCAATAGCATTGCTAGAGGATCCATAGCCAGCATACTATCTGCCTTTTGCTTTCATGTTAGCCTACTTTTTATGACAATCTTTTGTGATATGTCCATACCTGCCACAATAATGACAATCTTTATACCTATTTGATTGATCATGAGACTGCTAAGAATTACCTTTGCCTCTGGGTGATGTCCCCTTGCCTTGAAAGGATCGTGATCCTCTTTGACATTGTGCATTTTGATTTTGCCAATCATTTTGTTGCTTCTACTGTTCAAAAGCATTTTGAGTGTCACCACACCCTCGAGAGGCTGAGCCCTACTGCCTCTAGCTCTCAAACTAGAGCAAAAGATGGTATCTTTGCTCTGGTAGGTACTCGAATATGTATTCAAATCAAGTTTAACTTCTTCATGCAACAGCAATGCAAGTAACTCATCCTAATCGTGGGGGTGCGGTCATACAAAAATTGATATGTCAATGGCTTTGTATTCCTTACCCAAGCCATTCAAAATAATTGCAATCGTGCCATCATTCTCGACCTTTGACCCAATAGAGGCAAGTTGATTTTAATTTATGTGGTATAATCTTATATGCTTCCGCCATTTCTTGACATGTTATTAAATGACTACTTCAGCTAATTTTTCCATGCATGAGTGGCATTGCCATAAGAATCTCTTATGCATCCTTTGGAGACAGATAGGCAGTGATTTGCATGGCCATACCATCATATATGCATAAGGAGAACCAATGTAGAACTTTAATAACTCTTTCCATCGATTACTTATGAGCTCTTTGTTGCTCAAGAGTAGGATTTCTATCAGGCAATCTTGGTTCAACTTCCTCTCTAGTACACGAATCCCAATAGCCTCTTCCAATCATGAAGTTTTGCATTTTGAACTTCCACAGAGTAAAGTTTTATTATAAAGATTCTCCCCTACAATCTAAGCGATATTATCAGTTCTTGTTGAATTAGCCATAATGCTTCCAATTCAAGACAATGTTATGTCTTTTCAGCTAGGCAACAATAGTGCCTTCAAACAATCTTAACAACCCTGTTATAATTTACTAGTTGTAGTTGCAAATATTATCAACTACTCAAGATATAAACCAAGTGTATTTACAATAATCAGTAGTGGTGTAGCCAAGCTCCAAGTTAGCAAATGCAGTTCCAATTTGCAGCTTAAAAACTCCCACAAACATCTTCATACATGTACATGGCACCCAAAGATTCAATACATCCACTGGAAGTACTCAATTGGTATCAAACCACTTTATGGATGACCTATCTAGATGAGTGCTAGTTGTAAACTATATTATAATAGAAAAATAACAATTTAATTGAGCTCAACACAAGCCCCAAGTAGCTCAAAAACATCTGAGGATGTCACCATAATATCCTAGCATCAAAATATGTCCATACAAGCATCAATAGATGCATAGAACTCAACTAAACATGAAGGAGATCCTGCTAAGAATAGTTACCAACATAAGGCCTACTATAACCAGAAGTAAACCAACTCTAAACCAAGCAAACAACGCTCAAGGCATCAAACATTACAATATGGAACCATTTGGAGCATGTAAAGAACAAAGTTGTAGTCATTATTAAGCATAAATTAATGTCTTCATCCCCCGGCTAGTGAGGTACAGTAGCAAAATATCACCTAGGAGGTCCAATACATTAATGTTTACCATCCATAAGCATTCTTAAGCAATTTTCAAACTTTTTACTAACATCTCAAGTGAAAATGAGAGCGATGTCCACTGTAGTAAACAACCAATCTGCACAGGTCTGTGTTCAATATCTCAAAATCCATGTAGACATTGGAAAAATGTTATTTTACAAAGTTGTAGACCATGTCAAAATGGTTTTATGGGCCATTTCTCTAGAATCCATTTCTGCAGACAACAGCAAGAGATAGATTGTGGTTTTAAAAAAAGGGCTATTACAAGGTTTCTCACAAATTGAAGGCTCGCATATTGAAGGTCAAGTCCTAGCTCCACAAGTCCAACTACTGTGAAGCCAAGCTTTGATATCATGTTCAAAGAGAGAGGAAGAGACAGACAAGGATGGGAGCCATGAACAGATAACAATTTACTCTCTCTTCTTCCATGATTCATTCATTATGTAACACACAAAAGATTCATGCTCTTATACTTTGCAATCCTTTGTTGACATAATGGCAAGTACTTAAAATGCATCCAATGACACTGTTATTGTCAATATCAAGAAGTTGGATGACAACAACTTCTAGTATTACAAAATGCAAATATAGCATGTACTAGTGCAAAAGAAGTAGGTTAGCATAAAGCCAAAAAATTGAGATAGAGATGATTGGGATAAGCTTGACGAGTTATGCAAGTCTACTATCATACTGGCTTCGACTAAGTAGGTATACTTCAATGTTAATATGACTAATGGTGGTACATATGATTTATGGAACAAGATATGTGATCTTTATGATAAGTAGAGTCATAGTTGTCAAGTACGAAAAGTACGATACGATACGGTATGATAAAATACAGTACTAAATTGTACCTTAAGATTTTATAAGGTATGGTATGATATTAGTAAGAAAAAAAATTAACTTCATTTTTTTAAAACTATAAATAATAGAACACATGTTTAAAGTGAAACTAGTAGTGCCATTACAAAATATGTTGAATACATGAGGTAAAAAGCCCTCGCAATCACATGCAAGCAGCAAACATGTAGGCAACGGTACAATATACTAGCTACATCATACAATCATCAATGAGTGAAACTGGATACAATCATCAGTGATAGTACTAAGTAGATACAAAAAGGTAAGACTCGAGAGAGCTAAGGCCTAGAGGCTAGGATGACTCATGAGGCATCACTATCATCATCATCATCATCATCATCATCATCATCATCATCATCATCATCATCATCATCATCTGAGTGCTCATCAAGAGAGTTTGAAGATGACTCCTCATCATTCGAGACACTCTCATACTCATCCTCATTGATAAGGTTACCATCATCATCAAATGATGGCTCCCTAGGCAATGACGATCTAACTGTAGGCAAGGGGAGAATGTCATCATTAGGGACTGGACGAGAGCTACTAGAGCCCCGCCTCATATATGTCTGCAAACCACCTAAACCACCCCTCGTCAATCTCGGAGGGTGTCGAATGACCATGTGCCTACTGGCAACTCGAACTCCTCGCCCATGAGCACGCTAACTACGAGTGTCACGGGTGTCTACTGCTATGAGCTCTCTATAGAGCTCTGCAAAGATCTACTCCTCCTCCTCATCGACCTCCTGCTGTACACTCGCAAGAGTGTTGCCCGTCAACTTGAATGTATCAACATTCACCTACATAATGCACATAAGATAATAGACTATAAATACTAAATTGTTGAGTATACTACTATAAAGTAACAAGTTGCAGCCAACAAATTTAAAAATTAAACTTGACTTATCATTTTATGGTTAGGTGTTTACCTGCTTTGGACTACCCATACTCATCATGGCCTTCATCATGCGCAAGTTAGTGCGGCAATAGACTAGCTGCTCTAACTGTCGTGTACTAAGACGATTGCAAATCTTTGTGTGAATGAGAGAATAGGCACTCCAGTTTCTCTCACATGCACCTGAAGAGCAATCCTGTGCAAGGACTCTCATGGCCAAGGGTTGAAGAGTCTCCTGCACATATCAAAAATTTTGCCACCAAAATAGAGGCTTTACAAGTGACTCCCTTCCCCAACAAGTGGGAGAAGAAAATGCCACATGTCCTCTCTGATATGCATAGCATCCAAGCTCCTCTAGGACTGTGTTGTGGTCATCTATGGGGACCACACGAGTCAAATATGCAAGCTGATCTGATCGGAGCTCTCTATCATCTATGATCGCTGGCGACTTGTAGGCCGGATGCACCAATGCTGCAAAACCATGGATGGGCCTATGCATCCATGCCCATCTCCTCTCTACTATCTCTATGATGTATGCACACTAAGAATCTGTGATCATCGTGCAAGCCCGTACCTCCACCAATGCCGCTCTGAAGAAGTGAACGAGAAGGCCCATGGTGGACCCCCTCACAATCAGTCATGCGCAACACCCTATACAAGGGAGTCACGGCAATCACAATGGCACGGACTTTCTGCCAAAACTGCTCATCAAGGCCCAGCCGCTACATGGCTTTCGCCTTCTTTGTCTCATGCTCATCCCACTCATTCCATAGAGTGGACACCACTGTTTGGCGTAGGGCGGACCACACCTCATAAAGCCTCTCCAACAATAACCACATATAAGCAAACTGAGTTGAAGAAGGCTTCTTCAACTCAAGTTTGCTATGCTCGTGATACATCGCAAGCACCTTCACCTTCACCGTGAAGAAGGTGACAACAAATGTGGCCTTGTGTACCACCCTCTTCACTCATTTTGGCTTCCCGATGTCCTCCATGAGCAAGTCCAAACAAAGACTTGCACATGGATTCCATACGATCGAAGGAAACTCGGCCTCAAGCAAATGGCCCATGCGCCGACAATTGGATGCATTGTCGGTCACAACTTGCACCACATTTAAGGGACCCACCTACAAGCACATCATACATGGCACAAATTATAAAAGCTTCGAGGAGAGATGAATCATGAATCATTACCTGAAAATTCTAATTATGATTCATGAATAATGAAAGCAACTTTTAAAAGACAATGTGCACCTCAATGATAGCTTGCCGAATGTGGCGGTAGATGAATGGACCGGTCGTTTTTCTTCCCCTCTTGCCGTGTCTACGGCCTGCAAAAAATATGTGCCAAGTGGACATGAAACGAGTATGTTGATGATACCCCGTTTCTTATGGTCACTCCATCCATTGGTGAGAATGGAGCAAGCATATTTTGTCCATGAGGCCCGAATAGGATTAAGGGCTTTATCGATCCTCTCCTTCTCTTCATCAATCTTCTTCGTCCTCATATCATTGTATGAGAGGCCGCTCCATCCTTCACATGGGCCCACATTGGCAATGGTTCTCATCATCTTCTTCCATTGCTCATGCTTTAGGATGTTGAATGCAAGATTGCACTCGATCACCGTGCGTGCAATCTCAACATCGGCTTGTCATTGCCTTTCTCTAAGAAAGGCAACCAATCCACGTGTATGACCGGGAGCTTGAGAGAGAGAGGATTGTCTCTCCGGTACCGCATGAGCCTCTAACCTTTGCCTTTTTCCAATGCCGGAGCCCGAAGCGAATGTGGAGTCGGCACCATTGATGGTGGAGGCCTCACCCGCATTGGTCGAAGATAGGCCTACATTTGAGGCTTCCTCATGAGTAGGCATAGGTGTATGTAAACGCCCCGAACAACATAGTATGCTTAACAATTATGATATTCGCTTGTTTTCGAGATTTAATATAAAAGAGAATGAACACTTAAAGCTGAAAATGAAAATTACTCACAAAATTACAGCCATGAAAATGTAAAAGTAATGGAGACAAGATTGAGGGTTGAAGATGGGCAACCCCTCCCGAAGGAATGCATTTCTACTCAACCCAAGTCCCTTAGGGAAGAGCTCAGTTACAATCAACCTGAGAGTGAGAAGAAGTAATTCTCACTCTCACAAGATCATGCAAAGATGTACAAACACACATGCATTATCTATTATGCAATGATAAGAACTGATTTCTTTACAGTATGAGAGAAGAAAAAGGGAAATTCAGCCTTTCTCCATCGTTGATCAGCAATACATGGATAGGGCTTGCTTCTTGTAGCTAAAATGGAAGAAAGAGCTCGAGGAGGAGATGTTGTAATGAATTTACAGGCTTGTTGTCCTGTAAAACAACAATGATAGAAGAGGGAATATGGAGGAATTTGATAATGGAGAAGTGGGGGATGATGATGGGGATGGATGGGGCCAGTTTCTAGCTATCTGTGGGTGTTGTACAAGAGTTTACAGCAAAGAAAAATGATGACGAATGAAGAAAAACGAGCTCTTATTTATAGGAGAGGGGAGAGCTAGTACAAAAGGGGAAAGTGGAGTAGCACAAGACAAGTGTCCAGCCACATGTCATGAGATGTGACAAGTGGTGGGACACTTGGAAACTTGTGTGACAAGTGTCTTGACACTTGTCTCTTCTCTATGGCCTTCCTTTTTGGGTTGAATACTGTCAAGAATAGAAACAACCAAATTTAGTAAGCACAGTCAGAGTACAGAGCTTACTATTTTTAGAATGACATCCCTATTTTTTAGGACTAGCATGCTCCCCTAAAATTTAGGGATCTCCTAAAATTTAGGGACCCCCCCAATATGGGTGTCATATGAAAGCTTTTTTCGTGTACATCGCAAAAATGGTATCCGAATCTTTATGTGACTTTCCTATGCAAAGAAATGTGCATTTCAAGCTTTCAGCCCACATATGCACATTATACAAGCATTTCATGATCATGCCATCTTGTTGATTGTAACTGTTTGTTCTGGTGGATTTAGCCCACACTTCAAGGCATCAATCCTTTCTGTGTGCGAGTCTAACCCTGATATGCGTGAGTTCTAGTCACAGGCGCCCAATCGGGTCATATAGGTGGAAGTGTGAACTATCTTTTCTCTAACCCACCGTGTGGGTCCAGCATAACTTGTGACCACTCATCAGTGGCCAGCTCCAATGCACTTTTCTTTATATCTAATTAGTGCAAAGGAAATAAATTTAATAAATCATTATATAGACAAATCAATGAAAAAGGATACAAATTCTGTTTCTATAGAGTTGTGACAGTGTAGATGCCATCGCCGCTGATCTACCACCTCCTCCTCTAGTGGATCCCCCTCTCATCTTGGCCAGAATCTCGTCCGCAATGTGTTGAGGGATTGACTTGCACGGAGTGACTTGCCCCCTCATCTTGGAAAGATGTTGGAGAAGCCGGGTTGCACCACTTGTGTAGCTCTTCCTGCAATGCTTGCATATCCAATTGTGGGAGTTGGACTTCTTTGTGTCCCTCTCCAGATGGATGGCGTGCAAGTTGAAGGCCTCATGCTTCTTGTATGTCATGGTGCCGAGGCAAGGATGGAGGCCCGATGAAGAGGAGAGAGTTGAGACTTGTCACTTTGATCGGCGGTGATGCTCCAAGAGGGAGGGGATGGGGGGAAGAGGAGAGAGTGAGATGATGCTTGAGCCTTGAAAAGGGAGGGGATCGGGGAAACTTGGAAAGTTGGAAGAAGAAAGAACTTTGAAAAGGGAGAGGATGGGAGGAAGACTCAAGAGAAGAGGGGAAGAGGAGAGAGGAAGAGGGAGCTTGGAGGGGATGGGAGCTTGATGCAGCCTTGGAGTCTTGGAGACAAGAAGGAGGGCTGAGGAGAGAGTCGAGACACACACACAGTTTGCACCTTTTTCCCCAGCCCGTTTCGCGTGGAAACTCTCTAGATAGCTCGCCTTGTCTCCTAGGATACGTGGCCAAAACATGTCTAAAATCTTGTACAAAACAGTATGGATACGTACCGTACGGTTCGTATGGTACGAACATGTCCGTTCAACGTACGAGTGCAACTATGAGTAGAGTCATGCATATCTGTTGTATTGATTGAAGAAGCTCGTGGATCTTTGCATGAGGGGAGAGCACCCCTATCTCTACTTATTTAAATGAGTTCCACTCTATTTTCAACCAGCTTATCTCATAGGGCATTCAATTTGAAGGATACCATAAAGTCTTTGTTCTTCCTTGCCACACCACTAGAGTCATGGGGTACATTCTATGTGAGTGCTAATCCTCCTAAATATGGCTTTAACTGTAGTAATATAGAGAGTGCTTTATTTATAGAAGAATTGAACATGAATAATATTGATGTAGCCCACACTTGTCATGTACTTACAATTAGAGATAGAAATGGTGGAAACGGAACTAATAATCATGGTATAAGACCCATAGCCCAACTAGGACATTTAAGTTTATCTTTTTCAGCATATTGCTCTTCATGAAAATAGTCGTCAAACTGATTGATAAAAACAAGAACAATTTTGCCATCACGTTGCTCATTATGAGTGCTTCAGAATGAATGTATTTATGGATTTATTTATCTCCAAGCTCAATAATAGCCCAATTTACAAATAGCATGCTTTCGGCTTTTGTGTTTGCTTTTGCCCAATTATAAAGTAAAGCGTTTGGGCGTCCAAAAGTCGGCCTGTGCCCAAATACAATGTCAAATAATGAAATATTAAATTGAGCACCTATGTATATGATACAAAATAATAAATGTTTTGTTAAGCACTGTAATAATATAAGTACACCTAAATAAGTATTGGCTCCAAGTCTTTAGTGATAAGGCACATGCCCATAAAAAATAGTAAATCTTCTAGGCATTTTGAATTCCCCTTTGAGCTATATACAACATTGTACATTAGCAATTTATCCCATTTTTAGGGAGATATGCATTAGATTCCTTAGATGTATACTCATCCTCCTTTATCAAAACAAAGAGTGTCCACTTTACAACTTGATAGCCATGCTAACAAACTACTTAAAGTATAAAAGCACTTCGAAGGATTAAGATACTTTGTAGTTAAAAAAGAAAAGAACAAGTGAGAAAATGGTCCAACTTAGATAAATACACGCACAATCAATGAACCTAGCGATCCTTAAGCTAGGTACATCTAGTGGTTTTAGTCAACCAACTTCATAGTCTCAAGGCACATCAAGGGTATGGCACCTCAGGCTTGCTTGAATGACCTATTACCCTAGGCTTAACATCGTGCAATGACTCTACACCAATTGGGTCCTCAAGTGTGGAACAACACTTTAGACACATATGGAGTTTGACCCATCTCTGATTTGTACTTGGACACACACACCCTTTATTATACAATAAGCTAAACACAACCCCTTAGGGATGGCATAAGTTGCTTGTAGGTCCTCACGATGACCCCTTAAAAGATTCATCAATAATGGTGGCCCTCATATTCCTATTCCATGTTCCATTCTTCTTCTTCAACTGTGCTACCAGCAACTTCCAAAAGGATATTATCCATTCATGACATCATCATTTTAGTTCTTATTCTACTGCCCACAACTTCATCATGATTACCAATTGGTGTACCATTCATCTGTGCCATCAATAGAAACACCATTTTCTTTATTAATGACACCTTTTATCAACAACATGTATTACTCATCCATTAGGTTTTTCATTGACTATTCTAGCATTCCACATATATGATGCAAGCCACATTTTGCTACCTTTGGCATGAGTGATATGGGCTAGCACTTGTTTGTGACAAAGGGTAATGTTAATGTGGCATACCCACTTGTGACATCCTTGGTGGGACAATTTAGTGGTCCATTAAGCTGATTTTTTCGAGAAAATGCCCCTTGGTACTCTTTCAAATAACATGAGGTTTGTTGTCTAGACTCTCTCGAGTTCACTTTGCAACAGAAGGTCTTGGCCGTTCCCATGATAATTGATGTGAATTTTGGTGTCTAGACTTGTATCGCATTTGGTTCAAGGAGAGAGAGAAACAAGGGAAAGTATGAATACATCGACCCCTCTACCCCTAAGGGGAAGTATGAATACATCAATCCATCTACTCGTAAGGAAAAGTCTCACTACATTCTCTTAAAACGATACGAAGTTAGGGTCCTAATTGATTGTAGGGGTCAATTTTTTCTATACTCTAATGCAACAAATTTGTGACAAGGTTAACTATCTACTTACTTAACATATTTAAGTTGTACACATAAAATTAGCTAATTTCTTAGTTAACCCTTTTAATCATAGTGGTTGTTTATGTAATTTAAAATCATAGCACACAAACAATGAAAATAAACCTTTTGAAAGAGAGCTTCTTTATTTGATAGAAAATTCTTATACAAGTGTTCACATTCTATCCATATGGAAGAATGGCACGAAGGCCCTTACTTCTCCAAGATTTTCACCCTTAACTAGTATAAGAGCCTAAGGAAAAACTAGTTCGAGTTACATAAGAGTTTGGATGGTTCCTAGGAGTCTAAGGGTTTACCAGCTAGAGCTCCCCCTAGCACCCTCTGTTAAATGATGTGGATCTAGGACATGACACAAGCTATGGTGGATCAAAGATGTAAACCAAGTTCATAATGACATGGACAAGTAGAGACAAACTATTACACAAGTGAATTAGGTTCCAAGATAGATTAGCTTGGACTCATAAACACAATCTTGTGTAGAATTGACAATGACAAGACACTTAACTGAAAGTACCAAGCATCACGATATTGTGTTCATTTCATAGTCAAGTACAATGCTTTATAGGCTTTGAGTTGTTCCACTCTCCTCATTGTGCATATGGGATTCAGGACAGCTCCTCTTGGAGCATACATCATTTGTCTATTTCTCAACACCCCCCCTCAAATGATGAGTCCCTACACTTGCTGGCTTTTGCCCCCCCTTCATGATAACATGGCCCAGAAGACTAGCTCATAGGCAGCCTAGTCAAGTTAAAGCTTGAGACTTTACATCTTGGCAAGGGTTGTACAAATCAAATTCACTAAGGAAAAGAAAGATCCATTGTGGGAAAAACATATGAAAGATACAATGAAAGTTCTTCAAAACAATCTGTCAGAGTTGTTGATGGTAGTGGAAGCATATTCTTCTTCTTCTCTTTCTTCCATGTATTGGTTCTGGTGATGATCACTTTGCAATTGTTGGGCTCTCTTCTTGTGGAAACATTCACTGGCTACATGGCCAGTCTTACCACAATAGTGACATGTAATCCGATCCTTGTTATTGTTGTTGATGAATCCTCGACCTCTTCCTTTAGGTCCAGCAGCTCCTTTGGTGTACAAAAGGTTTTCCCTAAATGATGAGACATTGTCTTTTGCATTATTGGTTTTTACTTTGCCTTCTTCATCGAGTAGTGAGTGCTCAATATCTTTAAGTGTGAGGCTTGGAACATTACTCAAAGTGGACACAAGATTTTCATATGGATCCTTGTTTACACTTGCAAGCAGTACGGCTATTGCTTTATCTTCCTCAATATTCTTTTTAAGAGATGCAAGTTGAGTTTTTAAACTCTTAAACTTATTAATGTGTATGGTCATAGAAGCACTGTCTTTGATATCCAGTTTATAAAACTGCATGAGAAGTTTTACCTTTGAATTCTTTGCTTGAGTACCAAATATTTTATCAAGTTTCTCCCAGGCGGTTCTAGCATTTCTAATGCCAGATATATGATGTAACACGTCATCACTTAGTCCCCAGGCAATGATGCCTAGTGCCTTATTATTCATCTTCTTCCATTCTTTGGATTTGAACTATTCTTCTTCAACGAACCCGTCTTCATCATCTTCTTTCTTGTTATCTGCATCATCTTCAAACAGGTCCCACAAGTCTTTTCGCATTAGGTGATACATGGTCTTTTCCTTCCAGGCATGGAAGCCTTCTCCATTGAATTTTGCTATTTGCTCAAGTTCTGCCATGTTGAGCAGCTCCAATCTGAGAAAAGACCAGCAAGGGGGATTTGTGAAGTGTCACAAGGAGGTTAGTGTCAATTGACACTAGTTGAGTATCAATAGATACTATTCTTGAGCTTAGTATTGAATATTGGTGCTTTGATCTTCTTCTTGCTTGTTGATTTGAAGTGTTAATCTTGCTGGGAACTGAGTTCAAACTCAGATAAAAGTGGCAGTGTGTGCCCTCAATTGAAAGGAATGAGAAATTGAAGGAAAAATGAGCTTGCATCTTGATGGCTATGGCTTCCTGGATTAGGGTTTTGACCCAGGCCTGGTTTTTTCTAGATATCTAGAGCTAGAGTTGATCATTTTGGAAACTTTTTTTATGGAAATGTAGCTTACTCCATGCTCTACAAGAGCCCCATGATAACCGTCAAGATCGTGTACTGCAATCCGCGCGCAAATTAGCAAAACATAACCAGGCGCAGATATGGCAGCGACATTGAATTTCAGCAATGCCAGGCTTGTAGGTATCCAATGTCAGGCTTAGATGTGATAGGCAGAAGCTCCTTGAGTAGAAGATTAATCCTCCTGAAGAAAGCACACTGAAATATTGCCTGATTTGAGAGATATGAGAGCTCAAAGTGAGGTATGTCCTGCAGGCTACAAACTGGGGCTATGGCAGCAACTGACAATAGTGACAATGCTGAGGTCCAAATAGACAAATCTCATGGATTGATGTGATAAAGGGAAGTTTTGTGAGGTGGAGAACAAATTTCTAGAAGGAAGATAAGAGAGATTTGGTATGTGGAGTGAGATACAGGAGCTTCAAGATGACAGGGTGCTGCTAGCTATGGCTGCCACAAGGTCCAACTGAGATTTGAAGTTGAAACTGAAGATATGAGCTGAATGTGGGCTGGTTAGAGATCACCAGAGATGAAGGGAGACTAGAGATTCAAAGTGTGAGCTATGCCATGCCCAACTGGGCCCTGATACCATGTTAAATGATGTGGATCTAGGACATGACACAAGCTATGGTGGATCAAAGATGTAAACCAAGTTCATAATGACATGGACAAGTAGAGACAAACTATTACACAAGTGAATTAGGTTCCAAGATAGATTAGCTTGGACTCATAAACACAATCTTGTGTAGAATTGACAATGACAAGACACTTAACTGAAAGTACCAAGCATCATGATATTGTGTTCATTTCATAGTCAAGTACAATGCTTTATAGGCTTTGAGTTGTTCCACTCTCCTCATTGTGCATATGGGATTCAGGACAGCTCCTCTTGGAGCATACATCATTTGTCTATTTCTCAACACCCTCAACTTCTCTTACCCAAGGATTTCCTACAGAGTGACCTCTCGTCACCATCCGGATCAGTACAAAACTCTTTGAGGTAGCAATTTATTCCCCCTTGGAAAAGGCACCCACAATTAGCTTTGGGAGAGGTTTAATGCACTTTCCTTTTTATCATATTGCAAACTTAGCGTACTAGAAATTTTGATTATTCAATCAATTTCCTAAGTGCATCAAGTTAAAGTTGTATGCATTGCTACAAGCACTACAAGGATATAGAGGCATAGCGACGGGCAATTGCGATGCATATTAGCGGTGTCATGCGGCGCAAATAGTGATGGTACTCAAAGAAAAAAAAGCGGTGAAACTCGAGCACGGTATTTTTCCGAAAGAGTTTAAGAGAGAGCAAAAGAGATCATGCCTTTGGGAGGGAGAGGGAGAGGCAGAGGAGGAGGGAGAAGAAGAGAGAAAGAGAGAGAAGGAGAGCTTCTCACCGCCACCGGCACTGCTACTGCCATCGCCGTTCATGACGAAGAAGAGGAGAAAGAGCACGAAGAAAGAAGAGGGACCATTGCGAAGAGAAGATGAAGAATCCATTCTCGGGCCTTTGCGATGAGTACATTGCCTCCTCTTGGTTTGTTCTCGTTCTTTTTTCTTTTCTTTTGTTTGTTTTTGTTGAGAATGAGGTGCATTGAGGGAGAAAGAGAGGAAATGAGAGGAGGGAGAAGAAGAAAGGAAGAGAGAGAGAGAGAGAGAGAGAGAGAGAGAGAGAGAGAGAGAGAGAGAGAGAGAGAGAGAGAGAGAGAGAGAGAGAGAGAGAGAGAGATGAATGAGTGAGAAAACATGAGGGGATGGAGAGAAACAAAGAGAGGGTTTGTTGTGAAGAGGAGATGAACAATCCATCCTCCTCTTGGTTTGTTATTGTTATTTCTTTATTTTTTTTGTTTGTTTTTCTTGAGAATGAGGTGCATTGAGGAAGAAAGAGAGGAAATGAGAGAGGGAGAAGAAGAAAGGAAAAGGAAGAGAGAATGAGAGAGAGAAAATAAACATGAAAGATAACAGAGAGAGAGAGAGAGAGAGAGAGAGAGAGAGAGAAAGCGAGAGAGTGAGAGTGTGGGAGCTTTCGCTCAACCGCCAAGACCCACGGACTGCTTATTGTTTCAAGCGTTCCAAGGAGCTCTAATGGCTATCTCTCACCTAGCCGACGCGCCGTCGATCCTACGAGTGTAGAGAGCTTACCTTGATGCCCGATCGAGTACCCTCCTCTCTCTTGTACTCCGGTAGCTCCACGATTCTTGATGCTAGCTCAAGCATCCTCAAGCCTCCTCCATCTCCAAGCTCCATCCTCCATAGCCGCGCATGCAAGAGAATAGAAAAGAAGAGAAGAGAAGAGAAGAAGGGAAGAGAAGATGGTGAAGAGCTTCACCCTCTTGATCCCTCACTCTCACACACACTCACTCCCTCACACTCTCACACTCCCTCTCTCAAGAGCACACACAAGTAAGAAGGAGAGAAGAAGGGAGGAAGAAGAAGACTCTTTTTGCCACACACCAAAGAATGAGCTTCTCATTCACTTTTCAACTTTATATACAAAGCCCTAAATCCTTTTTGGGCGGTCATCCCCTTTTCCCTCTCTTACATGGCCGACCGTAGCCTAGGCCCTTTTTTCCATTTCCCACCATTCTAATTTATCCTATTCCCGGCTAATGCATACACTTTGCACAGGAGCGAGCCTGGCACTCTTTTACAAAGATTCGGGAGCGTTTCCGGATTTTAATTCTTTTGTTGCCTCGGGCCGATACCGAAGCTCTCTGAGGGTCGTGCCTGAACATTTGAATTTTTCAGGGACTGGCTATTGGTCAAGGCGCATTTTTCTGCTTTTGTTTTGCGCCTTTTTTGCTATTTCTATTTTTTCCATTTTTCGCTCCTCTGTGCTGCAAGGACACGGTAACACACACACACACGCGCGCGCACACACACACACACACACACACACACACACACACACATAGAGGAGAATGAGTAAGAAAACATGAGGGGGTGGAGAAACAAAGAGAGAGGCAACAAAGAGAGAGAGAGAGAGAGAGAGAGAGAGAGAGAGAGAGAGAGAGAGAGAGAGAGAGAGAGAGAGAGAGAGAGAGAGAGAGAGAGAGAGAAGGAGGAGAAAACATAAAACAAAGAGTGCAAAAGAAAGATGCAAAGAAAGGGGGAGAAAAAAAGAAAGGGGAAGAAAACCAAGACTTTAATTGACATTAATTTTGTTGAGTTACAAGAGAAGAAATCCCTTCTCAAATAATGTAGGAAAGAAAAAGAGAATGAGAATAAAAACCAATTGTTTGCTGTAACATAGACAAAATGGAAAATGATGATGGTTGTGATGTTCAAGATCGTGAGGCGTATCTTAATCAGTATGTCATGTGTCCTTGCTCTCAATGCAAGCTGGCGATCAGATGAAAGCGTCACTTGTCTGTAGAACACGTACGATGCTTTGATGAGTTTCAATTGGAGATCATTGATCAGACAATCTCAAACTTTGAGCAAACTGTAAGAAAAATGTCTATCAATCATGCATTATATTCGCAAACTAATTAATTATCACATATAAAAACATTAGACATGGTTGTAAAATTTATACAGGGAGGTGATGTCTCATCCCAAGGAGGAATGCACCTATTGCGGCCAATTAGAAGAGTTTGTGGGAGTGTGATGGATGGAGTGCCTGAGCCAATCCACCACTTGGAAGGCATGACTCAATCTATATTGTCAATATTAGAGGAGATAGGTAGCCTTTCAAACTTTCCTACAATCTTGGAGCTTGAGATGGAGGCAATGATCAATGCATTGATACCCATGGATGCTGAGACATTTGATTTGCTAAGAGAGGAAGCATCCATACCATTATATGATGGGTGCCGAGTATCTCACCTGAAGATGTTTCTTGCACTCCTAAGTGTGCAAGCAAAATACGGATGGAGCGATGTGAGTGTGACCGAGTTGTTCAAGTACCTTCTATGTACACTTCGTTGATTTATTTTCGGTACTATTATTAAAACAATTGTACTTTTTCAAGGTGTTTTATGATTTCTTTTCAGGTTGCTAAAGTATCATATATTACCACTTGAAGATACCATTCCCGAGACTCGTGATGATGTACGACATGTTTTACGAAAGCTTGGCATGGACTACAATAGCATCCATGCATGTGTCAATGATTGCGTGTTGTTTCGAGGAGAGTATGAGACTATGGAGGCATGTCCAAAGTGTGGTGCTCACAGATATCGATAGGACTTGCAAGGGCAAACCATCTCTCAGAAAGTTCTCAAACACTTTCCACTTATCCCTCGTATATGTCACATGTTTTGTATGTTGAGCATGGCAAGCTTGACAATGTGGCATGCGCAGCATAGATCCATAGATGGAGTCCAATGAATATCAACGAAGTCACGTGCATGGAGCCACATTGACTCTATCTTTTCAGGCTTTGCACGAGAGCCAAGGAATCTTTGGCTCGATCTTGCTATGGATGGCATGAACCCATTCGGTCTCCGCTCAACTTCTTACAGTGTGTGGCTTGTAGTCCTTGTTAACTACAACATCCCACCGTCATGGCTTTCTACGAAGAAAGGACACTTGATCCTTAGCTTCTCGTTCTTGGCCACTACAAAGTCAAGAATATAGATGTTTATCTCTATCCATTAGTCGATGAGCTTAAGATTTTTTGGGAGGAGGGGGTCACCGTGGAAGATGTGACCAAGCACAATGGTTCATGGTCCGCCAATATACGAGCCATTCTCATGTGGACCATGCATGACTTCTTGGGACTCGGGGAGTGCTCAAGTAAGTAGGCTTCCATTCTCGTTGGTCATATCTATCATAGCTCATTCAAGTATGTGTTTACTAAATAGAGGTGTTGGGACATGTCTGCTTACCTCAGGTTATCATGTATGTCCATTGTGTGGGTCATAGTTGACTCCCAAAGGTCACGAACCATGAAGAAGATGGTATATCAAGGACATGCCTCTTTTTTGCTAGAGGGTCATGAATTGAGGGAAGGTTTTCTTGGATGATCTCCAACACGAATGAACGCCCAAAGCTGGTACAAGTTGAAAATGGTCCACACGGAGTTGCATCTAAATGGAATGCGATGATTCTCAAATTTTTACGAGTTGTTGTATTGGACCCGCTTGCAAATCAACCATTTGTTGGATCCCATGCATATTTTCAAGAATGTGGGAAGCTTACTATGGGACCACGTCACAGGAAAGAGAGACACTGCAAGGGCACGAATAGATTTGAAGGAGGTAGGCAAGATGAAGGTGCTTTGGCCATAGTCGAGTGCTGATTGTCAATTGCAACTACCTCATGCTCCTTGGGTTTTATCCACTAAATAAGAGTGCATCATGAAGCAAATTACCAGGTCTATTCGACAGGTATGATGCGTTCTCTTAAGATCCACTTTTTCTAAAGACGGCAAACTATCACGGCTGAAATCCCATGATTGGCATAAGATATGTCAGGTTTGCACTACAAATGGATTGTAAGTGGCCTACGTATTTTTCTATTTGGAGTTTAGTTGGTGTTCGTAATGCTTTTTCATTTGTGGCAGTTTATACTACCGATCCTGATCATAAGATGTCTTACTCCAGAAATATTTGGGGTGATTTACAACTTGTCAAATTTAGTGCAGTGGATCTCATAGAAGGAGATCAAGACATCGTTTATTGAATCCGCAAGGCGGGGAGTAGTGGAGGCGGTCTATCTCTTTGAGAAGTACATGCCCACCAACATGCTCACAATACAAATCCACCTCCTAGTGCATCTTGTAGATGAAGTGGAGATTGCGAAACCTATCCATACATGATGGATGTTCTTGGAGCACTTCATGAAAACCCTGAAAGGCTTTATGCAACAACGAGCTCATTCAGAAGGTAGCATGGCTGAAGATTGGTTGGTGTCTGAGGCATTAGTGCATATTTCACAGTGGCTACCAATGGTGAATTTAGACAACAGTATGCTATGGTTGTTGAAGGACAATGATAGACTAATCGGAGATGTGGTGGTTGAAAATGGGGTAGAAAAAATGATGGATTTTGCAATGGATGAGAAAGTGAATCGTTTTTTGTATATTGCACCATGCATCCATGGAGATGTGACTTGCTAGGTATGAGTAAGCCAGGAAAGATCATGAAGAAGCGCCATCAGAATTTTAATACAGTACGCACCATTGACCAATTCGATATTCTAAGGGCATGGAGGAGATGCGGCAGTTTATATCTATGTGATGGTTACATAGAGATTTGATTGCAGTCTCTTGCGAGGGGTGGAGGTCTCTATTGAGGAGTGGGAATTCTTGAGGGAATATAGTCCAAAGGTGACCACATGTTTTATAAGCTATCGTATCTAGATTTTATATGTGACAACTAATCTAACCATTTCAATATACTGTACAAAATATCCAATGCGACGTGGTTGCGGGGGCGACATTTCCACATCGAGCACATTGATAAAATGCACTCCATAACAGATTGTGGTGTCATGCCAAAGTTCAAGCAAGAGAGCCGACGGCGAGCCACGGATCCAAACACAGTTATAGATGAGATGAAGTAATTTGAAAACTTGAAAAGTGTTATCACAGTGGGTTAACATAGCTTCTCCATGATCGTATTCGATGTGTAATGGTTCAAAGTGGTATTGGAAGGAGCTGGGACAACTGTTTAACGAGGTCCATTTGGATTTCTCAAAATAGATTATGAAAAAAGATGGATAGATCTGTGTGACATGTTTGTCTTGCCAACCCATTGTGAACATGTGCATGAACTATTTTTTTAAATTTCATTATGATATGGTATATATCACAAATATTGAATCTCTCTTGTATGTGATTTTGAACATGTAATTTTTTATCCTAACCCCCGACAACCTCGATGGTGGTATGTTGTGCCTTCAGCTCCCCGAAATGCGAGAGCGCATGATGAAAGCAATGTTCCCAGCATAGATGAGGATAGTATGGAGATGGAGGGGTCGATATTGCAAGGGGTGGAGGTCGAAGATGTAGAGGAGGTAGAATCGGGTAACGATGATGAAAAGACATGAGGCCAAGAATTCTTTGAGAATGAGGTGGACTCATCCTTTTATAGTGACCTGTCTATCGACCTTCCAGTGTATGTGGAGTTGTGCCAAGAGATTGACATGGGACTGTAGACTACATCATATTTGCAACATCCGCCTGTACAATTCGTTGATGAATCTCTTGTAAGGGTACTCTAGAATATGCATTTTAACTAATATCATTTTTTTTAGAGTTATATTACCCTGCTTTGCTTGAATCTTTATATTGATTATGCTAACATCACTTTTTGTCTATGCAGGTGACATTTGACGATATTTGGAGAGCACGATGAGTTGAGGGATAAGCGACGAGGAGTTGTAGGAGATATTCACACGTATGTCTCCATATTAGATGGCTCGATTCAGAGATACAGCAGGCCAGGAGATGTTTGGGACACCATCATGCCATTTCGTTAGATCTACATTGGCACACTCTGATGCTTCGGTTTCCAGTAGATGAGGTTGACACTCTAGAATTTGGGTCGGACGGGGGGAGTGATTTTGGGGGATACTACGGAGATGTGGATATACAGTGAGCCGAAAGTCAGCTCAAGATATAGGTGCTACTCCTCGCTCTTGTGCGGGTTCGAAGAGGGACAAGAGCACATTCGTAGGTGGGAGGGGATACATCTTAGACATATCCCAGAGGGGTATGGATACCTTGTAGATGACATGACAGGAGCTGTGATTATAAATGATGAGGGGAGGAGGGCAATGGCTCATATGAGAGAGTTGTGCCAACAAGTTTTTTGGCACAACGTTTTAGATCATTGGAAGAACATACCCGAGGGGAGCAAGGACTATATAGTAGTCTCCTTGCATGAGGAGTTTTCGGTACCCACCATGGCAGAGAGGTTTTCCATAGGCTGAATGATGGAGTGCATGCGTGCGCACATGTCACACAAACAAGCGGACGCACGCAAGGCACTCAAGAGTGGCACCTTAAAGCCCGAGTGGCTAGATGCACATGACTAGTAGAGACTCAGGGAGGAGGCTACAGATTCTTCGGGATGTCGAAGTCAACAGTGTGAGGCAACGAGGGCACGAGTGGAGGTAGGGGTGGTCTATCATCTTGGGAATGGCCGCCATAGGACTTATCTGGAGGACTTTGTAATTTTTTCTTTTGTTCTTTTCGCTTTCATTTTTGCAATATCACTTGTACTGACAATCGTGTTTTTAACAATTGTATTTTGTTTTCTTTGTACATATTGCCATAATTTTTTTTCCTGTAACCGTCACTATTATCATCACAAATTTACTGTATGCGTAGCTATTGGTATCATAATATGCGTCGCAAACCATCACTATTAGCATCGGTATTTGTGTTGTTATTTGCATTGTAAAATGATGCAAATACCGACGCTAATAGCGACAACTCCATGGAGATGCTAATGCCATCGCATTTAGAGATGATGGGGGCAAATTTTTTAATGAACATTTTCGTTGCTTTGAACGTCGGTATGAAGCCTGTATCTTGTAGTGAAGTACAAGCAACTTCCTTCGAGTAATATTCCTAACAAATAGAGAGGCAATTGAATAAGATATCAACTAAGAGGCAATTCCTTCCAACTTGGCTCTCTTTTAACTCTTGGGGTTTTCCTAGTTTCCCTTCGGATTTGACTTTTCTAAGTCCCCTTTTTAACTTAAATTAGCATTCCTTCTTTAGCTATTTTCTTTGGTTTGTTGTTAGTCTTTATTTGCGATCTTTCATTAGTGTCCCTTGTCAAGAATTGGTCACTTAATCTCATTAAGGATCTAGGATTTATCTTAAATTGTGAAAATTTATCAAATCTTGGAATTAATAGTGGGATTTTCTTCCTTAAGAAGTACTCCTTATTGACAATTTTTGATTATCTACTTTAAATATCCTAATTCACTTTAAATACCAAGATAAAGCTATTTTTAATATTTATAAATACAAAATAAATAATTTTTTATTAAAAAAATCACAAACAAAAATAAAAATAAATTTGATGTAATTTTTCTCAAAGCAACTTCACTTATCCTAATACTAACATAATTTATAAATGTAAACAAAATTTATGAATATAACTTTCAGTTATCCTAATATACACATTATTTATAAATGAAAAAAAATATTTTTAATGTAAATTTTACTTGTCCTAATGCTTACATAATTCGTAAATGCAAAAATACTTATTCTTATTGTAACTTTTACATTTTACAATATTTACATAATTTATAAATACAAAAGAATTATTATTGATGCAATTATTTATCTATAAGTAACTTAATATAATTTATTCAAGACGGTGTTATTGTAATGTCTCGAAAAGAAAGAAAGAAAGAAAAAAAATGAAGACGTATCTGCTGTCATGGAGCGCTGCCGATCCTCCCTCCAAACACATCGTCATCAGTGTCGCCATCTCCATCACTCCCTCCCGCGTCATCATCATCGTAATCTTCATTGTCATCATCCTCATCGGGGGGTCGAAGCTTTTGGTAGACCTGGCAGTCCATGCGCCAACATGGAGAGCACGTGGCGAAGTCGCATGCGGGGTGAGAGAGAATAATACACCCCCCTCCCCCCCAAAAAAAATTGTGGTAATATGTAGCACAATGTGATGTATTTACATTCTACAAATGGATTGCATATTAAGTGTACAATGGTCCTCAAAATGAGCACAAAATGTACTTAAATCGTCGCTATTATCATTGCAAATTTAATGTACGTGTAGCTATTGGTATCATAATATGTATCGCAAACCGTCGCTATTAGCATTGGTATTTGCATTGTTATTTGCATTGTAAAATGATACACATACTGATGCTAATAGCGACAACTCCATGGAGATGCTAATACCGTCGCGTTTAGCGATGATGGGGGCAAATTTTTTAATGAACATTTTTGTTGCTTTGAACGTCGGTATGAGGCCTGTATCTTGTAGTGTAGTACAAGCACCTTTCTTCGAGTAATATTCCTAACAAATAGAGAGGCAATTGAATAAGATATCAACTAAGATGCAATTCCTTCCAACTTGGCTCTCTTTTAACTCTTGGGCTTTTCCTAATTTCCCTTCAGATTTGACTTTTCTAAGTCCCCTTTTTAACTTAAATTAGCATTCCTTCATTAGCTATTTTCTTTGGTTTATTGTTAGTCTTTGTTTGGTGTCCCTTGTCAAGAATTGGTCACTTGATCTCATTAAGGATCTAGGATTTATCCTAAATTGTGAAAATTTATCAAATCTTGGAATTAATAGTGGGATTTTCTTCCTTAAGAAGTACTCTTTATTGACAATTTTTGATTATCTACTTTAAATATCCTAATTCACTTTAAATACCAAGATACATCTATTTGTAATATTTATAAATACCAAGGGAATATTTTTTATTAAAAAAATTTGTAAACAAAAATAAAAATATCTTTGATGCAAATTTTCTTAATGCAACTTCACTTATCCTAATACTAACATAATTTATAAATGTAAAAAAAAATTATGAATATAATTTTCACTTATCCTAATATACACATTATTTATAAATGTAAAAAAATATTTTAAATGTAAATTTTACTTGTCCTAATGCTTACATAATTCATAAATGTAAAAATACTTATTCTTATTGTAACTTTTACATTTTACAATATTTACATAGTTTATAAATACAAAAGAATTATTCTTGATGCAATTATTTATATATAAGTAACTTAATATAATTTATTCAAGATGGTTTTATTGTAATGTCTCGAAAGGAAAGAAATAAAGAAAAAAATGAAGATGTATCTGCCATCATGGAGCGCCACCGATCCTCCCTCCAAACACATCGTCATCAGTGCCGCCATCTCCATCACTCCCTCCCACGTCATCAGCATCGTAATCTTCATTGTCATGATCCTCATCGGCCGAAGCTTCTGGTAGACCTGGCAGTCCATGCGCTAACATGGAGAGCACGTGGCAAAGTCGCATGCGGTGTGAGAGAGAATAATACACTCCCCCTTCCCCCCAAAAAAAATTGTGGCAATATGTAGCACAATGTGATGTATTTACATTCTACAAATGGATTGCATATTAAGTGTACAGTGGTCCTCAAAATAAGCACAAAATGTACTTAAACCATCGCTATTATCATCGCAAATTTACTGTACATGTAGCTATTGGTATCATAATATGCGTTGCAAACTGTCACTATTAGCATTGGTATTTGCGTTGTTATTTGCATTGTAAAATGATGCAAATACCGACTCTAATAGTGACAACTCCATGGAGATGCGAATACCGTCGCGTTTAGCGATGATGGGGGCAATTTTTTTAATGAACATTTTCGTTGCTTTGAACCTTGGTATGAGGCCTGTATCTTGTAGTGAAGTACAAGCAACTTTCTTCGAGTAATATTCCTAACAAATAGAGAGGCAATTGAATAAGATATCAACTAAGAGGCAATTCCTTCCAACTTGGCTCTCTTTTAACTCTTGGGCTTTTCCTAGTTTCCCTTCAGATTTGACTTTTCTAAGTCCCCTTTTTAACTTAAATTAGCATTCCTTTATTAGCTATTTTCTTTGGTTTGTTGTTAGTCTTTGTTTGCGATCTTTCATTGGTGTCCCTTGTCAAGAATTGGTCACTTGATCTCATTAAGGATCTAGGATTTATCCTAAATTGTGAAAATTTATCAAATCTTGGAATTAATAGTGGGATTTTCTTCCTTAAGAAGTACTCCTTATTAACAAATTTTGATTATCTACTTTAAATATCCTAATTCACTTTAAATACCAAGATAAAGCTATTTTTAATATTTATAAATACCAAGGGAATATTTTTTATTTAAAAAATTTGTAAACAAAAATAAAAATATCTTTGATGCAATTTTTCTTAATGCAACTTCACTTATCCTAATACTAACATAATTTATAAATGTAAAAAAAATTATGAATATAACTTTCACTTATCCTAATATACACATTATTTATAAATGTAAAAAAATATTTTTAATGTAAAATTTACTTGTCCTAATGCTTACATAATTCATAAATGTAAAAATACTTATTCTTATTGTAACTTTGACATTTTACAATATTTACATAATTTATAAATACAAAAGAATTATTCTTGATACAATTATTTATCTATAAGTAACTTAATATAATTTATTCAAGATGGTGTTATTGTAATGTCTCAAAAAAAGAAAAAAGAAAAAAACGAAGACGTATCTACCGTCGTGGAGCGTCGCCGATCCTCCCTCCAAACAGATCGTCATCAGCGCCGCCATCTCCATCACTCCCCCCGTGTCATCAGCATCGTAATCTTCATCATCATCATCATCCTCATCGGCCGAAGCTTTTGGTAGACCTGGCAATCCATGCGCCAACATGGAGAGCACGTGGCGAAGTCGTAGGCGGGGTGAGAGAGAATAATACAAAACCCCCCTCCCCCTCCCCCCCCTCCTAGTCACCTATATAACACCCCCCCAACCTATAAAAGAAAATGATACCCCTCCCCACTAGGGGACTATGAGGGCATAAGGGAATGCTGCTACGGCTAAGAGAGAGAGAGTGAAAAGAAGAGGGAAGAGAGAGAAGAGGGAGAGAAGAAGAGGAGGATAAGAAGAAGAGGGAGAGAGGAGAGGAGAAAGAGGAAGAGAAGGAGAAGAAGAAGGGGTAGGAGAGAGAGAAGAGGGAAGGAAAAGAAGAAGGGGAAGAAGAGGGAAAAGAGAGAGAGAAGAAGAGAAGGAGAAGGAGAGAAGAAGAAGGAGTGGTAGAGAAAAGAGAAGTAGTAGGAGAGGAGTGAGGAGGTAGAAGAAGAAGGAGCGAGGAGAGAAAAGAAGAGGGAGAGAAGGAGAAGGAGAAGGAGAGAAGAAGAAGGAGTGGTAGAGAAAAGAGAAGTGGTGGGAGAGAAGGAGTGAGGAGATAGAAGAAGGAGTGAGGAGAGAAGAGAGGAGGGAGAGAAGGAGAAGGAGAAGGAGAGAAGAGAAAGAAGGAGGGAGAGAGAGAGAAGAGGAAGAAGAGGGAGAGAAGGAGGAGAGAGGAAAAGAAGGAGTGGGAGAGTGAAGAAGAAGAAGAGAAGGAGAAGGAGAGAAGAAGAAGGAGTGGTAGAGAAAAGAGAAGTAGTGGGAGAGAAGGAGTGAGGAGATAGAAGAAGAAGGAGTGAGGAGAGAAAAGAAGAGGGAGAGAAGGAGAAGGAGAAGGAGAGAAGAGAAAGGAGGGAGAGAGAGAAGAGGAAGAAGAGGGAAAGAAGAGGAAGAAGAGGGAGAGAAGGAGAAGGAGAGAGGAAACGAAGGAGTGGGAGAGTGAAGAAGAGGGAGAGAAGGAGAAGGGGAGAGAGAGAGAGAGTAGGAGAGTAAGAAAAAAAAAGAAGCGAGATAAAGAGAGTAACCACTACAAGTCATTCAAACCGCTCTCTCTGTAATGAATCCCATCCAACGGTCTTTACCAACCGAACATGTCAACCCAAAACCGTTGAGGTCCGGACTGCCCAATCTCCATGAGGTGAATGGCCCCTAAGAAGAAAGTTGCGGGAAGCCTAGGCGCCCAAGCCATCGGTAATGCTGGAGGGGCAAGCGGAACGACCAACGTAGCACACACAAATTAAGCCCAGGTTCTAAGCATTAAAAATTAATTTAGGAATTATTTCTCGTGAAAGGGATGAAAGGATTGATGTCGTGCATAGGGTTTTGTTTACTCTAAGAACTAAGTTGCATGCGCGAAACGGTAGAGGTTGAAATTCACATAAGATTTTATGCATAAAATGATAAGGTTATTGCCTTACCTCACATAAAATGATAGCTTTTTAACCAATTCAGTGCATAAAGCAAACTTAAGAAAGTGCGGTGGACGTGACTTAGGTCCGTCCTACGGAAAGGTGGTCCTGGTTAGCTGGAAACTTTTCTCAAATGATGAGATGATAAGACAATGAAGACCTAGTGTCAGTAAATGTAGAATTTTTGATTTATTCTGTTTTAGGGGAAAGGAATAGGGCTATGCCATACGGCAGAGAGGTTGAGCTTCTCATCCCTCTCGTTTCCCATTCCCCATGAACCAAGTGCAGCTTGAAACCGCTTTGTCTCTGTTGTCCCTATGAAGGTGGTACAATTGGAGCTCGACGCTAGCTCCTTCCTAGAGACTTTGTTGATAGAAAGGAACCTTGACCTTAGGTCGATCCCAAGTGGGAAAGGCTAGACACTTCTACTCGGGGCAGAATCAGGAAGACCTAGATCACAAACCCTATATCATTCCCTGCAAGTGCTAGGCGGAGCCTTATAGACCCTTCTCCTGATGGGCTGCTAAGACGTGTCCCGTAAGCAGACAAGCGAGCACGTTACAGTTATGAAATTTATCATAACTTCAAATGATAGAATTCTAATTTAATTGTCTTTACTTGTCCTATCATTTCTTTTTGCTATAATTTCTTTACCATATTATAACTTCTTTATTTACGTTCCTGGACATGTATTGAATGAACATTAATTTTTGCGAAGGAACCTAGTCTTGTGCCATGTGTAATGATGTGTGACCATGTTTATGACTACATGAGTAGCTCCTGTGCTTCTCACTCCAAAATATCGCCTCTTTGGGGCCATCGCGAGAAGACATCCATGGCACTAGCTCTATGGTCTTGAACTTTAAGTGGTTTGGCAGCTCCTTGTGAGATCGGGACTTTGCTAGGGGAGGAAGGACTTGTGTTGAAGTACGAAGGATACAAAGATAGATGAGACTTTTGTGGGCCTGAGTGTGGTGCTCATCTTTGTGATTGGGGATGATCTCCTCTTGCTCCTTTGTCTCACTCCCTCTCTTCCTCTCCATCCTTCTCTTCTTCTTATCTATTCCTTCCTTTCTTCCTCTCCACTTTCTCTATTTTCTCCTTCTCTTTCCTTCTTTCTCTCCTCTCCTCTTCTCTTCTTCCCTTCCTCTTCTCTACTTTCTCCCTTTGCCTCCTTCTCTTCTCTTCTTCCTTTTCTTTTTTTCTCCACCTATCCTATTCTCCTCTCTCTCTCTCTCTCTCTCTCTCTCTCTCTGCGGTAGTAATTGGTGCATAGGATAAATAGCATTGGCTTGATGCTTAAGGATAAGGCTAGCTTATATAGCCTTTGACTAAGGCTAAAGCTAAAGCCAACCTTAGCTTATCGATCTATTCAGATTTCGTGGAGTACTCCATCCCTCTCATTGTGTAAGGTGCTTGCCGTCCATTGGCTATCTAGGCACGGTTTTAGCGGTCTATCGAGAAATGAATCTAAGCGTCGATGCCCAGCACTCCTAGGGAATGTTTTGAGTTTTGTTGCCTAGGGTTTCCCGAATCCGCCTCGCAACGGAATGTTCACAGTCGAACCCACTAGGATCGACCTGAAATTTAGGCTCCTAGTGGCCAAGGTCTCCTAAGAGCATTCTAGCATTGGATCTTGGACATCCTACTTTACATAGAGATACCCAAGTTGAAGAAGACCCATGCCGCACTTGGTTCAAAGAGAATGTGAAATGAGAGGGATGCACTGCTCAACCTCTCTACCTATAGGGCATAGTCCCATTCCAATCCCCTAAAACAGCATGAATCAGGGTTCTAATCAAACAATTCCTAAGGGTCGTCAAATGTCGGTAAAAGCTTGTGAGAAGCCTCCTAGTTCTATGGGACCACCCTGCCGTAGAACGGACCCATCAGGGGTTCTGCCCACCCACTTCCCTTAATAGCTTTAGTTTTCTGATTAGGTCCTACCACATTTATGTGTGACACTTAAAGTTAGCTTCATTAATTAAGCCTTTTAGAGAACATGATTTGTTCGCATAACTTATAGCACAGACACAAAAACAGAGTAAAGCAATCTATTGACAAATGAGTTCAAACAAGTTCCTTAACTTATCTTCAAGTTAATCTTTGTCTCTCGCCGATACATGAGAAATTATGTATCGCTTCTGTCCAATAGAAGTATCCCTTCTGCCCTGCAGAAGTAACTGGTCCAAATCACATGGCACCACAAACTCAATCCTTTATCTAGAATAGGATCTCCCAACATGCCCTAATGTTGGGGGCCACAGAGGTCTTCAACTCCATTCTAGACCTAGCAAGGGGTGTCTAGAGCTCCACCTGACCCACAAGCTGTCTAGGAGCGAAACATCATTCTCGTGGTTGGCCTTTTCACTACTCGACCTTCGCCCCATGAATTGAGTAGTACTCTCTTTGGGTTAATCCGCGGTGCGATCATGGAGGTGATCTACTTGTGCAATATATCCTTCATTAATTAAATCCTTTAGGAATCCAGCACAACACGGCATTCAACCCTAATATCAGTTTCTAGGAAAAGATTCCTTTATCCCCATGGTAACTTGTCATCGCAGACCCTTGCCATGCATTTACCATAAATCACAAGCACTTGGAACATCATCCAAATAAAAACTAACAACCAGTTGAATGTAAAAGCATTTAGGATGTTGTTAGATCATCCAACAAAAAAACCAATTGTATTCTTCCCAAACAATGCAAGAATAGTTGCGATAATATTTCCATCACATATCTGCTCTTCCCCTTGGGATCAAAGAGCGATTCTATGTAAAATTTATTTAACTCTTGTATGCACAATTTTTAATGTTATGATTATGCCATCCATAACCCTTGACCGATTACTCCTTGTAATTGCTCTATCAATGAACAAGCCATATGTAACTAGGTGCAATTAACTTTCCTTAGTACATGAGATAAAATTTATCCCTTCCGATGACCTATACTTGTGTATCATAGTATGGGGACTAACGTAACTCATACGAGAATCAAAACAAGCATCTATCAATTTGGAAATACATTACATACAACCGGAACCGCAATTTGGATTGATAGTGATGCCTTTTCCCGAAGCTTCGTTTCTGGTTGTGGGATTGCCAATCGTACGTGACATTCTTCGCTTGGGGGCTATCATCCGCAAGTAGACTTAAGAGATTAAAAAGGCAGAATAGATTCGAGATGGGAGAGTGTAAGAGAAGATGGGTAAGTTGAGGATCGAAATAGAGGGAATTGAGCTAACTCTCTCTCTCTCTCTCTCTCTCTCTCTCTCTCTCTCTCTCTCTCTCTCTCAAGCTCTCTCTCACAATCTCTTGGAGGGGTATCCCTCTCTCTACCTCTCTCTCGCAGCCTCTCGAGGTCTCCTTATGCTCTCTCAAGTCTCCCCATGTCTCATATTTATAGTGAATTAGAGGAGAGGGCTTGTGGCTGAGAAGTGCAGCTCTTTGTGGAGGGGGATCTTGGAAAGATAAGTGATCTGATGCTCAGATCATAAATCTGATGGTTCCATTGGCTTCAAAGGGGGATAAAACTCCAAGACACATGATTAGAAAGCTCTTGGTTCACTCCTTCTTCTTTTCTTTGTTCGAAGTGCTGTGTACTGCCCGAAGACTGCGATTGCAGTGTGCACGATTTCACAAATTCTCTCTTTATTTTTTTCTTTTTATAAAATCTCCAAACTAACTAAAATATCACTTATTTTTTCTTTTAAATGACATTCAATTCTAAAAATCTCCATATTTTTTGCATAATATTTAAAAGTTCTAAAATATACTAGTTTTGCCCAAAATCTAATATTTTTGGACCATCCAAACTATACACGTTAATACTAGTGATTAATTTAGCTCCTAAGTCTTGTTCACGTTGTAACTTACATGAAAGGTGGCTACGGACTTTGTCAATTTGAGAAAAATATCGGATTTATGACTCTCAAAAATTTTACACATATTTTTAATTAAATAAAAATCCCTAATTATTAACGTTAGTTAGTTTTTTACTTTAGTTAGTCTTTAGTTAGTAATCTTACTAACTTATTAATTTACTAACTAACTTTCGAACTAACCAACTAACTTTTATTGTGTGGAAATATTACACATTATTACATCTAGAGTGCGCTGCACAATTTCGTGTCAGATTAGTCTAAGGTGGATGGTGGCATGGAGGCTTCAGCCTTATCAAAAAAATGGTCGATGGCATGGAGCTTGAGGATTGCGGGCAACTTGCAGTGATGATCGTGAAGAAGGAGATTGAGTTGTGAAATTTCCGAGAGGGTGGTGATGCGATAGTTCATCGACATATTTTTGTTTAATTCTTTTCAAAATTTTACCCTAAGGTTTTTCAACCTGTAGAATGGATGCTTTTCATGGTGCTTCATTGAAGTTCAAGATTATAAAGGTAGAATAACCATTTCAAGTAGCTCTTATTTCAAGTGTAAGATTTATAACATGTTATAAAGATGTTTATGAGATTTTTGTTAGGTCCTTGCCCTTTATTATAAAAGAAATTGGGGATGTTGTTTACATAGGGTATCTTTGTCTCCCATCCAAGTGGCATCCTCCTCATGAAAGTCTTTCCATTAGATGAGATACTCCCTAATGGTCTTGTTTTTAAGGACACGTTTTTGTACATCAAGTATATTGTCAGGTTGAAGCTCAAGGACTCCTTGGCTTGGCATTACAACTTGTTGATCATCAAGAACATGATCAAGATTGGGTACATAACCTTTTAGAAGGCTAACATGAAATACGTTTTGAACTTGGTAGGTTTTACCTTGGTAGGTTGTTGGGGTTTGGATTTCTAAGAATTGGTAGTTAGGGCCCTTGTTGAGAGAGCAGTATATATCATTGCTATTTCCATGTCTTTGTCTAAAGTGGGATTTTCACCTTCATCTATTTCTTTATTCCTTCCTTTGAGGGTTACTCCAGTAACTTTTCCCTTGGTGGTTGAAGTTGCTCAATTTTGGCCACAAAATTGCCCTTGGTGGATTGGTTGACCTCACTTTAGAAATTGTCTTTTGAAGTGGCTAGGCTTGTTGCAATGTAAATGTCTTGGTAATTCCTTGTTGCTAGCTATAGGTACAAAGTTCCTAATTGCACTTGTCTTGGCCTTCTTCCTTTGCCCGATCTGGTATTGTCCTTGGATCCTCTTGACATATCCTTGTGGTCCTTTGTACAAAGAACTTTGTCCCTAAAATTTTCCACTCTTGGATGTTGATTGGAGTTCCTATATAATGGGCCTTGCTCAAATTAATGTGTATTGTATGTTAGATGGGTGCATGGCTTCGAGACAAGCATCCAAGGGAGGGTTTATCTTGTGATAAAACTTTGACACTTGCTGGGTGATATCCATGGGTGGGGCATACCTTAGAAGGGATACAAATCTAGAATAGTAGGCCTCAAAGATTAATCCATATTTCTTCAAGCTAAATAATCAATTCATTTTTAGTGTACAATAAGCTAGTGGGAGGTATCACTCGTGTATAATTTTCTTCAGCTTATCTCAAGTAATGGTTGTTTCCACAACCCCTTGGTCTTTGCATCATTGCTTTCACCAAAGTTGGGCTTTGCTCGTCAACTTTAGTTTAGCTATCATTGTTTAATTTAGAGGAGCAATTCATGATGCAACAAAGTAATCCTCCATAGATTTGATTCAAATTTTTGCTTCAGACTCGACATCCTTTCCTTTGCCATCGAATTCGAGTGGCTTGATTTACTTGAGAAGGAATTTCTTCTCTTGCAATTTGATTGGGGTAAGCATAGGCATGGAAGGCACAATACTATGGTTTTGTTAACATTTGCAAGCTTAGTTTCATGTCTTGAGTACTTACAATACTCAGCTCTCTTTAATGTCTTTTTTAATACTCAATAATTTTTAAATTTATAGCATATGGTAGCATGAAGTACACAATCTTGCAAAAAATTTGAGACTCGTTTATTCTTCATGGTTCACAACAGGGCTAATTGGATTTCTTTATTACATCAAGTAGATAGTTGAAATCAAGCTAGGGAGACTTTTGGAAGGTCTTGGTTGTTTCCACGAGAATCAACCTGAATTTTAGTTTCTAGGTAAGCTAAGGTCTCCTATTTAGAGTTAATTAGCATTGCTCTTCGTGCAACTACTCCTGCTAGATTGCTCAAACCGAAGCTGACTCATATCATACTTGGTTCAAAGAGAGTGAGAAACAAGGGGGAGTATGAATACACCAACCTCTCTACCCATAAGGCAAAGTCTCACTCTGTTCCCTTAAAATGATATGGAGTCAAGGTCCTAAATGATTCTAGGGGTTAATTTTTCCAATACTCAAACACAATGACTTTTTGAGAAGCTCTTACCTTACCGAGACCACTCTGGACTTAGAACAGATTTGTCAAGGATCACACCCTTTCGCTTTCCTCAGTTGGGTAGATTTAGTTATCTACTTATCCAACACATTTAAGTTGTACACATAAAATCAATTTCCTTAATTAACCATTTTAATCATAGTGTTTGTTTACGTAATGTAAAATCACAACACACAAACAATGAAAAAAAAGGTTTTAAAAGAGATATTTTTTATTTAATAGAAAATTCCTATACAAGTATTCATCTTTCGCCCATATGAAAGAATGTCATGAAGGCCCTTATTTCTCTAGGATTTCTCTCCCTAACTAGTACTAGGTGTTGAGAAACACGGATCTTGAGCATGGTTTAGCTATGAAGGATAGAATACACATACATGAACCATGATGGCATAGATGAGAGACAATGATTGCACTCTATTGTTCAAGTGAATTAGGTTTTAAGATTAAGTTCTTGGACTCATAAACACAAACTTGACTAGGACATGATAAGGACACATATTGGAAGTACAAAGTACAATAGCATTGCATTGAAAGAAGAACCAAGTACATGCTTATGTAGCCTTTGGGTTGTTCCACTCTCCTCACAGTGCTTATGGGATGTAGAGCATCTCTTCCTAGAGCATACATAATTTTTCATATCTTTCAACACCCCCCCTCAAATGATGAGTTTCTACACTTGCTAGCTTTTGGCCCCCCTACACGATGACATGGTCCGGGAAATTAGCTCATAAGCAACCTAGTCAAGTTAAAGCTTGAAACTTTACATATTTGGCAATGGTTTTTTTTTACAAATAAAATCCACTTAGGAAAACAAAATCCACTATGGGAAAACACAAGATCCACTATGGGAAATATACAATTAAAATCTCTTCAAAACAGTCTGTTATCGATAGTAGTGGAAGCATCTTCTTCATCTTTTTTAATCATGAACTGATTTTGATGGTTACCATTCTGCACATGTTGTACTCTTTTCCTGGAAACATTCACTGGCCATTGTTGAGATATTGATAATCATACCTAGCTTAGCCTCTTTGTATGGAGCAGTGCGGGCTTAGGATGCAGAATCCCATATGCACAGTGGTGGAAAGTGCAACCTAGTCTATTCCTGTAAAGCATTGTACTTGCTCTCTTTTTAAATGCAATGTTATAGTACTTTTGTACTTCCAACAAAGTGTCTATGTCATTGTCAATACACAAGACTGTGTTTATGAGTCCAAGCTTCCATCTTGGAACCTAATTCACTTGTGTGACATTTGGTCTTGATGTCTGTTACCTCATGAGCTCACTCTTCCTCTTTCAACCTCCATAGCCATGCTTTAGATCCGACATTTTTACATGGTATCAACCCTAGTCGGGCATGGCTTAGCTCTATAAATTACTCCTTCAGCTCCTCTCAATCTTTGGTTAACTCAGCTTGACATAAATCCTTCATCTTCCACCTTCGTCTTCACTCTATCTCTTGGTTGCCACCTACCTACCTCTATTGGAGCAGCCATATCTCTTCAATCAAGCCATATCACTTCAAGCTTTCCTCTTGAAATTCCTGAGGTCAAGTGCATCTTTCTAGCTCAAAATTGCCTAACATTGTGCAACATACAACCCGACATTCTTGAAAAACACGGATCTGGTGCAAATTTTGTTGATGTAAATTGGACCTGTTCTCTCTCCCTATTGTGAGTATTATTCCACGAGTTATCATAGGGCATTTGTTGGTCATATAGATGAATTACTTTAGCTAAGAGGGCTTGAGAAAATTCCACTCCAACAGAGAGATATTAGAAGGTTACTTAGAGGTGGTACTGTAGGAAGCCATAGCTAAGCCTGTTGATGTTCAACTCTGATAGCGCCATCATCACACCTCACAATGACAAGGGCTACCATAGAGCTTTTGAAGTTTATCATACGAGCTACCTCTTGACAAAATTTCAACTCAAATGGTCCACTAGTTGAGCTTCTACAGCCAAAATATCATGCTGTTGTCCTGAAACTATAAGCCACAGCCACTTACCTTCAAGCTCATTTTTTTCCTTCATTTTCTCTCTCTTGCCACTTAAACCAAGCCAAGGCCACTTTGACACGGAGTTCTTAGAAAAAATTTCCTATCAAATCAACAAGGAGGGGAGAAATCCAAGCATCAAAGCATCAAACTCAAGTGCTTGAAAGCATAGTATCTATTGATACTTATCAAGTGTTATTTGATAATGCATTCAATGTGTCTCTTGATACAATTAAATCTTTTGCTGCTCAAATTTGAGAGTTTTGGTGTTGATTTGTTGCTCCAGCATGGGCAAAGACTCTCCAACTGTTCGATTCAAAGGGGCTATATTCCACACTTGTCAAACCTACATCAAGCTCATCCTGATAAAGAAGGGTCTTTGGGCCATTACCAATGGCAAGGAGAAGAAGCCTCGGGATGCAGACCTTGTAGTTGGAAAAAGAATGATAACAAAGCACATGCCATCATTAAGCTAGAATTGGATGACGCTTACATCCACCATGTGGATACCTGTGAAACTTCTAATGATACATGGAAGAGATTAGATACATTGTTTGGTGCACAATCAAAGTCATCTAAGTATGGATTACTGATTGAATTTTTTAGGCTAGATATGAAATCAAACACATCTCTTGCAACTCACTTAAACTACATGGAAAGTCTCTTAACTTAGCTTGCATGGATAAATATGTTTCTATTAGTGTGTTGTTAAAAAGCTTGCCTCTTGACTATAATAATGTGTCAACTACATTGATTTACATGCCTAGTCCTAAACTAGTTGACATTAAGGCCTCCCTGCTAGAAGAAGAAAAGAAGGTAAAATCCAAAGAACCAAGCACCTCTAAAGATGAACAAATGTTATATGTAGGTACCAGGTACAAGGGCAAGAAAGATCAACTAGTATGTGACTTCTACAAAAGGATCAGGCACATAGAGAAATTTTGTCATGCTAGGAAGAGGTCCCAAAAGGCCTATCTAATTGTTGTTAAATAAGAAGAAGACCATGGAGCAAAAGAAGAAGAAGACAACCAGGAGAAGGACAAGCCTCATCAGTCCTTCTATTCTGATAGACTTTTTTAGCCTTGTATTGCCTAGCCCTAATGTTTCAGGCATAAGCTTGTAAACTCCTCATATAAACCTTGTACTATAGCTTCTATACACTTTAGTTTCAAATGAAGTAGCTTCATGATTTAAAAGCAAAGAAGTATACATTCAAGAAAGGGTAGTTAGTTTTATACTATGAAGCATGTAGGGAGCTGTTTCCCGGGAAACTAGAGCCTAAGTGGGATGGTCCCTACAAAATAGTTAGAATTAGGAAAAATAAGTCCACAACATTACTAGTAGATTTGTAGGGGGAGTGGAGTTTAAAAGCAAGGTTAATCTAAATAACATTAAACCTTATTATCTTTGGGCATACTAATGAGAACTCTGTCTTGCAAGTCCAAGGTGGGCTCATTTGAAACTTGCAAGAAAGGCTAAAAGTTGGTTGATGGGTCAACTAATTCCCTACTTAGAACACCCATACTTGGAACAAAGATACCATTGAGAAAGACTTACCTTTGTGAGGCCCTTATTACAGCCTCTGGATGCCCACCATGTCTTTCGTACCCACACTTGGCCTTTTTTGTGATAGCTTTTGGTGTTTACCATGTTTGTGGTTGTCCACACTTTGTAGGTGGTTGCTCACTAAATCATCTACACACTTTGTACTTCTTTGGTTGTGATAGAGGAGGGGTGTTGAGATATTGGAAATCACTTCTAGCTTATCCTCTTTGTATGGAGCACTGTGGGCTCATGATGCAGAATCCCATATACACAGTGGTGGAAAGTGTAGTCTAGTCTATTCCTAGAAAGCATTGTACTTGCTCTCTTTTTGAATGCAATGTCATAGTAATTTTGTACTTCCAGCAAAGTGTTTGTGTCATTGTCAACACACAAGGTTGTGTTTATGAGTCCAAGCTTCCATCTTGGAATCTAATTCACTTGTGTGACATTTGGTCTTGATGTCTGACACCTCATGAGCTCACTCTTCCTCTTTCAACCTCCATAGCCATGCTCTAGATTTGACATTTTTACAGCCATGTGCCCAATCTTACCACAATAATGACATGTGACCCGATCCTTGTTATTGGTGTTGAATCCTTGTCCATGTCCTTTTGCTCCATAAGTACCCTTGGTGTATAAGAGATTGTCCTTTGAGATGTTTTCTTTTGCATCCTTGTTTTTAAGTTTACTTTCTCTATCAAGTAGAGAATGCTCAATGTCTTTGAGTGAGAGATTAGGAACATGACTTAGGGTAGATACAAGGTTCTCATATGGTTCTTGATTTACTCTTACTAGTAGCACTGCTATGGCTGCATCCTCATCTATGTTATTCTTTAAAGTTGCAACTTGAGTTTTTAGGCTCTTAAACTTGTTAATGTGCATGGTCATAGAAGAACTATCCTTTACATCTAGCTTATAGAACTGCATGAGTAATTTTACTTTTGAGTTTTTAGCTTGAGTTCCAAAGATCATGTCAAGCTCATCCCATGCCTTTTTTGCATATTTGATGTTGGAGATATAGTGCAATACATCATCAGATAGTCCCCAGGCAATGATGCCTATAGCCTTGTTGTTCATCTTTTTCCACTCTTTTGTCTTGAGCTGGACTTCTTTAACAAACCCATCTTCATAATCTTCCTTCTTGCCATCTGCATCTCCTGTATCATCCTCAAATGAGATAGTACATTGTCTTCTCTTTCCAAGCATGAAAGCCTTCACCATTGAATTTGGCTATTTACTCAAGTTCAGACATTTTGAAGGAGGTTTTACTATGAGTATACTCGGGAAATGCCTATCCTTTTTACAATGAGATTGAGGCTTACAAGGGAATTAATCAATTGGGAATTCCACATTAAAAATCTTCATAGTTGTCATTGCAAGAGCTAAAGGAAAACCAACAAATGAATTGTTCTTGGATGTGTCACGAAATACAAGTGCCAAGAAGCACTAGATAAGTATCAAGCGACCTATCTTGATGTTAGGCTTGATGATGCTTAATCTTCAGGTAGGTTGCTTGATCTTCAGGTGGGTTACTTCAAATCTTCTTCTCAAAGTTTGCACTTGCCGGAATTGATCAGATTTGAATGACAAGAACTCTAGTTGATTGAGAAGGACGAGAAATTGAAGTGGGAGAAGAGCTTGAGCTTGGTGGCTATGGGTGCTTGGTGAATCTTTTTCTTTTTGACTTGGAGGGAAGAAAATAGCTATATTATAACATACCCAGATAAAAGTAGAATCGGATCCGAAATTCAAATATTTAAATACACAGATTTCCTATAAATACTAAAATAGTCAGGAATCCAGATAGTTTCGTGCTGCGGATATAAAGACAATATTGCTGGGAACTTTAATGACTCAATGAATCAGAGTACCATGGACTTCTTTGAGCTGTGAGAGGTGAGAAAGTGAAGATATTTTTGAGCTTGAAGCTCAAGGCTATTGTGGACTAGGTTTTAGAAATAGGTGACTGGTTTTTATTTGATGTAGCCCGTATAGTAGATCATTCGATGAAATATTGGATGACAAGTGAGCCTATAGGATGGGCTTTAAAATCCATATGGTTGTAGCTTGAATCACACCTTGTGTCAGGAGCTAGGAGTGTACGACTAGTGCAGGTGTAGATCTGGACAACGATGATGAATTTATCCAATGCTAGAGTTATAAATCACCAATGTTAGAAAACAATGTAACACAGAGGAGCGCCCTGAGGTGAGAAACAAATATCCAAAAGGAAGCTTGAAGAGATTTGTCTTATATGAAGAGATATGAGAGCTCCAAGTAGGGTGGGTAGGTGCAGACTGCTTGCTATGGCTGCCATGAAGGAAAGAGTGGAGTTGGAGTGAGAAATGAGCTCATCTTGTGTTGCCTGTAATGGTGTGTCGACCATGTTTGTGACTGCATTAGTAGCTCCCACACTCCTTACTCTAGAATACCACCTCTTTGGGCCCATCGTGAAAAGGTGTCCGTTGCACTAACTCCAAGCTTTGACGATATTGAACTCTAAATGGTTTGGTGGCTCCTTGTGGGATCGAGACATTGCTAGGGGAGGAAGGACTTGTGTCGAAGTAGGAAGGATACAAAGGTAGATGAGACTTTTGCAAAACAAAGTGGTGCTCCTCTTTGCAATTGTGGATGATCTCTTCTTACTCCTTTGTCTCACTCCCTCTCTTCTTCACTCTCTTCCTCTCTATCCTTCTCTTCTTTTTATCTATTCCTTCCTTTCTTCCTCTCTACTTTCTCTCTTTCCTCTTTCTCTTTCCTTCTTTCTCTCCTCTCCTCTCCTCCTCTCCTCTTCCTCTTCTCTTCTCCTCCACCACCTACTAACCTCACCTCTCCTTCTCCCCTCTTCTCTTCTTCTTCTCTACTTTCTCCCTTTCCCTCCTCTTTTCTTCTTCTCCACCTATCCTATTCTCTCTCTCTCTCTCTCTCTCTCTCTCTCTCTCTCTCTCTCTCTCTCTCTCTCTCTCTCTCTCTCTCTCTCTCTCTCTCTCTCTCTCTCTCTCTCTTTGTGGGGTAGCAACTGGCACATAGGATAAATAGCATTGACCTAATGCATAAGGATAAGGCTAGCTTATATAGCCTTAAAACCTTAGTCTATTGTCCTATTTGGATTTCTTGGAGTGCTCTCTCCCCCTCATTCCTATATCCAAACTGCAACACACAATTTCATATCGAATCAGTCTAAGACGGATGGTGGTATGGAGGCTTTAGCCTCATCAAAAAAATGGTCGATGGCATAGAGCTTGAGGATCTTGGGCAACTTACAATGATGATCATGAGGGAGATCGAGTGGTGAAATTTTTGAGAGGATAGTGGAGCGTCAATTTATGAATAGATTTTCATTTATTCTTTTCAAAAATTTCTCTTAAGGGTTTTCAACCTTTAAAATACATTTTCGCCATTAATTCCCCTTTCATGTGTGGTAACAGTCCATTACAATTAACAACAAATAAAAGGCAAATTCAAAGGAAATCAAAATCAAAGTACAATACTTATTTTTTGGAGGCTTAATGTATAAAATTTAGCACTTGTGTTATTCGTGGACATATCATATTTATTGTTGCATTACTTTGTGAAAACCCATGTGTATTATAATATTTCCCATAGTTTTATTTGCAAGCTACAATAGGTGGTGTGGGTTGCGGCTATGAAAATATAATTCTAATAGTCTAAGCTAGGTCCAATTAGTTTAAGAAGAAGCATCCATCAAGAAAGGATTGGCCAAGAGCTCAAAAAGTGGGTAGGGTGTCCAAAAGTGGTAAATCTAGGCCAGGTCCAATTAGTTTAAGAAGAAGCATGCATCAAGGAAGGATTGGCCACGAGCTTACAAAGTGGATAGCATGTCCAAAAGTGGTGGAAACCCTAAAACAGTAAGTGGGAACAAATCTTAACCCTAATTCACAAGGGATCTATCCCTAGCCCTAACCCTAATTTTGGTTTATATAAGAGTAGGAAGTCTAAGTTGTAAGGATCTATGCTATTATCTCCATGTTGCTGAAGCTTTGTCAATGCAATCTTTGAGTAACTATTCTTCTTTGTCTATTCTATCAGTTTCTGTCACCATGAGAGAGAGAGAGAGAGAGAGAGAGAGAGAGAGAGAGAGAGAGAGAGAGAGAGAGAGAGAGAGAGAGAGAGAGAGAGAGAGAGAGAGAGAGAGAGAGAGAGAGAGAGAGAGAGAGAGAGAGAGAGAGAGAGAGAGAGAGAGAGAGAGAGAGAGAGAGAGAGAGAGAGAGAGAGAGAGAGAGAGAGAGAGTGTGTGTGTGTGTGTGTGTGAGTGAAGGGTGCCATATTAAGAGGTTACTTATTACAAATTGAATAGAAAAGGATCATGTTTTATTTATGAAAATTTTATAAATAAAAATATTTATAAATAGGCATTGAATGCATGTGATACAAAGGATATACATATAGTGAACCCCATGAGCTCACGCATAAGACATCTCCTTCCCTAATCTAGATTTCATTTCCCATGCCTAATGTCACACAATTTACCTCCTACCTCAACCTTTTAGTCTTGGAGTGCTTAACATGTAGTATGGATTTTGAGGACAATAATCTAATAAGTATGTGTGTGCTCCCTTGTAAGCATTCCTATCACGTGTACTACTTTGGAGTATTTTGCCACATGGGGGATGATTGTCTAGTCCCATAGTGTGGTGAAACAATATCTAACATGATTAAAGGACTATGTCAATAATAAGTATATGTATGCTCCCTTGTAAGCATTCTGATCACGTGTATTACTTTGGAGTATTTTGCCACATGGGGGATAATTGTCTATGGCCAAAGTGTGGTGAAATGATTTCTAACATGGTTAAAGGATTTTGTCAATAGAGAACAATATCATGGTCTCCTAGATCCAAGCTTCATAAAGTAAGTATCTTTATGCTTTTGTGCTACATATAACAATGAAATTGTGTAGACTCAACCTAGATTTAGCATTAATAGCTATGTATCTAGATAATTAGGCTAGTTGACTAGCTAGCTAGCTCGTTAGCTAGTTAACTAGTTGACCATTTAGTTAGTGTTAGGGGTAAAGATGCATGTGTGTAACCACCCATGTATTCATTATAATGGCAATACCCACACACCTGTATACTACAAGCGGTAGGTGCCCATCATTGTGAGTTCAGTCTTTATTCTTTTAGTGACATTTGAATAAGGGAAGGTTGGCCACACCTTGTGACTAATGGAGTTTCCACATACTCTCTCCCTCCCTCTCTCTCTCTCTCTCTCTCTCTCTCTCTCTCTCTCTCTCTCTCTCTCTCTCTCTCTCTCCATTCACCATAACTCTTACTTTGCTCTTGCTTTTTCTTGTGTGCTTCTACTTAAGTTCTACCTTTCAACTGTTATAAAAGCCAACCATTTGAGGAGCTTTTTCATCCTTTATTTCAGTCTAGATTCAAAGCTTCAACTTAAGGTTTCATGGCAACCATTGTTTCTTTCTCTCGAGGCATGCATTGAGCCTTTCCTTCTTTCAGCTTGTCCTAGCTCGCTTTGTGTTTATTGAGGAGCTTCCCAAGGCTTAGTTGAGTGCCTATTGTCTTTATTGAGCTAAGAAGTAGCCATTTTATCGATTTTAAGTGATATACAAAAAGTATGTTGTAGAAGTCATGGATAGTTATGGTAGCTTGATAGTATTGTCGTATTTTGGCCATAACTTTTGCATAAGATATTAGATTTAGGTATTCTATAGCTAGAAACCAAGGGTGCGATGAGAGCTATAGATTTGGGCACTCATAGAATTGATTCTATGTAAATTTCTATTCTTTATTTCACATAGAACATAACAATTTTGGTTTGGACAACAAACAATAAATTTTAATGCATGTTTAATGCTTCATGGATGCTATTTTGGTACATGGATGGTATGGTTATGATTTTAGGTCTGATTTAAGCTTTAAATAGCTTAGATTTTAGTATGATTTTAGTGCTATAATAATAAGATAGCAATCATTTATTAGTAAAAAGCTTGTACCTAATGCTGATGGACGCTTTATGGGATATTCAATGGATGTACTGCTAGTTTGATTGTTATGTATACTTCTAGATATGCCATGGTGTGTGTTTAAGCCAACATTTGGGCTCCGTTACATTGATCTTGGCTTGGTTACATACCTTAGTTACTTTAGTGGCTTACACAATTATAGGCTTAAAGAATCTATTAAATTTCATGCTTCTGGCTTATGCTTCATGAATCTTTGGATACTCAAATGTCATGTGCTTGATGGTTTGATCTTGCATTGCTAATTTGGAATTTGATTTCATTCCAGTAAGAGTTAGATGTGCTCCTTTGGATGTTACATAGAGCTTTGGATTTATGTAGTTGAGGTTAAGCTTACTTTAAATGAGACTGTGAGACACTTACTTCATATACATGCTCTCTTGATATGTATTGGATGTAGCTTTCCTAGAGTAGGCTAATTTGATTACTTACTTTAGACCTGGCACTTATGTCTATCAATGATATTTATATGCTTCTGGTTATGTATTCAGCTTTGCTAAGTGGGTTATGCATTTGGTAGTTCTCTTTTACCCTAAGATCTCCTATGTGCATGATGTTTATGCCTATAATATGTATAATTACAAACACACCACAGTTGTGACTGCCTTGAGTGCTGGTTGTTTTTGGTTTTTCTTTCTTGGTGGCTCACACCTAGTTGTTGGCATATTGCTGTAGTTTATTATAGTAGCTTGTCATTCTAGTTTTATGCATTCTATTTGACAATTACTTGATTCAATTAGTGGATAGCTCATCCTTTTGGCAGTTTTTCTTGCTTAGCCCTTGATTTGGCTGTGATTTTGGAGTTGTTTTACTATAATTTACAATAGCTTATTTGTCTTAGATTATGCTTTCATCTCTTGCATATGGTTGGTGGGTAAAATGACACTGTTATATTTAATATTGAGAAGTTGGATGGCACAAATTACAACTATTGGAAGGCACAAATTTGGTAGATTCTAGTATAGAAATTGCAAATTAAGCCATTGAGACATGAGGGTGTAAAGCACGAATGCTTCGATATAGAGGACTGAGCTGAATTGGATGAGTTATGTAAATTTATAATCATTTTGCCACTCTCTAAGTAGGTCTACTATAATTTTCTTTCTAATGGGCAAACTGTGTGGGAGTTATGGGATAAGATTCACACGGTCTATGACAAGTAGAGTTTTACCTCTTAGATGTATTGACCGAAGCAACTCATGGACCTTTGTATGAAGGAGGGGACCTTCATGTCCACCCACTTGAATGAATTTCATTGTATTTTCAACCACTTATATTTGTAGGGAATTAAATTTAAGGACAATCTTCCTCCCTTTTTCTTTTTGGTTATATTGCACGAGTTGTCATGGGACACATTTTCTATTGTTATGTGTAGAAATATGCCTCTATTGATGGACTAAAATTGTAGGATGTAAAGGGTGTAAATCCTACAATTGCAATTGTAGGATGTAAAGGATATAAATTGATGGACTATAATAGAGAGTGATTTTACTCCTATTATAGCATGACATGATCTGCTAGATTGGGTAATGACATACCCTTGGATATTGTTGGTATTGAAGATATCCAGTTGCAATTTTCTTCAGGCAGTATGTTTCCTTTGAATGATGCACACCATGTTCCTTCTTTGATCAGAAGCGACAGTTGGATGATGAAGGTTATGTTGTATCTTTTGGTGATTCCTCATAGAAGCTTACCCATGGGAATCTTGTCCTCGTACAAGGTACCAAGTTTGGCACTCTTTATCCCTTACTTATATTTGGGTCTATCGATCATGTTTTGACAATGGCTGTTGTACCGCATGTATTGTTATGGTATCATCAACTTAGGCACATGTCATTGATGAAAATGAAAATGCTTACCTGTTTGCAATATCTTCTGCTCCTTGACTACAAGTGTTTTGATTCTTATGGAAATTATCTTTGTGGTAGGCAGACTTGTAACTCGTATATAAGAAGTCAGGCACTACATGCATGGGTAAGGCTCTGGCTCTTGTTTATTCTAATGTTTGTGGACCTATGCCTTGCAAGTTATTAGGTGGTGCAAAGTATTTCATTACTTTTATTGATGATTACTCATATAAGGGTTGGGCATACTCCATTAAGTAGAAATTAAAAGTGTTGGCTACCTTTCAACATTGGCTTGTGTTGAAAACCAGTCTGGGTATAGGCTGGAAATGCTTACAATCTAAGAATGGGGGTGAGCATGTATCTAAAGCCTTTGAACATTTTTGTGATGAGAGGGGTATTAAGCATCAATTGACTTTCCCCACCCTAGAATGGTATGACTGACTATATGAATAGCACGATTTAGGAGCAAGTTTGTAGTATACTTAGGCAGGTAGGCTTACCACAATACTTTTGGACTAAGGCAAATACTATTAACGTATATTTGATTAATCGATTTCCATGTACTACTCTTGACTATTAGGTTGCAGAGAAAATATGGTTTGGAAAACTTCCATCATATGCTCATTTGTATATCTTTGGTTATGAGGTTTTTGTTATATTTCCAATAATAAGCACAATAAGTTGGATCCTAAGTTCGTGAAATGCATCTTTCTTGGTTATGGGGATGCAAGTGAGATGGGCTATTGCCTATGGGATCCATAGGCTCAGAGGGTCATCTGTAGCCATGATGTTGTTTTTCATGAGGAGAAAATGCATAAGCAACCTGAGCAGGTTGTTGAGGTATGCATGGTGATATTTTAGTAAGATACTCTTGTTACTGTACAGCCACCTAGACAGCCTATAGTAGTTGATGCTCCAGTGGCCCAAGACGATAATATTAGGTAGGAGGTACAGATCCCATAGTCTATTTTGTGGCAGTCTACTAGAGATAGACATCATCCTAATCAGTTTGTGCCCTCTATGGAATATGTTATGGACAGATGCTAGTAAGTGGAGCCCCAAGAGAGACACCAAGGAAAAGGGGTTCCTACTACAAGAAAATCTATCTTCTAACATCAACAAGCTTTTGTTTCATTCTTTAGAGAACCACAACAAGGAAAAGAACAAATCTTCATGCAGCATCATAGTAGATATCTCCCACGGATTTGATAGAACCATAATCTTCAACATCTTCATATAATCCATCAAAACTAACAAGAACACAAAAGAATACACCACTTTTAAATGGAAATAATCACATATGATTCATCTTCATTGTCTTCATAGTTTTCTCTCATAGTCTCTCATAGATAGATACATTGGTTGACATAGAATTAACTATCTTTAACTCTCTCTTTCTCTCTCAATAAATAGTACATCATTTCCTCACTAAAATACTCAATAGTCACTCATAATAATCCTTATTAGGTCATGGATGCCCCTTCCAAGAGGTGTGTCTGATATGAAAGGTCACTAGGACCACTAAAGTGTCCCTTCGTAGCTCATCACCGTCACTTTACTCTAGTCTTCTCTTGAGTCTTTAGTAGCTACTTCTTCCACTTCCTTGAGCTCTTTTAAACTTACATTCGCCTCTTTCCAAGGTCAAGAAAATTTCCCAAAGTCACACATACATTCCATAGAACACTTACAGAAGATCTACATAATAGAATAGAGGCTCTATAGAAGCTCAATAGAGGGTTATAGAAGGTCAACAAAAAACATCAGAACCTCATAACTCATACTAGAACCATTCCAAACTATAAAAAACCATTCAATGAGATTTCAAAAGACCTCAACCTTAATCAATCATCAATCCATGCTTCATACAAAAGAAAATCAGAACAAAACAAAAGCTAAACTGAAGGTATCAAAACTAATCAGAACCTCATATTTCTATTGAGAATCATCATGAGCTTCCAAATCATAATAAATATAATCCAAAACACCCTTAGACACTTCCAAAAAAACTAATCATCACTCAAAATCCATAAAAAAGCAACCATTCAAGTCTCAAAAATAACAAAAATCAACAAAAAATCTAGTCATTTCAACGAATGATAACCTCTAATTTTGTCATAAAAAAGGTTAAAAGCATGTGGCTCTACATCGATAAATTATTCACTTTATCAAATATGTTTGTGCTACTACATCTAAATTGTACTTCATTGATATATATTTTTACCATTGTAAATGCTAAGCTTGGAGCTATAAAAGCCATTGCATATGTTTCTTTATTTTAAAACCTTAGGAATCTTGCCTAGAATTCATGCAACATAGAAGGCTTCAACCTTTGCTTTTGTATGGTAAAAAATATATTTGATTTAATAAAGGTTCAAAATGGTGCAATTGGGATTCTTGAAAAAGAAGTGGTTGAGGAGGTTGGAGCACGACAGATTGTGGTACCTCTTTAACTTCTCTCTTCCCTCTTTTCCAAACTCTCTTTGTGCATCCTTCTTCCTGCTCTTTCTTTGTGCAGAAAACCATGGATTCTTGGTGTGTGAGCTTGAAAGAAGAGCCTCCTAATCTTGTTTCTTGATCAATGAGGGTGTGTCGTGGGTCTTTGTGTGTGTATTCATGGCAAGAGATATGTATTTGCAAGTTTCATGGTGAGGAGCAAAGCTCCAAGCATATACTTTGTTGCTTGGTACCCTGGTTTTGTGCTTGTTCGAGTACTGGGTGAGAGCTGGTCATTTTTGGTTCCAAAAACATGGAGCCCCAAGAGAGACAGAAAGGAAAAGGGGTTTCTATTGCAAGAAATATGTCTTGTAACATCAACAAGCTTTTGTTTCATTCTTTAGAGAACCACAACAAGGAAAAGAACAAATCTTCATGCAGCATCATAATAGATATCTCCCACGGATTTGATAGAACGAACCATAATCTTCAACACCTTCATAGAATCCATCAAAACAAAGAAGAACACAAAAAAATACACCACTTTTAAATGGAAATAATCACATATGATTCATCTTCATTGTCTTCATAGTTTTCTCTCATAGTTTCTCATAGATAGATACATTGTTTGGCATATAATTGACTACTCTAACTCTCTCTTTCTCTCTCAATAAATAGTACATCATTTCCTCACTAAAATACTCAATAATCACTCATAATAATCCTTATTATGTCTTGGATGCCCCTTCCAAGAGGTGTGTCTAATATGAAAGGTCACCAGGACCACTGAAGTGTCCCTTTGTAGGTCATCACTATCACTTCAGTCCAATCTTCTCTCGAGTCTTCAGCAGCTACTTCTTCCACTTCCTTGAGCTCTTTTGAACTTACATTCACCTCTTTCCAAGGCTAGAAAACTTTCCCAAAGCCACACATACATTCCATAGAATACTTACAGAAGATCTATAGAACAGAACAGAACATGAACAGAGGCTCTATAGAAGCTCAATAGAGGGTTACAGAAGGTCAACAAAAAACATCAGAACATCATAACTCATACTAAAACCATTCCACATTATCAAAACCCATTCAATGAGCATTCAAAAGACCTCAACCTTCATCAATCATCAATCCATGCTTCATACAAAAGAAAATTAGAACAAAACAGAAGCTAAACAGAAGGTATCAAAACCAATGAGAACCTTAATAGAACCTCATATTTCTATTGAGAATCAGCATGAGCTTTCAAAATATAATTAATATCATCCAAAACACTCTCAAACACTTTCAAAAAAACTAATCATCACTCAAAATCCATAAAAAAATCAACCATTCAGGCCTCAAAAACAACAAAAATCAACAAAAAAAATCTAGTCATTTCAACCCTCAATATAAAAAATGAAAGCAATCCTCCCACAAACAAAAATAACCACAAAACCACGGACAAAGCACACAAAATCTATGTGTATGGCTTTGCCATTAATCTCAAAACTGAAAAGAAACCATAAATCTCTCTTTTAATAATGAACCAATTTGTCATCTTCATCATCTTCATCCATAGCTTCAACCATTATGCAAGAACAAAAGGGAAAAGATGAATTTTTGCACAAAAGACAATGGAGAAAGGAGAGAAAAAGATTGGCACCATAAAGGGAGAATGTGTGTAACTTGGAAGAAAGGAGAGAAAGAGGCACATAATCAGCTGTGCACTCCACCCCACATTTTTCCCAAAAGACACACAACCCTTCATAATTTTTATTATTTATTTGAATTTTGATGCATTTGTATTCGTAAGGTTTTAGCCTTTACATTTCAATTCTTTCTAACCTTCTGTAAATGCATACATGTACACCTTTATGCATTTATTTATGATGGATGTGGATCCCCCCCTCCCATGTAGGGTGTATTTTGTGCTTTTGCAACAAAATGAATACTATTCTCCTTACAAAAACTAAAAATGTGATGTATATATAGACATCTTTGTGCATTGTTTTTATGCTTCTTTTGGTGTCATCAGTAAGTCTCTTACCTATGATGAGGCTATGCATAGAGGTGATAGTCACTCTTGGAAGAGGACCATGCAATCAAAGTATGCCTGATAATAAAAAAAATCATATTTGGGAGTTGGTTCCTTTGCCTAGTGAAAAATGTGCTTTGTTATGCAAGTGGATGTATAAGTTGAAGAGTACTCATAGATACCCCAAGCTAGCCTATAGGGCCATATTGATTGCTAAGGGTTTAAGCAATACCATGGTGTTGAGTTTGATGAAATGTTCTCTCATGTTGTTAAGATAACTATGCCATGCTTGATTTTAGCTTTGGTTCTATAGCTCAATCTAGACATATATCAGATGGATGTCAAGATAGCTTTCTTACATGGGGATTTGCATAATGAGATTTATATGTAATAGGCTAAGGGCTTTGAGGAAAAAAGTAGGGGACACCTAGTGTACAAGTTGAGAAAGAGCCTTTGTGGGCTTTAGTAGGAACCTAGAGAATGGTACCATAAATTCGATGCTTTCATGCACTCACATTGATATACTCACAGTGATATGGATGCGCGTTTATACAACAAGAAGGCCCATGATGGTAGCCTTATGATTTTGATACTCTATGTGGATGATATGATGATTGTTGAGAGTGATCCTGATGAATTGGATGCCTTGAAATGTCAGCTTAAGAAGAGATTTTGGATAAAGAATATGGGACACACTCGGCATATTCTTGGGATACACATTATGGGGGATCACTCTAATAAGTAGCTCCTTTGCCTGTTGTAGAAGTGAAGGCTAGTTAGGTCGATTATCCACAATTTGATGAGCAAAAGGTCAAGATACCCAAGATCCTTTATGCATCTGTAGTGGATAGTTTGATGTATGCCATAATAGCCACATGCCCTAACATAGCATTTATAGTGGGAGTTGTGGCATGGCATATGGATACACTTAGTAGGCAGCATTAGGATTCTATAAAAGGGTATCATGAGGTACCTTAAGGGCACTATAGATATGTGCATATGTTATGGTGACCAGGATATAGGAGTCATGGGGTACACTGGCTCTGATTATGCAAGACATGCAAACATTAGGAAGTCCATCTTCGGCTATGTCTTTACCTTTCTTAGAGGTATTGTTTCTTGGATATCCAGGTGCAAAAATGCATGAGCCTTTCGACTGTGAAGACAGAGTATGTTGCAGCCACTAAGGCTTGAAAGGAGGCTCTCTAGTTAGCCTATTTGGTGTCAGACCTTGGTATTACTAATCTGGTCCCTATACTACATTTGGATTCTATGAGTGCTATTCAAATGGACAAGAATATGGTCTTCCATGCAAAGACAAAGCACATTAAGATGCTTTATCACTTTATTTAAGAGTCATTGAGGACAAGCCCATTGAGTTTGTCAAGATCTCAAACTGACCAAAATCTTGTAGATTTTCTCATTAAAAGTTTCTCAGTAGAGTGCTTTGCCTTCCTTACGAAGTTGATGGGTATTGGATAATATGATATATTTCCTCATCCTTTTATACTTTATGTACATTTATACTTTGCCACTTTTTCTTGTTCTCTCCTTACTATGGGTAGATTTGCCTTTAACTAGGAGGTTGCTGGGGGTGAAGGCACATGTGCCTAACCATATGTATATTCATTACACTGATAGTACTCACACACGTACATTGCATGTGGTGGGTGCCCAATTACTGTCACTTCATTCATTATTCTTTTAGTGCCATTTGAATAAGGGAAGGATGGTCACACATTGTGATTGTTGGAGTTCCATATATAGCATGTCTCTCTCTTGCTCTCTTGCTCCATCTGCCATAACTCTTGCTTTGCTCTTGCTTCCACTTATGTGCTTCCACTTAGGCTCTATCTTTTAGTTAGCTTCTTGACTAGTTAGCTAGTTGACCATCCAGATAGCTAGTTACTTAGCTGACTAGTTAGCTACCTAGTCAGCTAGCAAATAAGTTAGATAGCTAATTACTTAATCGACTAGATTATTAGCGAGTTGACTACTTAATTAGCCATTTAGCTAATTGATTGATTGGTTAGGTAATTTTCTAGTTGACTAATTAGTTTGTTAGTTAGCTAATTGACCAATTAGATAGCTAATTGATTGATTGGTTAGGTAATTTTCTAGTTGACTAATTAGTTTGTTAGTTAGCTAATTTGTAAGAGAGGGGGATTTAATAATGGGAAAATACTAGCTACACTGGTGGCTGGTATATAAGGTGTTAGGGACTTGATTTTTCACCATCAGATTATAATACAAGCCTCCTTTCATCTTCAGCTCCTTCTCCAAGCTCTCATGGCTTCTTTCTCTCTCTTTCTGTCTTTAACTCTCCTTTTCTAGTCTTTCTCTCTCCTCGTCACTCTCTTTCTCTCTTCTTGCAATATTTCTCTCTCTTCTGCACCCTCTCTCTCTCCTATCCTTCTCTCTCTCCTGCCTCCTTCATTACAGTGGTATCAGAGCCTCTCAGGTTCTTGATCCAGTTAGTTACATTTCATTTAAGTTCTTCCTTTTCAATCACACAAATCCAAGAACTTCAACTACATAAGTACAAACATGGCAGGGAGCACTGGAGTGACCAGTGGGCATTCCCAAGAAGAAGACAAGCAGCATTGAAGACTTTTCAGAAGAAACTGAAGGCAAAAATGGAGGAAGATACACCATAGAAAATGAAAGAGTTTACACACTTGTTTCACTAGATGATCCATAATACGAATATGCTAATCTTAGCAATTTCCAAGCACTCCTCTCCTCAGGTTTGTGTTCATCTACATCACCAAGCTTAGGCTGAGATCAAGGCCTTCTACCCTTCTGCTCAGCAGATTTCATAGTCCCTTTTCTGCTCTCTGCCAAGAAAGATTACTAAGGAAGCCATGGCAGCAAACGACACAAATGAAGCACCTCCCCTTGGATTCTCCTACCTCCTAGCACCAGTTCCCTGAGCACTGGTAGAAGGGTACTGCTGCTTGGCAAAAGCCATCTCCACTTGCCGTTGGTTGGTCATGTTGCATGGAAACGGCACCAAAACTTGGCGGCTTGTTGTCTGCTACTAGATGTAGAGCAGCTTCTGAGCAGATCTGAGAGGCTTCTTGGGCCGACCAAAAGCCTTTTGAATACTCTGCAATCACCTCTCAGCCAAATTCTCCACTCTTTCACGTGCTTGATCTTCATCACCACTGTCCTTACCAAAATGAGAAGGTATGCTTCCATTTCCATAAGGCAACTCTCCCTAGCAATCAATGCAGGATTTATCAATCACAATTGTGCCATTACAACGCAATTGCAACATCAATAGCTGTCGCTATATCTGAGTTCCTTAATTTCTTCTCCGTTTGAGAAAAAGGGACCTTATGGCTTTACAGTCGGCTTCTTGGTGGGAATCTTGAGCACTCTTTAGCAGTTATAGTGCATCTGTAATCAATGCCACAAGGGTGAGGAAAGCCATGGCAACTGGCACCTCAGGTGCAACTGGCCATTTTGATGTCGATGAATTCACTCAAGATCCACTCAAGATAACAAGAAGATATGATCAAGTCTAGATATAATGGTGGAGCAAGGCTTTTGATCTAAGAACATGATTAACAATGCACGAACCGCCAACAGTATAGATGAATGGCAAAGAATGAACACATCGAGTCACCACTTCTCCAGTTTCCCCTCTGGCATCTGGGAGAGTGATTCTTTCATCACAAAAGGTTTCTGAAGCAACCAAGGATATAAATATAGTGAAGATTCTGGAGGTGCAAGGAATGTTCTGGGGCTTGATCTTCATCACCACTGTCCTACAAATTGCTCATTGGATTGTTGATTCCCACCAAAGCCACATGGGGAGCATTTCCAGATCTTTTCTATGTTGGTTATTCTTGTGTCTTCTCACCATAAGCCAGGTTTGCAAAAGGACATGCAGCTTCTTTCAGTACTGCAGTAACAACACTTGAAAGAGTATTCAGTGTTGAAAGAATAACCATCGCACCCCAACATTTGGATTCACAAGAGTCATATTTAGAACATTCTGATGTTTGGCTCAATGTGTTAGCTATTTTGAATGGGGAATCCTCCCAATATTGCCACAAAGCCAGAAGACCAGAGCGATGCCATTGCATTCTCACTGAACCCTTGATAAGATGAGGCTGATATAAGCGCCTGATGTATGTCTCAACTACACGCCTCTGCACAGGGTGATCACTATGATCAAGCAATGCAACTAAAGCATCCTCAATAGCGGAAGAAGCATTAACTAAATCCTCAATCCTCTTCTCAACAGATGTCAGATGCTTTTCTTATTCTCTTCAACGATGAGATCCTTGGTGATTGGATCGTCACAAGGGACTTGTAGATCTCATTGATTTTTGCCTGCTGCTTAGCCACACTCTTGGTAGCTTCTTGATTCATACCAACCTGAGCCAAGTGAAGACATTCAACTTCCTTTTGGATAGACTCCATTGCCCGGTTTGCATCTTGAGCAAGCTTACTCTGAAGATGCTCTAGCTTGTGGATTTCTTGAAGCAGGACAGTAGAAGCTATGGTGGGTTGCCTGTTGTCAGATGGCTGGATTTATGGTTTTGTGAGTGTTTACTCTTTCAAAATGAGGCATGGTTGGGGTCATTGAGATCCTGAATAAGGTGCTGGCAGTATAGCATCTCTTTCCAGTTTTTGCTCCGTTTGTATGCCAATTTATGACTAAGAATCCAACTCTAAGCTTTTGAAGATTGGATTGGTTGAGTTATTTGAGAACTCAAATCAACATTTAGGGGATCTTGAGATTGGAGGCCATTGTTTCTAGGATACAGTTTTCTCAGCTTCTAAACACCAAAGTGGTTGAGCTATTTCATTTTTGAGTACATCAGAACTAGGAAGAGTACTCAATGGTTCTGGAACTTCTGCTTTAATAGTCCCTATAGCCATGGAGTGAACCACATGATGCAGTCCATGCAATAATTTTGATGACTGATCCATGATTGGCAAGAGCCTTTGATGCTTGGAAGACATTATGGGGTACATTTATAAAAGATCTCCCTTCTATGCCCATCTATGCAAGTTGTGAGCTATTGAAAGCTCAATCCTCCCATCCCAATTGAAGAATTTTCTTCTTCAAGCTCAAAGATTCCTCTCTTGGCTGAGCATTGCAACCATGGAACTTATTGGAGCATAATGGATCATCTTGGAGCATTCAAGAAAGGCTGAACCATTGTTTGATTGCCATCTTCATCAAGCATCATAAGGTACTTGGTACTTGAACTCTTATTCTCTCAAATTCACCCTCTTGCTGAGCCATAACCAATTGCTTGAGAGAATGCAAGAGCTCAAGTAGGCATTAGGAGATAAATTTGATGCTTGTTTGCTGTCCAACTCTTCATAGTCATTTTGCCTCACTTTCATTGCATTGGAATGGGTAAACTCATGGTGAAACTCATTGAGGATTATTGCTTCTGCTTACCTTAACCAATTGAGTTATTGTTTCTTGACTGAGCTACTTGAATCAAAAAAATAAAATCCATTGTATAAGGGTAAGTCAGCAGTGAGTCACTGCTCGGTAAGCCCTCTCCTTATTCCCAATTCAATTCCATGCACTTCATGAAAAGAATTACTTCCAAGCCACCTTGCATAGCATATCGATTGCTTCATTAATAAATGTCTGCCATGTATACTCCGGGTGAGGAAAAAGCTTGATGCCAGGTGAGGTGGCAAGAAAAAGAGGGGTGATCCCCCCTTGCCATCAAAGACCCTGAAGGGGTGCACAACCCAACCCGGGGGGAACTTTGCCCACCTCTCGGTGATTTGGAGCCCAAAGTTGCTTGCAGGTGCAGGTACCCACTTGAAGAACTAAGATATTGACTTGACACTGATATATGGATGTATTACTGGCTGCAAATGTATGGAAATTTTATTGAGGGTGTATTTACAGATATGAGAATACATATGCAGTCAATGGCAGTGAATGCAATGCTTGGGATGTATAAGAGATGCCTATGCATGGGGAAATTGTGCTAAGAGATGCTTATGACATGCTTAGTTCTAGAAAAAGGTTACAAAAAGTGAATTTGGATGATTGGGAAATGTATTGTGCCACGTGGGATGACCCCTCAGTCATGCATTGACAAGATGATCCATTGCAACCCCTTTCTTAACCCTCACAGGGTGCTGTAAGTAATTTGCTTGCATTTACAAAGGTATACCTACTCCCAGGAAATTGAGATGCAGGTCTTGTAGAGTGCCCATAGGTCCTAATAAGGGCTTTGATCAGTTTTGGAGCTCTATTTGGACTCCACAAGATACTTACAGGTCAAAACAGATCTTCTACAGGTGTAGACAGGCTGCTGGACTGCACAGTACAACAATACTTTTATTATTACAAAATTTTTTGTATAAAATTTGGGAGAGCATGCTTATGATCAATTAAAAGAGGGCATCCTTGGCTCCGGTTTGAACAAAAAATTAGGTCAATCGGAGCTTCCTAGCTCAAGTTATGGGCAAAACAGTGATAGGTGGTCTAACGGGACTGCACCTAACCATGGCAGGGAATAAGGGAAAAACTAAGGCAAATGATGACCTTTCGCAACAAATAAGGGATGCACGTGTCCCAAGGGCTGAAACTAACCCTAAGGTGGAAGATGAAGATTATTCTCATGGCATGGACAGCCTCAGTGCACTCACTAACACCCTTAGTTCACATGAGACAAGGCATGCTGAGAGGCATAGAGAATTCATGGAAGGCATTGGTCAAATGAAGACCACTATGGACACCCTTGCTGCCCAACTCACTAATTGGATGGAATTCCAAATGAAGGGAAAAGGGAAAGAAGAGGAGTCACATATACATGCTGAAAGAATCACCTTCCCATCAGTTAATGCAAATTATCATGGGTATTATGCACCCGATGCTTATGCTTATGGCCAACATGTATATGCTGATGGTACACACTATGATCTGCATGCATATTATGAATATGAATAGCAACAACATGAAAATGAACATGAGCAGTATGCAAGTACATCTGACAGGTTGTTAATGCTTATAAACATGATGTACCATGTCATAATGCAGAGTAACATTCCAGTGAACCTTGCCAGCAGAATGGCTATTATGGGCAACATGCTTATGCTTATGAGCATGCACCTTTTCAGCAACATAGTCATGATTATACATGTGAAAATTTCTTAATTAAGCAGCCCAGTTTTTATGGATGTGATAATAATGGTCATGCTTATCAGTACTCTTCTAGCTTTGATCAACAGCAAGTTCATAACTACCATGGTATCCTATATCCCAATCAGTTCATAACTCATGGTTACCCAAATGTAATGATGAGTTCTTTTCCAAGTACTGATGATGAAGAAGAGAGCAATGAGCAAGTTGAACAACAAGAGTGGGATACTGAGCAACATGATCAACAAGAAGATGATCAAGAAGACCAAGAAGATGTACAAGAAGGGAACAATGAAGAGAAAGATGTACAAGCTGATGGCATCTTCGTTGATGAATCACATGAGGCACTCACAGATGTAGATGGTTATGCTGAAGGTTTTAAACTCTTGGAGAAACCTCATGATGATATTCTTGAGCATCAACTTACACTTAATCAAGGTCTACAACAGCCATTGAACGTATTTGATAATGAGTACCTTGATCATGTTATGATGACTGGCACATATCTGATGATGATATAATACATGACTTGGGAATACATGAATATGAAGATGGCATTGTGCTTCCTATGATCCGGGATATTATGGATGTGATCATGGACTTGATTATGGGGATACTTCATTGTATTTGATCCGGGTGGATTGGAGTATGTGATTGATGGGCATTCTCTTCTCTTGGACAATCATTATGACAGAATATCTTTTGATTCAGGAGGTTAATGGATCACTTGGAATCTCATTTAGACCAGCATCCATGTTTTTGGTAGACTCTTTTGGCTAAAGATTGGTTATCTCTGGCCATATTTTAGTGAAGGAAGATTGTAGACAGCTCACTGTTTTACACTAGATTTTTCTCTGAATTTTGAACAGCCAAACCCAACCTACATGGGCTGAAAGCACTTACCAAGAGCTCCATTTTGATGTGTAGCATGCCTTGATCGGAGTCTCCTACAGAAAGTTATGACAGATTTACTACAGCAGGGCCCTGTAGTAAACAGCTTGGTGTCCACTGTCTGCAACTCACATTTACTCAAGATACTTGGATCAAATTTCATTATTATAATTCCCCAATAAGGCCCATGTAACGTACATACCCCAATGACCCATCATACGCAATAATACCTCTTCATTCATTTGTATACCCTTGTAATAATGTAGCAGAGTAGTACTCTGATCTACTCTTGCCTAGTTATCATAAGTGCCCAAATTGTTTTTGAGGGCAAAAACCTCGGGTGAGGATGGAATGTAAGAGAGGGGGATTTAATAATGGGAAAATACTAGCTACACTGGCTGGTATATAAGGTGTTAGGGACTTGATTTTTCACCATCAGATTATAATACAGGTCTCCTTTCATCTTCAGCTCCTTCTCCAAGCTCTCATGGCTTCTTTCTCTCTCTTTCTATCTTTCTCTCTTTTTTATTCTTTCTCTCTCCTCGTCACTCTCTTTCTCTCTCTTCTTGTACTATTTCTCTCTCTTCTTCACCCTCTCTCTCCTGCCTCCATTACATAATTGACCAATTAGATAGCTAGTTGACTAGATAGTTAGCTAGTTAGCTAGACACATGCCCAAGGAGATAAGTCATAATTATATGTATGTATCACATGAGTTTAATATTAGGGATTTTTAAAATACCATTCTTATACATTTTTTACATACAGAAGGGTCCCATATAAAGGGGTCACTTTACAGATTGAATAAAAAAGAGTTATGTTTTATTAAGGAAATATTCACGGATGAGGATATTTATAAATAGGCCTTGAATGCATGTGATATGGATGGTATACATATAGTGAACTACCCGAGAACACATGTTAAGTAGCTAGATAAATAGGCATCAAGGAGAAGATTGGAGAGAGAGAAAGAGGAGAGAGAAGATTGTAGAAAAGAGAGAAGAAGAGGTGTAGAAGAGAGAGAAAGAGAGTGATGAGGAGAGAGAAATACTAGAAAAGGAGAGAGAGACTGAAAGAGAGAGAGAGACGACAGCCATGAAAGCTAAGAAAGAGAGAAGATGAAGGAGTCTTGAGAGAGAGGAGATGAAGGAGACTTATGTCATGTCAAAAGTGGATACAAAATGATTGGTATCTTCACCTTTTATACCTACCCCTATGTACCCTATTTTCTATCTCATACATTCTATCCCCACTCAAAATAAGTTTTTGTTCTCAAAAACATTGGTGGACTATTTACAATGGCTGAATGTAAAGGGAATAAAAGTATTACTCTGTTATAATTGGCTACAAAAATAGGAAAAGCACTAATACATACTAAGCAATGGATGGAATCAGAAGTGAAAAAGTAAATAGACCATATGGACATCCATTTGAAATGATAAAATTGAGAACTAGACCACCATAACTCCAAGAAAAGATACGTGCAAACAATAGGCAACTTCTTTTCTATTATAGACCCTGTTGTAGTAAAATTGAGATATCTTTGATGGGCACATTCAAATCAAGTGTGCTATGAGTCAAAAGAAAGTGCATTGAACATATTTTCAGCCCATATAGGTGTGACTCCTCTATAATCAAATTAGAACTAAAATTGAGCTAAATCAGAGAGCTATCTACAAAACATCTGTAGTAGAATAAGAGATAAAATGACTAGTCTTTAGCAAATAAACCTCTGAAAGATAAATATTTGGACCCCCAATATGGATGTTGGCCTAATGAAGGTGCAAAACCACCCCCATAACCTCGTGCATCAGAAGGTATACCATCATAATAATGATCAAGAGGAGGATTTGTCATCAAACCTAGGTCAAGAATATACCATCATAATAATGATGAAGAGGAGAAAAACTATCATCAAACTCATAATCTTGACCACTCGGGTCAAATGGGTAGGAAAAAAATCCCCATAATCATATCCATCAAACTCATAATCTTGACCACTTAGGTCAAATGGGTACAAAGAAAGATCCGCATAGTCATGACCATAATCATATCCATCAACCATCAAATTATAGCCATCATGAGTCTCATATACATCCTCATTATTAGCATACCGGTGATCAAAACCATTATTCGTCTTCATAACCATAATCATATGCATACCACTCATCCTCTAGTTTGTGTAAACCTTGATTGAGTGTGAGATGATACATATCCTCAACTAATACATCATAAGCACGATCAAGAATTTCAAAGTCTTCATTTTCAGCATGCTCATATTCTTCCTCAAATGGTCCATAAGGCTGATCACTTTCTAAGTGATTTTCATATAGATTGTCTTCTACTAGAGGATCATCTTGTTGATCATTGTTCCCTTCTTGTACATCTTCTTGGTTAGTGTCTTCTTGTTGCTAATCTTCTTGTTGGTCATGTTGCTCATTATCCCCTTCTTGTTGTTCAACTTGCTCATTGTGGGAGCTTTTGCTTAACCACCAAGACCCATGGACCACTTATTGTTCAAGCGTTCCAAGTCGAGCACTAATGACTACCTCTCATATAGCCGATGCGCCATCCATATCTACGGGTGTAGTAAGCTTACCTCCATGCCGATCGAGTTACCTCCTCTCTGGCGCACTCCGGTAGCTCCACGATCCAAGTGCGAGCTTCAAGCAAGCTCCACCCTCAAGCTCCACGCTGCAAGCTCCATTTCCACGAGCAAGAGAAGAGAAGAGAAGAGAAGAAAAGAAGAGAGGAGAAGATGGAGAGCTTCTCCTACCCAGTCCCTCACCCTCACACACTCACTCCCTCACACTCTCACAGTCCCTCTCTCAAGCACAAGCTCAAGCAAGCAAGAAGAAGAAGAAGAAGAAGAAGAAGAAGAAGAAGAAGAAGAAGAAGAAGAAGAAGAAGAAGAAGAAGAAGAAGAAGAAGAAGAAGAAGAAGAGGAGAGCCACTTTTGGCCACACACAAGAATGAGCTTCTCATTCACTTTTCAACTTTATATACAAAACCCTAAATCCCTTTTGGGTGGTCATCCCCTTATCCCCTTTTTTACATGGCTGGCCGTGGCCTAGGCCCTTTTTCCCCATTGTACTTTAATCTTCCTAGCTTCCTTTCCACCGCCCATCTACATTTACAAATTGCACGGGTGAGAGTCCGACGCTCCTTAAATTAAATCATGATGCACTTGCGCTCTTTTACAAAAGTAATGACTTGTGCTTTTCCTTGTGTGCCTTTCTCCCTTATTTAGGACTCTTCTCCTTGTGCGTCTTTGTCTTCCGTTTCACTTTGCCTTGGCCTTTGTCTTCTGCTTTAGCTTTTCCATATTTTCCACCTTGTTCGTCAGAGGGTTAACATTACCCCCTCCTAGACGAGTGCCAATCCCATGGCACTCACCGTCATAGGTAACAGGCTTTAGCATGCACCGAAGACGTGGGTGGCAAGGACGTTTGTGGTTGCCATGGAGGAGTGTTGGTAGTGGTGGGGAGGAAGGTCATTAGGGGCCTAGGTTGGTGATAGGGCTATTGGAGTTGGGGGTAGGGCTGTTCTTTGTGAGGATTGCCCTGATGGAGTACAAGTGGCAGTTTGTTGGGGATTCTGCACATGACGATTCTTGGCGGGCTTGCAGGATGATAAAGGATAGGAATTTAGAGCTGAGTGTTGATAAAGAGCGAAGAACACTTTCGTTGGAGTCTTCAATACCTGCAATTGAAAACCTCTCCTAAGTGGTCTCTCCCTAGGGATAGTGCTAGTCTTCTCTAGCGTGCACAAGACATAGTTTAATTAGTTTGGGAGATAGATCGAACTCTAAGCAAGCTGAGAGTATTGTCCTACACTTGAGGACCCAAACTGTGTATATATTGTGGTGCATATATTATGTGAGTGCTTGTGCATACTTAGATATTACGTAGTTAGAAGACCGCGGGTTGGGTTCTCATAACGATGTGTGGATGAAGCAAAGTTGTCCATGTTGAGAAGAAGTACAAGGTGTATGCGACATCCTTTGCATTGTGACTGCACGACGTAACATAATTGAACACAGGGACACTGCACTATCGGTAGTTGGTATCTATTGGACCTGTGTGATGAGGACAGTGTACTTTTCATGGGCATTCGTGCAGTGCTTACCACAAGTGATTGCAATGGTATTAAGGCAGAGTGCAAGAGGGAATCGTGTGAATGGGTCAGGGTGACAGGTCTAACTATAGGCGAGACAAGCTCCCTAGGTATGTCCTACCCTTGATGTGCCCTGAACTATTGTGGCTAATGCTAGGGGGCTAGGGAACTAGGGACGGAGCCAGCCGACCAAGGTCACTGGACACACCTAATTTGAGGACCCCTAGGTGCTGTGCTGTGATCGTGGGTGCTTCTTATCATTTCGTTCTTTTCTTTTCTTTTTTTCTTTTTCTATTTTCTTTTTTGTTTCTTTTTCCTATGCCTTTTTTTTTTGACTTGCCTGAGTACAACCATTGCAATATGTTGAGGCTATCAGCCTTTCAATGGGTTGGGAAATGTCAAGCTTCGAAGGCTTAGGAAATGGGTATTACAGTGATGATTGTGCCGTAGCCTCGTTGTTAGAGAAGTAGTTGTTGAGATAGGGAGATGCACTTGAGATACTGCAACCCTCTTTGTGACATACGATGTTGGTACAATTGAGGTAACAACCGCCGTGAGCCCATTGTAGAGTTTGACCTAGGAAGAGAGCGCAACCCATGACTAAGCTTTGGTTCGTGCGATGTGGGCACTCGGAAGGGTGATTTTTCGCGTTCGACAGCGTGGCTTTGTCATGGTTCTTTGTGAGGTTGGTGGTCTTGCGGTGACTTGGGCATTGAACACGTTTGCACAAAGACCTGTGTCATCCTGTATCCACTTATCACTTCATGAGAGTATATGCAAGTCACATGCGTCAAGTACAACGAACAAATGCAATCATGTCAAGATATAACTTTTTCAAAATCCTATGATGTTGATTGCGATGCCTATTCAAGTGCTTGTTAAAGACGTGGCATATATTAGCGATAGGTAAGGGAAGTGTATACAAATGGGGAGCTTGCCCCTTTAACCATCAAAAGACAAAAAGTTATGGCAGGATGGCTTGTTAAGTTGCTTGTATATCATAGGGGCTATTCTATTTGCACAAGGCAGGGTGATTCGGGTGGTTAGGCGATTGAGGCTCTGCTAGTGAGGGGCTCCTGTGAGGTTGGGCAAGGAAGATGTCGGCTGGGACCTGAATGGTGTAGTCTTTGGCCGCAACCGTTTCCAAAATCCTTTTGAACAATGCATCGAATTCTTCCTTGTCTGGAGTTTCCCTTTCTACTTTTGAGCACTTGGTGCCCGAGCATCTGTTGGGGGCTTGCACAACCGGTGTTGCCACATCTTGTGTGCTTCTTTGAGCTTCTACTCCCCTGGCCTAGGGATTCTTCAGCCTACGTCTGGGGCGGTGTTGCTTGGGACCTCTTTTCTTTGCATACCTTTTGAGGGTAGGCACGTAGCGCACCAGTGGCGGAGAGAGTGTTTTTGCAAGCCAGCTGCCTTGGGTGCTCCATGTCTTCCACATAGGGGGACCTGCAAAATGTGAACCAAGGATTAGGCCTTGATATAGGATAAAACCATTCGCATGAAAGGGATTATAGTGTGGGTTATCAAGCGCATATGTCGCGAAGGGGAGGGGTGAGGCATGTAGTGTTTGTTATAGAGGGATGGCCCCCATGATGATGTTCATTTGGCCTCTGGCCATTAGCAGATCATGGCTCATGCTAAGTCACATGGACTGGTTGTCATGGAGTGGCGTAGGGCTCATCCTTGGAAGGATAGACCGGAAAGGGGAAAGGTGTATAGAAAGGGACGGTGCCGTGTCTACACCATCAGAGATGTTGGTCAGGGCTTCCTATGGTGGTAATGAGGGTTGCATGCCCTCCACCTGGAGGTGGGAATGGTCACACAACTCCTAAATGTGTGGTGAGAGGAGGACCTGAGGAGCTTAGCTTGTTGAGCCCAACTCTTCTCCCTGCGCTTGACTATTACTGTTTGTGTGTGTTGATAGTGTCTATATAGGGTCACAAAAGTCATTGTTTGTTTATATACATATCCATGAATCCATGTCACTTCACGAGGATAAAAGCCAATTTTAGAACTTTGGATTGTACTGGAGCATGACACACGCATGTAGTACTCGTGGCAGCTTACTCAATATCGATAGATATTTTGCAACATCGAGTAGCATGGAACCTTGTCCGAGTCTATTGGCAACATGTAACTCCTTCTCAGTGAGAACCTTATCAAACAGAGAGTTCTCTTGGCTAGTTTCAGCTAAGTCCGTACCCCGAATGGCAGTCAGCACTCGTAGGGAAGTTGGTGCCACAAAGGTTGGGTCTCGTTGAGATTGCCATTTGGCCAATCACTCCTCTGAGACTGTCATGATCTAGGCTCCTAGTTCGGCCATTGCAACACGGTTTTCACACCAACATTGTTCAAATTGACTTCGACCCTCTGATAGTTGCTTTAGTTGCTCTATCTCTAAGAGATCTGGTTGGCAGAGCACATCATTGAATGTGACAGTTAAGCGTAGTTTGTCGGCATCCTCATTAGAGATGAGTCGCACGCGTTCATACAAAAGCCTGTTATAGTGCTTGTCAAGATGTTCTTGCTCTTTCCAGGATAAGGGAAATGGCAAGTATTCTTTGAGCTACTCTTTAGGGAATGCGCCCATGTCTACCAGGACATAGACACGTGCGAACACTTTGAGCTTAGCATCCAACTTAGTTAAGCATTCTGTGACACTTCTATGTTCAACAAGGGCTTGCTCGATTGCTATCTCATGCAAGGTTCTAGGAGTTTGCATGGGCTTTAGCATAGATGGGGGCTTAGGCCTAGATGAGCAAGTTTGGCCAAAGCTAGGATTTCTTATGCTCTTGGAGTTTCCATGTTTCTCTTGAGGCTTTGTCATTGCGTCATGGTTCTCCTTGGATGTGACTGGTATAAATTTGTCTCCCTGTTGTGACAGCATTGTATCCACTCTTGATTGGTCAATGCGAGTTCTATTGTCGGTGAATTGAGTGTTGTAAGCAACCGTTGATGGTAATGACTACTTTGACTTTTCAGAGCACACGGATGTGTTTGAGATTTCACCACTATTAGGGGAGGCATCAATGGGGTCATTGGTGGATGGACTCGATGCTTTATTCCTGAGCTCTCTAGCACTCTTGGTGTCAACATTCTCGGGATCCCCAACCCCCTGTGACTGCTCTTGTCTTCGTTGTTTTCTCCTCTTTTTCTTGGTCAATGAAGGTGCATCTCTCAACGGCTCAGGACCCCTGGACTAGGTCAACCATTGATGTGCTTGGTTGGGCCTCAGCATTCTCTCTCTCTAGTGTGTCATCACGGGACATAGCCGCAGCTTGCTGAATAGCCTCGCTAGGTTGTGAGGGTACAACTGTCTCCCTTTTTGGAGAGTCTAGCTCTTCAGCCAATTCCCTTGTGTTTAACTCCTCTAGCCTAGGTTTTAGGCACTTTAGAAGTGCTGGAGTTGTCAAGGAAGTTGGTTGCAATGCCTCCTCCACAGGTAGACTACTAAGGACATGTTCCGCATGGGGCATTGTCACTGCCAAGGGCTGTGACTGCTGTGATCCCTGATTGGAAGTAGTAGGGGCTAGTCCAATGGCCTGGTTACTCTTGGTGGATTGCGGTGTTAGGTCCCTAGGGTGATCGGAATTGGTCATGTCTTTTGTTGCCCTTTGAGCATTCATCTGTGTAGATCGAGCATGAGTTGATCTAATCACATTAGGTTGCATAGGCATATCCTTGGGCCGAGAGCTACGGTTAGTGTCATGTCCCACCTCTTGGACATTTGGAAGCTTAGATGGAGATAGAGATTGGGAGTGAGCAGCCACCCTTGACGACCGCTGCTGCTGTGCTTCCTGTGTCAGTTTGGACAAAGAGGGTGTAGGAGATGTAAGACTGTTAAGTGGACTTGGCACTGCTGAATGATTTGCTCGAGGCTATTAGACGATTGTGCCATTTGCTTTGTTGAGGGATCAGCCTTGCCATGAGCAAGGTTGTGCCTATGATGCCTGTTATCCTCTTGGGAAATCAAAGGCTCTTTGGGCACTAATTGATTTTGTGCACGCTCAATGGCTACATATGACATCTGCTTATTAAGCATGCTAGGCTGAGGCTCTTTCTTTCGAACACTCATGTTTGGTTTCTTACCTCGAGACCTAGAGTTTCTCTTAGATTTCCTCCTGTGCTTCGTTGCTTCTGATGCAACCTGGCCTTCAACTGATAGAGGTGGTTTAGCAGGGGATTTTGGTACCCAAATCCATCGGTTACCTGCGTAATACCCTTGAGCACATAGCAACGCTTTGGATATCCATCGTGGCATTGTGTTGACCCTCCATTGATGCCTGTATCTATAAGGCTTAGGCTTCTTCTGGGGTCTTCTACGATATTTGTAAGTCCAAATCCCATCCTTGGCATTGTCTCTTGTCCTTCTTGTTTTAGGCATGGCCTCACTCACTGGTTCTTGTTGTTCGACCTGTGCTTGTATCAACTCTTCCAATAAGTCCTTGCTCTCATTAGTAGGCTTGACTGTTATGTCAGCACCCTCCTTGCCTTTCCCTCGAGGTTTGATGAGGTCACCCTTGCTAAAGGTTGTGACTATCCTCACACTCGGTAGTGTCAGGTGTATCCTCTCTGCTACATAGTCGGCTTCACACTTGGTCGCCCTTTTGAAGGGTCTTCCTAGGAGGGTTTCCTTTCCGCAAGTAGCATTATTTGGAGGAACATGAAACAAGATAGGAAAGCTCTCAGTTTCAATTATTGCGAGGATTTTGCACTTTCCCATAAGTGCTTGTGGGTGTCCCCCGTAAGGGCTAATAGTTGCGTTAGTCAATGTCAGCTATGGCTGGCCTAGTAGGGTCCATGCCTCATAGGTCAAGATATCAAAATCTGCTCCTTCATTGATCAAAGCGTCGATAGTGTGCTCTCTTTTCGCGGTGAGTTTGACCTTAAGATAAGCAGGTGATACTATGTCTTCATCTTCCGGGTCTTGGCTTGTAAATTTAAGCCTTCTGACAAATGCCTTGAGTCCCCAACTGCACGACTAGATGTGGATTCTCCACTGATGTCTTGGATTATCAGTGCAGTGCTATTCAAGGAGCAGCTATCATCAGGGCTGTCATATCTAGTCATTATCACTGTTGTAGCTTGATGTTGTTGCTTTCCGCTTTGACTAGATGCAGTCTGAATGCAACACATGTGTGCTTTTGCAGTGTGGCCTTTTTGCCCTTATTGGCTAGATTGGTCCATTGAGGTTCTAGGGTCTCTGTTTATCTTTGTTCGGGTATGGGCTTTTGGTTGCTCTTTTGCAAAGAGAATCCATGCTCGTGTAGAGCCATTACTACACTAGGGTCTAATTTGGAGGATTTGTCACGGTGCGCAGTTTCTCTCCAACCTACTTGGGGAAGGTATGGAGGGGGTAGAGCTCCCTCTGCGGGGGTCTGGGGGGGGGGGCGGGGGACAGTCCCCCCGGCCCATAGGGCCGTTACGGTAAACACCATGCGCAATTTGGAGGACCGTTTATAGCTAAAATTTGAACTACTTGCTTTAAGTTTCAGCCTAGTGATGGATCTGTGATGTGCCTTTAGCTCTACGTAGCCTTTGGGGTCAATTCCAGGGTTTAGATACGTCAAAATTTATGTTCTAGATACTTGTCTGATTTTGACAGTTTTCTATCCAATTTTCAGGAGTTCGATTATCAGAATCGGACATCTGATTTTGGGTTGGTCTGATCGGCCCACTGGTTCGATTTTGGTCACGTTCGATTTTGGCATGTGTCCAATTCTGATTGGTTCGATTCCTTGTGTCCAATTTCCAGGGTCCGAGTGTCTGATTTTCAAAATCGAACAGGTTGAGTGTTTGATCCGACAGGCAAAGGTGGTCCGATTCTGGGTCTGATTCGATTCCGAGGACTTGTCCGATTATGGGTTTGGTCCGATTCCGGGGACTGATCCGATTTTGGGAATCAAATCGGAAGGGTGGTCCAATTTTTAGAGTCGGATGGTTTTCGGAGAGGTCCGATTTTCGGAGTTGGACGGTCCGATTCTAGAGATAGGGAAATCCTATTCCGGGGCTCAGATGAACTAGTCTGACTGCGTGGCTGACGGCCCGTGAGTTGTACGCGATGCCTCTAGGTTGACGTCTACTTCACCGAATCATGCCGTGCTGCCTAATTAGATGCAAAGCCACAGAGGAAAACGCCTGGCGTACTTGAAAATGGTGTGGCACTTGGATTGATCAGCAGGTTGACGATCTCCCCGCAGCTCTCTCTCTCTTCTCTCTCTCCCTGGCTCTCAAGCACACTCTCTTCTCAGAGGGCAGGATGTTAAATGTGGCCTTTCCCGGTTCCCTGGGCCTCTTATTGCCCCATCCCAGCCTACTGTGACCTCAGAGGTTAGTCCCTCATAATCTTGCAGCCAAAAATTTGAATCTGTGCCCCTATTTCCCTGTTTCAACCTGTTATACAGCAATAGAAAACCTTACAGTTTTCCTTCTTTTTTCCTATCCTAACCTTAACCTAATGCAACAAAAATCAAAACCAGAGATGGAGATGGATTGTCCTACTCTAATATTCAACAACAAATCAAAAACCTACTTGCTAAGGAGATCGAATACCTCTTCAAACTCCCTCGCTTCCTACCTATCTACCTCAAGCATCGGTTCGGGGAAAACCCTACTCCAATGCTTGATTCGAAGCGTGCAAGCGCTCAAGGCTTGAATCCGTTGGTCCCGGCAATGGAACCAAAATGTGGGAACTTTCGTTCAATCGCCAAGACCCACGGACCGCTTATTGTTCAAGCGTTCCAAGCCGAGCACTGATGGCTACCTCTCACATAGCCGATGCACCATCCATATCTACGGGTGTAGTGAGCTTACCTCCATGCCGATCGAGTTACCTCCTCTCTCGCGCACTCCAGTAGCTCCACGATCCAAGTGTGAGCTTCAAGAAAGCTCCACCCTCAAGCTCCATGCTCCAAGCTCCATTGCTGCGAGCAAGAGAAGAGAAGAGAAGAAGAGAGGAGAAGATGGAGAGCTTCTCCTCCCCGGTCCCTCACCCTCACATACTCACTCCCTCACACTTTCACACTCCCTCTCTCAAGCACAAGCTCAAGCAAGCAAGCAAGCAAGAAGAAGAAGAAGAAGAAGAAGAAGAAGAAGAAGAAGAGATCCACTTTTGGCCACACACAAGAATGAGCTTCTCATTCACTTTTCAACTTTATATACAAAACCCTAAATCCCTTTTGGGCGGTCATCCCCTTATCCCCTTTTTTACATGGCCAGTTGTGGCCTAGGACCCTTTTCCCATTGTCCTTTTATCTTCCTAGATTCCTTTCCACCGCCCATCTAAATTTACAAATTGCACGGGTGAGAGCTTGGCGCTCCTTAAATTAAATCATGATGCGCTTGCGGTCTTTTACAAAAGTAGTGACTTGCGCTTTTCCTTGTGCGTCTTTCTCTCTTATTTAGGTCTCTTCTCCTTATGCATCTTTGTCTTGTGTTTCACTTTGCCTTGGCCTTTTTCTTCTGCTTTAGCTTTTCCAGATTTTCCACCTTGTTCGTCTGAGGGTTAACACTCATTGCTCTCTTCTTCATCATCATCACCTTGAAAAGAACTCATCATTACATTTGGGTGATCATGAGGTATAGAATGATTGGGACATAGGATAACATGGTAGTTATGAACTTGCTGATGATCAAATCTATAAGAGTATCGATAAGCATGATCATTATCATCACGTTCATAAGAACTAGGCTACTGAATCAAAGAAGGTTCATAGATACAATCATAACTGTGTTGTTGAAAAGATGGATGCATAAGCATGTTTCCCATAATAGCCATTCTACTGCCAAGGTTTAGTGGAATGATACTCTGCATTATGACATGGTATATCATATCTATAAGCATTAACATGCTATTGAGATGCACTTGCATACTGTTCATGTTCGTTTGCATGTTTTTGATGCCCATATACATAAGTTGCATGCAGATCATAGTGTGTACCATTAGCATATACATGTTGGCTATAAGCATCAGAATCAGGTGCATAATGCCCACGAGAATATTCATCATGACCATAATACTCATCATGATGTTGATAATACTCATGTGATGAGAATCCATACTGTCCATGTTTGTACATGTGTATATGAAGTTCTTGGATTTGTGTGACTGAAAAGAAAGAACTTAAATGAAATGTGGCTAACTAGATCAAGAACATGAGACACTCTGATAATACCACTTATCAAGGAGAGGATTGGAGAGAGAGAAAGACGAGAGAGAAGACTAGAGAAGAGAGAGAAAGAGAGTGATGAGGAGAGAGAAAGACTAGAAAAGGAGAGAGACATTGAAAGAGAGAGAGGGTAACAATCAAAGTTGAGAAAGAGAGAAGATGAAGGAGACTTGAGAGGGAGGAGATGAAGGGGACTTGTATTATGTCAAAATTGGATACAAAATGATTGATACATTCACCTTTCATACCTACCCCTATGTACCCTATATTCCATCTCTTACAAATAGGGGATTGAGTGTAGTCATAGTTTACTAGTTAATGCTATAGTTAACTAGTATGCTAAGTATTTGAATAGTGTTTTTCCTAGTTGGTTGAACTTGAGTACCTAGATAGTCATGCTATAGCACCTAATCAATTAAGTAACCTTCTCACCACTTAAGCAACCTAGTCAATGTTGAGTAGTCTCTCCAACTCAGACTTAGGTAGTCACTTAAGAAACTTAGCCAATTAAGTAGTCTCCAAGTCAGTGAGATCACATCTCCTTTACATTATTTTGGTCACTTGTAACTTGTGACTTGTGTGCTTCTTCTACAAAAAAGAAAGCATGGAGTAGGTATTAAAGCATGGAAATTTATAAGCGGAGAGCCAATTTATGGGGAAAAAGATTATCTTGTGTGAGACAGTATAATGAAAATAGTCACATTAAATTGCGGGGATGATATTTTACAGATATATAAAATGATTTATATTTGTAGATTCCCACTTCTTCCAACTTGCATCTATACATTGTGCCATGAAGTCAGATGTGGATGAGGTTTTGAAGGACATTGAAAAGGAATCAACTTTTGTGTATGAGGACCAAGCGCATCATGGAGTCCTACAAATACAACATCCATGTTGAAGGCAAGAAACAAGGATAAAGAAGGCCATATGAGCTATAGAAGGTCACCCATAAGAGGAAAGACCTTTTTGTTGGAGCTTAATGTATACTTACTTGCACATCCAAACCTTGGTTTTGTAGATTCTCATTGATATCTTTATTAGATTAGCACATGTGACCTTTGAAAATGGTAGAGTGAACATGGCAATGATGGAGTTGATAGTTTGGATTGCCCTCTAAAGTCGTTTATGGAGATGGACAAGAAGCAAAAGAAATGTGATTCTTTATTCCTTTATGACAATGAATGGTGGCTATTTAGTTTTTGCTATTTGATAATTAGGATGCGTGATTGTAGGCTCTAGTGTTGATTCAAAGGAAGTGAGGAAAAGCCCAAGGTTCATTGGAAAGAAGAAGTTGGACATGTTATTCCACACCACTACACATGATGCCACCTCTTGAAATCCCAAAAACCTTATTGTACACTTTGTTTTTCAACTTGTATTCTATAGATTACTCCTTTGTATTCATTTGTATCACTTCTTTACTATGCATGCACACTCCTCTCTAAAATGAAAATCTAAGCTCCCAATTAAATTTGATTTCTCTAAATTTTTAGATTGTTCTTTTGTCTCAAAAGTTGTATTGATTTGGAATTGGTATCATGGATGTGAAATCGTGCCTAATAGCTCTCCCAAATGCCATTAAACCCCTCCCCCCCGAGACCCGAGAGAGAGAGAGAGAGAGAGAGAGAGAGAGAGAGAGAGAGAGAGAGAGAGAGAGAGAGAGAGAGAGAGAGAGAGAGAGAGAGAGAGAGAGAGAGAGAGAGAGAGAGAGAGAGAGAGAGAGAGAGAGAGAGAGAGAGAGAGAGAGAGAGAGAGAGAGAGAGAGAGAGAGAGAGAGGGAAGAGAGGTGAGAAGAGAGAGAAGAAGAAGGGGAGAGAGAGAGAGAAGAAGAAGGGGAGAGAGAGAGAGAAGAAGGGGAGAGAGAGAGAGAGAGAGAGGGGGGGGGAGATTCCTCCCCTTTCCCTCTGAACAGGGGAACAACATGCATCTCTTTCCCTCATGGTCGCGAACCTATACCTGTCTCGCGAGATTATCCACCATTCGTAAATGGCCCCACTAATTGAGCACAAGGTGCGGAAGTCTTGTGTGACTCGCAAGGATCGAGGATGTCCCTCAAGTGGAAAATGAAGCAAGTGGATGGAAAACCCACAACCAGCAAACAAAGCCTTAGGCGAGGATATCACTGCCTATCCAATTGCGGTATCGATTGTAAGTAATGTATTTCCAAATTAATGAATGCTTGCTTTGATTCTCAGATGAAGTACGTTAGGGCCCATACTATGCTGCACGAGAATAGGTCTTTGAAAAGGATAAATTTCATTTCATGTATTCGAAAGGTGGAGTTTGCAAAGTGCATTTAGATGCTATGTGAAAAATCCATACGTAGTGTGAACAACATACAAGGTTCCAAGGTATTGCCGACTTTCCTTTTTTGGAAAAAAATAGATAAGTATTTTACCACACTAAAAGTACATTGAGCTTGCATACTTGACAAATCACATGGTAAGTAACCTATCCTAGAGGAAATTCAGTCTCAAAACTCTAGTGTGTAGTTAACACAAACAATGACCATAAGAACTAAGACTAGGAAGGCCTCGAGATCCATCTAATAGCAACTATGTTATCAATCCTATTAGGGGTTGGGCTAGATGCAACAACAACTCTAGGGCTAATGAAGAGCTCAAGGTATTAGGAAACCCTAAGTCGAAGGAAAGACCAATGCTTTTGTACTTGTTGGGAAGAAGGCTGGTTATCGACCAATGTTGATTGCTAGAACTTACGTCTTGTACATCTTTTGAAACTTGAAGCATATGCCCTACCCAAAGGAAGGGAATGTTAAGTAAAATCACTCTTTGATGCTAAGGGGGAGAGTAAATACATGATGGAAATGTTATCGTGACTATTCCCGCAATGTTTGGGAAAGGATACCATTATTTTTGTTGATTGATCAAATAACATCCTAAATGCTTTTGTATTAAACTGATTGTTGGATGTGATTTGGATGATTATTCCAAGTGCTTGTGCTTGATGGTAAATGCGGCAAGGGTTTGAGATGACAAGTCGCCATGGGAAATAAAGAAATGTTCTCTTGGATGATGATACTAGGTTGATTGCCTTGATTGTGGTTGATTCTTAATTGGATTAATTAAGGAAGGATATTTTGCATGGGTGGATCATCTCCAAGGCCACGCCACGTTTCAACTGGAGAGGGCACTGCTGATTCACAAGACAAAGGTCGAGTGGTGAAAAAACCAACCACGAAAATTGTGTCTCACTCCTAGATCTCTTGGAGGGGTCAATGGAGCTCTAGACACCCCTTGCAGAGTCTGGGATGGAGTTGTAGACAATGTCTAGGGCGTTGGAAGATCCTATGCTAGATAAGGGATAGAAATTATGGTGCCATGTGATTTGGACTAGTTATTTTTGCACGGTAGAAGGGGTAATTTTGTTGGACAAAAGGAAATATATAATTTCTCATGTATGGGCAGGAGACAAATATTAACTTAAAGATAAGTTAAGGAACTTGTTTGTCAAAAGGACGACTTGCTCTACATTCGTGTCCATGCCATAAATTACGCAAACGAACCTCGTTCCTTAAAAGGCCTAATTAAGGAAGCTGATTTTGAATGTCACACATAAATGTGATAGGACCTAGATAGAAAACTAAAGCTATCAAGGGAAGTGGATGGCCAGAATCCCTGATGGGTCCGTCCCATGGCAAGGTGGTCCCAGAGAACTGGGAGGCTTCTCACAAGGTTTTATCGTCGTTTGACCTTTAGGTTATGTTAAGTTAGAGCTCGATTCATGCCATTTTAGGGGACCAGAATGGGACTATGCCCCACGGGCAAAGAGGTTAAGCGGTGCATCCCTCTCGTTTCCCATTCTCTTTAAACCAAGTGCGGTATGGATCCGCTTCGGATTCAGAATCTCTGCGTCAAGTATGATGTCAAAACCCAGTGCTAGAATGTTGATAGGAGACGTTGACCCTAGGAACCTAGATTTCAGGTCGATCCTAGTGGGTTCTATCACACACGTTCTGTTGCAGGAGGCAAACTCAAGAAACCATAGCCAACAAATGGAACATTCCATGGGAGTGCCGGGCGGCGATGCTTAAATTCGTTTCTCGATGGACCGCTAAGATGTGCTTGGATAGCCGAATTACCACCTTAATCTTGCCCACTTTTGCCACCATAAGAGAGAGAGAGGGAGGGAGAGAGAGAGAGAGAGAGAGAGAGAGAGAGAGAGAGAGAGAGAGAGAGAGAGAGAGAGAGAGAGAGAGAGAGAGAGAGAGAGAGAGAGAGAGAGAGAGAGAGGGAGGGAGGGAGAGAAGGAAGAGAGATGAGAAGAGAGAGAGAAGAAGAAGAGAGAGAGAGAGAGAGGGAGAAATGAAGAGAGGTGAGAAGTAGAAGAAGAACAAGAAGAGGGAGAGAGAAAGAAAGAAGAAGAAGAGAGAGAGAGAGAGAGAGAGAGAGAGAGAGAGAGAGAGAGAGAGAGAGAGAGATTCTTTCCCTTTCCCTCCAAAGAGGGTGGCCACACGCATCTCTTTCCCATGTGATCGTGAACCTATACCTGTCTTGCGAGATTATCCACCATTCCTAAATGGATCACAAGGTGTGGAAGTCTTGTGTGACTTGTAAGGATCGAGGATGGCCCCCAAGCAAAAAATGATGCACCCGGATGGAAATCCCACAATGAGCAACGAAGCCTCAAGCGAGGACATCACTGCCCATCCAACTATGGTACCGATCGTAAGTAACGTATTTCCAATTTAATGAATGCTTGCTTTGATTCTTGCATAAAGTATGTTAGGTCCTATACAATGCTGCACGAGAATAGGTCTTCAAAAAGGATAAATTTCATTTCACGTATTCGAAAGGTGGAGTTTGCAAAGTGCATCTAGATGCTATGCGACAAATACCATATGTAGCATGAACGACATAAAAGGTTCCAAGGTATTGTTGACTTTCCTTTTCTAGAAAATAATAGATAAGTATTTTACCACACTGAAAGTACATTGAGCTTTCACACTTTATAGATCACATGGTAAGTAACCTATCCTAGAGGAAATTCAATCTTGAAACTCTAGTGTGTAGTTAACACAAACAACGACCACAAGGACTAAGACTAGGAATGCCTCAAGATTCGTTTGATAGTGACTATGTTATCAATCCTATTGAGGGTTGGGCTAGATGCAACAACAACTCTAGGGCTAATGAAGAGCTCAAGGTATTAGGAAACCCTAAGTCGAAGGAAAGACTGATGCTTTTGTACTTGTTGGGAAGAAGGCTGGGTTACCGACCAATGTAAGTGACTACTAGAACTTACGTCTTGTATAGCTTTTGAAAACTTAAGCATATGCCCTACCCAAAGGAAGGGAGTATTAAGTAAAATCGCTCTTTGATCCTAAGGGGGAGAGTAAATACGCGATGAAAATGTTATCACAACTATTCCCGCAATGTTTGGAAAAGGATACCATTGTTTTTGTTGATTGATCAAATAACGTCCTAAATGCTTTTCCATTAAGCTGATTGTTGGATGTGATTTGGATGATTATTCCAAGTGCTTGTGCTTGATGGTAAATGCATGAAAGGATTCTGTGATAAAAAGTTGCCATGGAAAATAAAGGAATGTTTTCTTAGATGATGATACCACGTTGATTGCCTTGATTGTGCTTGATTCTTAATTGGATGAATTAAGGAAGGATATTTTGCATGGGTGGACCATCTCTAAGGTCTTGCCGCATTTCAACCTGAGAGGGCACTACTCGATTCATGGGCTGAAGGTCGAGTGGTGAAAGTGCCAACCACGGAAATCGTGTCTCACTCCTAGATCGCTTGGGGTCAGTGGAGCTCTGGACACTCCTTGTCAAGTTCGGGAACGGAGTTGTAGACTGTCGCGAGCCCAACGTCTAGGGCATTGGAATATGCTATTGTAGATAATGGATGGAAATTGTGGTGCCATCAGTTATCTCCGCAGGGCAAAAGGGGTACTTCTATTGGACATAAGGGAATATATAATTTCTCCTGTATGGGCAGGAGAAAAATATTAACTTGAAGATAAGTTAATGAACTTGTTTATCAAAAGGACGGCTTGCTTTGCATTCGTGTCCGTGCCATAAATTATGAAAACGAACCCGATTTCTTAAAAGGCCTAATTAAGGAAGCTGATTTTGAATGTCACATATAAATGTGATAGGACATGATTAGAAAACTAAAGCTATCAAGGGAAGTAGGTAGGCGGAACTCCTGATGGGTTCGTCCTATGGCAAGGTGGTCCCAGAGAACTGGAAGGCTTCTCACAAGATTTTATCGCCATTTAACCTTTAGATATTGTTAAGTTAGAACTCGATTTATGCCGTTTTAGGGGACCAAAATGGGACTATGCCGCACGTGCAAAGAGGTTGAGTGGTGCATCCCTCTCGTTTTCCATTCTCTTTGAACCAAGTGCGGTATGGATCCGCTTCAGATGGGGTTATCTCTGTACAAAGTAGGATGTCCAAAACTCGACGCTAGAATGTTGTCAGGAGACCTTGACCCTAAGAACCTAGATTTCAGGTCGATCCTAGTGGATTTGTGGCCGCGAACATTCAGTTTGCAAGGTGGATTAAGAAACCCTAGGTGAAAAACCTCGGAACATTGCATGGGAGTGCCGCGTGGCAATGCTTAGATTCATTTCTCGATGACCGCTAAAACGTGCTGGGACAGTTGATAAGCGGGCATGTTATAGTTGGTATTAGAGCAAAACTTCATAATGATATGTGATTAACTAATGTATGGTTCATAGTTATACCATTTAAAAAAAAACCTAAGTGGTATAGCTTGATTGTCAGGCACCTTCTACAACCACGAATGTTGACATGCAAGAGAAGAGATTCCTTCTCAAGCAGATTAAGGCACTTGAGTTTGATGGAGAAGGGATAGATATTGCATGAGAGGTGGAGATATGGATTGAGTTGATGGAGGATTATTTCTTTGCTTTGGAAACTGCTGCCATCAATTAAGCAATGATAGCCAAACTTAAGTTAGTTGACCAGGCTCGGCTATGGTGGAAGCAATGGTGTAAGGATCAAAGTATTTCTGAAGCCACAGTTACTTGGGCTAAGCTCAAAGATGCTGTACGAGGATGATACCTTTTGCCAACCTACTAGACTTTGAAGATGAATGAATTCTTCAAGCTCAAGCAACTAGAATTAACCTTGGAAGCCTACTACTCAAAGTTTGTAATCCTACTAAAATATACGCCACCTATGGATATTGCATAGCAAGTATCCAAGTTTTTCCATGGCCTGAACACTCCTCTAAACCAACGTCTTGAAGCAATGCGTCTAATGGACTTGCAAGATCTATTTCTTTGAGTGAAACCAATCGTCCAAGAGCTTAATTCGAGCAATTTTGATAAAGAGGATTTCCAAGATTAGGGCAAGAGATGCCACACATGTGGAGAGATAGGGCACATCTGTAGGAGATGTCCCTACTATCAATGCTTCCATTGCAATGAGCTAGGGCACATCCAAGTAGATTGATTGCCTTGACTTAAGTTTGGAAGACATTGAACCCCATAGGAAATGAAGTAGATTGCAATGAGCTAGGGCACGTCCAAGTAGATTTCCCTATTGATTTAAGTCTGGAAGACATTGAATCCCCAAGGAAATGAAGCTACACAAGTAAAGTCTATGGATACATATAGGTATCAGATGAAGATGAAGACTTAGAACCCACTACACCTTTTCAGGATCATTAGCAAATTTTATCGACATGTAATACAACTTGTATTGAAATAAATCCTACTCTTTTACCTACGATTAACTGCAATAATATGAGTTGCCCTACTAAAGTCATTAAGAGTAGCGCATCCGGACGCATGATGAGTCCTAACCCATAGGTCCTAAGCCCCACTAATGTTTGTCTTTCCTAGTTCTTTCGAGATGAGGACATCTTGAGTTCTCTAAGGGGGAGAGGATGTAACGTCCCTATTGGCTGAGGCCCATAGAAACCCCCTTCCTTAATATCAAACGAAATGTTTTTCACCGCTGTCGTCGCTGGACGACAGATGGCGAAGGGGGGAAGGGAAAGGAGATGAAGATGACGCCACGAACGACGTGAGAGAAGAAGAACTGGCCGATGACGAGGGAGGGAGTGAAGTTAACGATGAGGAAGGGAAGATGGTGATGATGACAACAACAAGGGAGGAAGCTGTTAATAATGAGGGAGAGGCCACAGGCAGTTTGATAGGTGGTGGGTAGGGGAGACCACTGCCATTCCATGTTTTTCCCCGCCCTCTCAACTAGAGGGCCATGCAAGCAGACAAGTGGTGGGTGGATACCACCACCATGCTCACTCCACATTTTCCCCTCCCAAATGCCTATAAATCCCCCTCCCCCCACCCCCATCGTAGAAGAAAAAAAGGGACATACTACCTCCTTTTTCCCTTAGCTGCTATTGAAGAAAAACAAGGAAGCCTTGGAGGAGAAATTACCACCTTAATCTTGCCCCCTTTTGCCACCATGAGAGAGAGAGAGAGAGAGAGAGAGAGAGAGAGAGAGAGAGAGAGAGAGAGAGAGAGAGAGAGAGAGAGAGAGAGAGAGAGAGAGAGAGAGAGAGAGAGAGAGAGAGAGAGAGAGAGAGAGAGAGAGAGAGAGAGAGAGAGAGAGAGAGAGAGAGAGAGAGAGAGAGAGATTCTTCCCCTTTCTCTCGAAGAGGGTGGCCACACGTATCTCTTTCCCATGTGGTCGCGAACCTATACCTGTCTCGCAAGATTATCCACCATTCGTAAATGCCCCCACTAATCGAGCACAAGGTGTGCAAGTCTTGTGCGACTCGCAAGGATCAAGGATGCCCCCTAAGCAGAAAATGATGCATGCGGATGGAAATCCCACAACGAGCAATGAAGCCTCAGGCGAAGACATCATTGCCTATCCAACTACGGTACCCGTTGTAAGTAACATATTTCCAAATTAATGAATGCTTGCTTTGATTCTCACATGAAGTACATTAGGGCCCATACTATGCTGAACGAGACTAGGTCTTCAAAAAGGATAAATTTCATTTCACGTATTTGAAAGGTGGACTTTGCAAAGTGCATCTAGATGCTATGCAACAAATCCATAAGTAGCATGAACGACATACAAGGTTCCAAGGTATTGTCGACTTTTCTTTTTCGGAAAATAATAGATAAGTATTTTACCACATTGAAAGTATGTTGAGCTTGCACACTTGACATATCACATGGTAAGTAACTTATCCTAGAGGAAATGCAATCTCGAAACTCTAGTGCGTAGTTAACACAAACAACGACCATAAGGACTAAGACTAGGAATGCCTCAAGATCTGTTGGATAGCAACTATGTTATCAATCCTATTCGGGGTTGGGCTAGATGCAACAACAACTCCAGGGCTAATAAAGAGCTCAAGGTATTAGGAAACCCTAAGTCGAAGGAAATTTCAAGATTGTGGGAGAGAAGGAAGGAGTCTCACTTGTAGCTTTCTCACTTACACAATGGGGGGAATACACACAAAGATGGAGGCTGAAAACAGTTTTTCTCTTCTTAGTTGTGTAAGCCAAAAGAACTCTAGTACATAGAAATAGAAGAACCCTATATATGGGTCTCAAACCAAACTCAACTAACTAAGGTGGCATACTAACTGAGCCATGAACTAGAGTAGATAAGGATACCTGTCATCTAGCTATTATTCATGGGCGGTGTACCAACCGCATCTGCAGCTAACAAGTCAGTGACATAAATGCACAACGGTCACCCTAGCATATCACAAGTGGAGCTCGATATCTCAACACTCCCCCTCGAGCTCAATCCCAATTCTTGCACACCAAGCAGGTCTCTGAACTTGGGCAGCTTCTCTGCGCCCAATGCGTTCGTGAATATGTCAGCTACCTGATCCTCTGTGCTGACATAAGCTAGATCAATAAGACCTAGTAAAATCCTCTCTTGCACATAGTGATAATGCACCTCAATGTGCTTTGTTCTAGCATGATAGACTCGGTTATTTGCCAAGTGTATACTGCTCATGTTGTCACAATAAATGACAACTGGCCCATCTGTAGGCTGATGCATATCATAAAGTAGCTTATGCAACCAAGCTACCTCACATGCAGCCATTGTTGCACCCCTGTACTCAGCCTCTGTGCTCGACAAGGCAACTGTAGGCTGTTTCTTGCTACTCTAAGTGACTGCATCACTCCCAAAAGAGAACACATATCTACTGGTAGATCGTCTATCAAAAATACTACCAGCCCAATCAGCATCAGTGTATCCATGCAACTGTATCTGAACCGCAGTCTCATAAAATAGTCCATACTGCAATGTGGACTTCACATACCTGAGTATGCATCTATCCGCATCCAAATTCAGTTTCCTTGGAGCCTGCATAAACTGACTTACCAATCCAACAGCATAGCTCAAATCTGGCCTGGTAATAGTAATATAAATCAAACGTCTTACTATGCGTCTGTACATAGTAGGGTCTTCAAGAAGCTCACCTGCATTTGCGCTTAGCTTCACATTCTGCTCCAAAGGAATTGAAATAGGCTTAAAGCCAGCCACCCCATATTTGGACAGCATGTCCAATCCATACTGCCTCTGTAAGAGCAGTATCCCACTTGGTGATCTAATCACCTCAATGCCCAAGAAATAACGCAGCTCTCCCAAATCCTTCATCTCAAACTTCTGCTTCAATAGCATTTTCACATGAAGGATATCTTCATCACTATCACTTGTGATAATCAAGTCATCAACATAAATGACAAGCATCATAATACCTTTCTCTGTTTTTCTCACATAAAATGAGAAATTTGCCTTGGAAATCTAAAAGCCAATAGTGACAAGATACTGTCCTATCTTGTCAGACCATGCTCTAGGTGCTTGCTTCAAGCCATACAAGGCTTTCTTCAACCTGCAAACAAACTCAGGATGAACAGCATGCACATAACCTGGTGGCTGCTCCATATAGACATCTTCTTGCAAATCACCATGCAAGAAGGCATTCTTTACATCCATCTGATGTAAAGACCATCCCTTTGATGCATCCATAGCAATGACTGCTCTTACGGTTGCCATCCTTGCAACCGGACTGAATATTTCTTCATAATCAATGCCATATGTTTGTGCATACCCCTTGACTACTAATCTTGCCTTGTATCTGTTCACAGAACCATCTGCATTGTGCTTTGCCTTATAAACCCACTTACAACCATCTGCAACCTTGAATTTAGGCAGTCCTGCAATAATATTTTGGGCTTGCATTGATTTAAGTCGCTGTACATTAACATGATCAATGCGTTTATGCCAGATATCAATATCTGCAACTACACCGGTCCCATGTGCAAACATTACTGCACTCAATTTAGGCATGTCTGCATCCAACATAAACATTCTGCCCTTCTTCTTTCCTTTTGCTATCAAGCAACCTTTATTTTTCATATCCTCAACAAAGCATCCATGATGATTAAATCTGACCTGCAAGCCTTGCTCAACCATTTGACCAACAAAAACCAGGTTATTGGTGATATTCGGGACATGAAATACATCTGATAGGTATTTCCTTTTTCCATCCTGCATAGACAAAGGAAATTTTCCAATCTGCATAATAGGATGTGCAGTATCATCACCAGTCTCCACAAATCCTGGTTTTTTCATTTTCCTTTCATCCTGCATCCATTCTCCATGACCTGTCATGTGGTTTGATGCACCTGAGTCAACATACCACACATCGTTGCTTTTTTTTTTGCACTTGTCACAGAATTGGCCATGTGCTACACCATAAACAAATGCTCATTTCTGTCATCACCCTGTCTACTAGAAGATGCATAATTCCCGTGTTGCAATTTTCCATTCATGATGTCATTCTGCTTTTTATAGCAGTCTTTAGCCATATGATCCATTTTACCACAGTAGTAGCATTCAACATTGCTATTTGCATTTTGGCCTCTTTGCCATCCACCACGACCTCTTTGGCTCCCCCTGCCTCTAGAGTTACCACGTCCTCCTCCATAGGACTGGTTTTCTTGAGTTTGCTGCATATTCTGATTTCTACCACGGCCTCGAGATCGGCCTCCTCTACCTTTGCCTCTACCTCTTCCAGCATTTGAGTAGAAGACAACTTCTTTTGAAGTTCCTCCTGAAGAAGATGCACCACCATTTCTCTGCTCCTCAGAAATTAGAAGAGCAATTAACTCCTCAAAATCAAAAAATCTTTCACGGACGGAAATGGATGTTTGGAATTGTGCATAATCCTTTCCTAGACCATTCAAGGTCACAGAAACTAAATCATCATCTTCCACTGGTGACCCAATGGAAGCAAGTGCATCTGCAATCTTCTTCACCTTCATGTGGTAGTCATTGATGCTCATACTTTCTCTTTGCACATTGTGCAACTCTTGCTTGAGCTACATTTTCCTGGCTTGTGTATTTGTGCTATACATTTTTGACAAAGTATCCCATGCCTCCTCTGGCATACTTGCATCCTAAATATGCACAATCATAGAGTCTAAAATACTGATAGACAACCAGAACATAACTTTTCTGGCTCTCTCATGCCATCCTTTAAATGCTTGCATTTGCTGTTGATTGGGAACATAAGGAAGAACTGGTTCTTCTTCATTTCCTGCAACGAATTCCCAATATCCTTTTCCCATAAGGAAATTCGTCATTCTAAACTTCCATGCTTGGAAGTTGTTCTTGTCAAGCTTTTCAGTGACAATCTGTGAAAGAGAATCAGACGCCATTACAGAACACTGCAAAAACTTCTGTCACTGTAGAACAGTGGTCGCACAACAAAAAACAAGGCCTTTTTCTGAGTGCATGCGAAAAACTTCCGCCTCCAAAACAGGCCCCGAAATGGCCTTGAATAAAAAAAACAGGGCAAACCAAGGGCATCTCAATCTGAGACAATGCACTCTTGCACTTTCCGGTTGTGTTACCTGCAGAGACTTGCTCCCAAACTCGAAAAATGAAAGTAACACTGGTACTCTTACCAGAACACCGTGATCTTGGTTTGCTTTCTTGAGCTCCTTACCACGAACCAGGCTCTGATACCATGTCAAGATTGTGGGAGAGAAGGAAGGAGTCTCATTCGTAGCTTTCTCACTTACACAATGGGGGAATACACACAAAGGTGGAGGCTGAAAACAATTTTTCTCTTCTTAGTTGTGTAAGCCAAAAGAACTCTAGTACATAGAAATAGAAGAACCCTATATATGGGTCTCAAACCAAACTCAACTAACTATGGTGGCATACTAACTAAGCCATGGACTAGAGTAGATAAGGATAGCTGTCATCTAGCTATTATTCATGGGCGATGTACCAACATCATCTGCACCTAACAAGTTGGTGACAGAAATGCACAACGGTCACCCTAGCATATCACGAGTGGAGCTTGATATCTCAACAGGAAAGACCGATGCTTTTGTACTTGTTGGAAAGAAGGTTGGGTTATTGATCAACGTAAGTGACTACTAGAACTTACGTCTTGTACAACTTTTGAAACCTTAAGCATATGTCCTACCCAAAGGAAGAGAGTGTTAAGTAAAATTGCTCTTTGATCCTAAGGGGGAGAGTAAGTACGTGATGGAAATGTTATCACAACTATTCCCGCAATGTTTGGAAAAGGATACCATTGTTTTTGTTGACTGATCAAATAACATTCTAAATGCTTTTGCATTAAACTAATTGTTGGATGTGATTTGGATGATTATTCCAAGTGCTTGTGCTTGATGGTAAATGCATGGAAAGGGTTTGAGATGACAAGTCTCTATGGGAATTAAATGAATGTTTTCTTAGATGATGATACCATGCTGATTACCTTAATTGTGCTTGATTCTTAATTGGATGAATTATGGAAGGATATTTTGCGTGGGTGGATCATCTCCAAGGTCATGCCATGTTTCAACCTGAGAGGGAACTGCTTGATTCATGGGCCGAAGGTCAAATGGTGAAAATGCCAACCACGGAAATTGTCTCACTCCTAGGTCAGTGGAGCTTTGGACACCCCTTGCCGAGTCAGAGACAGAGTTGTAGATAATGTCTAGCATGTTGGAAGATCCTATTCTAGATAAGGGATGGAAATTGTGGTGCCATGTGATTTGGACTAGTTACTTCTGCACAAGAGAAGGGGTACTTTTGTTGGTTAAAAGGGAATATATAATTTCTCCTGTATGGGCAGGAGACAAAGATTAACTTGAAGATAAGTTAAGGAACTTGTTTGTCAAAAGGACGACTTGCTCTACATTTGTGTCCGTGCCATAAATTACACAAACGAATCCCATTCCTTAAAAGGTCTAATTAAGGAAGCTAATTTTGAATGTCACACAAAAATGTGATAGGAACTAATTAGAAAACTAAAGCTATCAAGGGAAGCAGGTGGGTGGAACTCTTGACAGGTCTGTTCTATGATAGGGTGGTCCTAGAGAACTAGGAGACTTCTCACAACGTTTTATCGCCATTTGACCTTTAGGTATTATTGAGTTAGAGCTTGATTCATGCTATTTTAGGGGATCAAAATGGGACTATGCCCCACGGGCAGAGAGGTTGAGCGGTGCATCCCTCTCTTTTCCCATTCTCTTTGAACCAAGTGCGGTATGGATTTGCTTTGAATTGGGTATCTCTGCAGAAAGTAGGATATCCAAAAATCGAAGCTAGAATGCTGTCAGGAGACCTTGACCCTAGGAACTTAGATTTAAGGTCAATCCTAGTGGGTTCAGCCATGAACGTTCTGTTGCGAGGTGGACTCAGGAAACCCTAGGTGACAAACCCCGAAACATTCCATGGGAGTGCCAGGTGGTGACACTTAGATTCATTTCTCGATGGACCGCTAAAACGTGCTTGGACATCTGATGGGTGGGCACGTTACAATACTATTATATCCCTTGTTGGTATAAGGTAAGCCCACAATGGAATCCATGGTAATATGTATCCATTTGCCTTTAGGGGTTGGCAATGGCTAGTGCAATAGACCACCTGGCTTATGGGTGCTATCCCTATTCTATTGACAAGGCATACACTTCATGACATAATCCTTAACACCTCTCCACTATCCTTTCCAGTGTAAACTTTTACTGATCTTATTATAAGTCTTAAACACTCCAAAATGTCTAGCTACAGGTGAAGAATGCAAGTTCTCTATAAATTTAAGCCTAAAAGAAGAAGTAGAAGGAATAACAATCTTGCCATTAAGCTAGATTATGCTATTTTTAAGGTAATAATGTGAGTTTTTTTCCATGAGACGTTGCTATAATATCATACTATATAAATTTTCTTTGTTTTTATATGCTAGTTATATTGGTACAATTGGAAATTTTAAAAATTGAACCAATTGCACACCACTCAAATAGTGCAATCTTATCCATAAGAAATCCCAAATTCTATAAGAGCTTCTGAATCCAAGCAACCCCACAAGCAACCAAGGTTACTTCTCTGCATTCTACCTCTCTTTTGGATAATGATACTATGGGTTACTTTTTAGTAATCCAAGTCACCACAACACAAGCCTAAAAGCATAAACACAAGTGGGTCTCTTAGCCATTTGTTAATCCTCTCAATTTGGCCATTCCTTTAAGTGTGGTATGTTGTAGATGGAGCTAAATTGGTCCACATGGAGCTAAAACCTATCTACCAAACGTGGTACTCATTCAAGTGCCATTTTATTAAGAAGCTTAAGAAATATTAACAATATTTAAGATTTATATTAAAAGATTTTATAATATTTTCTAAAACAAGCTGGTTCAAGATAGTTTTCATTGAATTTAAAAAGGAAAAATACATATTTTTAGATATTTTATGTATTGTAGCATAGGATTTTCTTAAAATAAGAAATCTTATACATTATAGTAAATCTATGGGTATAAGCATGCTATGTAGTTGCTTGAGTCCTGTGTCAATTCAAATGAAGACTCATATCATATAATCAAAAGTGTTTTTTAGGTACATTGATACCGAGACTCATGTGTGAAGTGATCACAAGGATGGAATGGAAGATTGATCCAATAATGTTCAATGAGTCTTAATTTCAAAATTAAGCCTCATGTTCATCCATATAGATCTATGGCTACAATTATGCTATGTAGTTGTTCTAGTGTTTGCATGAGATGAGGCTGAATCTAAAAATTGAGCAGTTTCAAATACTAGCCTTAAAAGTATACCACCATTTATGCAATATCAAAAGAAAAAATATAACTTTGATGGAGTCCTCACAAAAGTACAATTGTGAGCTAACAATTGGTTGAAAGTAGCATTAAACTCATTTAACTAGTTGGACATTTGTGTTCCCTCTTCCACCACTATATGTGTCCTTCATATTAAAATAAACTGATTTAGAGAGTGTCCACAGGATAGTAGAGCATGTAAGCTCATCCATTTCATCTTCAACATCTCTATCCATACCTTCAGCCTTCACACCTTTGCATTTAATTGGGCTTAGCTTGTTTCTTTTGCACCAGAACATTGTAGATCTATTCCTTCTAATAAGAGAAGAAGCTTGGGCCATTCCAACCTCTAAATGTTAAATAGTACATTTTTCAAAGATGAAGCTATCACCACTGCAACAGGTGCATCACAAAAGCATGCAAAATAATGTTAACTACACCATAATGACCAATAAAGTTGTAAAACAAGTACTATAATAATAGCCAACCAATGAAAAAAATAATTCAAAATAACCAAATATAAATGCCCAAAATGTAGTCCAATCACTCTTAGTACATACTAAATTTTAGCAATTTTTATGCAACATTTTGGATAATTTTACAAGCAAAAACAACCCCAAAAAGATTGCATAGAAATCTCCTTTTAGGTCATCATTCATTAGCGATGCATTATGTTACCCTCTCCCACTTCTGTTATTTTTACCTCTTCTCTTTTTTGGACAATCGCATGCAATATGACATTTTTGACCATAATTATAACATTCTATGTTATCAGAATGTACATTCTATTTGGCATGACCTCCATGGCTCCCTTGCCTCGAGAGTTACCTCTACCACCACCTCAAACAATTTGTGCACGATGAAAGAAATGTCCCTAGCATGGAGGAAAAAAAATGTGTACAAGTAGAGGAGGAAGGCTTATAGAAAGTGGAGGACATGGAGGGCTCACAATAGGTAGAGAAGACATGCTTGAGAAATTAGATACAATCAAGTGGACGAGACAAACATACAAGAGTTGTTTGAGAATGAAATAGAGTCATCTTTATGTGGCGACCTTTGCCTTGACCTTCCAATGCCACAACCTATGGCAAGATGAAGTTATGGAACCATAGGTGAGGATGTGTTTATGAGAGCTTGTTGTTTGAAATAATTGGTATCTCACTTATATTGGTACTTCATTATATGTTTTTCATCTTTTGCATAAGTCCACATATATGTTTTTATTGTCATTCTCTTTCACCCCTACACTAGATTAACTCACATTTCTCTTTGATTATGCAAGCCATTGTACTTGATTGCGGGGGCATGATGAGTCAACAATATGTAAATGAGGAGCTCAAGGAGATTTTTGCACATATGTATTTTGATCTAATGGCCCATTTTAGAGACAAAGAAGATGTTGAGCTATTCCATTCGAGATCATCATGCTTTACCTTGGTAGCTAGTTATGGGATGATTAGATCTCAAGAACTATGTTTCAAGAACTACGTAGTCAATGAGGGGATGCTTTGTCAATAGCTAGTCATGGGAAGCTTGTTTTAGAAACTACCTAGTCACACATGGGATGCTTAAGTCACACAAATGCTTGGTTAAGACACTACCTAGTTAGTCAAGGGATGCTTAGGGTGCAGGATGGGAACTACCTAGTTAGTCAAGAGATGCTTGGTTTAAGAACTACCTAGTTAGTCATGGAATGCTTGGGTTAAGGAATTGATTCAAAAACTATCTATGTAGCTAGGGGATGCTTGGGTCAAGGGATGGGAACTACCTTGTTAGTTATGAGATGCCTAGCTTTACGACTACCTAGTTAGTCAAAGTATTTTTAAGTCAAAGGATGTTTTTTTCAAAAACTACCTAGTTAGTCAGGGAATGCTTTCTCGGTACAGCTAGTTAGGGGATGCTTAAGTCCAAAACTACCTAGTTAGTGAGGATGCTTTGTCAATGGCTAGTTAGGGGAGGCTTGTTTTAAGAACTACCCAAGTTAATGAAGGGATGCTTAACTCACCAAGACTTAACTAGGTGAAACCTTTGCGTTCATTGAGTTAGGATCTACATGGGTCCTACCATGAATGTGCTTCCTAGGTACATATCTTATAGTGAAAATGGAATACCTAATATATGATATACATTGTCCATTGTCTTTTAAGAATTCATATACTTGTTTCACCTATAGTTTTCTCATCTAAACTTTTGATCCTTTTTCCTACCAGTGGAATTACTTATTCAATTTAAAAGGGAACATTGAGAGGTTATTATATAGTATTAGAGTTTTGAAAAGTTGAAGCCCTATTTTGCACATTGTTTTCTGAGAAATAAGCAAAGTTGCCCTCCTCCTTGCCCCCAATGTCTACATGTTTTCCACCGTGCTAGAGTGCCCTGAGATGGGGAGCAACTCTCTAGAAGGAATCAGAGCAAGATATGGTATCTTTTGTCCACCCCAGGTCCTCCACTACAGGTGGTCAAGGTTGGCTATGGTGGAAAGGAGGTGAATGAGAAAGAAAGGGATCTTCTTGTGCACTTAGGTCAGGATGTAGCTGAAGGAATCTTGTTGGATTAGAGGTAGCTCTGATACCATGTTGAAATATCAGAGTGGAAGTTGGAGAGTGTGCACAAGAGGGAGAGGGAGAGCTCAAGTACAAGAAGAAGATCTTTCTTAGTGAGTTCTTCAGAAATACAACTAGCACACTCTCCTCAACAGTAAGAGTGACCTTTAGGTAGTTTATATAGCCTCCGGATGGCTAGAGTCAGGGTTTCCCCTTGCCCTCTAGTTCATTTACACCCAGCTACCCTTATCCACCCTTGCATACATAGGGTTCACATGCCTATCTTTCAACACTTTTAGCCACAAATGTCAATTACAAACAAGTTTCCATGGAAAAAAATGCTAGTACAATTTTCAAATTTAAAAATTTTCTAAGCTTGGTACTTACAATGCAAAAACTCAAATTCATCTCAGTGCCACCCCATTTGTGGCACTTTCTCCTTGCATCAATCAATTCCATTGGAAACTTCATGGCATGTACTAAGTGTGTGTGTATCAAAGCTTCTTCATGCCAATCCATTAATCCAAAGGGATACCACCCACTTGTTTGTAGCAATGACCTCTGATCACATAAGGATTTTCAAAAATCTCATTTCCTTAGTTATCTACCATTGAATTTGGGATATGCTCCTTTGGTGACATGCATGTCACCACATAAAAATCTTGGCCTTCCTCATTTTTCTCCTCTACAACAATAACAAAGTTGTCTCTAATCTCCAAAGAATTAGATTAAATGACATCATGGTGTCCATACAATGGCTCATCATCATCCCCAAAGTCAATGCCATTGTGTTCACATAGGTTCAAGCACATGAAATATCCATGCTTCAACATGCAACCTATTTGGGCATCATCTCCACTTTCTTTGCATACAAGCACCAAAAAAGCATGCCAAATTTCTTTTTCTTAATTTTATGCTATTTGAATTTCCACAAACAACAAGCAAGGAGCATGCCCTTGGAATGGGTTTACAATCCCATGATTTAGTTATGTCAATTTTACCAAGTTTTACTTCCCAAAATACTTAGCGCACATGGCCCTTCTTGGTAAAAGGCATAACCTTTGGTCCTAGATTCATGTGTTGTCTCAAAAAGCTTACAATGTTAGCAACACATTGTAGGTTTGCTCCATCTTGTTTAAGTTGATTCATGAGTCCATGTCCTTTTCACAAGTGCATTAGCTACATCATGTTCTCCTCTCCCATGCCTAGATCCAAAAAAGTGAATGTCATGGTTGAAACAATCATTCCTTCATACCTAGACATGAAATACAATGGTCTTTTTGCTTTGAATTGAGTTAAGACACCATTTAACTAGACCAATGCTCTTCCCATTGCAAGTCTTGCTCCATCAACTAACCATGATCCAGCAAGGAACAAAGAGTGTATTGTGGGTCTTATCATCTAAGATTTAAACATGAAGAGTCTTTTAGACTATAGTAGCCCTTTGAAAGCACAAAATGAGAACCAAAATTGTAACTTGGTTGGAGTGCCAATGCATTGACTATATCTTGTTCAATTCTTAAAACATGTAATTCTCTATGAAGTCTATAACAAAAAACTACATCGTCATTGAATGCTTGCACACACAATTCAAATTGATATGTCTTTGGTAGTGAAGTTTTTCCAACTGTGCTTAATATCTTAAGTTTTTCAAGTTAATCAAGAAATATTTTTGGGCTTACCAGACTGCCTATGCATGAGGAAGATGTGGCAACACACTAAAAATCCACTCGAAAAGTCCACATGGAGATGGAGGAAAGATCACGTAGGAACGGTGGTCAAAATGAATAAGGTTAAAAACTTGAAATGGAAAAGAAGAAAAGGATGTATTAATGAGAGGGGGGGGTAACCTATTGATATGTTAGAATTAGGCCACCACCTCACCCCCATCCACATGCCTTCTCCCCCTCTACCATCTACTCTTGCCATCCCCCCTAACATCATCATCATTATCATCGATTCATTCTCCCCCTTCCATCACACTAAAAGAACCACTGTCTCCACCTCCCATTATTATTTTAATATATATATATATATATATATATATATATATATATATATATATATATATATATATATATATATAGAGAGAGAGAGAGAGAGAGAGAGAGAGAGAGAGAGAGAGAGAGATCCCCCCAATGAAATCACCATTTACGGTAAGGTACCCCCTCCTATTAATGCAAAATTTGATGCTTGCACAACCCTATATTTATGAATATATTTCCTCCTATTTCTTTACTAGTGACACATGATTTCTAGATTTAAACCACTTAGATCTTTTGAGCTCCTTATGCCAAATACTAACACATTAAGATTTTGGGACATCAATAGGATCCCACCCTCGCCCCACCAATAAAAGGGTGACCATTTATGAGTAATGAAGCAAGAGACAATTGAAAGCTGAGCAATGCTAGGAAGAGAGATGCGATAAAAGATGAGTGCATGTGAGAGAGAGTGATAAGGCATACCCTAAATTTTCTAACATGTATTTTTTCTACTCCATAATTCTACGCATCCTCTTTTATCCTCATATTTATTTTATTATATCTATCTTTTTTTTCTTGTTCTACCCACCTTCTTTATCCACTACTACCCACTTCTTATCTCTCCATCCATTATGGCCCCACAGAAGAAAGCTAACGTGTCAAACATGGTAGGGCTCTCCAATATAGCAAGTCCATCATCATTGACACTTAGTGTGTAGGGGAAATGGTAGCCAACAATGCTATCCATTCCAACTATGCAAAATTATGTATTCTTTTATCTAAGGATTTGTACAAAAAATTTGTGACAAAATTTACTGTTCCTAAAAGTTAATATTACATTAGTAGCTTAGGTAAAAAAAAGTTTCAAGTTTTAAAAATACCATAAATATATACTTAAGTCAACTTGTGACTGATAAAAATTTACAAATATTTTATTTGATATTCATGTACATTTATATCCTTAAAAAGCATAGGATTTATCCAAACCATAGAGTCTTTTTTAAATCACATTCATATGCTTAGATACCAATATTATGTTATGCTTTTTTTTTGGAAAATCCTAAACACCCTAATCAGTAGTGGAATGTTTGTTTCTTGTAACCTTGTATATAGATTTTGTTGATGCTTGTTGGTTTGGATATCAACAAAACTCGAACTTTTGATACCCTAAGAGTTCAAAAGATGTTTGCCCTTTGTATTTCCTAAAACATATAATCTTTTCTTACCAAGTTCGAGGAGTTGGGCAGGTTGACAAGAATAAGGAGCTGGATACTATAAGTCATGGCAACATGAAGGAGAGGTATATCTTCTGAACCCTAAAACGCATGCACTACATAGGAACAAGAGGGACACAAGCACACACTACAGATTGTTTTGGGGCACATCACAGGGGCATCTTATACCCCTTCATCTTATTTAATTCCATGCCATTGGGAAAACATGCTTAACTATACCATCTATCTCACTGCACATGGCATGAGGCTTGTTGGAGCTATATCTAGTAACTTAGTTGCGTGAGTACTTTGAGCATGCACCTTTGCATGCACCCACCTTCTTTGCACAACACCTCGAGATACTTGCCATAGTTAAGAATTATGGTTTGAGAGGGAAAGGTGGATAGGTGAGCTGAGGGCTGTGCAAGACCTACAAGTATGAGATTGGGTTTCATACTATATGACCAAAATTTTTCAGAGCTACATGTAAAGGGGGTGGGTGATGGGTGGATAGGAGAAATATCTTAATTATGAGACGTACATCCCCTCATAGTTGAGACCCTTGTAGCTGAGATCCTAAGCTACATTGAGGGGAAGGGCATCTCTTCAAATGAGCTTGTCTTCTCTTGCAATTCTCAATGGCCTAGTAAGGCACTATTGGCAACGGTGTTTCGGGGGGTTCCATTTGGATAAGAGGGGAGATGACGATTGACTAGGACAACCTACTTCTATCTAGGGAGGGAGCTCAATCCAAAGGACCATGTTCATATTGATGGGGAAGGAGTCATTGCAGATGTGATCAAAAGGAGGGCAAAAGCTGTTGCCATATAGGCAACTCAGTGGGTGAAAGGATTTTCACAGGGAAGATTTTGGATCGTATGACATCAAATAGAGAGCGAGATTGGCATGAGGAAGGAGAAGTTTAATGTTTATCACAAAGGTTGCCTATGATCCTGATGTCAAGGGCTACTTGTAACAAGATCAAATGCACCATCCCCACACATCAAGCAAATCTAACACTACATTGCCTCTCTTTAATCCTTATAATCAATTAGGTCATGTTGGTGATAGAGGTAAAAGATCTTGGAGTTGTCATTCTATTGTTCTACCTTTGTTTGTTTCTTTTGTGACCTTATAGCCACTGAACATATACTTTGTGCCATAACTTTTTGAAATGATAAGAGTTATGATGTCACCATTCAAGGTTGTCATTGGAAACTTGAGTACGTGTGGATATGTTTTGATTGTGGATATTTCTAAGGTGTGTTTTGGATTTTGGATTCATGCCTTATGGGTGACTAAGTGATATAATTGTTAAGATTGACAGTTTACTTGCTTACTCTCTATGTCAAGTATTGATGTGAAAAAGCACACCTAAAAGTAGCAACCATTTTAGGAAAGGAGAGAGGGTACTAAATCTTGTCTACTCACTTAAAGAAAATATTGTTGTTTTATTAAGCAAGGAGAAATCACTTTCTGACCATATAAAGCTTCCATCGACATATGAGATGTTCAAAAAACCATGATTATATTGTCCCATATTCAAGAACTTGATGATACAAAGTAATTGAGACTTCTCATGTATATGTTGTGTCCTATTCTCAAACTCTTTAATCGCTTGTTGTTGGCAAAAAATAAATCTAAGAACTCTCCAAGAATCCTATACATACTTCCTCTATTGGCTTGGTTATTGGAACAAGCTTAGATGAATAAAGTTGTGGTTAAAGTCACGAAAAATTTGGATCTTGATAACCTAAAGAAAACCCATGGGAGAGGAAGAGTTAAAAAGCCATTAACTACCATTGAAAAGTGTATTAAAGGCATTAAGAAGTTCCTCTATTGTGATCAGGAGTTGTGAATGCTGCCTCTTAGAGCCTTCATTTTTACTTGATGATCAAGTTTGGTTTAAACATTGGTGAAACAAACCCTATATCTAAGGTCATTCTACCATATCAACACTCAACATTTCTCGATTGTGCATGCTTCTGTGGATTTTCCTAACTGAATGTGTATCAACGCATGAAAATCAATAATTTAGGGGGGGACATGATATTAGCATTCTTGCATATGAGTTTGGTAATTAAAAAAATAATAATAAATACATAAAGTCTTAATGTATAAATGCACATCTTAAAATTTGTTAAAATCTCATAAAGAAATTATAGATTATTCACTCATAAGCAAGGAAATAAATTTCAAAAGATAAAAGAATGTATTGAAATAATATGCAAAAAATATTCAAGTATTAAAAAAAAAAGTGGTTGCATCTAGTCCATTGGTAAAAGCACTTTAAGTGATGCTCGAAAAATTTATTTAAGAACTAAACATTTGAATTTTTCTTCATTGATATGATCACTTCAACTAAGAAGTGTAGTCATATTAAAACATAAGAAATTTTTCATTGTCATTTAAATAATAAAATACTAGTTGAGAAGGATTGTTTGGTTATTTCTTGCATTGGATATTTTTGTGTAATGTACATCCAAGGAATTTATTAAAAAAATTTGGCCTATGCTTGGATATTAGGTAGGATTGAGCAAATTGTCCCTCTCCCAAGGGCAACTATTGGGGCTTGGTTTGAGTCCACTTTTTATTCCACCTATGAGCGCCGATAGACCAGCATCTAGGCAAAAATGTGTCATACGCAATGTTCCCTCCTATGGAAACATGTAACTAGAGAGGGACTCTATCAGAAAATGTTAATCATTTAGCTCATCCTAAAATGGAAAGGAAATCTATATGTATACAATGTGATGAGCATCAGAGCTTGAAATTTTATGGGATAATTCATTTCTCTAAGAAAGAGAGTGAGATTTTTATATTTAGCTCTATGAACAGAATCCAATGTAATGATTATTGAATAATAAAGCAAATGTTTTGAGAAGACTTTCTTTGCTACATTTGTGTTGTGCCTAACAAAGACATGAAATGAATCTAATATTTCAAGATAATGAAAGAAGCTACTTATACATGTCAAACAACGTGTTAGAATTGTTTGTCTAGAAAACTAAAGAAAAGCAACATGTAAATGGAAAGCAGGTGATTGTCTTTTCTTGATGGGAAAAAATCAATGCCTATGTGGACTTGATAAGTCTTTTTCTTTCCTCTAAGGGAATATTAGGACAAGAGTTAGACATTGACTTTACATAGGTTTCAGGCTTAGATCCCAATCACACATTGTGTTAGGGGATTAAAGATGAGATTTTTCCTTACTGCGGTTGGTGGACCCAACTCTCCTTCCTCTCTCACTCACTATGAAAGAAAAAAGTGTGGCAATTGACTACTCTCAGTTTTATAGGGTCAAATGTGATCTCTAGGACAAATCACTAAAATGTAAGAAGCTAAAAAGATGTATATTTTAGTAAGAGATCATTAATAATACCTTGTCACACTAGCATAGGTATAAAAAGTGTGAGATGTAAATTTTGACATCTTTTAGCAATAATACAATTATTGTCTCTCATGTCATCTCCTTGTTTGTAGCTTTAACAGCTTCTCTCTCTTCTTTTTCATCTTTCTAGCATTTCTCTCTCCTCATTACTCATTCTCTCTCCTCTTTTCTCTCCTTTCTCTCACCTCTCAGCCTGCTTCTTAACAAGTCGTATCTTTGATCCATTTGGTTCAATCCTTAGATTTCCTTCATAGACTAGTTACATTCTAGTTACTCAAGGATAGGGTGTCAACTTGGAAATGGATAGGTGCAAGGACCAAGGAGACCAATGTTAGCCTAGTTAGAGCTAACTCGAGTATATCAAGGAAAAATTGAAGGCATCATGGAAAAAATGATAGGTCATACACAAGATATAAGCCATTTTGGAGGTAAAATGGTAAAAGAAAGGGAAAATAGAGTTAGTCAAGGTTAGAAGTCCAATTAGTTTTCAAACAAGCTTTCTCTTTCTTGCTTCTTTCAAGCTTTTGACTAAATCTTTCATGGTGGACAATAAAGATCTTCTCTTGATTAGTAGCTTCTTCATCTCTCTCTAAAAGCATGGGCCAATGATTCTTCATATTTCATAGATCATTTCAACCACCAATGTTGAAGCATGACACTTAGTAGTAGGCACCAAAATTAGGTCCAAATTTTGCATTGAATTTTACGATGATTTTCAACTCTCTCTCTCTCTCTTTCTCTCTCTAGTTCATGGTAGCTATTGACACTTGTCTATTGCTTACATACTCTTTAGACAAGTGTTCCATAACCTTCTCAATAGCAATTGATGTAGTTTGAGTCTCTGATATTCATTCTTACCTCTGAAAAACCTCAAAATCAGTAGGGAAGCTATAGCCACAAGTTTAAAAGCTTCAATTTCTTTATTATTTGGCTCTTATCTACTTCTAAGGCTTCTCTATTACCATTATTAAGCAATAGTAGCTTCAAATTTAAATAGAAATTGGAAAGATTTCATCACATCAAGCTTCTAGGAGTACATAATGGAGCTATATTTTAGGGCTTTTGCTTAGAGAGCTTGAATCTTTGGTATTTAAGTGTTCAAGAGCACTCAAGGCATTGACTCTTCAATTATTTCATGATCTTCAAGCATGTCTGGGTTGAATGCAATGGATTTTTGGAAGCATGAAGCTTATTGAATGGGTTTGGCACAATCTCTTCAAGCATTGGATTGAGGTTTTCTAAGTGAATCACTCATTTCACTTGCTTAATCTCTAAAATCTCTCAACATCCACTTGTTTCTAAGCTTTTTCACTCGTTAATGGGAGATTTTTAATTAATTATGCCTTTAAATTGATCAATAGATCAAAGATAAGTATTTCTCTTCAATAATCAGAGCGTATTACTTGAATTTCAGCCCTCTTTTCATCATGATTGCCATTTACATTTTCTTGATGCATAACCATGATTTGATTATGTGATTCTCTTGTATCAAAGAGAAAAATATTATAATATCTAAGTACTTGCACTTATTGAGTCACTCAAATGTGGTGGTAAGACCCTCAACCAATCTCCATTTCTTGATTGTATCTCTCATCAATCAAATTTTGCATATCATTGAAGGATAAAAGATTTTTTTAGCTATGCATTTCATCCTTGTTTGCTTAAATAGCATATTCCTACTATGTTGATATTCCCATTGAGGAAAAAGGTGGATGCCAAGGAAGATAATGGGATAATAGAGAGATGACCCTCCCCCACTATTAAAGATCTCGAAGGGGTGCAAGCAACTGAATCGAGGGGAACTTTTCCCACCTCCGAGTGATTTGAAGCCTGTGCAGGGAGCCTGTCACATCATTATATCCCTCAACATAGGTATCACAAGTGGAGTCATTAAAGACCTAAATATTTTAGCTAAAGATCATTGAGCATGGCCTCATTGATTAGTGTCAAGGTTTATGCATGTTTACCATAGGGTATTTCAAGTGATTCCATCCTTCATTACTAGGATACAGGTGTACACTAGAGTAATAAAGCACTTGGGTAGTGATTGTTGTTGATATTAGGCCATCCACATGTGTTATAGGCTATTCTAGGTTTATTACAGGTTTTACACAAGGTATTTTACTCAAATAATAATTTGGGACCCATTTTGGGGTACTATCTACTTGGTTACATGTGTTGTAGATTATTTCTAAAAATTTCCAAGACCTAAACATGATATTACAGGTCATATTCAATATCTATAGGTCATGAACAAGTATCACAATGTTTGGAGACCTTGGTTTGGATCTAAGAGGGGTGAATAGACCAAAGCAATGCTTTTACAGATTGTAGGATTGTTTTGTATAGTAAGAAAAGAATATTTTCAAAATATTTTGTTTTGATTCTAAAATGGAGTGCTATAGCTCATCCTAAAGAGCTATTTGCTAGCTTTGTTTTTTATCAAAATATTATTGATTCCGATATTGGAGCAAAAAGTGATAACCATTTTAGTGATAGGAACTCTACTAGGACTACACTATAATAGTGAGCAAAAATTGCTAGAAACAAAGAAAGAAACAAGGCTAATGATGATATTCAAAAAACAAATCAAGGAAACACGTGAGGCATTATCTAAGGGATATTATGATGATGAAGAATCTTAGGAATGTGGTGCATATAACACTGTTAATATCACTTTCTGTAACTGTGAGATTAGGCATTCTATAAAATATATGGAGTTAGTCTCTAAATTGGATCAAGTGGTTGAACAAATGGTTCGATCTAACATTTAAACCAAGGAAGCCATGGAGTAGATGGACCACTCTATGAAGGATTCCTTGGAAAATTTTACTTTTCTACTAGGGATTAATTGGACAAACTTAGTGCTCAAATCTCTATGCTTGTGACAACACAAATGAAAGATGAAGAGAATAGAGACAAATAGTCATTTCAACTATGAAATAATAATCCTCAACTAGATTATTAGGAAGAAGGGTGTACCACATACCACTTATGATATTGGGAAGATTTCTTTTAGGATTCATGGATCAAATCCCCCTCAAGCAGCTAGAAGTCAGCCAACTATTCCTCTTGGCAGGTTTCAAACCAATTATCATACGAGTGCCTCTAATATTTCAAACTACATTGGTAATTAGATGGATGTGTAGCCCCAAGTAAAGTAATGGATAGAAAGGCTTTGTTGTGAGAGGGAACTCCGTGATAAGATTGCATGTACCAAATATAATAGTAGCCATTCATCATCATCAACTAATTTGGAAGAGTACTTGCTATACTTCATCTTGAGGACTTTGCTCATACATTAGAGTTACATAAATAGGAAAAAATTAGCAAGTTGATGGTTGGGAGGAATTCAAAGCTAAGATGGATCAAGTATTTGTCTCTCCCATTGAGAAAGAAAAGTTATCTAGAAGATGGTATCAATTGGACCAAACAAGCCTATCAAGAGTATACAACCAATTTTTGAATCTTACCATGATTGTGAGCAATGATGAAAAGTTGCATAAATATGATTTATATTTGGAGACTAGTTTTTCAGCTAATGTTATGGCACAAAAACCTACCACACTATTCCAAGGTACTGAGCTAGCAAAGAGGTATGCTCATAAGTATAGGAAGGATATTCCCATGCATGCTTCTTTTAGACAGCAAAGGGTTGTTGGTAAACAAGGAAAATTTGGTGGCAATTATAGAGGATCTAATACTTCATTTAGCAGTCCCTAAATCCCTACATACCCTACTTTCAATGCTTACAAGACAACAAAGTACTTCAAAGTCAGCAATCAACCATAAAGCAGAGCCAAGCAAGGTGATAGTAGACCCAAAAATAATTCAACAAACTGTGGCAAGTTCATACCTATAGATCTTTTTAGAGAGCGCAAAAAGAGAAGGGTTTATGTTTCAAATGTGGTGAAAAATATACGTTTTATCATGCATCTAAGTGCACTTACAAGAATGCCAAAGCTAAGAATTACAATATGATAGTACTTGAGGATGTAGATGAAGAGGTCATTGAAGAACCAACTATGAGTGCACATGGTAAATTTAAAGAGCATGATGAGGATCTTGTCCAAGATAAAGAGGTTGTAGATGGATTTTCATTTGACCTAGGTAGGCATGTTCCCTTTGATCTTCATGGGACAGAATTACCGACTTCTTCCACTAGCCTTTGTTCTATTTTCATGGTTGCTTGGACAAGTTCTAAGAGCCCCAATATAAAGGGTACCATTCATGGAAATGATATGTTTATCTTGATAGACAGTGGCACTACACATACTTTTGTGAATAATTCGATCATAGATAGATTGCACTATTTTTCCACTGATTTACGACAATCCATAAGAGTATAAGTAGCTAATGGTGGTGAAGAGGCTATCATCATTCAAATGTATCCATATGTTCCCATATAGTTGGCTGAAAATTATGAAGCAAATATGTGAACTTGGTTACTTTGGAAATGGGAGCCATAGATGTACTTGGGTATGATTGGTTGATGACCTTAGGGAAAATTGCTATGGATTTCTCAAAGTTATACATGGAGTTTACCACTGGTGGATAGCTATCCATTTACAGAGAATTTGAAGTAAATATACTTTTTAGCTTAGCACCATAAAGCAATGCAAGGAGTATAAGAAGTGATCTCATATTTTTGTTTTATACCTAAATAAAGAGGTTGAAAATTAGTCTAGGAATGCAACTAAGCATCCAACTTTGATAAATCTACTTGAGGAGCATAGAGATTTGTTTGAAGTGCCTACTTCATTACCCCTTAAAAGAGTAGTAGATCACCCAATATATTTAGAGCCACATTGAAAGCCAGTCAATAAGCCACCCTACATATTGTCTAAATATAAGTGTGAAAAAGTGGCCAAGTGATTCAAGAAGCTTTTATATGGGGTTTATTGAGCCTAAATCTTCACCTTATGCATTTTCGGTCTTGTTAGTAAAGAAGAAAGATGGATCCTTCAAGATGTTATTGACTATAGAGATCTAAACAAGATCACATTGAAGAATGGTACCTAATTCCTAGAGTAGATGGTTTGATTGATAAGCTCAAGAGAGCTAGGTTCTTTACCAAAAGTGGCTTAAGATTAGGATATCATCAGATTCGTATGTGAGAGGGTGATGGAGTAAAAATAGCCTTTACGACTAATCATGGTTTCCTCTTTCAGTTTGCCCTTGTTTTCTTTGATGACATACTAATTTAAAGTAAGACACTATATATGATCATTTGTTACATATGAGGAAGATTTTTGATGTATTGAGGCATCATAGACTCTATGATAAGGAGGAAAAGTGTTCTTTTATGTAGATAGAGGTGGAGTACTTAGACCATATTGTTAGCAAAAAAGGGATACATGCTAATTCTAAGAATGTGTAGTATGTTAGAGATTGGCCAAAACCTACCACCACTACTTCACTTAGAGGATTTCTTGGTCTATCATAATTCTATCCAGATTTATCAAGCATTATGCAACTGTAGTAGTAGCTCCTTTAACTAGTAGGTTGAAGAAGGAAGCCACCTTTGGGATGTACTTGTAGATTCTAGCTTCAATCAATTAAAGGAACTTCTTACTTTTTCTCCTATTTTGGTATGCCTGGATTTCTCTAGAGAGTTTGCCATAAGTGTGATGCTAGTCACCATGACATAGAGATTATATTGCTACAAGAGTATGGAGTTATAGTCTTCACGATTTGAAAGCTTACATATAAGGAAATGTCTATGAATGTCTAATGACCAAGAGATATTGGCTATTCTTCATGCGATAAAGAAGTGTTACCATTATTTGTATGGTAGTAGATTTAGAGTTCAGAGTTCTAAGAGGGTCCTTAAGTACTTCCTTATTAGTAAGTCAAATCTCACTCCTAAGTAGCATAAGTAGGCAGCTACTTTGCAAAATTATGCTTTTGATATCATCACACAAGAAGGATAATGTGGTAGTTGATTCTCTTTCTAGAATGTGGGCATGTTAGGTTTCAACTACATAGTGATTTGATTGAGGAGTTACATGAGGCCTACCTTTTGGATGATGAGCTTAGCCATGTAAAACACACTAAAGACCAAGTGGAAGATATATTTACTGAGGAAGAGAAGCTTACATACTTTAGATAGTGACTTGGGTTACATTATCTTACTTGAGATTTTGCAAGAGAGAATTAGAATATCAAGCTCCTATATCGATTATGCTATATTTTGGCATGGAAGAATATGTTGGGTCACATCCACTTGAGCATAATTGCTGTATTTCTATATTGTATTTTTTTGACTTGATTTTAGTGTTGATGTAATGGAAAACCAATAGATAGAGTGCACCACTCTCATGTTGTGTCCCCCTCTCTCTCTCTCCCCCTATGTGTGTGTTGTTTTCTATGAATGTGTTAGATGGCATCAATACCTATACTCATTTAATGATGTAATTAAACATAAGTCACTTTAGTCTAGAGTAGGCTAGGGTAAAGTATAAAAGGTGGAGGTGTAATAGGTGTAGCATCTTTTTGCCATTTTACAAACATTAATTATTTGAGGTCTCAACCTCCCACCATCTAAGAGGGTGAATACTCTTGGCCAGCATAGCTTGGGGTGCATACCTTGCTGCAACCTCTCATCATTTGATTCTCAACCAACATTGGTAATATCATTTCTTGCCAAGCCACCTTGGCTATGGCTTCTTGGCATTTTATGTCTATTTCTTGTATTTCCAATTTAAAAGCTTGCTGTGGAATTTAGCTTTATTACATTGTTATCAGAGCCTTGCTTTGATCCAAGGCATGCTTTAATTCCATCATTTTCATGATTATGATCTTGCTGGGGAGGTCATTTTCATGGAAGATCTAGTTACACATCTTGGTTGTTGTGTCAAGTCTAATTGCAAGATTTCCACAATTAGCCATGGCTGTAGTTGAAGACATTATGGAGGTTCTTGGCAAAATAATGGTGGTCTTCTTGCTATTTTAAACAAGTCAACATCAAATTAAAGTCATGTTTGGAGCCTTTCTTGTCAAAAGAGAAGGGGATTGGAGCTCGAGACAACTATAATAGCTTCTTTTGTGAGATCCAAGGTTTCTCACTTTTCTTTCTCCTCATTACTGAAGCTTCCATGGAGGTTCTTTGACTTGACCTTTTCTTCGTGACCTAGTCTCTCTGTATGACCTACAAAGCATCATTCCTTGCATCTCAACGAGTAAAGGGAGCACCATTTTGCAAGTCAAAATTCAAGGGGAGGGTCGGGGATTCTAATTTCCTTGAATGGTCATCCAAAGCCTCTCTATAAAGCCTTGAAGTTTCAGAGTTGAAGGAGGCGGCTCCTTAACAGTCTTTCAAATCTTTTGTAAACAACAAAGATCAAAGCACAGATAAATGTGGATCCTTTAGTGGAGAGACTTCATCAATTGGACTTGATCGAAGCCATCATCAATAATGTTGTGAGAGAGGGAATCAAGAATCGAAGGGCTCCCTGTCTACCATAACTGCTATTTCCGTGTTGACAATGCTTAAGACGTAGCATCTGATAGCATTTGCTATCGACCTGGCTCAAATTCAGTGAGGCTGAAGCAGGCTTGCCCGTTGTTTGCTGCCAGTGAAAGGCCCTTGTACAAGCGAGGGTATCTTGAGTTTGTGTTTGAAGGAGCATTGGAAGCAAGCTTCTTTACATTGAGAAATCTTCAGTTTCTCATTTGCAGACGATGGCCTTTGATAGATGGGAAAAATGTCTGTCAATTTTCTTTTAGTGGTGTACATGGCATCTACTTGTCAAGTTGTATCTTGGACAGCATAACTTCCAAGGGCCTATGTTATAAATGCAATGAGAAGAACACCATTGGGCATGACAATGTATGCAAGGCAAAGCATATTAATGTATCAATTGTTCTTGAGTTCCATACTCCTCATGGCATTGGAAGAAAGCTTATTACTCATCAACAACTGATGGAAATGCAAAGGTAGCTGACATGCTACAAGTGTAATGAGCATTGGTTACCTCATCATGAGGGTTATTGCAAGAATAAACATTTTGCTACAACCCTTGTCTTGGAAGACTCAATGGAAGATGTATATGTTGGGCAAGGACATAATAGTCATGGGCAACAAGAAGATGATGCCTATGCTGAAAATCAGGCTGAAGATGTGATTGGGGAGCAATGGCAAATTGCTCTAAATGCCATACATGTAATAGATGTAGTTGATGAGCAATCATGTATAGAATAACAACAAGAAGAAAATATTTTTAGTGACCAAGATGAAGAACCAAGAGATGCAGCTGTAAATGAAGAACAAGAGTATGCATATGTCAGTGAGGATCAAGAGGACTATGCATTCAACCAAGAGGATGCATATGACAATGAATCTAATATTGAAGATGAAAGGGCTGAAGAAGATTCAATTGACCAAACAAGCATTGAGGATATGGAATCATTACATGATGACTTTCAGCAGCCTATTGATTATGATGATGATTCAACAGGTTTTCTTCATGATTAGGGGATGATACCTTGGATTATGGAGGTGTTGATGATAATGCTGATGATCTTTCATTCCCATATGATCTAGGGATTTACATGAATGCATCTATGGATTATGGACGAGATTTATCATATCCTTTTGATCTTGGAGGTGATAATAAATTTTATACAAAATACCTCACTTATGAAAGCTTTGATGATGGTTTATCATTTTATTTGGGCGAGGTTAGCAGTGCTTTGATGGATGACAACCATTTTTTGGGGATTCCTTATGATCTGGGTTGATTTTGGGGATGATTTCATGTGTCTTGGAACAAGAGACAACTTGCTGTATAGAAATTTTGTGATGAATTAAATTGCCCTAATGCAATCAAAATATGGGTTTGAGGGTATAGGTTGATGCCTTGGGTTACGTATTTCGTAACTACACCTCAAACATTGAATTTGGACACTTCAACCAGAAGTTATGGGCATTTTTACTTCAGCTACCCTATTCAGCCCTGCTCTCTGTTTCATGACAGTTACTCCTATCTTATGAAGACCATTTATTGAAGATCCGCTTTTGGAGTTTATCATGGATTATGCAGCCTCTACTTTACCTTCTTACATGTTTCCATCCTTGTATTCAATGTAATTTCAGCTTTGAGGACAAAGCTCTTTTAGATTGGGATGGCTTGTAATAAAGCATAAGTCACTTTATTCTAGAGTAGGCTAGGGTTAAGTATAAAAGGTGGAGGTGTAGTAGGTGTAGCATATTTTTGCCATTTTACAAACATTACTTGTTTGATGTCTCAACCTCCCACCATCTAAGAGGGTGAATACTCTTGGCCACTATAGCTTGGGGTGCATACCTTGCTGCATCCTCTCATCATTTGATTCTCAACCAACATTGGTAATATCATTTCTTGCCAAGCCACCTTGGCTATGGATTCTTGGCATTTTATGTCTATTTCTTGTATTTTCAATTTAAAAGATTGCTGTGGAATTTAGCTTTATTACAAATGATGGGTGTTATGTTGTCACAAGTGCATAAATGGGTTGTCCTATCAGACATCTTAATTGTACAACCATACAATCTAATAAGGAAGAAGATAGTATTTTAATTAAGATGTATGCTTTCTAGGTGTTGAATTCTCATATATGTTACCATTTACATGGATATATGTTATCACCTTCATGGAGGACCAAGTTTTGAGTTTAATAGGCAATAAATAATTTGTTTGTGAGTCTATAATTAACATCAAGGAATAGATGGTATATCATGACACATCACCTCATAATGTATTAGCCTCTAATATACCCTAGAGCTGATTAGCCCTCATCACAAGTAGATGAGATTATCAACCCTAAGTAGTTTTCCTAGTAATTCATTGACTTGAGATAAACCCATAATGCATTTGATATATTGATGAGACTACCCTTATCATATGTATTGATAATCTTATACATAAACCCATTACAAAAAAATTTAGGTGAATGAAGTGGCCCCAAATGTAGAAAATAAATCTATGATTCAAGCATCTTAAATACTTTTCCCTCTTTGAATTCAACCATGCCTATAATAATATTCAAGTTTAACACTCTATATGCTACAACGAGTCTACAACGAGTACACATGGTATTCCAATTGCAACTTGTTTGAGATCAAGGTGTCAGGTTTACTCAATGATGTCAAAATTGCACAATGCCATTGAAGATTTGACAACTTAAATGTGTAATAGCTGACTTACAATAATAGTTTTTGGAGAAATAATGTATTTTTGATATCTTGATTTTATGCTAAAATGACACTTATGTGGGATTCTCATGCTCATGATTGAAGGTTTTTGCTCAAAAAATAAAAATCCCCCAAAACTCATGATCTAGAAACTTGAAAGTCATAAGGATTTTCGTAAGAGTATATAGAGAGCCTTGTAGGCCTTAACGTCATGGATAATTGCAAGTCTAAGAAAATATTTACCTATACACCCTACCAAAAGAATGTTGCATGTATGAATACCAAGGGGCACATCAACATCTCGATTTAAGTCTTCTGCATGGTGTTAACCCTAGCTCGAGAGGAAGTAAGTCAAAGAACAAGCAAAGGCGCAAGGACGGCATCTAAGCCTCTAAAATTAAGTTGAAGGAAAATTCACATTTTAAAGTGAAAGGCACCCCAAAATTTTTGTAAAAGAGTGCTAAGCTCCCTCTTGTGCAAATTGTAAAAGGGTAGATGGGCATAAACTAAAGAAGTGGACTGAGAGCGGAATTTAGGTGATGGGAAGTGCTTAAAAATAGCTAAAAATTATGAATATCAAGGGAAAAATATTCAATGTCAAAGGCGGCGGCTCGATCTAGGACGATTTTAAGCGCCAAAGTGCTTTAAAGGCGCCTGAGCGACACTTGTTGATTTTTCATAATTTTTCAGACAGTCGTGCGGGTTGACACAAGCTACTGGCCAATGCAGGATGCCAAGCCAGATGCCCAGGATTTTTCAGAGCTCGATTCCAAGTCCGGACGGGGGAATGGCCAAGAAACCGGTCAAGATACGAAGGGGTGGACAAAATTTGGCCAAATGAGTGGTGACCTTTGGGCATTGGACAACTTATGCCACATGAAATGTGGCATGCAAATCGTGGAGAGAGAGAGATGAAGAAGTCGTGATCAACATGGCGCCGAAAATTGCGCCCCATTGTTGATCAATGGAGATGGCAGTCTGGAAACAACCCCCCACAATGATTATGGGGCTTCATTTCCCTCTGAACCCTGACTCTATCGCCGCCCTTCGCTTGCGCAATGATGCCCTCTTTGAAGATCTCTGATTTCAGTATTTCTCTCTCCTCCCTCTCTCTCTTCTAAAGGCAAGTTCATGTGGGAAGAAGAAGGAAGAAGAAAGAATGATGGAGGCTTGTCCGGCATGGATCGGATTGCTCCACGGGCTGGAAATAGTGATTGGTGATTGTGCTGGACATGAAGTGCTGCTGATTTTCAGATTTGCAGGCATGGACATGAAACCCGAAACACGCAAATAAGCGGTAATTCAAAATTTTCAAAGGAAATTTGAGATTTCATGGCTTTTGATTGATAAAATGTTGTTCATGTGGGCTAAAAATTGTTTATGTTGCTGTTTTCCATGAGTTCTTACTGGTCATAATCAGAAAATCAGAAAAATATGCATCTTGTGGTTCAAAATAATACACTAAAACACGTAAAATATGGAAAATCAAGGGAAAATGATGGTTTTTTGGCATAAAAATGGGGAAGTAAATAGGAACATCAACTAAACTTTCAATTTTGCTGCAAGAAGGAACTAAGGGCCACAGCCCATAACCTATCTTGAATTTTTAGTAATAAAATAATGCAAAAAATAAGGGAAAATACAAGAAAAGGGTGGAAAAACCCTAAAAAATAGGGGAAAAATACATTTTGGGTTTCAAAAAATAAGGATAAATAAGAACAATGCTTGTGAATGTTTGTGGGGACTGAAGTAAGAGGATTTGCCTCAGTTCAACCCCACCTTCTTGTTCTAGTGTGTCTTTTTCCGCTTTTTATACATAAAATGATGGCAAAATGCCCTATAAATCCATACAACAATGCAACATTTGATCGATGGGAGGGTAGGGTAGTTGAAATACGTCTAAATGCCCTATGAGATGATGGAAAATTTGCTGATTTCTATGCATAGCATTTAAGACGGATAATAATTATAAGATAAGAGCCTAGTAGCACGAGGGTTCCCTTGGTGCTAGGTTTGTGCAACGCCGCATAAGATCGGTAGTGGAAAATCATTGAAAGGATGTTTTCCACATGTGCACAATATTGATTTCATAATTGTTTGAGCACTTGAAATCCACACAAATGCATAAATCATGGAAATATTTAAAGGTATCAGAAATCCTGGATGCACAGCAATTGTTTTCATTAGGACATTGACCCACGTTGAGTGAGAGACAGGACACCCTAAGCCATAGGCTAGTCGTGGGGTCTAGGGAAAAGAGAAGTAAGGACAATGGTACATTCCTGTATACGATTAAACGGTACCTTGAGTGGATTTTGTGCGAAATGTTTATATGTAGAGCGACGCATCGAGGGGCCAATCCCCAAGGTGTAGGAGAGTCGCAGAGGGGTGGCGGCACTCAGCCGTTGGAGGACCCCCTATGTCTGTGCTTCGTGCCATTTGGCTATGTGCAAGGGACTCCCTCTGAGGATTAATATTGGGTTAGGATCAGTTGGACTACAACGTATTACAAACGCAATGTTTAGGAAGGCAGAGATTTTGATAGACGCTCCTGGCCGCGAGGCCGAGGGGTTGTCTTGTGCGTAGTGACGAGGTCCGGCTAGTGCACGAGCTAGTGCCGGCCCGTTTTTAGGTCCATCAGTGGTGCGTCTGCCGGGAGTCGCTTAAAAGTGGCGGTCCTCGAATCCTGGTTGTTTAAGGACCAACTAGTAGTTTATGCCAAAGGATACTGAGATTGATCCGTTATTTATTGATAAGCATCGTCTAGCAGAAATACAAAAGCAAGAAAGAGACGAAAGAGCTAGGCGACGTGCTGAAATTTTTAGGAGATATTCCCCTAAGCGTAGCGGTGTTGAACCCTTACGAGGGAGTGGATCTAGTGGTCTTGGGGCCACAAGCAGCAAGTTAGGAGAAGGTGGAAGCTCTAGTGGCCCCCTCCCTGCCATAAGCCAGTCCACGTCAATTGCGGGAGGTGTAACCCCACCGTCCCCTATTCCTAGTGCAAATCCAATCCTCGTCATGGCGCAGCCTATTGCAATTCCAGCAAGAACGACGGATTTGCCGGCTCTAGGTTACCCGCTACCCATTTTTAATGGGCTAGTTGAGGAAGATGCGGAACTCCACATTAGGGAGTTTCAAAAGCTGATGTTTAACTGTCGCATTCAAGAAGAAGGGCATTTAATGATGTTCTTCAATATGACTCTCAAAGGAAGAGCCGCTATATGGTATCATGGTTTAGAAGCCGGGACCATATTGAACATTGACGCATTTTATGGAGCTTTTCGAAGGGAGTTTGCCCCTGAAAGGGGTGGACAATATTGGTTGCGTGTACTCAACGTGACCCGTCAAGAACCACATGAGGATATTCGTGCTTATGCGAAGAAGATAAAAGAGGTTTTCCGTAAGTTGGACACCTCTATCCCTATCCCCGCAGCTGCCCAATTGCAATATTTCCTTCATGGTTTGGACTTTAATATCCAATTGCAGTTGAGTAGTGTCCCCTTGGGGGATATAGATACTGCCATTACACGAGCACAAGAGGTGGAATCCCGACTACAAGCAGCCTATGCTTCTCGAGGCAATTTGAATATGGGTTTAGTATTGGGAAACAATATGGCAATGGCCAATGGTAGTAGTGGCCAAGGGATAGCAATGGCTAACCCTAATGGGAGAGGGAACATGATACAGAATGTGCCTTTATTACCAGCTCCCCCTAGCATGTCGATGCCTACGCGCAGTCAAATGGCTCCAAAATGGTGGAGGCCAGACGGTCAATTCTAACACCATGCCTGTGGTTCAACAACCTGTGCCTAATCGAATTGTTAGGCCGATGGAACGACATGGTAATGACCAAGGCTATGAGTCGAGTTCTTCCAATGTCCTTGGCGAGGTTAAGGACATGATGAAGCATTATACCGACATGATTACGGAGCAGTATCAACAAATAGCCGTTGATGTCAACTTCCTTAAAAAAACAACAAAATTTGATAGGAAGTAGATACCCAGAGGAGGGTGCACCTTCGAGGTTTAGTTGCAAATGGTGTGGCGGGCAACACTATCCAAGAAATTGCCCAAATGTTAAGTGCGACATTTGTGGAAAATCCGGCCATTTAGCAACTACTTACTGGAGTAAGATCAGTTCCCTCCAGCATGGTAGTCGGCAACCAGGGCCTGTTAATCATCGGGCCCAAGGAAATGATTCCCAGCAAGAGGACGGGCCTAAACAAATACTTCAACGACCAAAGACTACAGTGGAGGAGCTACCAAGTGGTAGTGGGGTTAGTTTGATTGAGGCTGTACGCGTTAATGATGCTGAAACCTCTAATTTGCGTGCTGTTCTTACAAGAGGTCAAAAGAGTAGAGAAGCTGACAATGATAAGCCTGTCGACGGAAACCCTAAACAAGGCGACAAAGGAACGCAAGTTTTGGATCCTTCCATGGAAGGGGGACCTTTGAAGCCCGTGGAGAGTAAAGCCGATGTTAAGAAGGATAAAGAACCAAAGAAGAAGGTGAAAGCTAAAAAGGAGGCATTGAAGCCAGTTCAGCGACCTAAAGAGCGGATGGTTTGGCGTAAAAAGCGAGCTCTATCAAACTATCATGAATTCGATTTGGCGAGCTCTCTTTGCGAAGTCAAGCCGGATGTGAATTTTTTACAGCTTATTAAGCTTTCCCCGGGAGTATGCAAGGAGTTTAGAAAGATCCTACGTACCGGGTATATCGTAGAACCTTTGGGTATTGCGCGAGTTGGTGATGACTGGTTTGAGCATGCTGAGAAGCATTGGCCCAAGGGTTGCAGCCTATGTCGATGGGATATTAGTAGATTATGCCATTGTCGACACGGGATCATCTGTTAACATTATGAGTTCTGAACTGATGGAAAGGTTGGGTCTTGCGATCCAGAAAGATACCTCCACAATTCTCAGAATGGCAGATGATAATTTAAGACAGTCGGAAGGCTGCATTACTAAGGTCCATGTCACTGTTGCAAATGTAGAATGCTTGTTGGACTTTAGGGTGATTCGTTTTGCAGACCGTCCAAGTTACCAAGTATTACTCGGACGACCTTGGATCTTGCAAGTGGACTGCCAAGTAGATATACCCGCCGGTCGGCTAATATTCGGCAGAGGTGCCCAGCGTGTGGTGGTTGATGCTTATCCTGAGTCCCCGCAGAGTGAGAGAGCTCCTCTATCTTCTACAGAATTGGAGACATTAGAAGATCTATCTGCCAGTGAGACATCATCGAGTGATGAGTCCAAAGAGGGATCCACCATGGAGGACATCTATCAAATCACTCTGAATGAGCCGATAGAGGGCCAAGAGCGTATAAGAGGTGCAGATGTTATCGAGCTAGACCTTGGTACACTTGATGATTCGCAGCCAATCAAATTAGGTTCTATGCTCAGCACAGCAGAAAGGGAGGACTATGTGGCCTTGATCCAGGAATTCCGTGATATCTTTGCCTGGAGTTATGATGAGTTGAGAGGCATCCCTCCTAGTCTTGCTGCTCATACAATTCCGTTGAAAGAGGGCAGTCGTCCTGTACGGCAGAAAGTAAGGCGTATGCCTTTCGAACTGAGGGATGGCCTGTTTGAAGAGTTACAGAAGCTTCGAAAAGCGGGTTTGATTTTTCCTGTGCAACACACGGAATGGTGTTCGCCGGTTGTGATTAGAAAGAAGAAGAATAATCAAATCCGTTTATGTGTAGACTTTAGGGAGCTGAATAAGCAGACATTTAAGGACTACTACCCGTTGCCATTTATTGACCAGATTTTGGATCAATTAGCGCGTAGGGAGATATATTCGTTTATGGATTGCTTTGCAAGATACAACCAAATGGCAATTGCAAAAGAGGATAAGTTGAAAACAACTTTCATCACTGTATTTGGTACTTTTGCGTACCATGTGATGGCCTTCGGCTTATGCAATGCGCCTGGTTCGTGGCAACGAACAACAGATAAGACATTCGGTGACATATCCCCTGAAGAGTTGAAGGTGTTTATTGATGACTTAGGGGTTGCCACCGTGAGAGGAAGGCAGTTGATCATTTTAAGAAAATGTTTCGAGCGCTGTAGACAATTTTGCATCGCCCTAAACCCACGGAAGTGTGTTATTGGAGTACCTTATGGGCTGTTACTGGGTCATGTGGTCAGTTCGGTAGGAATTGCGATAGACCCCGAGAAGGTTAAAGTTATAGTTGCCATGGGTCCACCACGCACTCCGAAAGAAGTTCATAGCTTTCTGTCTTCGGTTGGTTATTACCGTAGATTCATCAACGCCTTAGCAGAAAGAACATTGCCACTTACGAATTTATTGTCCTTTAGCTGTTCGTTTGTATGGGGTGACCCTTGTAAGGTAGCATTCGAGGATGTGAAACAAGAGCTAGCAAGAGCGCCTGTTTTAAAAACACCTAAAAGAGGTGAGGTGTTCTATATATTTTCAGCAGCCACCATGTATAGTATCAGCTGCTGCTGTTTAGCCCAAATTTGGGAAGAGAAGTGGTACCACCCGATTGCTTTTGCTAGTCGGAAGCTGGGGGTATCCGAAATCAACTATACTTACATGGAGAAATTGTGTCTAGCGATGGTCTTTGGGACCAAGAAATTCAGGCATTATATTCTCTATGAGAAAGTCGTGCTTTATACGAAGGCGGAGGGACTTCGATTATTGATGAATAAGCTACAGCCGCCTGATCGTCTGGCAAAGTGGTTGATCACTTTGCAGGAATTTGATTATGAAATCAAGAGTAAGCCACCAAGGTTGCAAGGCATCGTGGAATGTCTTGTAGACTTTGGGGAGCCGAAAGAATCTGTGGCTGAAGGTAGTGACATGGAGTTGTTATTTAAAATAGATACGGCATCTATTCCCTCCTGGTATGCTGCAATAACGCATTATCTATCAACAAGAGAGGCGGGATCCGAATTATCTAAAGCTGAGAGAAGGAAAATTAAGCAGCAAGCGTTAAAGTTTGCTTTGATCGCAAGTACATTATATCGGCAAGGTTTTGATGATATCTATCGCCGGTGTGTGATGCCTGACGAGGTGCCATTCATTTTGGAAGAGTGCCATGATTCTGCTTGCGGTGGCCATTTTGCTGGACGCCTTACAGCACAAAAGGCTTTAAGAGCAGGTTATTGGTGGCCTGCCATCTTCCAGGATGCGTTTGCGTATGTTAAGAGATGCGATATTTGCCAACGACATGATAATCGAGAGAATAGGAAATGACCACTCACCCCTATTATGGTGATACTTCCATTTGAGAAGTGGGGAATAGACTTTGTGGGTCCTATTACTCCGTCGTCGACTACACAAAAGAGGTATATCATTGTAGCAACTGACTACTTCACAAAGTGGTCAGAAGCACGTGCAACAAGGAAAGATGATGCTAAAGAAACTGCTAGTTTCCTTTTAGAGCAGATCATATGCCGGTTTGGTCCGCCGAAAGAATTAGTGTCGGACCGCGGAACACATTTCCTAAATAAGGTGATTAAAGGTTTGACAGAGATGTGGCAAATCAAGTATAACAAGACAACCCCATATAATCCACAAGCCAATGGGCAAGTTGAAAGCACCAACAAGCAGCTTGTGGGCATCCTGTCCAAAATTGTGTCGGAAAAGAAACGGGATTGGGATAAAAAGTTATACGTGGCTGTGTGGGCCTATAATACGACATTCAAACGAGCCACTGGCCATACCCCATTCAAGTTAGTATATGGGGAGGAGTGTGTCTTGCCTTTAGAAATTGAGCTGCCGACTATTCGGTTTGCCATCAATCATTCTTTGAGCGATGAAGATGCACTTTTTGAGTGCTTGACGACACTGGCACATTTAGATGAGCTTAAGTTGCAGAGCTTATTGCACCAAGAAGTGACAAAGCACCGAATGAAGCAGCTACATGACCTCAAAGCCAAGAAATCCATCTTCAAGAAAGGACAGCTTGTTCTGTATTATGATGCACGACGTGAATTATTTCCAGGCAAGCTAGAGCCTAAATGGGATGGGCCCTATAGGATCGTTAGAATAGGAAAGAATAAATCCACAGTCTTGTTAGCTGACCTTGAGGGGATAGAATTTAAAAATAAGGTTAATCTTAATAAGATTAAACCTTATTACTTCTGATTGCACTAATGATATGACTGCCTTGCAGGTCTAGGCGAGATCGATCAAACATCTGCAAGGAAATCGTGATAGAGGTTGATGGGTCGTCTGATCCCTTATTTAGAACACCCATATTTAGAACAGAAGTATCATCAAGGAAAGCTCATTTGGTGGAGCAAAGGATACAAGGTGATTGAGCAAGAAGGCCGTACATTTATTTGGGAGATCAAGGTCTTCTGCCATCACTGCCTACAAATTTTGACGAGCATCCCTGTTGAATTCAATGATGATGGAGGGATGGAGCCTACAGTCCACCCGTTCAATATGCTGAAATTCGATTACCATAATTACGAGTAGAGTTCAGGATGGCATGATATGTAAACCCTTTATGGACGTACACCTTGTACTTTGATGGGGCGTCCAGGGGTCCATGCAAAAAAGGAAGTGTAGGAGTTGTCATCCGAGACCCCCGACGACGCATTGTCATGAAGTTAGCTGCTTATCTCGGGGCGAATTTTACCAATAATATGGCAGAATACAAAGCCCTGATTATGGGTTTGAATATTGCAAAGAAGGGTGGTATCCGCTAGTTGTTGGTGAAAGGGGACTCGCAGTTGGTTTTAAATCAACTCAATGGGACATACATGGTACGAAACCCCATCCTTTGTATGTACCATCATACTGCCATAGCCTTGCTAGACGAATTCGATAGAGTGTCTTTTCAGCTGATTCCACGGAATTGGAATCAGTTTGCCGATTCTTTGGCTAATTTTGCGTATGAAGAAGACCTCTTCTTTAATTGTGGTCCTTGTCCCGATATACCTATTGATGGTGAGACAGGACCCGGTCGTTTGTGGGGTATGCTTTCTGAACACGCCCTCTTTGGCAGACAATGGTTGGTTTGGGTGATGCAGAGGGTAAGCGAGACTCATCTCCCTTTATTATCTGGGACCCATAGACTGATTAGACGACATGTGATGCGAACACCTCTTGCGATATACATAGGAGGGATAGGTCATAATCTAATGCACCTAGTTTAGGGCTACGAGCCCTGTTTCCCTGGGAATGGTATGCTTTGATGTCTATCATGATTGTTTCTAGGAGGATGCTATGCATAGTCTTGTTTGATTTCATTAGGCCAAGAGGGCCAATTCAGTTTTGTAGTGAAGTGTTTCATTTCATTAGGCCAAGAGGGCCAATTCAGTTTTGTAGTGAAGTGTTTCATTTCATTAGGCCAAGAGGGCCATTTCCCTGTCTAGTGCGGGTTCGTTTAATGGGGGTTTTTGTTTTAAGTGTTGTGCTGGACAGGTTTCGTGGTTTGTGGAATTTGGTGGAGCCTGGAGGAGCCTTTGCTGCAATGGAAGCTCCTTGTGGCCGATCCAGGTGATACCTCTCCTTTACGAGTACCTTTCTTTCATGTTATATGTGTATTTGTACTTGTCGAGGGGACACATTTTTGTTGGGGACCGGCAACCAAGGCATGAAGTCCCAGGTTTAGGCTAAGTATGTTTGAGGGAGGTCGGAGTAGTCATTGCCTCCTGTAAAGACATTGTCAGGCATTGAAAGACCTGTTTTCGAAGGAAGTCCTAGTGGCCCTGTTCTGCTAGCCTGTTAGGCAGCTGTTCTAGGAGTTCTTATTAGTAGTGAGGCAGTTAGAGAAGCCTGCTAGAAGCTAATAATGATGATGGCAAGAAATCCTGAACATCCTAAAAGATGAATATAAATACGAAGGTGTGTAAAAAGGGGTTTTAACCCCTATCACAGAAAAGAAATGCAATGAAATATATAAGCAGTTGATCATTGCCTTGCGAAGGCCTGGTAGGTTTCTGGGGACGAATCAGACCCGGGGCCGATACCTTGTCTTCCTAGGGGTGGCTTCTTGCTGGAAAAAAAATGAATGATGATGACAAAACAAGGAAGGTTGGAGCGAAAATAAAAGTGAGCGCTAGAAAATGATTAAGTATCGCATGCGAGGGCTTGGTAGGTTCTTGGGTGCCGAGATAGGTCCTGAGGCCGATGCCCTGTTCTCCTTCCTTGGGTCACTACTCCTTTTTACATGCTCAAGTATGTTCATCCAATAAAAACCCTAAAAGAAGACATATACTGAAAGAAAATATTCTTTGATCAAGCTATAGGAGTCCTCGCCTTGTAGGAGCTCCTAGTTTTGTTGTCTTTAGTTGGTAAGTAGTGCAGACTACCACTTAGGGCAACCTCTTTGATAGGTTTTTTTGGTTTGGCTGTGTTGGAGCAGCTGATCAGTAACTCACTTCGGATCTTTTATTAGATGATACTCGGCCTACTCCTTGTGGATGTCATGCCTTGGTTCTGTCCAGGGGTAGGGGGAGCATTGTGTTGAGTTTTATTATATATTTGTTTTGTATCAGTTTGATGCTTCTTTGGTTGTTTATGTGCAGATATGTTGGTGGATTCGATGGGCTGAGTCGCTCTATCCCATGGTCGCCAATGAGAGCGGAATTTAGGTGACGGGAAGTGCTTAAAAATAGCTAAAAATTATGAATATCAAGGGAAAAATATTCAATGTCAAAGGCGGCGGCTCGATCTAGGACGATTTTAAGCGCCAAAGTGCTTTAAAGGCGCCCGAGCGACACTTGTTGATTTTTCATAATTTTTCAGTTAGTCGTGCGGGTTGACACGAGCTACTGGCCAATGCGGGATGCCAAGCCGGATGCCCAGGATTTTTCAGAGCTCGATTCCGAGTTCGGACGGGGGAATGGCCAAGAAACCGGTCAAGATACAAAGGGGTGGACAAAATTTGGCCAAATGAGTGGTGACCTTTGGGCATTGGACAACTTATGCCACATGAAATGTGGCATGCAAATCGTGGAGAGAGAGAGATGAAGCAGTCGTGATCAACATGGCGCCGAAAATTGCGCCCCATTGTTGATCAATGGAGATGGCAATCTGCAAACAACCCCCCACAATGATTATGGGGCTTCATTTCCCTCTGAACCCTGACTCTATCGCCGCCCTTCGCTCGCGCAATGATGCCCTCTTTGAAGATCTCTGATTTCAGTCTTTCTCTCTACTCCCTCTCTCTCTTCTAAAGGCAAGTTCATGTGGGAAGAAGAAGGAAGAAGAAAGAATGATGGAGGCTTGTCCGGCATGGATCGGATTGCTCCACGGGCTGGAAATAGTGATTGGTGATTGTGCTGGACATGAAGTGTTGCTGATTTTTAGATTTGCAGCCATGGACATGAAACTCGAAACACGCAAATAAGCGGTAATTCAAAATTTTCAAAGGAAATTTGAGATTTCATGGCTTTTGATTGATAAAATGTTGTTCATGTGGGCTAAAAATTGTTTATGTTGCTGTTTTCCATGAGTTCTTACTGGTCATAATCAGAAAATCAGAAAAATATGCATCTTGTGGTTCAAAATAATACACTAAAACACGTAAAATATGGAAAATCAAGGGAAAATGATGGTTTTTTGGCATAAAAATGGGGAAGTAAATAGGAACATCAACTAAAATTTCAATTTTGCTGCAAGAAGGAACTAAGGGCCACAGCCCATAACCTATCTTGAATTTTTAGTAATAAAATAATGCAAAAAATAAGGGAAAATACAAGAAAAGGGTGGAAAAACCCTAAAAAATAGGGAAAAAATACATTTTGGGTTTCAGAAAATAAGGATAAATAAGAACAATGTTTGTGAATGTTTGTGGGGACTGAAGCATGAGGATTTGCCTCAGTTCAACCCCACCTTCTTGTTCTAGTGTGTCTTTTTCCGCTTTTTATACATAAAATGATGGCAAAATGCCCTATAAATCCATACAACAATGCAACATTTGATCGATGGGAGGGTAGGGTAGTTGAAATACGTCTAAATGCCGTGTGAGATGATGGAAACGTTGCTGATTTCTATGCATAGCATTTAAGACGGATAATAATTATAAGATAAGAGCCTAGTAGCACGAGGGTTCCCTTAGTGCTAGGTTTGTGCAACGCCGCATAAGATCGGTAGTGGAAAATCATTGAAAGGATGTTTTCCACATGTGCACAATATTGATTTCATAATTGTTTGAGCACTTGACATCCACACAAATGCATAAATCATGGAAATATTTAAAGGTATCAGAAATCCTGGATGCACAGCAATTGTTTTCATTAGGACATTGACCCACGTTGAGTGAGAGACAGGACACCCTAAGCCATAGGCTAGTCGTGGGGTCTAGGGAAAAGAGAAGTAAGGACAATGGTACATTCCTGTATACGATTAAACGGTACCTTGAGTGGATTTTGTGCGAAATGTTTATATGTAGAGCGACGCATCGAGGGGCCAATCCCCAAGGTGTAGGAGAGTCGCAGAGGGGTGGCGGCACTCAGCCGTTGGAGGACCCCCTATGTCTGTGCTTCGTGCCATTTGGCTATGTGCAAGGGACTCCCTCTGAGGAGTAATATTGGGTTAGGATCAGTTGGACTACAACGTATTACAAACGCAATGTTTAGGAAGGCAGAGATTTTGATAGACGCTCTTGGCCGCGAGGCCGAGGGGTTGTCTTGTGCGTAATGACGAGGTCCGGCTAGTGCACGAGCCAGTGCCGGCCCGTTTTTAGGTCCATCATGGACCAAGTAGAAGGGAATGGAAAAAAGGACCTTGCCACAATGGTCGGTCATGTAAAAAAGAGGATGGGTGCCCATGGAAATTTAGGGCATGTATATAAAGTTCAAAAAGTGAATGAGAGCTCATTCTTGGGTGTGTGGCAACAAGAGTCTCTTCTTCCTCTCTTCTCCTCTCCTCTTGCTTACTTGTGTGTGCTTGAGAGAGGGAGTGTGAGAGTGTGAGGGAGTGAGTGTGTGAGGGTGAGGGGTCAAGGAGGTGAAGCTCTCCACCATCTCCTCTCTGCTTCTTCTCTTCTCTTCTCTTCTCTTGTCTCGCGCGCAGCTATGAAGGATGGAGCTTGGAGGTGGAGGCTTGAGGATGCTTGATCTCACATCAAGAATCATGGAGCTATCGGTGTGCTTGAGGGACGAGGTGACTCATTCAGGCATTGAGGTAAGCTCGCTACACTTATAGAGAGGGATAGTGCATCGGTTATCTGAGAGGTAGCCATTAGTTCTCGCTTGAAATGCTTAAATGAATAAGCAACCAGTGGGTCTTATCGGTTGAGCGTGAGCTCCTAACATTTTAGTTTAGTTTTCGCGACCAAGAAATTCAAGCTTGAGCACTTGCACGCTTCAAATTGAGCACCAAAGTAAGGGTTTCATCCTCGAACCAAAGCTTGAGATAGCTAGGAAGTTTGGGGTTTTTGATCTTCACAACAAGTAAGTATTTTGGTTATTTTGATAGTTGGATGAATAGGAGAGTAGGAGAAATCAGTTCAGTACTTTGCTTTCAAATCTTGTTGCATTTAGAGTGGGTTAAGGTTAAGAGATTGGTTGGAAAAGCGTAGGGTTTTCTGCTATAAAACAATCCTGAACAAGGCACAAATCAAGAAAAATGGGAAGAAAGAGTGCTCAAGGGGATTAAGGTCGATGAGTGAGGGAGCTAGAGTGGAAAGAACTTTGTTGGGAAGGGGTTTAATAGCCAAGAGGCCAAGGGAGAGCTCATTTGAAACCCTGGTTGAGAGAGAGAGAGAGAGAGAGAGAGAGAGAGAGAGAGAGAGAGAGAGAGAGAGAGAGAGAGAGAGAGAGAGAGAGAGAGAGAGAGAGAGAGAGCCCCATTGCGTGGATGGACTTTGATATTGCCACTGACAAGTTTGTTACCCACTACAAGTATACCCACACCTTCTCCTTCATGCATGGATAGGATTTGGAAGTGCTTGGCAAGTGTGAAACTTAGAATCACTCGACACCACAATTTTTTTGTCATCTAAAAAAACGCACCCCATTTGGCCTATTCGAATCGCTCAACACTAGGGTAAGTCGCTAGAATCGGCCCTTGGCCCACTTGTCCTCGGCCATTCGGCCCATCCGAGTCATCTTGGTACATTTGGACATATAGTTACTTGGCCCGTCCGAGTCATCCACTCAGCTAGACTAGGTACTCCTCGACCCAAAACTTGGTCCTCGACCGCTCGATCCATGTGAGTCAGTCACTCGGCCCCTGCAATTTGGACCTCTTGGGCTGATTTGATTTTTTCCAAAAATTTTAAAATTTGGACTAGACCCACCTAGACACCGACTGTGCAAACCTTTGAAAGCCACATAGATACTTGAAATACGTTTCTGACGCAAGGAATAGAGGAACCAGTGAAATGCAGACGTAAAGCTGATGCTAATGAGCTATCTAGAAACCTAGCCTGTTATAGCATCAAGCGGAGTCATTGACCCCAATTGAGTGGGAGGTGCAGCCAAAACCCTATAAATCGGTGAGGACGGCCAAAAGTTGGGAACATACAAGCCTATCAAGACAAACCCATAAGAGAGAGTGTAAGAGCCACTTAGACACTTTGTTTTCTCGAAACACATTTAAGAAAAGCTAAAAGCTTGATTGCACACAATGCACAGAAAAGAAGAGACACACATATGCGTATAGTGAGGGTAAGTTGAGGACTGTTTGTAACTAACAAGGAACCCACCATTAAGAGAAGATTCCAAGACGTAGGTGGGTGATTGAATCCCCAAAAAGTAGGACCAAGTGAAGGACACAACTGAAAAGTCAGATGCAGTAGGGACTAACACTATTGGGGAAGTGGATCTACTCGACCTCATTAACCTGGTTGAAAACTTGGCGGAACAGGAAGTCTTAGACATGGAAGAGGGCAACTCAGGCCATAGAAGCAATAAAGAAATTGACTTGGGAAACTTTCCTAAGGCAATCCAGCAATTAGTGAGCAAATATGATGCTCAAACCCGGTTGGAACACCATGGTCAGCCTACAGAGGACGTCATAGTAGATCTTGAGGAGGAGAGGAAGCTAGCACACAAGGCTCTGCAAGGCATAGTAGCATACAACCATGATTAACAAACTAGGAGCTTATGCCAGAACATGGAAATGCAAGAGATCTAGAGAGTGCTAGCCCTAGTAGGCAAAAATCAGACAGAGAGCAAGAGAGCCCTAGAAGGAGGCCTCATGTTGAGCAAGATTCTGATGACAAAGTGGCTGCTAGATAACATATTAGCAGAGCAAAGCGTTCTAGCATTAGCAACATCGCTATTGGTAGGGTTAGGAGTCAACCAAGGCTCCAAGAGAATATTAAAAATTCCTATGGTAGCAAAGTAGCTAGACAAATACCAAGCAAACAATGACCCATACAGCTTTGTGGAGTTGTTCGAGTAGGTCTGCAAGGCCAACGGCCACATTGATCCCACTCAATGCTCACAAGCTTTTGGTATATGCTTGGGTGATAAGGGTTGGACTTTTGGTACATGAGTCTAGATGCTGCGGAGCGTGCCAATTTCAATGGCCTGAAAAGTCTCTTCATTAAGAGATTTTTTAAACCTGGATACTTCGATAACCTGCTAGTGCGACTTATGAACGTCAAGCAGAGAGAGAAAGAGGACGTCCAAGATTATGTGACCCATGTGAGGAGCCTCTTCAAGAGGATCCCTATTGGTGAGAGACGAACTGAAAGAGCGGTGTCCACGGTATTCATTAACAGAATACGAAGTGAAGAGCTCTACAAAGCCTTGGCTGACAACTTGAGCTTGTAGCAGTGAGACACATTGACAAGGGTCTTTGAAGAAGCTATGAGTGAACGACCAACTCAAGGAGAGAAGCTCTAGGTGCTCAAATAGAAAAGAGTCTAGTGCTAGGAATTCCAAGAGGGCCTCAACATCGAGTGAGGCCCAAGTGCTTAGGATAAAGGGAAGGGCACTGATTCATGACAATAGCTAGTAGAGATGAAGATAGAAATAGCCAAATTGCAGGAGATGATGAGATGACTGATGCCCCAACATGTCCAATGCATGAATTGTGGTGAAAAACACATGGCCGTCGAGTGTCAGGACCCTAGGTCACGACCTTGCACTAATTGCGGTAGGTTCAACCATGACGCCATGCATTGTCAACTGCCTTGGAGACTCCCATACTTGCAGCCTTACGGTCAACCATACCTTGAGAAAAAGTTGCCAAACTTCTTGATGGGACCTGAAATGGGCCGGCACTAGCTATGGCACTAGCCGGACCTCATGCTCATGACACACAAACACCCTCACGACCTCGCGGACCAGGAGCGTCAATCTAATGCTAAAGGAAAAACTACCCTAAAGCTTAATTCATGTGTTTATAGTTTATAGTCCAACGGTTCCCTTAAGCTCCCCAAAGGGAGAACCCTTACACATTGGCAATGCCACGATCACACACATATGGAGGCAACCTCTCGGTAGAAACACCGCGGCCCCACTGCAGCTCTCCTACATCGTAGGGATTGGCCCTTTGATGCGCTGCTAAACATATAACACAAACGAACACAAACTTCTATCTTTTATATTTCTCGTATTTTCAGGAGATATACCATGTGTCCTCACTTAACAGTCCCTTAGAAAATCGACCCTCTATCCTATGGCAAGGGATAACCTCACACTCTCAATCGTGGGTCAAATTCCTAAGAAAACAATTGCTATGCAGTCCAGGAGCTTTTCCTTTGATACCATGAACCATGCATAGTGCATAATGTGAATGGTTTAGTGCACAAACAACAGAATATCAGCATTGTGCATCGTGCGAAACCAATCTTTTCATGATTTCCATACTAGCGTTTATGTATTGAAACGGGGAGAGACATTAAGCCTTATCTCATGTTGCCTTTTCCTTTATTTTAAAACAACATCCTAGAGGCATGATGCAACACATAAATTAGATTTAAATTTATATTTTGATGCTCAAACTCCCCTCTCAACCTATCGTTTAATGTTTTGCAATCGTTGATAGGTGAAAGAGTCATTTTATGTGTATTTCTTTTTAGAGAAAGCGATAAACACGGACGAAACCATAGAAACGAGGGTAAACCGAGGCCAACCTCATGCTCTACCTTCATTATACATTGCACAAACACTTATGTGATTTTCTGAAATTTTCCTTTTATCGTTTCCTAATTTTCTCCCATTTAAAACCCATTTTCACCATTTTTTGGTATTTTTCCTCTATTTTCTTCAATAAAAAACGACTAGAAATTAATATTGATTATGGGCTGTGGCCCTTAGGTTTCTTGACAACAAAATTTTAGGTTTTGTTGATGTTATATCTCATACTTCCCCTTTATTTCGCAAAAAACCCCCATTTTACCCCTTAAACGCGTGTTTTACGGGTTTTATAACACTAATTTCAGCCATATCACTTATGATTTTCTGATTTTCAGAGCATAAACTGATAAAACTAATAGCAAACAACATCATAATGCATAATCAGCCCATGATAACAATATTTCATCAACCAAATAGCATAAAAACTCATTTTTTCTTCATAAAAATTGAATTACCGCTTAGGCTTTGTGTCTTGGGATCTCGGTTTTGCTACGGGACTATGGGTCAATCCACATTCAATGTCCAACATCTTCAAAATCAGCAATCTTCATGTCTTCATCCACCGGAAGCAATTCGGTTCCAACCGTACAAGCTTTCCTCCACCATTCTTCATCTTCCTCTTGCACACAAGAACATCCCCTTAGGGGAGAGAGAGGGAGGAGAGAGAAAGACTAGAATCAGAATTCTCCATCCAGGCCACCATTCGACGAGTGAAAGCAAGCGATATGTTCAACAGACAGAAGGTAGTCAAGCCCCAATGTCCATTGGGTGGGTTGTATTCAGGCTGGCATCATGATCATCAAGATTGGGGGCGCAAAAATCGGCGCCAGACAGGCCACGCTTCTTCATTTTTCTCTCCACGATTTTGCATGAAAGTTTCATGTTACATTAAAATTTGGGGGTCCCAAAGGTCACCACCCACTTGGCCCAAGTTTTGTCCACCCCTTCGCATCTTGACCGGTTTCTTGGCCATTTCCCCGTCCGGGCTCCAAATCAAGCTCTGAAAAATCCTAGGCGTTCATCTTGACATCCCGCATTGGCTGGCAACTCCTGACAACCCGCATGGTAGTCTGAAAAATTATCAAAAATCAACAAGTGTCACTCGGGCGCCTTTTAAAAGTCGTATTTCACTTGGTGCTTAAAATTGTCCTAGTTGGAGCCGCCGCCTTCGATGTTGAATATTTTTTCCCTAAATTCTAGTTTTTTTGGAAAATTTTAGGCACATCCTAAGCTCAAAACTCCGCTCTCATCGGCGACCACGGGATAGGGTGGCTCAGCCCGTCGAATCCCATAACAGATCTGCACAAAATAACCAAAGGAAGCATCAAGCTGATACAAAATAGATATATACTAAACACAACACAATGCTCACCCTACCCCCTGACAAAACCAAGGCATGACATCCACAAGGAGTAGGCCTAGCATAATCTAATAGAAGGTCTGAAGCTAGTCACTAACCGACTGCTCCAACACGGCCAAACCACAAAAAACTATCAAAGAGGTCGCCCTAAGTGGTGGTCTGAGCTACCTACCGTACTAAGGACAACACAACCAGGAGCTCCTACTAGGCGAGGACTCCTATAGCCTGATCAAGAAGTATTTGCTTTCAGCACATTTCTTCCTTTAGGTTTTTATTTTCCCCATACTCGGGTATGTAAAAAGAAGGGAGGTGAGTGTAGTGACCCAAGGAGAACATGGCATCGGCCTCAGGACCTGTCTCGGTACCCAAGAACCTACCAAGCCCTCGCAAGGTGACACTTAATCATTTTCTAACGCTCACTTTTATTTTCGCTCCAACCTTCCTTAATTTCTTCTTTTCCAGCAAGATGCCACCCCTAGGAAGACAAGGCATCGGCCTCGGGTGGACTCGTCCCCAGGAACCTGCCAGGCCTTCGCTAGGCGATGATCAACTGCTTATAAATTTTCATTTCTTTTCTTTTCTATTTTTATAGGGGGTTAGAACCCATTTTTACACACCTTTGTATATATGCATTGTCTATTAGGATATTCAGGGTTTCTCTTCCTTTATCATCATTATTTTTCTTCTGGCAGGCTTCTCTAACTACCTCACAACTAATAAGAACTCCTAGAACGGCTGCCTAGCAGGCTAGCAGAACAGGGTCACCTAGGACTGCCTTCTAAAACAGGTCTTTTGATGTCTAGTAATGTCTTTACAGGAGGCAACGACTACTCAAACCTCCCTCGGACATACCTTACCTAAACCTAGGACTTCATGCCTTGATCGCCAGTCCCCAACAAGAAAAGAAAATCCCTTACAAGCACACAGACACATATAGCATAAAAAAACACGGTACTCATAAAGGAGAGATATCACCTGGATAGGGCCATGAGAAGCTTCCGTGCAACAAAAGGCTCCTTCCAAGCTCTTCTTCTAAACCTGTCTAGCACAAAACTAAAACAAGAAACCATTAACCGACCTGTACTAAACAGATGACTGACCCTCTTGGCCTAATGAAATAAAGCACTTCACTACAAAACTTGATCAACCCTCTTGGCCTAATGAAATAAAACAGAATAGCACTTATACATCCCTCCCTGAAATAATACAAATATACAATAACATACCCCTTTCCAAGGAGGAAAAACACAGGGCTTGTAGCCCTAAACTAAATGCATAAGGTAATGACCCATCCCTCTTGCATATACAACAAGAGGCGTATGCATAACATGTTGTCTAATCAGTCTATGGGTCCAGGATAATAACGGTAGATTGGTCTCGGCTACTCTTTGCATCATCCATATTAACCATCGTCTGCCATATATTGCATGCTTTGATAACATTCCCCACAAGCGACCGGGTCCTATTTCATCACTGATCACAATATCCAAACTAGGGCTACAATTGAAGAAAAGGTCTTCTTCATAAGCAAGATTTGCTAGTGAATCTGCAAACTGATTCCAGTAACGTGGAATCAGCTGAAAAGACACTCTCTCAAACTCCTCAAGTAGGGTCATGGCATTTTGATGATACATACAAAGAATGAGATTCCGCACTGTGTATGTCCCCTCTAACTGATTCAGGATCAACTGGGAATCCCCTTTTACTAACAACCGACGAATACCACCTTGTTTGGCAATATGCAGTCCCATAATGAAGGCTTTATACTCCGCCATATTGTTAGTGAATCCTACCCCCAGATAAGCAGCTAACTTCATCGTAAGTCTACGTTGGGGGTCTCGGATTACTACTCCAACACTCCCTTTTTTATTAGGGCCCTTGGACGCTCCGTCAAAATATAATGTGTACATCCACAATGGGTTTACACCGCCTGCCATCACGAACTCCTCTATTCGTAGCTATGATAGTCAAAGTTTAACATGTTGAGAGAGTGAACTGACGGATCCATCCCACCTTCTTCATTGAACTCAATAGGGATACTTGTCAACAGCCGTAAGCAGTGATGGCAGAAGACTTTGATCTCCCACACAAAGGTTCCATCTTCTTGCTCAATCACTTTGTATCCTTTGCTCCACCAGATAAGTTTCTCCTGATGGTATCTTTGCTCCAGATATGGGTGCTCCAAATAAAGAATTAACCGCCCCATCAACCGGCTTTAAGCTCTTTTGCAGGTCTCAAATCATCCCCAGCATGGACCTGCAATGCATTTTCCTGTATTAGCATACTAAAAAATAATAAGGTTTAATATTATTAAGATTAACCTTATTTTTAAACTCTACTCCCTGTAGATCAGCTAGTACAGCCGTAGACCTATTTTTACCTATCCTAACAACCTTGTAGGGGCCATCCCATTTAGGTTCCAACTTCCTTGGAAATAGCTCCCTATGCGCATCATAGTATAGGACTAATTACCCTTTTTTAAAGATATACTTCTTCACTCTAAGGTCGTGCAACTGCTTCATCCGACGTTTGGCTACCTCCTGGTGTAATAAGCTCTGCAGTTTTAGCTCATCTAGATGGGCTATGGTCGTAAAACATTCAAAAAGGGAATCCTCATCTCCAAAGAGTGGTTAATTGCAAACCGTATGGTTGGCAACTCAATTTTGAGGGGTAATACACACTCTTCCCCATAAACTAATTTAAATGGAGTATTGCCGGTAGCTCGCTTGAATGTTGTATTGTACGCCCATATTGCCACATACAACTTCATGTCCCAGTCTCGTTTCTTCTCAGAGACTATTTTAGACAAGATACCCACAAGCTACTTAGTAGTACTTTTGACTTCTCCATTTGCTTGCAGATTATAGGGGGTCATTTTATTGTGCTTGATTTGCCAAGCCTCAGTCAAGCTTTTTATCACTTTATTCAAAAAATGGGTTCCACGGTCCAACACTAATTCCTTCAGGAAACCGAAACGGCAGATAATCTGCTCTAAAAGGAAACTTGAAGTCTCTTTGGCATTGTCCTGCCTCGTCGCCTGCGCTTCTGACCATTTTGTAAAACAATCAGTTGCTACTATAATGTACCTCTTCTAAGTAGTAGACGACGGGGTGATAGGACCCACAAAATCAATGCCCCACTTCTCAAATGGAAGGATAGCCATGATAGGCATAAGTGGGCATTTCCTATTCTCTCTACTGTCATGTCTTTGACAAGTATCACATCTCTTAACATACTCAAAAGAATCTTGGAAGATGGACGGCCACCAATATCCAGCTCGTAAGGCTTTCTGCGTCATCAACCGTCCAGCAAAGTGCCCTCCACATGCAGAGTCATGGCACTCTTCCAAGATGAAAGGAACCTCGTCAGGCATCACAGATCAGCGATAGATATCATCAACACCCTACTGATATAGTGTTCTTGCGATCAAGGAAAACTTCAAAGCCTGTTGCCTAATTTTCCTCTTTTCTGATTTTGACAAACCAGCTCCAGTCTCTCCTGTTGATAGATAATGCGTAATAGCAGCATACCAAGATGGAATAGAAGTTGTATCAATTTTAAACATTTATTCAATATCACTTTCTTCAGCCAAAATCTCTTTCGGCTCCCTGAAATCCACAAGGCATTCCACAATACCCTGCAACCTCGGTGGCTTACTCTTAATCTCATAATCGAACTCCTGCAAAGTGATTAACCACTTTGCCAGACGATCAGGCGGTTGCAGCTTGTTCTTAAGCAATCTAAGCCCTTCTGCCTTCGTATAGAAAACTACCTTCTCATAGAGGATGTAGTGCCTGAATTTTTTAGTCCCAAAGACCATCGCAAGACACAACTTCTCCATGTAGGTATAGTTGATCTCTGAAATGCCCAATTTCCAACTAGCAAAAGCTATCGGATAATACCACTTGTCCTCCCAAATTTGGGCCAAATAGCAGCTAATACTATGCATGGTGGCTGCTGAAAATATATAAAACACCTCGCCTCTTTTAGGTGCTTTTAAAATGGGTGCTTTTACTAACTCCTGTTTCACATCCTCGAAAGCTACCTTACAAGGGTCGCTCCATTCAAATAGATAGCTAAAGGATAATAAATTTGTTAATGGCAACGTCCTTTCTGCTAAGGCATTTATAAACCTTTGATAGTACCCTATCGATGTCAGAAAGCTATGTATCTCTTTCGGAGTGCGTGGTGGACTCATAGCGACTATAACCTTGATCTTTTCAGGGTCAGTTGTGATTCCTACTGAACTGACAACATGGCCTAGCAATAGCCCATAAGGCACTCCAAAGACACACTTCCGTGGGTTAAGAGCGATGCAAAATTGTCTGCAATGCTCAAAGCATTTTCTTAAGATAATCAACATCCTTTCCCTTACAGTGGCTGCCCCCAGGTCATCAATAAACACTTTCAACTCATTTGGGGAGATGTCACCAAAGGTCTTGTTTGCTGTTCGTTGCCATGATCCCGGTGCATTGCGCAAACCAAAGGCCATCACATGGTATGCAAAAGTACCAAAGACAGTAATAAAAATATATTCGTTTGGTACCAAACGAATATATTTCCCTACCAAAGGTCTTGTCTTCTTCTTGATGACAACTGGTGAACACCATTCTATGTGCTGAACAGGGAAGATTAACCCAGCTTTCCGTAACTTCTGTAACTCCTCAAACAGCCTGTCCCTTAATTCAAAAGGCATACGCCTTACCTTCTGACGCATAGGATGACTGCCTTCTTTTACAGGAATAGTATGAACAGCCAGGCTGGGAGGAATGCCTCTCAGCTCATCATAACTCCAAGCAAAGATGTCACGGAATTCTTGAATCAAGGACACATAGTCCTCCCTTTTTGCTGAACTGAGCATGGAACCTAATTTAATTGGCCGCGAATCATTCGGCGTGCCAAGGTCTAACTCAATCACATCCGCGTCTCTTATCTTGTCTTGCGGCTCTATCGGCTCATTTAGAGTTATCTGATAAATATCCTCTATAGTGGACCCCTCTTTAGATTCATCACTGGATGATGTCTCACTACCAGATGGATCGTTTGCTGTCTCTCATTCAGTAGAGGATAAAGGAGCCCTCTCACTCTGAGGAGACTCAGGGTAAGCATCGACTATTACTCGATTAGCACGTCTACCTAGAAGCACTCGACCGACAGGTATATCGACTTGACAGTCCATTCATAAGATCCAAGGCCTACCTAGCAAGACTCGATAACTAGGACGCCCTGCAAATCTTATCACCCTAAAGTCCAAGAAGCATTCTACACTTGCAACTGTAACATGGACCTTAGTAATGCAACCTTCTGGTTGTCTTAGACTATCATCAGCCATTCTCAGAAGGGTGGAGTTGTCCTTTTGGATACCTAGACCCAACCTCTCCATCAACTCTGAACTCATGATATTGAGATGGAGGATCCAATGTCTACAATAGCATGCTCCACCAATATCGCATCCACATAAGCTAGAACCCTAGGGCAATTCTTTTCAACATGATCAAACCAATCTTCCCCTACTCGTGCTTTGCCCAAAGGTTCTACAATATACCCAATATGTAGGATCTTCTTAAATTCCTTGCGTACTCTTGGAGATAATTTAATCAACTGTAGAAGGTTCACATCTAGTTTGACTTCGCAAAGAGAAGTTGCTAAATCAAAGTCATGATAGGTAGCCAAAGCTCTCTTTTCTCGCCAAACCATTCTTTCTTTTGGTCTCGTGACCGGCTTTGGTGCTTCTTTTTTAGCTCTTACCTTCTTTCTTGGCACTTCCTCATCCTTCTTAGGATCAACTTTTTTGTCAACCGACCTTAGATGTCCACCTTCCATGCTAGGACTCTGGACTTGTATCCCCTTATCCCCTTGCTTAGGGTTTCCCTCAACCGGTTTTTCCTTATCTTTGTCAACCTCTTTAGCCTTTTGGCCTCTTGTCATGGCCCTTAGGTTAGAGGTTTCAGCGTCATTGACTCGTACAGCCTCAATAAGGCTGACTCCATTGCCTTGTGGCAACTCTTCTATAGTGGTCTTTCCCCTTTGCAATATTCGTCTTGGTACATCATTTTGCTGCAGGTTATTTCCTTGCGCTCTATGATTCACGGGACCTAGTTGTTTACTCCCTTGTTGAAGGAAACTAATCTTACTCCAACAGGTAGCAGCTAAGTGGCCCGACTTCCCACAAATATCACATTTAACATTTGGACAGTTTCTAGGGAAATGTTGTCCACCACACCACTTACAGTTGAATCTTGAGGGTCCACACCCTCTTCAGGGCATCGACTCCCTATCAGATTCTGCTACTTCTTCAAGAAATTAATGTCGACAGCTATTTGTCGATATTGTTCGGAAATCATGTCGGTATAATGCTTCATCATATCCTTAACTTCGCCAAGGACATTAGATGCACTCGACTCATAGTCTCGATCATCTACCTGTTGTTCCATTGGCCTAACAATCTGATTTGGCATTGGTTGTTGACTCACAGGAACAACATTAGGGTTCAAAACTTGGCCTCCAACAGTTGGTGAAGCCAACTGACTTGTCATAGGCATAGTCACACTGCGAGGAGCTGGCAGCAAAGGTACATTCTGAACCATGCTTCCTCTCCCATTAGGGTTAGTCATAGGCATCCCTTGACTTCCATTTGTCAATGGTAGATTGCCTCTAGGTACTAAACCCGCATTAACATTCATTCAAGAGGAGTAGGCCGTTTGTAATCACGCTTCTAATCCCTCTGCCTGTGTAATAGCGGTGTCTATATTAGCCAAAGCCACACTGCTCAATTGCACTTGAATATTGAAATCCAATCCATGCAAGAAGTATTGCAATTGGGCAGCTAGCGGAATAGGAATGTAAGTTTGTAACTTACGAAATACTTCCTTAAGCTTCTTGGCATAGGCTTTCACATTCTCTTGGGGGTCTTGGCGTGTTACATTCAAGACACAGAACCAATATTGGCCACCTCTTTTAGGGGCATATTCTCCTTGACAAGCTGTATAAAATTGATCGATTGTGGTTATGGTTCCAGACTCTATGCTGTGATACCATACCACAGCCCTTCCTTTTAACGTCATATTAAAGAACATCATGAGATGTCCCTCATCTTGGATGCGATAATTGAACATCAATCTTTGGAATTCACAAATGTGAAATTCTGCATCCTCTTCAGATAACCCATTAAAAATGGGCAAAGGAACTCCTAAAGCTGGTAAATCCGGCGTCCCTGCAGGAATTGCAATGGGTTGTGCCATGGCGATAATCGGATTAGCAATGGGAGTTTGAACTGACGGAATCACACTCCCACTTGAAGTGGGTAGACTTGGTGGAAGAGAGGAAAAACTTACGCTTCCTCTTGCACCTAAAGGACTATGTGGAGTAGTTGGGTTACTAAGACCACCACCTCTTATGCGTATCGGGCTACTCCTTTGAGGAGAATAATGACTTACAATCTCTAACCACCGTCTAGCCCTCTCAACACGTTTTGCTTTTTGTATTTCGGCTTGATGGTCCTTGTCAGAGGACATAAACCAACTTTCTTTTGGTCTCTAGAAACCCTAGATTCGAGAACCACCACTTATTGGTAGCTCTCGGTAGACGCACCACTGATGGGACCTGAAATGGGCCGGCATTGGCTATGGCACTAGCCAGACCTCATGCTCATGACACACAAACACCCTCACGGCCTCACGGACCAGGAGCGTCAATCTAATGCTAAAGGACAAACTGCCCTAAAGCTTAATTCATGCGTTTATAGTTTATAGTCCAACCGTTCCCTTAAGTTCCCCAAAGGGAGAACCCTTACACATTGGCAATGCCACGATCACACACATATGGAGGCAACCTCTCGGTAGAAACACTGCGGCCCCACTACAGCTCTCTTATATCGCAGGGATTGGCCCTTTGATGCACTGCTAAACATATAACACAAACGAACAAAAACTTCTCTCTTTTATATTTCTCGTATTTCCAGGAGATATACCATGTGTCCTCACTTAATAGTCTCTTAGGAAATCGACCCTCTATCCTACGGCAAGGGATAACCTCACACTCTCAATCGTGGGTCAAATTCCTAAGAAAACAATTGCTATGCAGTCCAGGAGCTTTTTCTTTGATACCATGAACCATGCATAGTGCATAATGTGAATGGTTTAGTGTACAAACAACAGAAAATCAGCATTTTTTGGAATTTTCCTTTTATCATTTCCTAATTTTCTCCCATTTAAAACTCATTTTTCATCATTTTTTGGTATTTTCCCTCTATTTTCTTCAATAAAAAATGACTAGAAATTAAGATTGATTATGGACTATGGCCCTTAGGTTTCTTGACAGCAAAATTTCAGGTTTTGTTGATGTTATATCTCATACTTCCCCTTTATTTTGCAAAAAACCCCCATTTTACCCCTTAAACGCATGTTTTACGGGTTTTATAACACTAATTTCAGCCATATCACTGATGATTTTCTAATTTTCAGAGCATAAATTGATAAAAATCATAGTAGAAAACATCATAATGCATAATCAACCCATGGGAATAATATTTCATCAACCAAATAGCATAAAAACTCATTTTTTCTTCATAAAAAATGAATTACCGCTTAGGCTTTGTGTCTCAGGATCTCAGTTTTGTTACGGGACTGCGTGTCAGCCCACATTCAATGTCCAGTATCTTCAAAATCAAAAATCTTCATGTCTTCATCCACCCAGAAGCAATCCGGTTCTAACTGGACAAGCTTTCCTTCACCATTCTTCATCTTCCTCTTGCACAAGAACAACCCCTTAGGGGAGAGAGAGGGAGGAGAGAGAAAGACTAGAATCAGAATTCTCCATCCAGGCCACCATTCAACGAGAAAAAGCAAGCGATATGCTCAGCAGATAGAAGGTAGTCAAGCCCCAATGTCCATTGGGTGGGTTGTATTCAGGCTGGCATCATGATCATCAAGATTGGGGGTGCAAAAATCGGCGCCAGACAGGCCACGCTTCTTCATTTTTCTCTCCATGATTTTGCATGAAAGTTTCATGTTACATTAAAATTTGGGGTTCCCAAAGGTCACCACCCACTTGGCCCAAGTTTTGTCCACCCCTTTGCATCTTGACCGGTTTCTTGGCCATTTCCCCGTCCGGGCTCCAAATCGAGCTTTGAAAAATCCTGGGCGTCCGGCTTGATATCCTGCATTGGCTGGCAAGTCCTGATAACCCGCATGACAGTCTGAAAAATTATCAAAAATCAACAAGTGTCACTCAGGTGCCTTTTAAAAGTCGTATTTCACTTGGTGCTTAAAATCGTCCTAGTTGGAGCCGCCGCCTTCAATGTTAAATATTTTTCCCCTAAATTCTGGATTTTTTGGCAAAATTTAGGCACATCACGAGCTCAAAACTCCGTTCTCACTTCTTTGGAAGGGGAGTCCCATTGGCTCTCCCTGCACCTAATGACGCTAAGTTGGCCATCCCTAGGATGGAGATAAATCCTATAGGTATCCCTAGACCACCTGGACTCTACGTGTTGGACTTGCGGTCACCTAGGACATGTTTCTTCGTGCTGCCCTGAGAGGGAGTAAGCAAATAGAGATAAGACTGACCTAAGGTGCACTGAGTGTGGAATCACTCATCTCTTCATTGATTGCCCAAGACGGAAGTCATCCTCTAGTTCAGAAAATGAGCCATTAGTTCCATTGGGTTTGTTTGGTGTCGAGATGCTTGATGGGGAGGCCACGCCTATCCCATTGCATGTCATGACTCGCGCGTAGACAAAGCAAGCCAGCATATCATTGCCAGAGCCTAGCAACCTTGATACAACCTCAATCGAAAAGAAGAGTCGGAGACAGAGGAAGAGGAGACCAGATGCTAAGGTCACACTCAAAATTGAAAGTGCCACGACACTTCTCTTTGCTGGACAAAAGGTCATTGATGTAGAGGCAAAAATGTCAGCTTCGAAGATGGCTGTGATGGAAAGTGCTAGGTCAACCCAAAGCATCAGCTCAAAGCCATCAAGAAGGTGAAAGAGTGGGTGAAGGAAGCCTAGGAGCACCTAAAAGATGTTGAGCCCATACTAGAAGACAAGATCAATGATCTCTCAAGCATGAGCATGCCAGTCTCACCCCCACGACCAAAATCGAGGGATGCGATGGCACCACAAGAGCAGTGCCGTTTAGACAAAGTCTAAATGCTACGGGGTAGCAAACCCCAATCAAGGCCATTGGCCAAGAAGTGTAGAGTTAGGAGAGTGGCAAAGCAACTAGCAACCTCCTCAATACATTGGTGACCACCCCTATGACTCTAAGCTTAGGTGACCTAAGTCACCTTAGGCAGCATCCAACGCTTTGGCAAGAGCTAAAATAGTGGGTCAAAGGATCAAATGAGCAAGCCACCGCAGACTCGCTCGAGCACGATGGGAAAACACAAATACCTAGCCTAATGCTACAGTTCGTACGTAAGTCCTTGCATGTGAATGCCTTCTGGGAAGGTCTAGAGATGCATGTAGTCCTATCAGTCTTAGATCTTGGAGATGTCACAAGAAAGGGAATCACAGAAATGGGAGTGGGAGTTAGTGTGCTAAGCCATGTAGTACTCCAAACTTGGGGTAACTCATTGGTCGAGATTGCTAGGTTTAATGTCATGCTGGCCAATGGAATGAAGGTGAAACCATTCGGTGTGTTAAAAAATTGGCCAGTGAAGATCGCAGGAATCCAATTCTCTATTGACTTCATAGTCATGAAGGGAGTGGACTATCACATCCTGCTAGGCTGACTCTAGATGCGCAACACGAGAGTCGTAGAAGACTAAGGCAACGATCTCTTCTTCGTAGGTAATCAAACAGAGGCTGTAAGAGTAGAGATGGACACCTGGAAGACTATGTTGGTTGACTTAGATGCCATCTCCACCATGTTGAAGGGTGATAGCTAGATTAGGAAATCCAATGGGACCTTAACCAAGTATATCATGTACCCTAAGGATGAGTGAGGTTGGATGCATGTTCTTGCTACCATCGACTTGCCGTTCTCGGACAATGAGGAGTATAAACAAGCCATCAAGATGATTGGAAAGCCCAAGGACACATCCTCAGTAGTACCAATATGCATGATGGATGGAAGCCTACGCGAAAGACCCAACCCTGTTACATAACAAGTCTCAAACAATAGACAAGAGATTTTGGAGATCCTAGGATATCTGATATTGACAAGTTGGTTGGCAATCTAGTAGTGAATCTCAAGCCACTCTTAGACCTCTTGGACAAGCCTGAATGGCGATGGTCTAAGGTACATGATTTAAACTTGAGGTACAATTGGGCTTTAGTCCCTGATCAACAAGAAGAGACATACTAGAGCTTGGAGATTGATGAGCAGTCAGACAAAAATAGCTCTGATGCTAGAACTACTATTCCTTCACTGAGGAGGACGAAGGGAAAACAGACACTATAGAATACGACATTGGGGGATGTGTAATCGAACAAATACGAGTTGACTCTAGACCACCCAAGCAGAATGCCTTGAGGGAAGGGAGAGGAGTCATGTGCATGGACTGTGACTGAAAAAACTTGGTTGGAGCACATAGGCACAATGGACCCCGAGTAGGCAGGCTTAACCCAACCAAGCAACACGCCATTGCTAAGAACGGACTCACCTTCCAAGCTATGACCACTAGGAGAGACTCCCTCTTCTAGCAAAGGTGGGGAGTTCGATTCTGATTTGAAAGTTAGTTCACAAGGTGATCCTGAGATACCTTGACCTCCAAGACTAGACACACCAAGGGAGACCTACCCATCCACTTAAGGCACCGACGATTAAGGGAGGAACGACGGAAGCTGCCTAAGGACACGCATGTAGAAGAGTAGCGGAAATCGCAAGACCTACCAAAGTGATTCACAAAATTTAAAAAGGGAGATAGGGTAGTGATCTTGTTGGGATCCAAACGACAGGGGCAAGTAAGTGAACCAATCGAAGGACGTGCCAAGGTCAAGGAAGTCAATTTAGCCAGAGAAGTGGAGACACCCCGACCTATCTTTACTGTTAGAATATCAAGCTCCCATTACTCTCCTGTAAGTATGTATGACCGACATTAACTCTGTCCAGCTATATCAGCAAGTGTGGGACATTAAATAAGTCGGTGGTCTTAGACCCAGTGTGAATGGTCCTACGGACCTTTGTACTATTGTATACACTTATGTTATGTTAGTAGTCTATGATATAATGGAATATGATGAACGACCTGAAGGTCAGGTTGTTGCTCCATTACATTGTCTCTGCCTCTCTCTATTCCAACATGGTATCAGAGCCATCATGGATGGGCTCTTGAAGGCATGAAGCTGTGAGAAAGACCTACAACCTAAAGACTCAGGGCAGTGGTTGAAGAGAAGCAGGCTGACAATGTGGAGCTGTCATTGTATCTGTGAAGGTATTCATTTTGTCATTTTGGGTTGTCATTATACAATAGGGCTATCCTGGCCTGTTTGAAGCATTGTAGAGGCTTCATTGAGCACTCAAGAGCAAGCATCAACTATCCTTGTGGAGTATACTTGCTGCTGAACCCCTAGGGCTGATGGCGTGTTTGCGCCTGCTGTAAATGAAGGTTGTCTTGCTGCTACTGAAGACATAAATCACTACTTGAGTGATCTAGAGCTTGTATGCTTGCTTGGGAAGAAATATTAATGATTTGACATGTCAATGCTTGGTCTGGAGTTGATAAATGAGCTGGAATACTAAAGTACAAATCTGAAATTAAAGACAGGCTGCTGTAAACTGAAACAGGGCAGCATACACTGATCACTCTTTGAAGCATTGAAGCCATTTCATGAGCATTTTGAGCTCTACTGAAGTGAGGGTTCATTCAGGAAGCATATGTACTGAGTTTGATGCATTTGGATTGCATTTTACTGATAAAATATTCATATCTAAAATTTTATGACAGGCTGAAAACTGTCATCATCATACATTCATTGACTTGAAGAAATACATGCCTTTTGTTACCTACAGGGAGTTGTATGGTACGGGATATGATTGTTGAATGCTATGAGCATTGAGATGAGAATTGAAGGCTCTCAAAAACTGAAATCTGAATCAAAGAACAAATGCTTTGACAGTGTATTGGTTGGTCATAAACAATCCATGTACTTTTTGACATTACTTCTTGAAGACAGAGAGTTTGCGAATGCCCGTATGGTTAGATATTGATCCCTACACACAATGGCATATGTATGAAGTGGCTTGAGGATCTCTTGGGCTGAAATACATATTGGTTTGACAGTTTATTGGTTGTATACAATCTGTGAGCAGATTTATGTCACTTGTACTTGTTGGATATGCACTATTTTGTGCCCGTATGACTATGTCTAGTTGCCTACATATACTAGCAAATGTCTGGGAAATTTTGGAGCATGTATGACATGTTTTAAAGTGGTTTTTGACAGTAAATTCACTACTGGTTACTGAAAAATTACAGGTTTCACACTGCGTATTCTCTTTACTGCACTAAGCTTGCATGACACAGAGTTACAATACCTGCAAAGTCTATGTACTGGCTGATGTACCTATGGGTTATACCACATGTTTGTGGATGTTTTTGAGGTTGTAAAGGGCTGAAATGCCCTAGTTTTTTGCAAAGAATAGTTGCAAAAAACTCTCATAATAGTCAAGGATTGAGGTTGGTCAGAGTGACTTGTTGGCCTTGTAGGAAGTCAGGCAGTGACTAAATAATGTCTGGTACAACATGGCAAATGCAGAAAGGACTGGCAATATAACCCAGATAGTGGGGGAAAATCTTGACAGTAACAATTATGCCATATGGAAGTTCCGCATGGAGAACTTCTTAATAGGGAAAGTCTATTGGGAGCTGGTGACTGGAGCGGAAGCTGAATCTAAGCTCCCAGATCCTGATCAGAGACGATTACACCTTGTTTGGATAGAAAGAGCTCATAGATTCTTGCATTGGCTCTCTTTATGTATCTCAGATGCCATGGTAATGCAGATAATGAACTACAGCTCTCCTAAGGATGCATGGGGCATTTTGATCAAGTATTATGGCACAACCACAAGTGCCAGGAAGATACAGTTGAAGCAAAAGTTCAACAACATGGAGAGGAAGAGCAGATCTATATAGGATTATGTCACGGAGGTTAAGACCATTGCAGATCAGTTGGCATCTATTGGTTCACAGGTTGAAGATGAAGACATGGTTGCTGTGACCTTGAACGGATTGGGGCTTGAGTATGTTTGGCTGCGGGATCTAGCAATTCTAAAAACAAGGATGCAGTTTTCTATTCCAATCAATGTGGCCGTGGAAACCGTGGTAGAGGCTATGGATTTGGCAGAGGAGGCCAGCAAAATGCATCCTATGGCAATAACAATCAACAGATATCGAATGCAAGAGGTGGTGGAAACTTTAGAGGCAGGGGGAGATCTAGCCCTAGAGATAGAGGCTCCTGGAAACAGTAGCGTCCATTTGACAATCTGAACAAGGATAAGGATTGTCATTACTACGGAAAGTATGGGCATATTGCCAAGGACTGCTGGAAGAAGCAAGGCAATCAGAAAGGCAAAAACATGGGCATTTTGCTACATCTAGTTAGGCAGATGATACTTCAGGAGATAGATCGTTTGCCATGCAGTATGTAAAAGACAGAGTTGCTAAAAAATCCACTGATGATGCAGTTTGGTATACTGATTCAGGGTCATCGAACCATATGACTCCTCATGGTGATTGGTTCACTGATATGGTGGCTGAAAAAAATGGCTATGTCTGTACAGGTGATGACACACAGCATAGAATTGAGCATAAAGGCAAAGTGCCTCTTGTGGTTCATGATGGCAAAAAGAAAAATTTGCATGATGTATTGCACGTTCCTTCGATTACGAAGAACCTACTGTCTCTTGGTCAGATGAAGCAGAACTTGTAGGTTAGATTTAACAAGCATGGTTGCTTTATTGAAGAGTTTGGTAATGGATGCAAGTTAATAGCTCGTGGTCACAGGAATGGTAGAATGTTTACTCTTAATGCTACCTTGCCAGAGCTGAATTCAGCCATGTTTGCCCATGGTTCTGGCACTATCAGAGACTTGGAAATTTGGCACAAGAGAGTGGGGCATGTAAATTTGCAAAGGCTTTAAATTATGCAGAAAAAACAGCTTGTTACAGGTTTACCCAAGTTCCAATACTCAGATATTGGTCATATATGTGATGCTTGCTAGTTTGGTAAGCAATCCAGGTTACCATTTGTCAGGCATGTAAGGTAGAGTACACGTCCATTACAGTTAGTGCACTCTGATGTTTGGGGGCCAGCCCATAATGCATCCATGGGAGGCTCAAAGTATTATGTTACATTCATTGATGATTACAGTCGCTATACTTGGGTTTACATTCTGAAGACAAAGGATGAGGTGTTTGCTATTTTTCAACAGTTTAAAAAGTAGATTGAAAAGGAATTTGACTTTTATATCTCTTGCTTGAGGTCAAATAGCGGTGGGGAGTATGGGTCAAATGAGTTTGACAAGTTTCTGGCTGAAAATGGCATACATAGGCAGCTTACCTGCAGCTACACTCCTCAGCAAAATGGGGTAGTTGAAAGGAATAACAGGGTCTTGATGGAAGCTACTCGTGCCACAATGAATGAGAAGAAGATGCCACTCTATTATTGGGCTGAGGCTGTTATGACAGCCATGTATATCTTGAATCAGACTCCCATTGCAGGTATTCATGAGATGACACCATTTGAGAAGCTGTATGGCTATAAGCCAGATGTAAGTCACATGAAAGTCTTTGGCTGTCTTGCTTATGTGCATATTCCAGATGAAAAAAGGAAGAAGCTAGATCCAAAAGCACATAAGTGTGTCTTCATTGGATATTCACAAGAGAAGAAGGCATACAAATGCTATGATCCCTCTACCAGGGAGACCTTGGTGAGCAGGGATGTTATTTTTGATGAGATGGGTTATTGGTATGTATCACTGGCTACAATGCCATCGGATATGCCTTCCACTCATGTATCTACAGTTGATATGCAGCAAAGCACTGCTATGATAGGACCTAGTAGTCAGACAGTATCTCCATGGACAGGGAGATTGAGGAGCTCAACGTCCACTGACACCAGTATGTCAGTGAGGGGGAGATATGATGTCGCGGACAAAGGAAAAGAGAAAGTTACTGAGGATGTATCTGGAATGATGACACCTGGTAGGATGACTTCTGGATATGAGTCTACTAACACTTTAGACAATGAACTTGGTATTCCGACTGTCTATACGCCTGGCGCAAGGCAGAGCAGGTACATTTCGCCTCATGAGAGAGGGGAATCAAGCAATGCACCATAGCTTAGATGCTCACAGAGGGTTAGATACCCTTTTGGCAGGTTGACATATAGTGGCTACACTGCAAAGCATTATGCTTCCATGACAAAAGTGATGGAGATCAAAGAACCAGGTACATATGCTGAAGCAGTGTGGAAAATGAGAACTGGTGTGTAGCTATGGATGAAGAAATGAATGCCTTGGCTGAAAATAAGACATGGGATCTTGTGCCACTACCTGAAGGAAAAAAGACCATTGGCTGCAAATGGGTCTAGAAAATCAAATGCAAGTCAGATGGCAGTGTGGAAATTACAAAGCCAAGCTGGTTGCTAAGGGGTATGCCCAACAGTATGGACTTGATTATGAGGAAACATTCAGCCCTGTTGCCAAAATGGCAACCATACGCACTGTGATTGCTTTGGCTGCTGCTAGAGGATGGAAATTACAGCAAATGGACGTTAAAAATGCATTTCTTAACGGTGACTTAGCAAAGGATGTCTATATGGTTCAGCCCGAAGGGTATGTTCACCCTGATTTTCAGCATTATGTATGCAAGTTAAAAAAGGCACTGTATGGGCTGAAGCAAGCTCCAAGAGCTTGGCATGTTAGGATCATAACTACTTGCAGAGGTTGGGATTTACTATTGGTAGGGTTGATCACAGCCTATTTACAAAGAAGACTAACAGTGGCTTGGTAGTGCTGGTCATATATGTTGATGATTTGATAATCACTAGTGATGATGACTTGGGCGTACAGCATGTAATGAAGATGTTGAAATCTGAATTTGACATGAAAGATCTAGGTGAATTGAAATACTTTTTGGGTATTGAGGTAATCAAGGTTGAAAATGGTTTATGGCTGATGCAGAAACATTATTCCATGGAAATGTTGAAGAAGTATGGCATGGCTGAATGCAAACCATTGGATACACCCCTTGATCAGAATGTCAAGCTAGACATTATTACTAGAGCTGAAATTCAGGATGTGACTATGTATAGGCAGATGGTTGGAAGTCTGATCTACTTGACCATCACTAGGCCGGATTTGAGTTATATAGTTGGGCTCATAAGTCAGTTTATGCCCAGGAAGCCACATTTGGATGCTGTTAGGCGGATTATGAGATATGTTAAGTCCACTGTAGATTATGGGCTATTCTATATGAGAGATAAGCCCTTGAAACTAGTTGGATACACAGATGCGGATTGGGCAAGATGCTCATATGATCGCAGATCTACAAGTGGTTATGCTTTTGGCCTTGGAAGTGGCATGATCAGTTGGAGTAGCAAGAAGCAACCAACGGTTGCATTGTCTAGCACTGAGGCAGAGTACAGGGGTGCTGCATTGGCAGCATGTGAGATTTCATGGCTGCTCAAGCTTATGGTTGATTTGGATATTCAGGTGGATGCTCCAGTGACCTTATTATGTGACAATCTCAATAGTGTACTCCTGGAAACGAATCCAGTATACCATGCCAGGACAAAACACATAGAGGTACACTACCATTTTATTAGAGAGATGGTTCTTGTAGGGAGAGTAGATCTTATGCATGTGAAGACTGATGAACAGGTTGCATATATCTTTACCAAGTCTTTGGGTAAAGATAAGTTTAGTAGTTTTAGACAACTACTTGGAATTCATAAGATGATTTGAGCTTGAGGGGGAGTGTTAGAATATCAAGCTCCCATTACTCTCCTGTCAGTATGTATGACCGATATTAGCTGTGTCCAGCTATATCAGCAAGTGTGGGACATTAAATAAGTCGGTGGTCTTAGACCCAGTGTGAATGGTCCTACGGACCTATTGTATACACTTATGTTATGTTAGTAGTCTATGATATAATGGAATATGATGAACGACCTGAAGGTCAGGTTGTTGCTCCATTACATTGTCTCTGCCTCTCTCTATTCCAACATTTACACCCAATAACTTGACTGAGGAAGAGGAAGTAAGTCTCACTGCTTTCTTAGGAGAGTATATAGATATCTTTGCTTGGTCCCTAAAAGATCTCAAAGAGGTAGACCCGAGTGTGGTGACTCACAACATACCCATGATACCTGGCACAATGCCGGTCAAGCAATGACCATATCCCACGAATCCAAGGCTTGCCTACACTGTCAAGGAAGAAATTGACAAGCTAACAACAACAGGTTTCATCTAGAAATTGAGCACATGGACTAGGTTTTGCCCATAGTCATCATATTGAAAAAGAAGAGTGCGCGTCAATTATAAGAAGGTAAATGCTACTATGAAGAGAGATAACTATCCATTGCCATACACCAAGTACGTGATCGAGAGAGTGGCTGGCAAAGAGGCCTACAATTTCCTAGATGGATTCTTTGGATACAATCAAGTGCAATACTTTGAATCCTAAGGATAGGTGTAAGACCCCATTTGCCACCACTGAGTGGGGCGTCTTTGCCTACATAGTCATGCCCTTCAGGTTCACTAACGTACCAGCTACTTTCCAATGACTTATGTGTACTATATTCAAAGACATGCTTAGAAAGGAGTTAGAGGTCTTCGTAGATGACCTATGTGTTTATTCTACTTGGATGGAACACTTGGACAAACTCTAAGCCGGTCTTTGAATGGTGTTGACTATATCGTCTCTCGTTGAATCCCTTGAAGCGCTAGTTTTGGGTGACTTCTCAAAGGTTTGATCTTCCACCCCCAACTGATTACAAGGGTGCTCAGTGCTTCTTAGGTCATACAGGGTATTATCGACGGTTTGTGTTGAACTACACATTGATCACTAGACCTCTATACAAGCTACTGATCATATTTGAATGGATCGAGGAATGCCGATGTGCATATGAGGAATTGAAAAAGGCTCTGACCATGGCACCAATTCTACAATTTCTAGTAGATTGGACACTCACATTCCATGTGCACATTGACACCTTCAAAATTAGCCGTAGAAGCTATGTTGTGCCAACCTGGTGAACACAACCTAGGTTACCTAGTGAGCTTTGCTAGCAGATAACTCACTGAGACCGAAATAAATTACTCAACGACGGAGAGAGAGGGCTTGGGCATGGTATTTACTGTAAATAAATTTTGGCATTATCTTTTGGCCACACCTTTTACCTTCTTTGTTGACCATCAGGCCCTACTATATCTTGTTAATAAACCTTGTGCTATAGGACACATTGCTTGATGGCTACTTCTGCTTTTAGAATTTGACTTCTCCATGGTGGTATGTAAAGGGAAGCAATACTATATGGCTGACCATATGTCTTGCATCCTCACTGAAGAATGTGTTGGACAAGGCATTGAAGACAAACTGCTAGACACACATCTATTCCACCTATCCAGTGAAAGAAATTTGTTTAGAGAGGACATGATGCCATATTGGGCAGATGACATAGTCGAAGTGCTTGAGCACGGACTCCTAGAAGGACCAATAGAAAAGGCCTGACTTAGGTGACTCATCTTGAAGATCCAACCCTATCAACTGATAGTAGGCCATCTTTATAGGTTGGGGCAAGATGGGTTGCTGTGCAGATGCATGTGTGAGCATGAGATGCATGACGTACTCGTAAAGGTCACAATGGAATTGCAAGAGGACACTTCAACAGAGACATGACAACCTGCAAGGTGCTGCAGTTCTTCCAGTTGTGGTGGCCTACTCTTTTTTAAGATGTAGCACAATTTGCAAAGCATTGTGATGAGTGCTAACAGACTAAGGTCCCTATTCATAATGATCACAAGGAGCTAACCCCAATCATTGCACGACAACTATTTGAGAAATGGGGTATTGACTTTATCGGACCCATTAGTCCCATGGCACAGTATTCACAAGCTAAATACATCATTGATGAGAAATGGGTAGAAGCACGAGCTATGAGAAAAAATGATGCTACAACTACTACCAAGTTCTTATGGGAGCAATTGATCTCATGATTCAACTGCCCCATCAAACTTGTTAGTGACCAAGGTACACACTTCATCAACGAAGTGATAGTTCATCTCTTATCCACCTTCCTAATCATCCATAAAAAATCTTTTCTTATTACCCTTAGGCAAATGGCCAAGTTGAATCCACAAATAAAATCTTGGTGAACATCCTGACCAAGGTCTCTGCTTTGCGCAATGACTGGGATAACAAGTTGATGGCGGCCTTGTGGGCCTACCGCATGGCTTATAAAATGGCTATGGGTCAGACTCCCTTTAGGTTGACCTATGGAACTGAGGAAATTCTACCCTTAGAGTTCTTCATTCCTATCTTGTGAGGATAGCCCTTCAATAGAGATGGGATGGGAAGGAGGCATGGATGGAACGCTTGGTTGAGCTTGAACGCTTATCAAAAACTCGACTTCTAGCCACCCATTCGCTAATATGCAAGAAGGCAAGAGGCAAAAGCCAATTTGACAAGCATGTGAAGCAGCGAGACTTTGAACGAGGTGACTTAGTACTATTGTAATCAGTCAAAGGACATAAATAGAAAATGAAATTTTGGGGGCTAGGTCCTTTTAGAGTTCGAATCATCAGCCAAACTAGCAACGTAGAACTTGAAACCCTAGAAGATGAGGGCATAGACTTCTTCAATGGCAGCCATGTAAAGAAGTACTTCCCTTGCATGCACCCACTGCATGAGCCTTCAATGCTAGCATCCCCTATCAAAGTACGAGTAGCCACCATTACCAAGATGGACGATGAGGATGAGGAAGCTGTAGAACTAGCTTACCTAAACATAATAATCATTGCCAAGTACACATGCACCATAAATGCATTGATAAATGAGGGAGTTGACTTTAATGTCTTAACTCATGATCATTGGACCCAAATTGGCAAACCGCAGTTACAGCCCACTAACACTAAGCTCAGCATGTATGGGGGCCGATCGTATGGACTCTTGGGAAGGTGCAAGGCTACAATTTCTATCAAGTTTGAAAGCATGCCAATGATTTTCTATGTGCTGCCCAACACTAAAGATGTAGACACAGAGCCGCTGTTGGGACGAACCTTTAAGAAGAAAGCTCGTTCTAATGTCGACTGTGAGTCGCAGCATATCCACCTAGCCATGGGCAATGTTCGCATAGTTACACCTTTCAGCACGGGCTGCGTGGGACATTCGGGGTATGCCAAGACACTCAACACAGTTTGTAAGAGCTATTGCTGGCCAATATTAAAAAGGGATGTATTAAAGTATGTAACTCAATACTTGAATTCTCAAAGAGTCAAGGAAGAAAGGATCAAGATGCTCGGAGAGTTACAACCCTTGGACATTCCACAAATAAAATGGAGTAAATAATTATGGACTTTGTTGTTGGATTACCTACTATTGCTGGTGGATATGACTCCATCATGGTAGTGGTTGATAGATTGACAAAAGTTGCATAGTTGATCCCAGTCAAAACAACCTATAAGTCATCTGACATTGCTCAAGTCTTTATCAAATAAGTATTTAGGTGACATAGATTGCCAAAGAGCATAATCAGTGATGGAGACTCTAGGTTCACCTCTAAGTTTTGGACTTGCCTATTCTAAGAAATTGGAATGTAGCTATGCTTCAGTACTACTTATCATTCTCAAATTGATGGCCAAACTGAGAGGGTGAGCCCAGACCATTGAAGATATTCTAAGATCGTATTGTGGCAAAGAACTGAAATGGTGGATTGAACATTTACCTTTGGTGGAGTTTTCTTATAACACTGCCTTTCAACAAACAGTCAAGATGTCGCCATTTCAAGCCTTGAATGGGCAAGAATGTCATACACCTCTAAACTTCTCAGATCCCACTCTCAAAATAGAGGCATCTAAGGCTATGCTTGAAGAGATGGACCAACAAATTCAATTGATCTGACATGACATCGAAGTTGCTCAAGATCGACAAAAGTCCTATGCAGATCTTGAAAGATCCATAAGAACATGGTGTTTCTAAGGGTAAGACCTAAAAGGAGCTCATTATCTTTAGGGAAATACAAAAAGCTTAGTCCAAGGTACTATGGATCACATGAAGTAATCAAAGTAATGGGAAGGCAAGCCTACAAGCTTAAATTGCCTACTAAAACCCTATGTACTTAACCTTGATCACATGATTAATGATGAACAAATAATCATGCCTGCCCAAGGAGTTCTGAAAATGCAACTCGATAAGATCCTAGATACAAGAGAGAGGCCTTTAAGAAGTCGAATCCTAAGAGAACACCTAGTACAATGGAAGGATTATCCTGAAGAGGATGCCACTTGGACCGATGAGGCAACCCTTATGAAATAGTACTCCCATTTTCTCTTGAGATGAGGACATCTTGATTTCTCTAAGGAGGGAAGAATGCAATGTCCCCATTATTTAGTTTATTGAACAATGTGCATATACATTCCAAAAAATTTGATTTATGTTGCACATTTTTAAAACTAGCTCTAAGTATAAAGATAAATGTTATTATTAATGAGGTATTATATGCCATGGAAGAAAGACTTGGGAAACCCTCCCAAGACTAGCTTATTAAAACTGTGTTTGTAGTATAGAACAATAAAAAGAACTAGCCTAGTGGATAGTCACTTGGCAGCTAAGTGCACTTGGGTGATGACACTGCCGGGATGGGTGACCTTCCGGGAAGATTTTCCTACAGGCTAGTGGGAGCTTCTTATGCACAGCCAACGATGCCAACAAAGCTTTCATAGCCCCGTTGCTAAGAATGCCAAGGCCAACATGCCAAGGTCTATGCCTTGGTCATCGACTTAGTTGCTGCCTTAGTCATACAGCTTGGTGAGGCTCGCTCGACGACGTGACGCGCGGCAAAAACGAAGCCCCCTCCCTGACGTAATCAGTGATGTCGTCAAAAGTGCTAAAAGAAAGCGTCCTCTCTTTTACCCCCCGGTTACTATATAAACATGGGTAGAGTGTCACGTCAGAAACATACACAATGACCCATGTAGAAATCTCTCTTTGTTGGTTAATGTGACGAAGCTCTGCTGCAATCAACTGAATCTCTCTCTCTCTCTCTCCACACCTATGTGGAAGCACTACTTGAATCCATCAGCTTCTTCCATGGCTCCCAAGAGACATCGAGATGCTGAGCGAGATTACTCTCAAAGAGCTCCCCAACGCGAGGAACTGGCTGCTGTTGAGGGAACTCAACACGATATTGAAGCACAAGTGGAAGTTAACCCCAAAACCATTCAATCTGAAGGATCAGTTATTCCACAATAAACTGTGGTTGCGGCCATAAACCATAATCACGATGGATGGTTGAATGGAGATAATCAGGTAAGTATATCTGAAAAGGATCACGATTAGTTAGAACTGTAAACGCCCCGAACAACGTAGTATGCTTAACAATTATGATATTCACTTGTTTTCGAGATTTAATATAAAAGAGAATGAACACTTAAAGCTGAAAATGAAAATTACTCACAAAATTACAGCCATGAAAATGTAAAAGTAATGGAGACAAGATTGAGGGTTGAAGATGGGCAACACCACCCCCCCCCCCCCCCCCCGAAGGAATGTATTTCTGCTCAACCCAAGTCCCTTAGGGAAGAGCTCGGTTACAATCAATCTGAGAGTGAGAAGAAGTAATTCTCACTCTCACAAGATCATGCAAAGATGTACAAACACACATGCATTATCTATTATGCAATGATAAGAACTGATTTCTTTACAGTATGAGAGAACAAAAATGGAAAATCAGCCTTTCTCCATCATTGATCAGCAGTACATGGATAGGGCTTGCTTCTTCTTGCTAAAATGGAAGATAGAGCTCGAGAAGGAGGTGCTGTAATGAATTTATAGGCTTGCTGTCCTGTAAAACAGCAGTGATAGAAGAGGGAATATGGAGGAATTTGATAATGGAGAAGTGGGGGATGATGATGGGGATGGATGGGACCAGTTTCTGGCTATCTATGGGTGCTGTACATGAGTTTACAACAAAGAAAAATGAATGAATGAAGAAAAATGAGCTCTTATTTAAAGGAGAGGGGAGAGCTAGTACAAAAGGGGAAAGTGGAGTAGCACAAGACAAGTGTCCAGCCACATGTCATGAGATGTGACAAGTGGTGGGACACTTGGAAACTTGTGTGACAAGTGTCTTGACACTTGTCTCTTCTCTATGGCCTTCCTTTTTGGGTTGAATACTGTCAAGAATAGAAACAACCAAATTTAGTAAGCACAGTTAGAGTACATAACTTACTATTTTTAGAATGACATCCCTATGTTTTTAGGACTAGCATTTTTAGGCTAATTCGAGGCTCCTAAAATTTAGGGACCTCCTAAAATTTAGGGATCTCCTAAAATTTAGGGACCCCCCAATATGGGTATCATATGAAAGCTTTTTTCGTGTACATCGCAAAAATGGTATCCGAATCTTCATGTGACTTTCCTATGCAAAGAAATGTGCATTTCAAGCTTTCAGCCCACACATGCATATTATACAAGAATTTCATGATCATGCCATCTTGTTGATTGTAACTGTCTGTTCTGGTGGATCTAGCCCACACTTCAAGGCATCAATCCTTTCTGTGTGCGAGTCTAACCCTGATATGCGTGAGTTCTAGTCAAAGGCGCCCAATCGGGCCATATAGGTGGAAGTGTGAACTATCTTTTCTCTAACCCACCGCGTGGGTCCACCATAACCTGTGACCACTCATCAGTGGCCAGCTCCAATGCACTTTTCTTTATATCTAATTAGTGCAAAGGAAATAAATTTAATAAATCATTATATAGACATATTAATGAAAAAGGATACAAATTCTGTTTCTATAGAGTTGTGATAGCCCTCTGGCTTTTATTCAGCTGTCCTCAGCTGAAAAGCTTCTTGATATTGCTGTAGAATATTTGGGTAATCCTTCATGAAATTTTCATCTACCCACTATGCATCTGTTGTGGGTAGATTCTTGAATTTTAGTAAGAAATTTTGTGTCACAAGGTCACTTCTCGTGGTTCGATCCTTGAGAAACAAAATCTTTTCAGGTTCCAAGAGTTGCTCTGTTTCTTCAACTTCTGGGGGATCTTCAGTAATGGGTTCCTTTGGTTCTGGTCCTATGTAAGGTTTTAGCAAACTTACATGAAAAGCGTTGTGCATTTTCCAATGAGCAGGAAGCTCAAGTCGATAAGAAACTTCATTTATTTTCTCAATCACTTTGAAGGGTCCAAAGTATCTACTGGGGAGCTTTGGAAAAGATGAATTTTGACCATAACCTTGTTTGAGCCTGCTTTTATCAAAATTTAGCAAGACATATTGACCTTTTTCAAAAGCCAAAGGTCTTCTTTGTTTATTTTCTTGCTTCTTTTGTCGCTCTTGGGCAACTTTGATAGTGGCTCAAACTTGATCCATTGCGGTTTTTAAATCTGAAGCAAACTCATCAGCAGCAAAAATCTTATCTTTAGTGAGAATAATTGGAGGAGGAATCACTTTACCCTGTACTATTTCATTTGGAGCTTTCCTTGTGGATGAGTGCACTATATTGTTGTAAGCAAACTCGAATAATGGAAGATATTTCTCCCATTGTGACTTATGTTCACTAACATAAGCTTTCAACATATCCAAAAGAGTGAGATTCATCACCTATGTTTGGCCATCAGTTTGAGGATGAAAAACTGAGGAGAACTTTAAAGTGGTTCCCAAATTCTCAAATAAAGCACGCCAAAAGTTACTTGTGAATTTGGAGTCTCTATCTGAAATGATCTCAGAAGGCATACCATGTAATTTGAAGATATATTGAATGTAAAGTCTTGTAGCTTGTGCAGATTTCAATGTTTTATGACATGGAATAAAATGTGATTGTTTGCTGAATCTATCAATTATGACCCAAATCATATCATGACCTTGAGGTGTTCTTGGAATACCTGAGATGAAATCCATTGTGATAGATTCCCATGGATCTTTGGGCACTGGAAGAGGTTGCAACAATCCTGGAATCTTCTGCCTATCATATTTGGATTTTTGGCATACCAGACAAGCCTCAATGAAGTTATGTGTATCTCTTCGTAATGTTGGCCAATAAAAGTAGCGCTCAATTGCACTTAGAGTGGCTGCCCTCCCTCTATGCCCTGCATAAAGGGGTTCATGACTTTCTTTAAGCACCTTTTGTCGAACAGGAAGAGTGACACAAAGGCGATTGTTCATGAGAAGGTAACCGTCTTTGATGGAATAATCTGGATGAGAACCTCCTTGCTGTAAATTTGACCAAATCGCTCCAAAATCAGTATCTTCATCATAAGTATTCTTCATCGTTTGAAAATCTTCATGATGAGCCACTGTAATAGTTGCAATGCGAGGCACTCTAGAAAGTGCATCAGCAACTACATTTTGTTTCCGTGGAGTGTACATAATTTGAAAATGAAACATAGACAATAAATTTTCCCATCTTGCATGTTTCTCCTGCAAATGCTTTTGAGTCTTGAAATACTTCAAGCTTTGATGATCAGTTTTAATAAGGAATTCATTGCCTAAAAGATAATGTTTCCATATCTTTAAAGCATGAACCACTGCTAAGAGCTCCTTTTCATAAATGTCATACATTTTCTCCACATCATTTAGACGGCGGCTTTCAAAGGCTACGGCATGGCCTTCTTGATTTAGTACTACACCAATACAATCACCGCAAGCATTTGCTTCCACCACAAATGGTTTTACCAGATCTGGAATGATAAGAACAGGTTCAGAAGTAAGAGCTGTTTTCAGCCTTGTGAAGGCTACCTTCTCTTTTTTGTAAGGTCATGAAGTGGAGAAACCATATGTGCAAAATGCTTGATGAAGCGACGGTAAATAGAACATAAGCCAAGAAACGATCACACCTCATGTACATCATGAAGATGAGGCCATTCTTGGATTATCCTGATCTTTTCAGGATCCATCCGAATCCCTTCAAAAGAGATGACATGCCCAAGGTAATTTATTTTATGCATGAAAATTTCACTCTTTTTACCATTTACCAAGAGTTGATTTTGTTGTAGTAATTGTAGAACAATTTCCAAGTGTTGATGATGCTCCTCTTCATTCTTGCTAAAGACAAGAATATCATCAAAGAAAGTACCGACATATTGTCGATGCTCTCTAAAGATGCGCTCCATCATTCAATTAAAGGTGGTTGGTGCATTGGTTAATCCGAAAGGAACCACCAAGAATTCATAAAGACCGTATGAGGTGCGGAAAGTAGTTTTGTGTACATCTTGTGGTATTACCCTAATTTGATGATAACCACTCTTTAGATCAATGCGGCTGAAAACCTTTGAGCCTCCTAGACGATCCAAAATGTCGTCAATTCTGGGAATAGGAAACCGATTCTTCACAGTGATTTTGTTGAGGGCTTGATAATCAATGCACATCCTGAATGTGCCATCTTTCTTTTGAACAAGAAGAACCGGTGAACAAAATGGTGAGCTACTTGGCCTAATTAGCCCACGGTTGAGTAGGTCTTCGACCTGCTTTCTGATTTCTTCTTGTTGAGGATGGCTCACACGGTATGGTGCTATATTAGGATGAGAACTGCCTGGAATAATATCAATATGATGGTCTTTTGGCCTTTCTGGGGGAAGCTAATAAGGAAGATCTTCCGAAAAACAATCTTTATACTTTTCCAAGAGCTGAAGTTGCTATTGGTTTTCAGCATTCATATTATCTTTTACATCAGTGACATAAAGCAGAAAACATTGAACACAATCCTTAATTGCTCTAGAGACTTGCATATGGCTTACCATAGGTATGGTGTCTCCAGAAACTCCATCTTGGATCTCGTACTTCTTGCCTTTGTTGGTGAGTTCTACCTTCTTTTTCTGAGAGAAGATGGTTGAATCTACTCTATGATTCCAGGGCATGCCAAGAATCACATCGCAACCATCAAGGTCTCTGATACAAAAGGTATCTTCGTCTCTATAGCCTTGAATTTGAAACTTGAGCTTGCTAATGTAGGGTATCACAATCTTCACTGTGTCACCTTCATCAGCATTTAAAGCTTGGCGAACTTCTGCCGGAGTGTCCATCTCTTCATTCTTTAATCCAAGCTCTTTAGCTAATTGCAAGGAAATGATATTTTCATTCGCCCCAAGATCTATCAAGAATAGTGCTTGCTTACCTTGCAACTGTCCCCAAGCTTTTAATAATTTGTGCGTCTCTGGAGTGTGAGTTGTGTTTGCAACTACATCACTGATAGCATTGATTTTCACTGGCGACTTAGGCTTGTTGTCAGAAACCTTGCTTTGTCCCTTGTTTGGACATTGCTTCGCTATGTGGCCTGTTTGTCCACATTTAAAGCACTTCCCTTCTTTCATGAAGCGTTGCTTTTCTTCTTCGGAAAGTTGCTTTGCTTGTGGGTATAGATTGGAGCGAAATTGAGGAGCATTAGGAGGTGCATAGGGCTTCATCTTCTTTTGATTTGATAGCTGCTTTTGCCATTGTTTTTGTCCTTCATTTGGGGCTGAATACTCCTCATCGTCAGCTACTCTCTTGTTATCATTCTTTTGGAATGATTTGTTGCCATTGTGCTCCATTTCCCATATCTCAGCATGGTCAATGAGTTCCATGAGACTAGAACAATGATAATGATTAAGAGCAGTACGAAGTTTAAAATGCAAACCTCCTTGAAACTTCCTAAGCTTTTCCGAATTGCTGATCTTCTTGAAATGTTGGACCTTCAAAATTAGCTCCCAAAATCTCTTGGTATAGTCACCAAGTGACTCATTTTTCCTTTGCCAAAGCCGATCCCATTCCATTTTTACATCTCTTTTGAAATGAACAGGAAGAAATTGGCTTTGTATCATGCGAACAAAGGACCGCCATGATTTTGGGGCAGCATGATCATATTCCAACCCCGTCCACCAAGTATGGGCTAAGTCGGTTAAATGTAAAGCTGCAAACTTAATATTTTCTCTTTCTTTATACTTGTCACGACCATACAAAATTTGAAATTGATGAATAAACTTTAGAAGAAGATCAGGATTTCAGGAACCATCATACATACTGAACTTGATCTTCTTTTCAAGTTGAGATAGTGACTTAGTCTTCTTCTTCTTCCTATGCCTTCGTCCATGCTCGGATCTTGAGGTTGAAGATGATGAAGTGCTTGATGGGGATGAAGATGGAGACGAGGGTGAAGAATGTTGACACCTTTGACGATGATAAGGTCTTCCACGAGAAGGGTGTGACTCTTCGTTACTAGAAGAGGATCCATCAGAATAGGCGCCAGATGACTTTGAAGAAGAGGATGAGCTTCGACGTGATCTCTTTCTTTGTCTTGAAGTAGAATGGGACTGCCTCTTAGAAGTAGTTGGACTTCTTGATTGGCTCCTTTCATTGGTATGGCTTTGTCTCCTTGAAGTATATGGGCTCACGAATTTGTTGATTCTCCTCTCTAAGACTTTGAATGGCTTGAAGGATAGCACTCGATTGATCCATTGAGACTCTTAAGAAAAAAAAAAATGCTCAAGCACTCAATGCAAGTGCTGAAAACAAACAAACTTATAGTTGTAAGCACTACCAGTGTTGGGGGTGAGGACCGAGCCAAAGCTCTAATACCACTGTAAACGCCCCGAACAACGTAGTATGGTTAACAGTTATGACATTCGCTTGTTTTCGAGATTTAATATAAAAGAGAATGAACACTTAAAGTTGAAAATGAAAATTACTTACAAAATTACAGCCATGAAAATGTAAAAGTAATGGAGACAAGATTGAGGGTTGAAGATGGGCAAACTCCCCCCACCCCCCCCCCCTCCTCGAAGGAATGTATTTCTGCTCAACCCAAGTCCCTTAGGGAAGAGCTCGGTTACAATCAACCTGAGAGTGAGAAGAAGTAATTCTCATTCTCACAAGATCATGCAAAGATGTACAAACACACATGCATTATCTATTATGCAATGATAAGAACTAATTTCTTTACAGTATGAGAGAAGAAAAATGGAAAATCAGCCTTTCTCCATCATTGATCAGTAGTACATGGATAGGGCTTGCTTCTTGTTGCTAAAATGGAAGATAGAGCTCAAGAAGGAGGTACTGTAATGAATTTACAGGCTTGCTGTCCTGTAAAACAGTAGTGATAGAAGAGGGAATATGGAGGAATTTGATAATGGAGAAGTGGGGGATGATGATGGGGATGGATGGGACCAGTTTTTGGCTATCTGTGGGTGTTGTACATGAGTTTACAGCAAAGAAAAATGAATGAATGAAGAAAAATGAGCTCTTATTTATAGGAGAGGGGAGAGCTAGTACAAAAGGGGAAAGTGGAGTAGCACAAGATAAGTGTCCAGCCACATGTCATGAGATGTGACAAGTGGTCTAACCCTGATATGCGTGAGTTCTAGTCACAGGCGCCCAATCAGGCCATATAGGTGGAAGTGTGAACTATCTTTTCTCTAACCCACCACGTGGGTCCACCATAACCTGTGACCACTCATCAGTGGCCAGCTCCAATGCACTTTTCTTTATATCTAATTAGTGCAAAGGAAATAAATTTAATAAATCACTATATAGACAAATTAATGAAAAATGATACAAATTTTGTTTCTATAGAGTTGTGACAAGAACATAATTAAACTTATAAAATCATGTTAGTATTATCAATTAATTTTAAGGAAGGAACATAGAAACTAACAAAGAGGATAGACTCTATGCACCGTATACAAGTGTGTTAAAACTATTTTATGGTTATGACTTCTTTTGGATTTGTGAATGATGAATTATGGTTCTTATGAATATGAGGTTGCATAGTCGGATGAGTTGTGGATTGTGGTGGTTTGGGACATTGGGTTCCCCAACCCAATGCTCTCTAAACACTCTGTGGAGTGTGGAAAAACTCATATGAGGGTGGGGGTCCTATGCTCCTGAGGGAGATAGGTGTGTTTAATATTTGATCATTAGAGCACGTGAGAGGGCAAAGGACCGAGTGATATGTGCCCTTGTTATGTAGGACGGCACTCAGGGAAGCTTAGAGGGGCTCTGAGCTAGTAAATTCCCTATTGACTGCGGATGGAGTGCGATCACATACAACCCAATCTCGAGGGATCTGAAGGTCCTATCCTAGGTTGGATGGTGTATTTCTGTGGAAAGACAATTTTGTATCACTTTGTGGAGCGATGGTGAACTAAAGTATCTGATTTTTGAATTGTTTATTATGTGCTAAAGATCGAGTTTGATGAACCCAATTTAACAGAGTAATAAAAGGAGGCTGATTTTATATATCCAAAAAGTGTGGTAGTATGCTTTGCTAATTAGAAAGCTAAGCAAACCCCATCAAGGAAAGTGGGAGGCTTTGATCCTGTTGATGATTAGATGCCTATGGCTAGGTGGACTCGATAAGTTGAGTAACTTTTCAACACTAGATAGAGCTAATTAAATCATGACTCTCCCAATATTGATAGGGTTAGTTACTAGGTTTAACATTGTTTTAGGGGGTCAGAGATGAGATTTTACCTTATGGGAAGGGGGATCGAGTTACACTCTCCCCCGTCTCTCACTCTCTTTGAATCAAGTACAGTGTTAATCTCATTGTTGCCTTTGAATCGATTTACAAAGTAGTCTTTCTTAGGTGGGTGTTAGATTGTTGTTAGGGGTGACTTGTCCACACTTCCCCTGTGAAGTAGAAACTCAGTGGCACACATGACAAATGCTATGAATAGGGTACTTAGGGATTTTATACCACAATTGAAAATGCCCTTCTTGGATGATGTTCCGATCAAAGGGTGTGCGATGGATGAAAAGAATGAAGAGATGATGCTCATGGGTACAGACAGTTTGTTGTAGACTATATTGTTGATTGCGAAAGGATTTTGACACGTCTAGAAGAGGTACATTTAACCTTGCTAGACAAAAGTCAACCTTTGGAGTTATAGAGGTTTTGATTGTTGGGCATATGTGTGGGCCCCATGGATGAATATCATCACTAGTGAAAATAGATGGGATTGATAGAATGCAAGATGTATACACGAATATTTGAGGTGTGTAGATACTTGGGTGCATGTGTGGTCTATTTGATATGGATCCCTCACTTTGGACATGTAGCTGATGCTCTATATCAACTCTTGATGAGAAAAGGTCAAAGGTTTCATTGGGAAAGGAAGCATCAGAAAAAGTAACGAAGGAATTGAAGTGGCTCTTGAGATCTACTCCTACATTGTGAAAGGCTGATCATTCACATGGGAAGCTTATCATTATTACTATTGATACAAGCCCAATCGGGATTGGATGGATAATTGGGCAAGATGATGAGGAAGGGCAAAGATATGCAATTTAGTTTGGTGCAAAAGTATTGACCAAACTATAGAGAAGGTAACCACAAGTAAAAAGAGAATTATGGGAAATTTTGATAGTCCTTAAATGTGATAAGGAGTATTTTATGGGTACTTGTATAGTCATTGAGACTAATTGTTTGTCAACATTGGGTATTATTACTAGTTGTACTATCCCAGATATTGTTATGCTCCAGTGGATTGCATACATAAAATATTTGAACCCTGAATTTCAGCATATTGCAGGAAGAGATAATCCAGTGGCAGACATGTTATCTTGGGCAAGCTATGCGAATGAAGATGGGATGATGGATGAGGAGGAAGAAGATGCCTTTCTTGCAAAGCTGAAAATGATGTTTTGATTGGTGAAACTGAATTACCAACTATTGTAAAACACATGTATAGCTCTCATAAATGCAAGGACAACATTAAATGAAGTATATACATTAGCTGGTCTATCAAGTATAAGTGCTGTAAATAAGGGTGATTTTAGCAATGCAAGGAGTTGCTACAACACTAACAAAATCTTGGACAGCAAAGAGAGGACACTTTAGATATTATGTATCTTGTGTAAAGTGTTTTTGGAAGACAAATATGTAGGAGAGTGGCTGAGAATTGGTCAATATCTCAGCAAAACAAAGAGAGACGAGTGGTCAAATGAGGAGTTTAAGAAGATCAAGAGGAAAGCCTATGGGTTTTCCTTAAAATATGGGTACTTGTGGAAACGTGCTAAGAAGAAACAGGGTATGCGATTGCAAGTTCTGGGTGACAGAGATTCACAAGTAAATGTTATGCAAGAATTTCATTAAAGCTTATAGACTGGCCATAGAGGTGTTTGGGGTACTTTTGCAAAAATCAAAGAAAAGATATTAGTGGTAGGGCATATATAAGGATGTTGCTCACTTTGTGCAAACATGTACGACATGTCAAATGTATTCATTTGTGAGACATCAGGATGGATTGCAACCCCCATATCCCTTGTCTCTTCATTTTAAGTGGATGATGGATTTAGTCATAATGCCTACAGGTCTTTAACAAATGAGATATCTCATACTTGCCGATAAAGACTTGACTAGTCAAGTTATTCTCATAGTGTTGTTATAGGATATATGCCTATTGAATTAATGTATGGTCAAAAATCTATTATGCCAATCAGAAGAGATGACAGTCACATGGAGTGTGCTACCTTGGGAAGAGGAGTAACTAACCCATATTGGGGAATATGGGAATTTTCCATAAGTTTGGGACACATGGTCAAATCTTTGGATTTGTCATAACTTGAAAACTATAACTCCAAATTGAGCGCTCTATATCTCAATAGATTCCATTTTTCAAGCGCTTTCAAATGATAGGTCATATCATATGGTTTTGAGAAAAATATGGGTATCTTATCTAGATGCCACCTTTTTAGTATTCAAAAAGTGGGAATTGGGAGATTCCCAAACTTACTAACTTTCTTCGTCCCTATTGAGAAGAAAGTTAGTAAGTTTGGGAATTGGGATGAATTGAGAGGAGTTTTTGGCCTTACATATTAGATAGTTGGAAATAAAGTTAGAAGACATAAAGGTAGTAGTTGCAAAGTTAAGGGCAACAAGGATACAAAACAAGAAATGGTTTGAAAAAGGACATAGATTGAGGCCAAGAATCATACAACATGGGGATTGGGTACTGGTTTATGATAGTAGTTTAGACAACCAGCATAGTGTCATGCATAAAGTCTCCAAATGATGGTTCAGACCTTATGTGGTAAGACAAGCATTTGATAATGATAGTTATGAATTAAATGAGCTAGATGGGACAACCATACAACTTTCAATAGCAGGAAAAAGAATCAAATTATTCAAGAGGTGGGAATCTACTGCCTATGATTTTCCAAAAATGGAAGAAAAATAGTGGCCATGATACAAGGGCTAGCAAGGGAGATATGGAAGATGAAGAAGCAAAGGATATGGTTGCAAAGGATGAGGAGGACTCATAATCTGGTGACAACTAGGACTTTGGCACATACCAGAGGATGTGCAAGTTTAGAGGGGGTGGATGTCGTGTCGCTATCACACATGGACACAGTGTGAAAAAAACAATTCTATAGTCCATAGAGATGCTGGAGCATGGATCGAGTCCCTGCATCTCACCCAAATCTCCAACCGCCCATGGAGCTCTACCCCCATCCACCCCAACACTGAGTCCATCCTAGAGGAACTGATTGATGCCTCCACCATCCAAATCCAAGGAAACACATGCAAGATCTTCACAAAGAGATTATAGAGGATGATTTGCTTGCTTATCCATGGCAAACAAGACCCACCATCCCTCCCCATTGCCACCATGGAAGCAATCTTCATCCCTATTGTCAACAAGGAGTACCGGCGTGGACTGACTAACCTAGTCAACAATCACAAGAGCAAGCTTGATGCCCTCAGATTTGTTGAGATGTTTGCAATCACACCTACTTCAGTCTCTTTGCAAGGATCAGTGAGGGCTTAGGACTAGAATCCCATATGCACAGTAGGAGAAGTGCTACCATCCAGTTTCCTATAAAGCATTGTACTTGCTATCTTTTCTAATGCAATGTCATAGTACTTTTGTCCTTTAATAAAGTCTCTGTGTCATTGTTAGCCAATACACAATATTGTGTTTATGAGTCCAAGCTTCCATCTTGGAACCTAATTCACTTGTGTAATAGCCAATCATGTCTGTGTCTTCATGAACTCACTCTTTCTCTTCCAACCTCAATAGCTTCCGCTTCTGCCGTGCTCTAGATCCTGCATATTTTAACAAGATTCTTGCTGGAGGTCCTAAATACCTAAAGGCCAACATTTTCAAAGTCTCTAGAAAAATACCAATCATTTTCTTCTTTCCTCCTTATACTCTTATTGCTTGGGTGCATGTACTTTTGGACCACCTCTTCATTGAGGTGAGATGCCTATCCCCCATTGTCAACAAGGAGTAACAACATGGACTGACTAACCTAGTCAACAACCACAAGAGCAAGCTTGATGCCCTCAATTTCTTGCTCGAGGAACTATACCCAAAGGCCAACATATTCAACATCTCAAGAAAGATACTAGCCCTTTTCTTCTTTCCTCCTTATACTCTTATTGCTTGGGCGCATGTAGTTTTGGACCACCTCTTCATTGAGGTGAGATGCCTATCCCCCATAGGCACTTCACCATCAAAACCATCAAGGTGATCTATGGACAACACTTCACTCCTCTTCAAGTGGATCTTATATCCTTCCCAAGTCCGTTCATCCAATCACTCTTAAACTGGCATCTTGAGTGCTTCTTATTAGTAGAGATTATATTGTGGCATCTATATAGTTAACTTGCTCTTGTATGTTGTAGTTGTTTAGAACTTATGATCTTGCACAAGCTATTCCCAAAGTCCTGTGTTGTGACCATATTAATATTTGATAGGCTTATTGTTCTTATTCCATCAATATATTCTAGACTAATCTTTGAGTACATTTGGTGTTTGACCTTTTTTTTTGTGATTATATCTTGCTCTATAGCCCAGACACTTATTGTCAAAAGTGATGTCAGTATCCACCTGTATCAATTTTGAGTACACCCATCATCTATCATGTGGTAGTGGTGCTTGAACAAGTGATTATAATTAAGTATAGAGGTACTACTATGACCGTATGCAAGGTGATATGACTGTAGAAGTTATTTGGGTGATTTGAATGTATAGGTGGATAGTCCAGTTGTCATTTATTGTGATAACATGAGTACTATACAATTGGCTAGAAACCCTTTGTTCTATGCTAGGATAAAACATATTGAAGTGCATTACAACTTTGTGAGAGAGAAGGTACTTATAGGTGAGATCGACAGTTATATGTTAGTATGTAGGATTAGATAGCTAATATCTTTATGAAGGAATTGGGTGGATAAGATTTAAGAGTTTAGAAGCTTATTTGGAGTTGCAAAGATGAAGTTGAGCTTGAGGGGGAGTGTTGAGAGAGCAAGGTCAACACATGGAGACATTGATGATAGACCACCTATTTAAATGGGTCTCCACATCTATACTTAGCACATTGATGGTCATTATGACTCTTATATAGCCATAGAATTATTACTTATTATGTTTTTTTTTGTTATACCTATCTACAACTAGTATAGTTATAGCCCTAATTGATTAGTATAATCCATTATGTACTATTTGTTGAGATGCAAGCTCATTACGTGCATATATTGATGATGGATCATCTCATTAGATAGATCTACACATCTACACTTAGCATAATGATGGTCATTATGATCCTCACATGGTCACTAGCTTGTCACTTATTATATTTATTTTGTTACACCTACATATAGTTAGCATAGTTATAGCACCAGTTGATTAGTATACTCAATTATACATTGTTTGACTTAGTAGTCCACTTTTCTTTATGTTGTATATTATCTATACTTTGCGTATATTGTATTGCATGAGAAAGAAGAAGAAGAAACCAACAAGAAAACGTTTTGGCCTCCACCTATCTTCTTGTATTCTTAGGTGAGTTTTCTCTTATGTGTATGGTGTGTGTTTGGCACAACAGCTCAAGCAAGTCTCCATGACACAATTCTTGATACTATTTAACTTAGTAGGTCACTTTCCTTTATGTTATATCTTATCTATACTTTGTGTGTATTGAAAAGTGTGTGAAAGAAGAAGAAGAAATTAACAAGAAAGTATCTTGACATCCATCTCTCTTTGTGTGTTATTGAGTGAGGTTCTCCTTGCATGTATTGTTTGTGTTCATCAATTGATAGATGTTTTTTGATGCTAAGAAGCGCTTAAAAATAGCCAAAAATTCTAAATTTTAGGGGAAAACTAGACTTCGCCAAAGGCGGCGATGGCAATCAGTACGATTTTAGCGGCAATGCCTAGAAAAGGCTTAAAAGACCCACTTGACGAGAGTTGGTGAATTTTGAAAAATTTTTGGCATGTCAGATGAGACCCTCGGAGATGCCCGACAGTGGAGGACTTCAAGATGGACACCAGGAAATTTTCAGACTTCAAAACGGACATCGGACGAGGAAATGGGAGCGCTCGGGAGGCCAATGTTCAAAGTTAAGTGTGAATGGGACTTGGTAAGAGCCAAAAGGCATGACCTTTGGGGACTCCCTTTAGGGGGGCCCTAAAAAAAACGATTTTGAGGGAGGGGCACCGTTTTTTTTGTGTGGAGCAGGAGAGGGCACCATTGTCTCCAATCATTGAGATGAGATATGGGGGTTGTAAACAACCCTCCAAACTAATCTTGGGCGTGATCTACACTCTATCTACGCTTCCTATCGTTGGTCTCCACTCCTCCATTGGTTGCTTGGTTCTGGAGATCAGATTTCAATCTTTCTCTCTCCTCCCTCTCTCTCCTACAAGCAGTTCTTGCGTGTGAAGAAGAATGAAGCCCGGTTGATGAATGCTTGTCCGACCCGGTACCTGATTGCTTCCAAACCGAAGGTGGGCTGAAGATGGCACTGTGGAGGTAGATTGAGCATCAAATGGGCCCTGCTTTGCAATCCCGCAACAAGTTTCAAACCCCGAAATAATAAAAAATACACGATAATGACATTTTTACAAAGAAAATGACTCTTTTTTTGCATTTGATGAGGTTAATAATGTTCATATGGACTGAAAATTGATGGACATATTGCTTCCTACTGGTTTTAGTCTTGCATAATAAAAAAATCAGAAAATATACACTTAAAGTGTGGGAAATAAATGAAAAATTTTCGAAAAGCATGGTTTTTAGAGTAAAAATGAGGTTTTGGGCTTAAAATGGGAAAAGCATGAAAGAAAACACCAATAAAATCTACATGTTTGCTGTTTAAGGACTCAAGAGCCACAACTCTAAAATAATGCTAATTTTCTTCCTTTTTTATTGATAAAAATAAGGAAAAATAAGAAAATAGAGAAAATTTTGCTCTTTAAAAGGGAGAAAAATAGGGAATGGATGAGGAAAATTATGGAAAATTATGGATGTGTTTGTGAGTGTATAATGAGGATAAAGAATGAGGGTTTTCCTCTTGTTATCCCCACTTATATGTTTTTTTTTGAGTATTTACTGCTTATTTCGTGCGAAATATACACGAAATTACTCTTTTACCTGTCAACGCAAGCAAAACCTTAAACGGTAGGGGGAGGAGGGAAGTTTGAGTGTTGAAATATAATATAAAATTTGATTTATTTGCTGCATTATTCATATAGGATGACGTTAAGTTAAATAAAGGGAAGTACAGCACGAGTGTAAGGCTCGGTGTCTTCTCTCATTGCAACAATTATGCATTAGTGTATGGAAGCATGAAAAGAATGGATTTGAACAATGCATGATGCTGGTTTTTCAATTGTTTGAGCACTTAATCATATACACATTTGCATCAAGCATCGTTAAATGGTATCAATTACAAGCTCCTGGATGCATAGTACTTAGTTTCTCTAGGACTTGACCCACGTAGAGAGAGTGAGCAACCTGATTGTAGGTCTAGACTGTGGGTTAAAGGGGATGGATAAGTGCATTCCTGGAATGTTAAATATATTGGCACTAAGAGGGGAGTTTGTTTCGAATGTGTCTATGTGTGGAAGCAGCGCATCAAGGGGCCAATCCCCAAGATGTAGGAGAGCTGTAGTAGGGCCACGATAATCTCCCTCTGAGGAGATGGGGAAAGGGAACATCCGTTGGATTATAGACTATAAACGCACAGTGATTAGTGTTTAGGATAGTGTATCCCTTGATAGACGCTCCTGGTCCGTGAGGCCATGTGGTGGGATTATCTGTTGAGAGCATGAGGTCCGGCTAATGGCTTAGCTAGTGCTGACCCATTTTAGGTCCCATTAGTAGTGCGTCTATTGGGAGCCACCAATAAGTGGTGGTTCTCAAATCTAGGGTTTCTAGGGACCAAATAGTTGGTTTATGTCCTCTGACAAGGACCATCAAGCTGAAATACAAAAAGCAGAACGTGCTAAGAGGGCTAGACGGTGGTTGGAGATCGTAAGTCGTTATTCTCCTCAAAGGAACAACCTGTTGCACATAAGTGGTAATGGTTCTAGTAACCTGAGTGTTACGAGTGGTTTTTCGAGTGCAAGTAGAAGTCTTAATAATTCCCTACTTCGAGTTAATTAGCCCACAACAAGTGGGGGTGTAGTTTCACCTGCACAAACTCCTGTTGTCAATCCGGTTGTAGTCATGGCACAACCTATCGAAATTCCAGTAGGGACACTGGATTTGCTAGCATTAGGAGCATCGTTTCCCATTTTCCATGGGTTAGCAGAAGAAGATGGAGAACTCCACATTAAGGAGTTTCAAACACTCATGTTCAATTATCCAATCCAAGATGAAAGACACCTAATGATGTTCTTTAACATGATGTTAAAAGGAAGAGCAGCAGTATGGTACCACGGTCTCAAAGCCGAAACCATAACTAGTAGTGCCCAATTCTTTATGGCTTTTCGTAGAGAGTTTGCCCTTGAGAAGGGTGGACAATATTGGTTGCGTGTCTTGAATGTAACACGCCAAGAGCTAAATGAGAATGTCCAGGCCTATGCCAAGAAATTAAAGCAAGTTCTTCGTAAACTAAATACTTATATCCCCATTCCACTAGTTACAATATTTTCTACATGGATTGGATTTTAATATCCAAGTGCAGCTGAGTAGTGTTACTTTGGCCGACATTGACACTGCTATTACCCAAGCAGAAGGAATAGAGTTGCGCTTGCAAGCGGCTTATGCAGCAAGGATAAATTGGAATGGTAATAACTTGGCCTTGACCAATGGGAGTCAAGGGGATCCCATGCCAAACACGAATGGGAGAGGAGGGATCATACCAAATTTGCCTATGTTACCAGCTCCTCCTAAAATGACTATGCCCATGGCTAGTCAAGCGGCCTCACTAAATAGTGGGGACCAAACAATGAATCCTAATGTTGTCCTAGTAGGCCAACGACCAATCCCTAATCAAGTGGTTAGGCCCATGGGATGACAAACTGACGATTGTGGCTACGATTCAAGTACTTCTAATGTCCTTGGTGAAGTTAAGGACATGATGGAGCACTACACCAATATGATCTCTGAATAGTATCGACAAATAGTTGTGGATGTCAATTTCCTTAAGAAGCAACATAATTTGATAGGGAGTTGACGCCCTGAAGAGGGTGGCCCCTCAAGATTCACCTGTGAGTGGTGTGGCAACCAACATTTCCCTAGGAATTGCTCGAATGTCAAATGTGATATTTGTGGAAAGTATGGCCACTTAGCTGCTACCGATTGGAGTAAGATCAATTCTCTCCAACAAGGAAGTAAACAACCTGGTCCAGTTAATCATCGTGCACAAGGGAATAATCTCTAGCAAGATGAGGGACCGAGACAAATACTGCAACGAGGAAAGGCTGTTGTAGAGGAGTTGCCTCATGGCGGTGGAGTTAGCCTTATTGAGGCTGTACGTGTCAATGATACTGAAACTTCTAATCTACGAGCCGTAACAAGAGGGAAAAAGATTAAAGAGGGTGATAAAGGAACTATAAAACCTGTCGAGGGAAAGCCTAAGCAGGATGCTAGGGAAAAGTGAGTCCTGAATCCGGATATGGAAGGTGGACCTCTAAGGCCTATTGATGGTAAAGTGGATCCCAAGAAGGATAGAGAGGTGCCAAGAAAGAAGACAAAAGTAAAAAAAGAGGCACTAAAGCCGGCGGCCCAACGACCAAAGGAAAGAATGGTTTGGCGCGAGAAGAGAACTTTGGCTAACTACCATGACTTTGACCTAGCAAGTTCTCTTTGCAAAGTCAAACCAGATGTGAATCTTCTACAATTGATTAAACTTTCTACAGGAGCACGTAAGGAATTCAAGAAAATCCTGCGTATCGGGTATATAGTAGAACCTTTGGGCATAGCTACAATGGGAGAAGATTGGTTTGATCATGTTGAAAAGCATTGCCCTAGGGTTCCAGCGTATGTAGATGGAATATTAGTGGAGTACGCTATCGTGGACACTGGATCCTCTGTCGATATCATAAGTTCAGATTTGATGGAGTGGCTAGGTCTTGAAATTCAAAAAGATGGCTCCACACGTCTTAGGATGGTGGATGATAGTCTAAGACAACCAGAAGGTTGCATCACTAAAGTCCATGTTACTGTTGTAAGCGTGGAATGCTATCTGGACTTTAGGGTGATTGAGGGCTGGATTTTAGGACCCGATTTGGACCCGTTCTTGAAGCATTGAAGCTCGTTTTGGAGCTAAAAGTGCCGAGAGGTGTTAAAGAGCCAATTTTCATGAAAAATCAAATGGTTGCGGATGGCCGAGCTAGAGTTTTCCTAGATGCATTTTGACATTAGGAATCCAACACAAGTCTCGGTTCATCAATCGGAGGTCGTTTGACCCTCCATTTAATCCCCGCAAGGTTCGGCATTATAAAGTAGCTACCGGATCAAGAAGCCGTAAAGTGCGTAGGAGAGGCCAGGTTGATGGAGTTCGACACCACGAAGTCGCCTACCCAATCGGATTGCAAATCCGAGTTCATTTGGGCCTTCAAAATTGAAAAATCTACATGTGGGACAATGTGAACACAAAAAGATGAACCGGTTATTTTAATGTTTTAAACCTTAGGCTTAATAAAAGCCTTGAAACTAATGCAAAAATTGTCGAACAGAGGGAAGAGTCAATGCGCCTCCTCATTTTTTCTCGTTGCCTCTCCGATTCAAACCCGTTTGGAGAGAGAAATGGAGATTCTTAATCAAGGCAGGGAGAGGAACTTACGGCATCCGATCTGTGCAGCAGTGGTATCAAAGCGAAGCTGAGATCGAGAGCTCCTAGAACGATCGAGCTCTACAGTGAGTTTCATCATGAACGCTCGATATGGGTAGATTCATGGCGGTCAAGAACCTCTGTCTACAGCCTCTGATCGTGAAGGACCGGCCTGAGGAAGCGGAGGACCAGTCCTACATCTCTCACTATAAATCATTTTTTCCACAGTCACAGTAAGCTTCTTCCATAATTAAAGCTCTTAAGCTTTAAAATAAAGCTTAGTAAGCTTTATATGAAGCTTCAATTTAAAAATCAGCGGCAGCACAGTGGCTTCTTAGCGTGATTTTCGGAGACGAAAACGCCCCCCCTAAAAATCGACGACAGGCAAACTACTAATAAACTTAGTTACATAAGCTTTCAAACTTCCAAAGTCACTAATCTTCTAAGTCTTCAAATTCTGCAAATTTTGCAAGTTCAAATTTACCTACTCTGCAAGTCCTGCAAGTCCACAGAGATCAAAATCGACTTATCTCAATTACTCCCATAAGGACTGTTCCTGCACAGAAGCACAAAACTACAAAATTGTTCCCTAGAAGACTCTGTTCACATACGCAGACTTGCTGAACCAGTTTCAGCATACGCAGAAGGTCATACATAGTTTTTACGAAGACTACAAATCCCACAACTGCAAAAGTCGAAGACCATGAAAGCCAAATTAAAAAAGTCTATAAGCCTTGTATACCCGACTTTGAGCTACGCTCATCCCGCTAATTGGATTTTGAGAGTGTGAGGTCTTTTGGATTTTTACAAGATGAGGGAACAAAATATAGACGATTTAATGGCTGAAGGCGACCTTCCTGAACCTACGATGGAACAAAAATTGGATTTAATTATGATGCAGCTTGATGAAGAACGAAGAGCCCGACAAGCTTTGCAAGTTCAATTGGCCAATTTGCAACGATCTACCACCGACTAAGATGGACCACAACCCGAAGATCTTATCCGGTATACCATCGATGCGATGCTCGAAGCTCAATCCATCCGCAAAGAAACAAAGATAAGTAAAAGAAATTTCAAATTCCGTACTTTCAATGGAACTCGAGATGGAAAGACTGTCCTTGCATTTATCAGTCAATTTGATGATTACTTTCATGAAGAGACATACACTAAAAAAGATAAAATTAAATGTGTCACTAATCATTTAGTCAATCGAGCATCTCTTTGGTGGACCGTGGTTCGTAAGAGCATATATTGTCCCACTACCTAGGAGAGTTTCAAAAAGAAGTTTATGCAGAATTTCCTTCCTCCTCAATTCCATGAAAAAGCCATAAAGCAATGGGATCTTCTTCAGCAAAGAGATCGTGAGTCTATTTTCCAATACACCGAACGCTTTTGGAATTCCTTACTACAACTCAGAATGCTTGAAGACGTACCTGAAGTGACTCACAAGCGCAAGTTTATGTCTTGATTACTTGGACATTACTACGCTGAAGTCAATATGTTCAAGCCTGCAACCCTTGAATATGCAATTTCTCTGGCTCATGACACTGATTACAAGACTCGAGGAATAGACAAGCGTCCACAACAATTTCAAGCAAATGGTAACTATGGTTCCAAGCAATTCAATTCAAATTTTAGAAGATTCAATCAAAGTTGTTTTCCTTCATCATCTTTCTGTAAATCTTGGACAAAACCACCTACTTTGCCATCAAATACCAATCAAAACCCTAAGCCATCCTCACAGCCAAATCCCAATATTCCTAGACCTCCTGCCATTGTCAACAATGTATCTAAAGCCAAACCTATAGTTTGTTACAAATGCCATCAACTTGTACATCTAGCAACCAATTGCCAATCGAAGAAGCCACCTGTCCATATCAATTATCTTGGAGTAATGGAAGAAGAAGAACGTGAAGAAATGCCTGACTTTACGGAAGATGAGGATGACATCGCTACTCCTTCGGATACTTTACCAGGTATGCCAACTCCACATTCTTTGTTGACAATGAAATGTTTAGTGCATGGAAAAGAAAAGATTATTTTGCATGATGATGGTAGTACACATGATTTTATTTTTGCAAAGTTAGTGAAAGAATTGAAATTACAAACTGTTTCTACGCATTATTGCATTAAAGCAGCATTCTTAAGCATAAGATATAATGGAACACAAGAGGTACATGACTTAGAAATTGAAATTGGTGATTACACTGAACGAAGGAATTTCCTAGTTGTACCTTTACAGTCCAGTGATATTATCCTAGGTATGCCTTGGTGTCATTAGCATAATCCTGACATAGATTATTCCACGCATTCAATTAAAATTCATTTTCAAGGAAAACAAATTACATTGCATGGTATGCACACTTCTAATAATTTTCCACTGCTTACTCATACTCAAGCTAAACATGCATTACGTAAAAGTAGTAAATCTTATTTAATTTGGGTGAATGAACTTCAAGCTAAAGAAAAACATATGCATCCTAGGCATAAACAATTTCTTGCACAATTTAAAGATTGTTTTGCTGAAGATTTACCACCTGGACTACCTCCTTCACATCCTGAAGATCACAAAATAGATTTAATTCCTGGTACACAACCACCATGTAAAGCACCATATAGGCATAACTAGATTGAACAGAAAGAAATTCAAAATCAAATAGAGGAATTACTAAACAGAGGATTAATTAGACCTCGTAGTTCTCCATTTGGTGCACCTGTTTTATTGGTAAAGAAGAAGAATAATACTTATCACATGTGCATTGATTATCGTGTCCTGAATAAAATTACTGTAAAGAATAGATATCCAATTCCTAGGGTAGATGATCTTATGGATAAATTACAAGGTTCTGCCATATTCAGTAAGATAGATCTTAAATCTGGTTATCATCAAGTGAGATTAGATAAATCTGATATATTCAAAACTGCATTTAGAACACAATTTGGACATTATGAATTTCTAGTAATGCCTTTTGGATTGACTAATGCACCTACTACATTTAGTCAAATGATGAATCGCATATTTTTAAAATATCAGCATTGTGTTATAGTATTCTTTGATGATATCTTGGTATTCAGTAAAAATGAAAAAGAGCATTATGAACATCTGTCTTTAGTTTTCAAGTTGTTGAAAGATAATCAATTGTATGCTAATCCGAAAAAGAGTGAATTCTTTCAGTCAAAAATTGAATATCTAGGTCATATTATGTCATCGGAAGGTATTAAGGTTGACCCTAAGAAGATAAAAGCAATTTTGAATTGGCCCATACCCAAAAATGTGCATGAGTTACATTCTTTTCTAGGTCTTGCTAGTTTTTATAGAAAGTTTGTGCAAAATTTTTCATTACTTGCATTTCCTTTGACTAAACTTTTAAAGAAAGGTATTGTTTATCATTGGTTTGAAAATCAACAAAAATCTTTTGATTTATTGAAACATGCATTAACCCATGCTCCTGTATTACAACTACTTGATTTCAATAGACTATTCTTTTTAGTAGTTACTGATGCTAGCGGATCTAGAATAGGAGTTGTACTTATGCAAGATAATCATCCCATAGCCTATTCTAGCTATAAACTAAAACCATTTGAACTTAAATATTCCACTTATGATAAAGAATTTTTAGCTGTAGTACAAGCCTTAAGTCAATGGAAACATTACCTAATGGGTTCTGAGTTTATGATTAAGACTGACCAACAAAGCATTAGACATCTCCTTAGTCAACCCCAAATATCTGACAAACATATCAAATGGGTAGCTTTCATTCAAAGTCTTCATCCCCTTATCCAATATCAACCAGGAAAAGAGAATGTAGTAGCCGATGCTTTAAGTAGAAGACAAACCATACATAATATTTCTGTCATATCATTTGATTCTCTTATCCTTATGAAAGATATTTATCATCACAACATTACTTTTCAAGCTGATTGGAATAAATTAGTTGGAAATAACTGGATTCTTATTGATTCACTGTCTTACAATGATGGATTCATGTTTTATGAAAAGAGATTATGTGTTACAGTTCCATTTAGATCTTTTGTTTTGAATGAGATTCATTGTCCTCCATATCAAGGACATAGAGGTATTATATCTACTTTGTATACATTGACTGAAGATTTTTATTGGCCACATATGGACACTGATGTATCTAACTTTTTTTCTGAATGTTTAGTTTGTCAAAGAGTTAAGAGACATCATGGTAAACAGTATGGTTTACTAATGCCTTTATCTATTCCATCACGACCATGGGAACAAATTTCTATGGATTTTATTACTGGTTTACCTAACACTAAAGCTAACCATGATATGATTTGGACTATTGTAGACAAGTTTAGCAAACAAGCATATTTCATTCCATGCAAGAAAACTTTAATAGCATCTCAAGCAGCTCAATTGTTTTTTAAAACTATTTTTACTAATCATGGTTTACCAAAAGTTATTATTTCTGATCGTGATTCCAGATTCTATAATAATTTTTGGATTACTTTATTTGCTAACTTAGGAACAAAGATTGATTTTTCATTTGCATTTCATCTTGAAACAAATGGACAAACAAAAGCTACTAATAGTACTATTTTAGATCTTTTATGTGCTTACACTATTTCAAAACCACATACATGGGATACACATCTACATTTACTTCAGTTTGCATATAACAATACACCACACACAGCTACAAAGAAAGCACCGTTTGAAGTTATTTATGGTTATAGATTGTCTACACTTGTTGCATCATTATCAAATAAAATTCAGAGTGCTGATGATATTGCTAACATGCACGCTACTATTTTTTATGAAGTTAAAGATATGATTGCCAAAGCCCAGCAAGCATATACAAAGCAAGAAAATAAGAAAAGACAGGCCATGAATTTCAAATTTGATGACTATGTTTGGTTAAGAATAGAAAAACGTAGATTACAAAGTGTAGATAAACACCTAGTTGTCAAATTAGCACGTAGATTCTATGGATCATTTAAGATCATTCACAAAATTAATGATAATGCATTTAAGTTACAATTACCACCCCATTGGAAAATTCACAACACCTTTCATATTAGTTTATTACTATCCTTTAGAGGCCAATTACTTGTACACCCTATTTATGAAAGCCCATCTTTGTTAGATGAAGAGACTGAAATCCTTGAGCCTGAAGCTATTATAGATACTGACTTTATGACGACTAGAACTGGCCGTAGATATTCTGGATATTTGGTTAAGTTTAAAAACCATCCTGTTGAAGAGACCGAATGGATGCACGCTAGAGACTTAAATGCTTTCTCCACTCTGTTAGCTCCATATTGAGCTAATAGCAATTGAGGACAATTGCTATCCCACCCCGGGGGTATGATGCCAGGAGGCATATTTCATGGTGGATTCTGTGCCACGGTGGATTCCATGAGGTTTTATGGTGGATTCCGTAAACTTTGATTACCGGGGCACATACACAAAGTGGATTCTTTGTGCGAGAAGTCGATGGGGACGCCTATCTTTTTTGGGCGTTTCGTTAATTTAGTGTGTACATGGGTGATTCCATAGCGGGTGATTCCGCAAAACATATTAAATTAATAAAAGTTTATGAGTTTAGAGTGCGTACTCGTGATAAATTAAGGTTAGGATTGATTTCTAACCAATTGATTTATTTATGTAGCTGAAGACTGCCAGGTATTCACTTTTGTCGGTTTAATTGTATTATTTTACTAATGATTGTGAATGCTTCAGTTGATGTGTAGAGATAGCAGCAGTGGCGGAGGAAAGCATTGGAGCATAGCGTGTATTCGAGTTATTACCTATATTTTGATGGGCGCATACCTTAGGCATGGCGCTTATATTTTGTCACGCCTATTTATCAAGGCGTTGGATATTTATTTATTATTTTTGTATGCGCATGGGCGCACGATTATGATATTTGTATTTGAACATTGTATTGGGTATGTCTAACTTCTTGGGTGCCTGCCCATTAGCTTTATTTCTATTTGACACTAAAGCAAACTCAAAAGCCAAAAGCGTGCTATTTTGTAATTTGGGCTATTATTTGAGCTTGAAGATGATTAATACATAAAATACATACTTTGTGGAGTGCTCACACAAGGCATGGGGGGAGATTGCACCCAATTGGTCTCTTGTTCATGTCGTGCATGCTTTCTACTTTGATTTTTGTGCAAAAAGTAGAGTTCTTTTGTTCTTGGGGACCTTCCGCCACTCACTACGCGCACTTACGGCATCCGATCTGTGTACCAAGGTCTAGATGGTGGATGGATAAGTAAGGATAATTGCATTCCTGGAACGTTAAATATATTGGCACTAAGAGGGGAGTTTGTTTCAAATGTGTCTATGTGTGGAAGCAACGCATCAAGGGACCAATCCCCAAGATGTAGGAGAGCTGTAGTAGGGCCACGAAAATCAACCGATGGGGTGCCCTTATGTCTGTGATATGTGGCATTTATTGCCAATATATGTATAATCTCCCTCTGAGGAGACGGGGAAAGGGAACATCTATTGGATTACAGACCATAAACATGCAGTGATTAGTGTTTAGGATAGTGTATCCCTCAACAAACGCTCCTGGTCCGCGAGGTCGTGTGGTGGAGTTGTCTGTTGAGAGCATGAGGTCTGGCTAGTGCCTCAATCATGCCGGCCCATTTTAGGTCCCATCATCAATGCACTTGCTTGAGTAAGTTCTCCCACTGTACGATTCATGATAACAAATAAGTTTATCAAGAAATTAGAATGGATAGTCTACAAGGATTGGAAAGACAGTGATACTAATAAGCTTTGGATGATTGACATGTTGCTTGAAGTTTTTGCAAGACTATGGTGGGATTTCCTAAATGAAGAAACAAAGGCAAATTTGAATCAAGTTAGAATCAATTTTATAACCAAGTTTATAGCAAGGAATAATCCTTAGAGTTTATGGAAATCTTTGAAATTTGAAAAGAATGCTTCAGGAAGAGAATGAGAAAGTATCTAAATTTGTTGCCAAGTTTGAAGAGAGATAGATAGTGGTGCCATGCTCATGTTCTTGAAAAATGATAAATTTGTTTCTTTGCTCAGACTTGAAATTAAAGAAAAGATCATCTCATTTGACAATCCAATTAAATTAGCTAAGAAAAAGTAGAGAAAGAAATGATAAATTTGTTTCTTTGCTCAGACATGAAATTAAAGAAAAGATCATCTCATTTGACAATGCAATTAAATTAGCTAAGAAAAAGTAGAGAAAGATCCACATAAGGTTGGAATAATAAAAAAATATTCTTGGACATGCAATTTAAATTCCCAACATAGTTGATATTGTTGTAAAGGAAATGTAGGACAACAAGCTGTAAATCTTCCTAGAGTATCTGAAAGACCTAAAATTGGTATACAATAATGTTATAGAAAACCTAACGATGATGCAATTTAGAAATTGCAAGAACAGTTGTGGCAAATTTGAATTTAAAGATGAATATGCTACGAGCTAGGCAACCTCCACTGCGATCAAGTTTTAAAGGATCTCCAATGAACATGTCAAAGAACTTTGAATGCTTCAACTACAAGGAAAGAGGAAATATTACCCCTAATTATCCATATCCAATAAGAATAGGAGGGTAGATGCATCCATGCTACAAGATAATGCTAAACAAGATGTTCGACCATAGCAGAAATAGTGACAACTTGAACTTGCTAGGCAACAATAAGAAAAAAGACCTAACGAAGGAATTTAGTATTAAACTAGTTGAAATTGACATGTCTAATGATGGAGAAAATACAAATATTCAAGCTAATAAGATATTTTTTGAGATATTGGAAATCACACCCAGCTTAGCTTCTTTGTATGGAGCAATGTGGGTTCAGGATACAGAAACCCATATGCACAGTGATAGAAAGTACAACCTAGTCTATTCCTATAAAGCATTGTACTTGCTCTATTTTTGAATGAAATATCATAGTACTTTTGTATTTCCAGGAAAGTTCATGTGTCATTGTTAACACACAAGATTGTGTTTTAGAGTCCAAGCTTCCATCTTGGAGCCTAATTCACTTGTGTGACATTTGGTCTTGATGTCTGTTACCTCATAAGCTCACTTTTCCTCTTTCAATCTCCATAGCCATGCTCTAGATCCAACATTCTAACATGGTATCAAAGCTGAGCTGAGCATAAGCTCTCCTTTCACTCCTCTCAGCTCCTCTTCATCTCAATCCAAGGTTGAGTGTATGACTCCCATTCTTCACCTAAATCTCATACCCACTGTTTGGTAGCCATAGCTAGCATGTACCCTGTCCACTTGGAGCCTTCATATCTCACTCTTCAATAAATATTTCTTAGTGCTTCCTTCTAGAAAGTTGTTCCTCTACTCAAGGCACTAGTTCTTGGCACCTCAGAGTGCAACATTGGCCATTGTATACTTCAGCATTGCTGAAATTTCATCACGATGTCCAAAACTATGCTCGTGTTGATCGTAGTACCGTCTAATTTCTCTCCATGTAGCACGATGTTGACCCCGATCATAGGTATTTGGAAGCCCATTAGCTAAGATTCATTTCCATTAAAAATTTTCTAGAAATGATTGAGTATAGAGCACACGTAGAGAGAAAAACCAGGCCCCTTTCCTACAAACCCTAATATGCCATAGCCACTTACCTTCAAGCTTATTTTTTCCTTCATTTTCTCTCTCTCTTGCCACTTAAACTAAACCTCTACCACTCTAATCCACTGAGAATTAAAGTTTTTGGCAAGATTTTAGTATCCAACAAGTAAGCCTCGAAAAGATTTTGAAGATTTGAAGCTTTCACTAAATGACAAGCCTCAAGCATAGTGAAATTTTATGTTACCATTGATTGTATTTTTCAATACATTGCAAGTCAACTTGTTTATTGATCAACCTCAAACAAGTGAAGCCATTTTGAAGCTAAGAAGATTGATGAAAATTTGAAGATCTTGAGAACTCAAATCTCAAGCAAACAATGTTAACTTTTACTAGTATATCTTGATACTAAGTGTATTTTTCACACCACTTTCACTTGTATTTTTTGACACAATTTCTATGCCAAGTATGAAGTATCTTGAGTGGTTACTACTCATGAAAAGCAACATTATTCTTGTTGCCCATTTGCACTACATGGAAGACATGTTTGACCCACTTGCAGGAAGACATGGAGCTGCCTACACCAAAGAACAATCAATGACCTTATTTAAAGACTCTGAACACATTCATGTTGCCTCAAAGATAATGGTATCTTTGGTTGAGGGGGACATGAAGACTAATGCAAGAAAAGTCAATAAAGAAAAAGACAATGAAGAAGAGGATCAAAATATGAAAGTTGCAAGAAAAGTGAATGAAAAGTACAAGATCAAAAAGAGCAAAGTGGACTACATGAAGAAGGACAAGAAGATTCATAATGACATATCTAAAATGTTGAGATGGCAAGCTCAATACGTGCGGACATTGATGATGGACCGCCTAGCTAGATGGGTCCGCATGTCTACACTTAGCACATTGGTAGTGATTATGATACTCACATGGCCACTGGCTTATCACTTATTATATTTAGTTTGTTACACCTACCTACAACTAGCAAAGACATAGCGCCAGTCGATTAGTGTAGTCAGTTATGCACTGTTTGACTTAGAAGGCCACTTTCCTTTATGTTGTATCTTATCTATACTTTGTGTACATTATATAGTGTGTGGAAGAAGAAGAAGAAATCAGTAAGAAAACGTTTTTTCCTCCATCTCTCTTCTTGTGTTCTTGAGTGAGCTTCCTCTTGTGTATACAATGTGTGTTTGGTGCAACAGCTCAAGCAAGTCCCCCCACCACACGATTCTTGACATGGTATCAGAGCCAGCCACTGAGAGATACTGATTTTGAAGGCTGACGTGAAGGAGAAGAAGCAAGGTTTGAGCAAGCAAGCAACGGGTAAGAAGCTCTCCCATTCTTCCACTCTCTCTCTTGGATAGTGCTTGTGGAGGCACCAAAAGCAGGGTCAAACAAAAATCTCAAATTGTTGTGAGATTTGGTGTGCGAGCAAATCACTGTATATTCTACAAATTAGCCCTTTAGGATGCTCCCGTAGTTATTTTGGGCGTCTGAGGCCATTTCAGGTCCCATTTTAGAGCCGCAAGGTTGTAAACAATAGTTTCAGGGTACACTGTGATTTCGGTTGTATTGATCGAAAGTGGGTGCATAGGTTATAGATTGCGAATATGTAATTTTTGAGGTGTTTACAAGAAGCAAAAATAAGGTTTATCTGCAAATAGGTTGTAGATTACATGTACTATTGAGCAATCAGTGAAAAAGGTTGCTTGGTGTATTCTATGCACATGTTGTGAAAGATTGCAGAAGACTAGCTTGCTGTGTTGTATCCTTGTTTGTGATCATGGCAAAGAATAGTGGAAATCCCATTATTGAGAAGCTTGACAAGAACAACTACCCTTCATGGATGTTTCGTGTAAAGAACTTCCTCATTGGAAAGGGCCTTTATGAGTTTGTTTTAGGTGAAGAAAAGGAGCCAGAGCTGGGTATCCCTCCGACTATAGATGAGTTAAAGGCATGGAAAGAGTGGAATGTGAAAGACAAAAAGGTGATGTACTGGCTATCTATAGTCATTGATAATACTATGCTGGGACATATCAGGAATGCAGAAACTTCACATGTAGCTTGGACAATTTTTGAGAGCATGTTTTTAGTAAATACAAAGGCACGAAAGATTCAACTCAAGCAAGAGTTGAATGCCTTGAAGAAAGAAAAAATGTCTATCAATGAGTATGTGTTGAAGGTGAGGAGCATTGCAGATGCTTTAGCAGCGATTGATGCAATGCCGAATGATGATGATTTGGTTTCATCCACTCTAAGTGGCCTTAACAATGAGAAGGCATGGAAATCATTTGTTACTTCAGTATATGTACAGAAGCCATTTCTAGATTTTGATGAGATGAACTCTCTCATGATTACTTAAGAGATCAATATGCAGGGTGATTCATCTGAAAGAAATGGTGAACAAATCCAAGCATTTTACTTGAGTTCAGGAAGGGGATGTGGTAGATCCTCGTCAAGAGGTCGTGGTATGGGACGTGCTAGCGATAATCAGCAAAACAGGTTCAATCAACAGTTTGGTAAAATGCAGGTTTCTGGAGGCAGAGAAAACTTTAGAGGCAGGGGGAGCTCTAGAGGAAGAGGTGGATGGCAGAATAGAGGCTCTGGAAATTCTGCTATTGTTTGCCATTATTGTGGCAAAATAGGCCATATTATAGCCCATTGCTATGCAAAGAAGGATGATATTCACAGTGGTAAATTACAACAAGGAAACTATGCATCATCTTCACAACAGAATGAAGTAAAAAATGAGCGTCTGTTTGTTATGAAGCATATGATGAATGCAGTTACAGGAAAGGGGACACATGATGATGTACAGTATGTCGATTTAGGTGCATCTAATCATATTACTAGTCATGTTGAATGGTTTGGAGAGATGCATGACTTACTATAACGTGTCTCCCTATCCACTTGTAGGACACGTCTTAGCAGCCCATCGGGAAGAGAGTCTAGAAAGTGTCGCCCGGCACTCCCAATGAATGTCACAGGTTTGTGATCTAGGTCTTCACGAGTCTACCACAAAATGGAAGCATTCCGACCGTTCCCACTTAGGACTGACCTCAATCAGGGTTTTCCTAATAGTCAAGTTCCTAGGAGGTAGCTAGCGTCGAGCCCCAGATGAACCACTTTGCGCAGAAACATCAGGGTCGAAGTGGATTTATGCTGCACTTAGTTCAAGGAAAATGAAAAATGAGAGGGATTCAAAGCTCAACCTCTCTGCCCGTAAGGCATAGTCCCATTCCGTTTCCCTAAAACAGCATAAATCGGGACTCTAGCTCTATAGATTCTAGGTCATTGTTACCTCGCTGTCAATTTCTTTGAGAAAAGTTCCCAGCCAACCGGGGCCACCCTTCCGTAGGAGAAACCCAGAGTCACGTCTACCACACTTTCCTTGGGTTGCTTTATTTATCTAATTATCTACCACATTTAGTTTGACAAGCAAAAATAGCTTCCTTAATTAGCCACCCAATTAATCACCAGTTCCTTCACGTAACTTAGGAACTGACACTGAAAAACATTGTCAAGCAAGTTCCTTTTTAACATTTGATCTTTATTTGGAATACATCAAATAAACTTCCCCGAAGTCTATTCCAGCAATACACAGGGATCACTATTCCAAGTTCCTCCCGTTGACTAGTATGCGGGCCTTGAGATCCCATCTCGAGTCACATCGGCCTTTTGTGCAAGACCCGGAGGCAAGGGATTTATGGCCAGAGCCTCCCCTGGCACCCAAGCGTCCTCCTGCACCAAGTAGCGCCCACGGATAGACCTCTTGCGGTAGGTTCAGTCCACGTACCCGGCGCAGCTAACAACCTCGTTGGATAGGGTCTGGCAGATAGTCGAAGGTAACTGGAACTGCCTCTCCCTCCAGGATTTTTAACCTGAATCATTATTTTTTTTTCCTGAATTAGTTCCTTGAGCAAAGAAGTACAAACAATGCACCTAAGTGTACAATCACGAGCATTCGAGTGGTCGTTTGTACGGACAACTGCTAAGGTGTGATTCCTTCTCCTCGAATGCTTCCAACATTCGATCCTGGATCCATCGTGACTTGGCAAGATCCCAAGGGTTTCGTAAGCTGAGTTGCTTGTTTACCATCTTTCCTTGGGTTAGGGTTTATACCTTGTTGACTCAAATTGTCAATACCTTAGGTTTCCTTATATTAAGGTCAATAAATCCTGGGCAACCTCGTCGCCTTAACTTGGTTGGTCAACTGCTTTCTTGAAAAATTCGTAACTCCCCTAGCTTGGCAAATAAGTCCAAGGAAGAGTGATGTAGCAGGATGACTACTCATCCTCTAGAAAAATTAGACTTGTAAATTAGAACTCGCTAGACTTGGTCTAAGGAGTGGCAATACAATTTTGTGATTTAGACACAAGACCATACGACATTCTTGTTCCACAAGATAGGTGTCAGCACCTAACTTGTGGGATTATTTTCTCATCACACGGTATTCCTTGGTCAAGAATACCTTTGATCAAGATGTAGGGTTTGGGAGTCCTATTGACTCAATCCAAAACCCTAACCCTACTAGGACGTTAAATGTTTTGGTGCTAGGGTCCCTAAATTCCTTGCGGAGACCTAGCATTTGGCCAACTGATCCTTAGGGTGAGAACCCTAGATCATTCTTACACGATTTTAAATAATCCTAACGTTTCATGGATGTGGGTAGGACCTTTGAGATCGAAAATATTAGATGGGCATCCTAAGTGCGATACTAGGCAGAATTTTAACATAGCTTAACCCTACCTAGCACATTGAGGTGACCGTCATATGCTAACTAATCACACCTTTATGAATTTCATGTAGGCTATGTGAATTACTTAATTGATCTAACCAACCCACGATTAAAGATGATCTTCCCTTTAAAGATACAAATACTCTCTTCTAAACTTGCAAGTACTTTCCCTAAAGGATGTAGGTAACTGCAAGATGTGTGAGATGCATCATTCCATGCAATTTTGAGACCATAGACCTTTTTGCATTTATGCAACTTAAAGGATCTACAGAGATCTTTCTTTTGCTTGCCATATACTTTAATGATTGACATTCAGAGCTAACTCTTATAAACCCTATGTTGATGCATCAAATTCAAAGCTTTAATATTTTAATGAAAATGCATCCTTTCCCAAATTCAAACTTTGATAAAAGAACTCCATGCATGGATGCACCATTCTTACATGACTAGATGCCAATGAGTACATCATTGATTTAATCCTTCTTTTATCACTTAACCCAACCTAGATTGTAACTACCATCGCATGCAATTTCCAAAGTACATAAATCCTTTCCATGCATTGCAACTATTCGGACATCATTTAATGAGTGTCTATGATTATCTTGTACACGAGTCACAACTAGGAAGCTATTACATAAGCACATTATGTGTTATATACCCTATCCTTCACACGATGCAACAAGGATGCCTTTGCACAGTTCCGTCTTTTTACTTATGCATCACATGTTCAGAATTTCAACTACCCTTGACCATAGAAGTGCAAGCGATTGCAAATACTCGACATGCAACTAAACTTTGTAGATCGAATGAGTATATAAATTTCCCAATGCATTTAAACTTCCCTATGAAAATTAAAACATGCTTAATGCATCCTTTCCATGTGGGGTTAATTTTCGGAACCTGGGCATTCAATACAGGGGCATTGTCCACTGTCGTACTTTGGGTGGAAGCTCCCGCATGCACTCCTCTCGTCTTGTGCTTAGGAGCCATTGACGCAATAGATTTCGACTCAGTGAATCTTCCTTGACTCCCTTACGCACTTCGAGGTTACTACTGTCCGAGATTCTCCTCTTTTGCACAGGAATTGGGCCTTGCAGACACAATTTTGAAGAACCCGAGAGGCACGGGTGAACTAGGCCTAGGAAGCTTCAATAGAAGCTTCCAAGCTTCTGTAACACAAGGAGATGGCATGGATGGGGAGATGACTGTGAAGATGACGATGAGGGAGGTGATGACAATGATGATAATAATGACGATGATGATGATGATGGGAGTGAAGGCAACAGCAACGGCAGCAGCCTGGTGGCGTGGGCTGAACGGCAGCACCAATAGCACAATGACAGCGGCAGCAACGGGCAACACACGATGCCTTCCTCCTCCCCTCAAGCTTGGGGGGGGGGGGGGGGGGGGGTTCATATAGGTTGAAGGGGGGGGTAGCCAGTTGCATGCCTCCTCCCCATGCCCCTCCACCACTCAAGCTCCACACATACTCCCTCTCCTTGCCATGCAACGACTGAAGGGGAGGGAGTTAATACATTTTAAAATTTTGCAAAAATTACCCCTTTTTTTCTCGTGAAGGGGTGTTTCTACTGTGGCTTGCGGGTTCGAGCCACGGATTCATATGCAACATGTGGATATGGTATTGTTAATGCACAAGGTTGGAGTTCTTAGGCCAAAGTTTCGTTGTTGCAGAAGATCACTCAAAATTGCTTTTGCACGGGATCAAGAGTCTTTAATATTTGGTTGCGAAAATATTACATTCTCTCCGCCTTAGAGGAATCGAGATATCCTCATCTCAACAAGATCTTGGGGTATTGTTGGTTGAGAGTACTTTCATCCATCCAAGTGGCATCCTCTTCGGGGTAATCTTTCCACTGGATGAGGTATTCTCTCAAGATCCTGGATCTCAAATGCCTTTCCCTAACATCTAAGATCCTGTCAGGCTGTAGCTCAAGGACTCCTTGGCTCAGCATTACAACTTGTTGATCATCAAGCACATGACTAGGGTTAGTTACATACTTTTTCAATAGACTGATATGGAATATATTATGAACTTTTAGGTTTTCAGGGAGTTGCAGTCTGTAAGCATTAGACCCTAGGCACTTGAGAATCTTGTGGACCTTGGACTTAGCTTTTTGCATTTGCCAAAGGATAGGGAACTCTTATTTGGACATACGCGAATGAAGACCATATCACATTCAACGAAGGATCTTTATTGATGTTTCAGGTCCACGTAAGCCTTTTGTCTGTCCTTGGTGGCCTGGATGTCTTGTCTTATTGATTTGATTTGGTCATCCATGTCTTCTAGCATCTACCTTGAAGCTTCAACCCTCAAGGTTGGATGCGAAAAGGTCAAAGGACTACGACAATCGTGCCCATACAATGCTTGAAAAGGTGTCATCTGAATGCTTTGTTGGTAAGAGGCATTGTAGGAAAACTCAACCAATGGAAAATATTGAATCCACTTTTTGGATTCAGGACAGCAGTGTGCCCTAAGCATATCTTCAATGACTTGGTTGACTCATTCTATTTGACCATCAGTTTGGGGATGGTAAGTTGTACTGAAATAGAGTTGAGTCCCAATGGCCTCGAAGATAGCCCTCCAGAAGTGTGAGGTGAAGAGAGAGTCACGATCACTAATGATTCTTCTGCGTAACCCATGCAATTTGAATATTTCCTTGATGAATAACCTTGCGATGTCTGAGGCTGTATAGTTTGTCTTAACAGGGATAAGATGTGCAACCTTGGTGAGCATATCCACCACGACCATAATGGAGTTGTATCCCCCTTGAACTTGGGACACGCCAACAACAAAGTCCATACTAATGAATTCCCATTTCATTTGGGGAATGTCAAGTGGTTGTAATTTCCCTGGCATTTTGGCATGTTTGGCCTTAATGCGTTGACAAGACAAACATTCCGTGACATATTTTGAGAACGTCACCTTTGAGCCTATCCCAATAATAGCTCTTCCTGGCCGCATTAAGGGTCTTGGCATAACCGAGATGTCCTGAGAAAGGGGAGTCATGGGCTTCCCAAAGTATCTTCTACTTGAGTGACTGGCTTGCCCGGATACATAATCTTGTCCTATATTAGACAAGTCCATTATTGATAGAGAATTCTTGATACTTTGCTTGTAGCTTCGGGTCTTGATCTTTGATGGGGATCTCCCTTTGCAATTTCTGATAGGTTGGGTCATGGCATGCCTCTTCTCTAGCTATCTCAAGAATTGGGTTGTTTGGAATGGATACCTTTGTGGCTAGAGATCTTGCTTTTGATGGATCTTGCAAAATCAGAGAATTCAGAAATGCCTTGCAACTGAGTGCATCGGCAACTACATTCTCCTTTCCAGGCTGGTATTTGATTTCAAAGCCATACTCTTCCAGTACTTCAATCCATCGACGTTGCCTCATATTGAGCTCATTCTGGGTGAAAATCCATTTAAGACTCTTGTGGTCCGTCACTAGGGTAAATCTGTTACCCAGCAAGTAGTGTCTCTAAAGTTTGAGAGCATGGATGACAACCAGCAGCTCCAAATTGTGGGTAGCATAGTTTCTTTCATGGCTCTTCAGTTTCCTTGAAGAGTATGCTACGGGATGACCTTCTTGCATGAGCACACATCCTAAGGCAAGTGCGTTGGCATCAGTTATCACTTCAAACTTCTTACTAAGATCAGTGAAATTCTCAAGAGAACGAACCAGGAAGCAATATCTATGCTCACGCTAAGCATCATCATCGAGAAAGAAGATAGGAATCATCATTTACGTCCTCACTTTCATAATCACACGAGACTGCCATTTTTGCGAGAGAGAGAGAGAGAGAGAGAGAGAGAGAGAGAGAGAGAGATTTAACGTGAAAAGGTGTGTATGATGGGATGCACATCGAGGGTGAAGAAGAGGAAGAAGAGATGCCATAAGACACACCCCTTCACCCCACGACCCACAACCCTATTTTTATTTTCTTAAAAGTGTAAAGTTACATCCATTAAGGTCTAAACCTTTCTATGAAACTCATGGCTTTATAGTCTTAGCCAATTACATAATTTTGCAAAGGTTGAGCTAACAAATACATTCTTGAGAGAGGTTTGGTCGAAGTAGAGGGAGAATCTTGTGCTTGTGTTTTGCCTTATTTCTTGGTTCATCATCTCACCCTCATTGAAGAGTGAAGCGTCCCCGCGAACAAAGTTGAAGAAGAGCCACCATCAGAACATAATCTCTTTGGAATTGGTAACGGGGAAAAACTCGGTGATGAAGAAAAACTTGATGAAGCCAAGCCATGACCATTCATGACTAGCTAGGGAAGGGACCCCCGCTTCATCTCGTACGTACATACCAGAAACTTTGCATAGACTTCAAAAAGTAGGGCTCTATCTTTAATCTTGATACGGATAATACTTCACACTATTGTTGGGAGAAATGCTACCATGAAGCACCGGCATGTGAATGGGATGCTAGAGATAAGTGAATATATTTATTTTTGTATAATGCTTTAAATAAATTAGAGAAAAGTGGGCCGTTGAGATCATGTGAATGATATCGCGTAGACCAAGACAGCAAGGCAATCATCGGTGGGGAACACGGGAACACATAGGTAGAACTAACAAAGTCGAGGGGGGAAGGTCGCCGTGTGGAAGATGAGTCGAAGGAGAAGGAGAACATGGGATGAGCATGGCAGGGAGGAAGACGTTGCTGGGAGGGGAGGCGGAGAAGAAGGGAAGACAGTGGTAGAAGGTGAGAATATAGGCTTGCTGCCTGTGAGGCAGATGCACCAAGCTATGGCGGCCCATTATCTTGCCCGCGCAGCCAATCGTCCCACCGCTAAAGTCAACAAGCCTACCGAAAGCATTCTCTGGTACTCTGATAAAGATCGCTAATTGTCTGCCCACTAGCCCATAAAGGTCCTTTGAAAGTTTTGATAATTTGAGTAGTCGATGATGCCTGGTTCTCGCAACACCCCCCACATGAAATGCTCAAGAGAACGAACCAGGAAGCAATATCTATGCTCACGCTAAGCATCATCATCGAGAAAGAAGATAAGAATCATCATTTACGTCCTCACTTTCATAATCACACGAGACTGCCATTTTTGCGAGAGAGAGAGAGAGAGAGAGAGAGAGAGAGAGAGAGAGAGAGATTTTTAACGTGAAAAGGTGTGTATGATGGGATGCACGTCGAGGGTGAAGAAGAGGAAGAAGAGATGCCATAAGACACACCCCTTCACCCCACGACCCACAACCCTATTTTTATTTTCTTAAAAGTGTAAAGTTACATCCATTAAGGTCTAAACCTTTCTATGAAACTCATGGCTTTATAGTCTTAGCCAATTACATAATTTTGCAAAGGTTGAGCTAACAAATACATTCTTGAGAGAGGTTTGGTCGAAGTAGAGGGAGAATCTTGTGCTTTTGTTTTGCCTTATTTCCTGGTTCATCAATCAGCAAGTTTCAAGTTGGGTGCTGATACCAAGCTTTGCTTTAGTTTGTCAAAGCTGGTTTGTTCAGCAGGTGACCATACAATTGATACTTGCTTCTTTAGTAGATTAGTCAGAGGCGCTGCAATCAAACCATAGTTTTTATAAAGACCCTGTACCATCCTGTCCATCCAAGAACACTACATGTTTCTTTGATAGAGGTTGGTGTTGGCCACTCCAGAACGTCTCAGACCTTGGCCAGATCTACTGAAATTCCTTCTACTGATATAATGAATCCCAGATACTCAATCTATTGCTTGAAAAATGCACACTTCTTCTTCTTGGCATAAAGCTTGTATGCTCTCATTGTTTTGAGGACAATGCAAAGCTAGGGTTCATGATCTTTTTCCTGCTTGGAGTAGACTAGGGTATCATCAAAAAAGACGAGTACAAACTCATCAAGATAGGGCCTAAAGATATCCTCCATTAACCTATTGAAGGTAGCAGGAGCATTTGTTAGCCCAAATGACATGACTAGGAATTCAAAGTGTCCATACCTTGTGCTGAATGCCATATTTGGGATATCTTCTTCTTGATCCTTATTTGATAATTTCCAGACCTGAGATCTATCTTAGAGAAGATCTTTGCACCTTGAAGACGGTCAAGTAATTCATCTATTCTTGGAATGGGATATTTGTTTTTAATGGTTGATTGATTCAACCCTCTGTAATCAATGCATAGCCGAAGCATTCCATCTTTCTTCTTCTGGAACAACACTGGAGCTCCCCATGGCGAACTGCTAGGACAAATGTAGCCTTGGTCCAACAGTTGCTTGAGTTGCTCCTTCATCTCAATCGCTTCTAGGATGGACATCCTATATGGTCTCTTTGCGATTGGTGCACGTCCTAGCGCTAGCTTGATTTCGTGATTGACTTCCCTTTGAAGAGGAAGTTCAGTGCAGCTCCTGGTGCTAGCTTGATTTTGCAATCGACTTCCCTTTGAGGAAGTTCAGTCAGCTCCTTGAGGAGGAAGTTCAGTCAGCTCTTGATTTTGTGATCGGCTTCTCTTTGAGGAGGAAGTTCAGTCAGCTCTTCAGGAAATACGTCTACGTATTCCTTTAACCATGAAGGTTCTTCCCTAGATTCCTGATTCTGATCTAGTTTATTTAGTTTAATCAAATAGACAGGTAGGCATTTCCTAACTCCTTTTCTTATGCGTGTTGCTTTTGCCAGTTGAATTTTTGGTCTACCAGCCTCTCCTTGAGTTGTAACTAGTTTCCCTTCACAATTTCGAAAGGAGACTTGGCCCTTTCCATAGTGAATGTGGGCATCATTGGGTATTAGCCAATCCATACCGAGCAAACATTCGCGGACACCTAGGTTCATTACCCTGAATCTGACCGAAGTTGACTTTCCTCCCAGTAGGAATTTCACCTTAGCAGTTTGCCTGGTACAAGAGACCTCTTGACCATTTGCTAATTCTACAAGTAAGGTAGGTGCATCTTTTGTGGCTATTCCTAATCTCTTTGCACAAACTGGTGAAATGAAGGAATGTGTACTCCCACAATCAATCAAGGTTTTGAAGCTTACCTTGATAATCCGATGGTGTTTGAATCACCAAGATTTGGCGATTCGGGCGTTTCTTGTGAAGAGCAACATGAACCGTTTCCCTCTCAATGTCAGCTTCCATGGATGGATCTTCTTCATCACCCAGCTCCTTGTTGGCAACACTGAAGGTTCTCCCTCTGGCCATGGCAGTGGCTCCTTGGCCATGGATGACTCCTTAGGATGGCCCTTGGCATTGTCCTCTGCTAAGCTTGGGACACTGCCTTTTAAAGTAACCAAGCTCATTGCAATGGAAGCAACCAAGATTGGGGCCATTACCTTGGGTAGGAATGAAATTGTTGATAGTGTTGGCCCTAGATTTCTTCCTTTGTCCTAGATTTTGGCTATGTGCTCTCTTAGCCTGAGACCTATACATTCCCTTATTCTAATCCTTGTAAGACCAAGTCCTGCTATTTCTTGGCTTGGTCTGCACCTCCTGTATTATGGGTGTAGCTCGAATGAGCATGTCTTGAAGGTCTGTTGGGCGCATTGATTCCAAGCGGTTGTTAATGGATAGATTTAACCCAACACAAAACTTTGACACCTGCTGTGTCATATCCATTTGTGGCCCGTACTTTAAGAGAGAGACGAACATTGAATAGTATGCATCCATGGATAGTCCAAGCTATTTTAATTCATAGAATTTGTTCATCTTCTGTGTGCGGTAGGCAGATGGCAAATATCTCCCTTGCACAGCTCTTTTAAGCTTCTCCCAAGTAACTGACCCTTCCGAGGTCCCTTGGTCTCTGCACTATTGTTTTCACCAAAGTCTTGCTTCGTCGATAAGCTTTAGTTTGGTGAGCATAGCTTGGTTAGCGGGTGCAGTACCTGCTACCTCGAAGTAATCCTCCATGGATTCGATCCAGACCTTGGCATCAGTTTGGATGGTCCTTCCCTTACCATCAAATTCGGGTGGCTTGATTTGTTTGAGAAGGAACTTCTTCTCTTGAATTACAGCCGTATTTAGTGCAAGGGTCGGACTAGGAATCTGCACTTGAGGTTGCTCCTGGGCAATAAGATTCTTTATGTTAAAACTTGCTAAACGTTTCTCACATTACATTAATATGCCCAGTTCAATTTTTAGCCAAGTGACCTAATCACTTAACTCCTTTACCAACACTTACAACCATGACAAACAATGATAAAAAGTCTATTTCATTCATGTGGGCATAGTCCTTTCGAATATATTTATTTTGGAAGAGTTTGAACAAGTCGATTGGCACATCAGTTTTGGGAAAATAGGAATGTGTTACATTCGGCTACGGGGACCGAGTAATAATATGGAATGGGTTCATGGATTTTCAGGAATCAATAGGTCATAGGAAGCTTGGGGTATCCTTTCCTTTGATACCCGTTCTTCTCATAACGTCCCAGCACCTTGATTTTGTTGGCACCAGTTACTCAATTCACTTCTTCATACACATACTTGTTTTGTTTGACTTTTCGACCGCCGACATGTAGGGTTGCGTTTGCATGAGCCTCAACAAAGATGTACAACTTCACGGTCTTTAAATCCTTCATCCACTTGATTCTCTTCAAGTTGGTCCAAAGGTACGCACGTCAGTGGGCGGCTATATAATATATTCCTAATTCACCTGTCCATCTCCGTTCCACGTACAGGGGTGAAGGATTGTAGATACGGTCTAGAATATTCATCATGTCTAGCCTCCGTCGAGATAATTCAAAGCACGCATTGCAGTCATAAACATAACCTGGAACAGCAAGAATTTGTTCCATGCTTCGCAACTCTGCAGGCTAGCATCCATAAGTAAGTAAGGAAATGTTTTTTTTAATGGCAACATTGCTCTACTTCCCCTCATTAAGTTTCCTTGTAAATATTAGATTATGTTGGTTCGCTCTGATACCAACTGTAATGTGTTCCCCTGTCCACTTGTAGGACACGTCTTAGCAGCCCATCGGGAAGAGAGTCTAGAAAGCACCAGCCAGAACTCCCAAGGAATGTCACGGGGTTTGCAATCTAGGTCTTCCCGAGTCTGCCATGAAACGGAAGCATTCCGACTGTTCCCACTTAGAACCGACTTGAATCAAGGTTTCCTAAGGGTCAAGTTCCTAGGAGGTAGCTAGCGTCGAGCCCCAGATGAACCATTTTGCGCAGAAACATTAGGGTCGAAGCGGATCTGTACTACACTTGGTTCAAGGAGAATGGGAAACGAGAGGGATGCGAAGCTTGACCTCTCTGCCCGTAAGGCATAGTCCCATTTCATTCCCCCTAAACATCATAAATCGGGACTCTAGCTCTATAGATTCTAGGTCATTGTTACCTCGCTGTCGATTTCTTTGAGAAAAGTTATCGGCCAACCGGGACCACCCTTCCGTAGGACGGACCTAGAGTCACGTCCACCGCACTTTCCTCGAGTTCCTTTAGTTATCTAATTACCTATCACATTTAGTTTGACAAGCAAAAACAGCTTCCTTAATTAGCCAATTAATCACTGATTCCTTCATGTAACTTAGGCATTAACACAGAAAAACATTGTCAAGCAAGTTCTTTTTTAAGATTTAATCTTTATTTATCAGTCTTTGGAATACATCAAATAAACCTGCCTGAAGGCTATTCCAGCTATCCACAGGGATCGCTATTCCAAGTTCCGCTCGTTGACTAGTATGCGGGCCTCAAGATCCCATCTCGAGTCACATCAGCCTCTTGTGTAGGATCTAGAGGCAAGGGATTTATGGCTAGAGCCTCCCCTGGTACCCAAGCGTCCTCCTGCTCCAAGTAGCACCCACGCAGAGACCTCTTGCTGTGGCTTCGGTCCACGTACCGTAACAACCCCCTTGGATAGGGTCAGGCAGATAGTCATAGGTAACTGGAATTGCCTCTTCCTCCAGGATTTTTAACTTAAAGCATTAGTTGTTTTTCCCGAATTAGTTCCTTGAGCAAAGAAGTACAAGCAGTGCACCTAAGTATACAATCATGGGCATTCCAGTGGTCGTTTGTATGGCCAACTGCTAAGGTGTGATTCCTTCTCCACGAATGCTTCCAGCATTCAATCCTGGATCCATCGTGACTTGGCAAGATCCCAAGGTTTTCGTAAGCTGAGTTTCTTGTTTACCCTCTTTCCTTGGGTTAGGGTTTATACCGTATTGACCCAAATTGTCAGTACCTTAGGTTTCCTTATATTAAGGTCAATAAATCATGGGCAACCTCGTCGCCCTAACTTTGTTGGTCAACAACTTTCTTGGCAAATTCGTAACTCCCCTAGCTTGGTAGATAAGTCCAAGGCAGAGTGGTGTAGTAGGATGACTATTGATCCTCTAGAAAAATTAGACTTGTAAATTAGAACTCGCCAGACTTAGTCTAAGGAGTGGCAATACAATTTTGTGATTTAGACACAAGACTATACGACGTTGCAGCTTGTTGCACAAGATAGGTGTCAATGCCTAACTTGTGGGATTATTTTCTCATCACATGGTATTCCTTGGTCAAGAATACCTTTGATCAAGATGTAGGGTTTGGGAGTCCTATTGACTCAATCCAAAACCCTAACCCTACTAGGCCATTAAACGTTTTGGTTCTAGGGTCCCTAAATTCCTTGCGCAGACCTAGCATTTGTCCAACTAATCCTTAGGGTGAGAACCCTAGATCATTCTTGCACGAGTTTAAATAATCCTAACGTTTCATGGATGTGGGTAGGACCTTTGAGATCGAAAATATTAGATCGGCATCCTAAGTGTGATACTAGGTAGAATTTTAACATAGCTTAACCCTACCTAGCACATTGAGGTGACCGGCATATGCTAACTAATCACACCTTTATGAATTTCATGTAGGCTACGCGAATTACTTAATTTATCTAACCAACCCACGATTAAAGATGATCTTCCCTTTAAAGATGCAAATACTCTCTTCTAAACTTGCAAGTACTTTCCCTAAAGGATGTAGATAACTACAAGATGTGTGAGATGCATCATTCCATGCAATTTCGAGACCATAGACCTTTTTGCCTTTATGCAACTTAAAGGATCTAGAGAGATCTTTCTATTCCTTGCCCTATACTGTAATGATTGACATTCAGAGCTAACTCTTATAAACCCTACATTGATGCATCGAATTCAAAGGTTTAATATTTTAATGAAGATGCATCCTTTCCCAAGTTCAAACTTTGATAAAAGAACTCCATGCATGGATGCACCATTCTTACATGACTAGATGCCAATGAGTACATCATTGATTTAATCCTTCTTTTATCACTTAGCCCAACCTAGATTGTAACTACCATCGCATGCAATTCGCAAAGTACATAAATCCTTTCCATGCATTGCAACTATTCGGACATCATTTAATGGGCGTCTACAATTATCTTGTACACAAGTTACAACTAGGAAGTTATTACATAAGCACATTATGTGTTATATGCCATGTCCTTTGCACGATGCAACAAGGATGCCTTTGCACAGTTTCGTCTTTTTACTTACGCATCACACGTTCAGAATTTCAATTACCCTTGACTAAGGAAGTGCAAGCAATTGCAAATACTCGACATGTAACTAAACTTTGTACATCGAATGAGTATATAAATTTCCTAATGCATTTAAACTTCCCTACGAAAATTAAAACATGCTTAATACATCCTTTCCATGTGGGGTTAACGCTCCTCTGGTCTTTTGCTTAGGAGCCATTGATGCAGTAGATTTCAACTCAACGAATCTTCCTTGTCTCCCTTACGCACTTCGAGGTTACTACTGTCCGAGATTCTCCTCTTCCGCACAGGAATTGGACCTTTTATACACAATTTTGAAAAACCCGAGAGGCATGAGTGAACTAGGCCTAGGGAAGCTTCAATATAAGCTTCCAAGCTTCTGTAACACAGGGAGATAATGTGGATGGGGAGATGATTGTGAAGATGACAATGAGGGAGGTGATGATGATGATGATGATGGGAGTGAAGGCGATGACAGTGGCAACAGCCTGGTGGCGTGGCCTGAACGGCGCCGGCAACAGCACGATGACGGCGGTAGCAACAACTGGCAGCACACGATGCCTTCCTCCTCCCCTCAAGCTTGGGAGGGGGGGTTCATATAGGTTGAAGGGGGGGGGAGGGGGGGGGGGATAGCCACACAAGTGGCGGGTTACATGCCTCCTTCCCATACCCCTCCACCACTCAAGCTCCACACATACTCCCTCTCCCCGCCATGCAACAGCAGAAAGGGAGGGAGTTAATACATTAAAAAAAATTGCAAAAATTATCCCTTTTTTTCTCGTGAAGGGGTGTTTCTATGGTGGCTTGCAGTTTCAAGCCACGGATTCATATACACCATGCGGGTATGGTATTGTTAATGCACGAGGCTGGAGTTCTTGGGCCAAAGTTTCGTTGTTGCAGAAGATCACTCAAAATTGCTTTTGTGCAGGATCAAGAGTCGTTAATATTTCGTTGCGAAAATATTACACTTACAAAATCCAGATTATGTACAGACGGGTGATGATTCATGCCACCCAATTTCACACATTGGAAAGGTTCCCTTGTCCTTGTATGATGGCTAGACAAAGAGTCTGATAGATGTATTACATGTGCCTTCAATTACAAAGAATCTAGTATCTATTGGCCAAATGATAGAGCAGGGGTTGCAGGTCCAATTGAATGCAAAAGATTGTTTTATAGAAGACTTTGATGATAAGTGCAGGCTGGTTACAAAAGGAAGTAGAGTTGGCCGAATGTTCACTTTAGATGCTGGAGTTCCTGCAATGGATGTTGCTATGTATACTAAAGGAAATGGAGTAGTTGCAGATTTTGAAATATGGCATAAACGTATTAGACATGCAAATGTGCAAAGGCTGAAATTAATGCAGTCCAGAGGATTGGTTATAGGGTTGCCTTCTTTTAGAGTTGCAGAATTGCATAAAGTCTGTGAAGCAGGCTAGTTTGGTAAGTAGGCAAGACAACCCTTCTTGCATGATAGAGAAGTGAGTAGAAAAATACTTGATGTAGTGCATATAGATGTTTGGGGGCCTACACAGAATGTACCTCTTGGTGGTAGCAAATAATTTGTCACATTTATTGTTGACTGTTCAAGGAAGTTATGGGTATACTTCATGAAGGAAAAAAGTGATGTGTTTGAGCACTTTAAATCTTTTAAGGCATCTGTTAAAACAGAAACAGGCTTAAGAGTAAAGTGCTTGAGATCAGATGGAGGGGGAGAGTACCTCTCTAATGATTTCAATGGCTTCTTGAGGACTCATAGGATAAAGAAGAAATTTACTTGTAGGTATATCCCACAGCAAAATGGTGTTGCAGAAAGAAAAAACAGGCATATTGTAGAAGTTGCACAGGAATTAATGGCTGAAAAGAATATACCCAATCAGTTTTGGTCTGAGGTTATCCATACTGTTGTCTACATTATGAACAGAATTCCCATAGCTACAGTTCATGGGATGACTCCTGAAGAGTGATTTACTGGCAAGAAACCCAATGTATCGCACTTGAAGGTATTTGGATGTGTTGCATAAGTTCATGTGTCAGATGAGCTACAGAAGAAGCTTGATCCAAAGGCTGAAAAATGTATTTTTATTGGATACTCTTTAGAGAAGAAAGGGCATCACTGTTATAACCCTATCACATGTGAGTTCAAAGTGAGCAAGGATGTTATCTTTGATGAGATGGGTAGTTGGTATGCACCTACTGGTGATGTATTAGATGATGATAATGATCAGGATAGCTATATGCAAAAAGAAAAATAAGAATCACAGAGTCTTAGTGGACCAGAAATATCATATGGTAATATACCTACAGTGAGCCCTTGGTCTAGGAGACTAAGGAGTAGTCCCACATCTTCAGGTGGATCTATAAGTGTTGCAAGGAAGGACAAAGGAAAGAAGAAAGTGTTGGATGGTAATGATGCATCTACCAATAATTTGGGATTTGATGGAGATTCTAGTGGTTAGGAGAGTTTGGATGATAAGCTCCTTGAGTCAGGACACCAGGTGTACAGAGAGCTCATAGTAATGTAAAGGCTCCATTAAGTGATCTGTTGATACACAGATCTAGCAGGGTTAGATACCCTGTTAAAAGATTTGGTTTTGAAGGTTATGCATCTCACCATTATGCTTATATGGTGAAACTAGTTGAGGATGTTGAGCCTACTTGTTTTGAGGATGCTGTTGGTCATGCTCATTGGGATGTAGCAATGGATGAGGAGATGGCTGCATTAGAAGCTAATAAGACTTGGGATTTGGTATCCTTACCTAAGGGTAAGAAAGATATTGGCTGTAAGTGTGTTTACAAAGTCAAGCATAATACAGATGGTTCAGTTTAGTAGATATAAGGCTAGGCGGGTTGCAAAAGGCTATGCTCAAACATATGGCATAGATTATGAAGAGACATTCAGTCCAGTTGCTAGGATGGCAACTATTAGGTGTGTGATTGCCTTGGCAATAGCCAAAGGTTAGAGTTTGTAGAAAATGGATGTTAAGAATGCCTTCTTGCATGGTGAATTGCAAGAAGAAGTGTATATGGAGCAACCAGCAGGTTATGAGGATTTAGAGCATCCCACATATGTATGCAGGTTAAAGAATGCGCTCTATGGGCTAAAGCAAGCACCTAGAGCATGGTCTGACAAGATTGGAGAGTATCTTGTCAATATTGGATTTTATATTTCTAATGCTGATCACTCACTTTATGTGAGAAAGAGAGATGCAGGTTTGGTCATCACAGTCATCTATGTGGATGACTTGATTATTACAGGTGACAGTGACACTAGGATTACTGAAGTTAAGGACTTCTCGAAGACGAAGTTTGAGATGAAAAATTTGGGTGAGCTGAGATACTTTCTTGGTATTGAGGTGATCAGATGTGATGATGTTATATGGCTATCCCAAAGGCAGTATGGCTTGGATATGTTATCGAAGTATGGTATGACAGCATGCAAGCCTCTTTCAATATCATTGGAGCAAAATGTGAAGTTGAGTGCTGATGTTGGGGATGAGATAGAAGACCCTACTATGTTCAGGAGGATAGTAGGGAGCTTGATTTACATGACTATCACAAGGCCAGACTTGAGCTATGTTATTGGTCTTGTTAGTCAATTTATGCAGATGCCTAGAAATCCTCATTTGGATGCAGTTAGATGTATATTGAGGTATGTGAAGTCCACTTTACATTATGGACTTTTTTATGAGGTAGGTAAGGACATACAGGTCTTTGGATACATAGATGCAAATTGGGCTGGTAGCATGTCAAGACAGAAGATCTATGAGTGGATTCATGTTTTCCCTTAGTAGTGCAGCAGTTACATGGAGCAGCAAAAAGCAACCTACAGTTGCTTTATCGAGTACAGAGGCTGAGTATAGAGGTGCTGCTATGGCAGCATGTGAGGTGGTATGGTTGCAAAAGTTATTAGGTGATTTGGACGTGCAAGGAGATGATCCAGTTGTCATTCATTGTGACAACATGAGCAGTATACAGCTAGCTAGGAATCCAATGTTCCATGCTAGGACAAAACACATTGAGGTGCACTACGACTTTGTGAGAGAGAAGGTACTTGGAGGAGATATTGACTTGATATATGTCAGCACACACAATCAAATAGCTGACATTTTCACAAAGGCCTTGGGTGCAAGCTTTGAAAGTTCTGAAGCTTACTTGGAGTTGCAGAGATAGAGTTGAGCTTGAGGGGGAGTGTTGAGATGCCAAGCTCAACACCTGCGGACATTGATGATGGACCACCTGGCTAGATGGGTCCACATGTCTACACTTAGCACGTTGGTGGTCATTATGATACTCACATGGCCACTAACACTATATTGGGGAATATGGAAATTTCCCATAAGTTTGGGATATGTGGTCAAATATTTGGATTTTTCATAACTTTAACACTATAACTCCAAATTGAGCACTCTATAGCTCAATAGATTCCATTTTTCAACCGCTTTCCAATGATAGGTCACATCATATACGTTTGAGAAACTTACGGGCATGTTATCTGGGTGCCACCTTTTTAGTATTCAAAAAATGGGAATTGGGAGATTCCCAAACTCACTAATATTGTGTTCACTGACTTATCACTTATTATATTTAGTTTGTTACACCTACCTACAACTGGCAAAGACATAGCACCAGTTGATTAGTGCAGTTGGTTATGCACTATTTGACTTAGAAGGCCACTTTCCTTTATGTTGTATCTTATCTATACTTTATGTACATTGTATAGTGTGTGGAAGAAGAAGAAGAAACTAGCAAGAAAACGTTTTTGCCTCCATCTCTCTTCTTATGTTCTTGAGTGAGCTTCCTTTTGTGTATATAGTGTGTGTTTGGTGCAGCAGCTCAAGCAAGTCTCCCCACTATGCGATTCTTGACATAAAAATGCTAAAAACTACAAGGGCCTATTGGTCCTTGACCCAAATTTTTACTAGAATTTTTTATTGTATTTCCTAGCCCTAATGATTTTGACATAAGCTTGTAAACTCCTCATGTAACCTTGTACTGCAGCCTATGTACACTTTGTGAGGACCGTGTTACAGCCTCTAGATGTCCACCATGTCTTTGGTACCCACACTTAGACTTTTCTGTGACAGCCTCTGGTGTTTACCATGTTTGTGGTATGCCCACACTTTGCAGGTGGTTGCTCACTAAAGCCTCTACACACTTTGTACTTCTCTAGTTGTGAAAGGGGCGAGGGGGGGGGGTGTTGAGATATTGGCAATCACACCCAACTTAGCCTCTTTGTATGGAGCAGTGTGGGCTTAAGATACAGAATCCCATATGCACAATGATGGAAAGTATAGCCTAGTCTATTCCTATAAAGCATTGTACCTCCTCTCTTTTTGAATGAAATGTCATAGTACTTTTGTACTTCCAAGAAAGTGTCTATGTCATTGTTAACACACAAGACTGTGTTTATGAGTCCAAGCTTCCATCTTGGAACCTAATTCACTTGTGTGACATTTGGTCTTGATGTTTGTTACCTCATGAGATCACTTTTCCTCTTTCAACCTCCATAGCCATGCTTTAGATCGGACATTTTAACAAGAGCTAGGGAAAGGGATACTAAAAGTGAAACTCAATGGACAACAAGAATTAAGAAAGAAAAATAGGTTGCTCAAGACTAGCAAGAAGGCTAGACAAAGAAGGAAATTCAAATGAAAAATTTTGCCTTGGAAATTAGTCAGGTTCCTACAACCTACTTGAGGATCTTAAAAGTAGAAAGGATGATGATATTATAGGCATAATGGCATAGACTAGTTAATATTAGAAAAGGGAAAACCAAACTTGAGCATATGGGGATTGCATGTTTATCAAATGTGAAGGACATTATACCAATTATGGATGCATGGATATATGGAAGGAAGGGTTATCAACTTTATGTAGATAGTAGTGCACAATTCTATGTAATCACTAAAGAGACAATGTTGAAAATGCATCTTAAAATGACGGGGAGTTAATGTTTAAGATTAAAATGGCTAACATCTCAAAGATAAAGTGTTTGGGAGTTATTGAAAACTTGATATTAATATTGGAGGTTAGAGGATATGCTCTGACTTTCATGTTATACTTACAAAGCTAGGGGCATACCCTCTCATTTTGTGGCACAACCATGGTCAATTGGTATGAGCTCCTTGTATGGAGACCAATTGAAACTCTATTTGGATAAACCTACTCATAGGAGGGTGATTTTTTATTTGAAAAGAAATGTTTTTTTATAGTTGTTGATGATAGTATGATTACTTTGGTTGTGTATTTATATAAATTTTTTGGTAACCTCACCGATGGATTTATGGTTACGCACTAAACCTTCCTAAGGTTTACAGTGGGAACCCTTTACCAAGGGGCTAATTTCACTACGTAGGAGGCTAGGACTGACCCTAGATACAAGGTGTCTGTCTATAGGGAGGATGTTAGGGTAAGAGGTTACAAGGGTACTAGAGGGCTCTAGTCATAAATCCCTTGGGTCTCCCAAGGACTAGCCTAATCCTTATGAGCCTAGGATAGACTTCTTGAAAAGCCTTGATGCTAGATAAGGATGGATTGGTGGATCCTATGCCATGAGATTTGGACAAGAGTAATTGATTGAGAGATGGAATGCTAGATTGGCATTGCACATTGAAGTAAGTCTAGATAAATATTCTTGTTTTACAATTGTATTTAAAAGAATTTTTAATAATGTATTTATGTTGTGGATTAATTTTATTGAAAAAACCAAGTACCTAAAGGGTTAAATAAGAAAGTCACGTGCTAATGGCAAATGTGGCACTAAACACAGGAGCCGCCATTGGTGCATCAAAGAACTGGCTGGTACAAAAAAGTAAAGGTGACCCAAAACAACATATGGGTAGAGAGATTATCCCACCATCAAGGTAGTGGCCTATATAACAGTAGGGAGTGTTTTTTTGTTATTTGATCATACTCATAGTCTTAGAGACCAAGCAGTAGGAGATCTTCTTGCTCCATGCCATATCCTTCCCTAAGTCTTTATTCCAGTCTTCCTAACTGGCATCCTACATGCTCTCTCACAATAGAGATTATATTGTATTTTCCTCAGACATTATGTTTTGTAGTAGTGCTACCTTGGTCATTATATGTGTTTGTTTTCTAGTCCCTATTCTCTCAGAGAACTCTATTGTGACCATTTGGTCCCTGATTGATCTATCAACTTTGATTCTAGCAATACACTTTGGATTTAGTCTTGAGTACATTTTTGTGGTCTAATTGCCTTTGTTGTAATAATGTCTTACTCTTCAACCAAGCTGTGAACATTGAAAGTGGTGTCAATGTTAGTCTATGTTAGTTTTGAGTGCACCCGTTGTCATTCCTATGGCAACTGTGCTTGGATATCAATAACGCTACCTTTAAGTATTGAAACATAAGCATGGTAGGTAACTAGATAACTAAAGTTGATCCACAGAGGGAAGAAATATGGCAGAAATCTTGATGGGTCCCTGCCTACGGATGGATGGTCATGGTGGTGAGTTGAGAGTTTCCCTTTAAGGCAGTTGAATTAGGAGAGGACCGAATGCCTAACTGCCGAATGTGTCATGTAAGATCCCAATCAATGCCATTTCAAGGAATTAAAGTTGAGACTATATCTTATGAGTAGAGGTATGGACACTATCACTCCCCCTCACTTCTCACTCATTATGAACCAAGTATGGTATTGATTTGGTTTAGTTTGAGTTGACCTGCAAATATAATGGCTCAAAGACCAATGATGCTAAATAAGCTATTAGATGACTTTCCCATAAAATTAGGATATCGAATTTAAGTTGATCCTTGGGGCTACAACCAGAATATTCATTGTGAAATGGACTCAAGCAAACCTAGGTGAAAAACCTTCTTTTATTCTAAGGAGTATTGGGTGGTGTTAGTTAGGATTATCTCTTTATAGACCACTAAAATTGTGACCTTGAGAACTTCTCCTTTGCATGTTACACATGGTATCAAAGCAAAACATTATGGATAGAGGAGAAAAAAAAATTTGTATATATTTGTCTAATGAATTGTTTTATGCATTCAAGAAAAAAAGAGCTACAAACATCCTAAAGAGATATTCTAAATATTTTGATATTGATTACCATGCACCTTCTATAAACATAGATGACAAGTTTCAAGGAAAGAGATCCCTCCTGAAGCAAAGCAAGCCACTTGAGTTTATGGGGAAAGGATTGGAGCCCCAAGAGGAGCACCAAGAAAACAGGGAAACTAATACAAAAATATCTATATCATCACACCAACAAGCATGTTCTTCTTACTTTAGTCAACCATAAGAAGAAAAAGAACACTAGTATCATATAGTGAATTTGCCACAAATTTATCACAACAAATATTCAACATATTCTTCATAGAAACTATCAAATAATCAAAAGAATGCAAAATAATGATCAACTTTAAATGGAACTCATCACATAGTATTCACATTTCATACTCTTCATAGTCTTTCTCTCAATCTTTCTCATATAGATACAATGTTTCTTTATAGAAATTTGCTATCTCTTATACACTATCTCTCTCATATATGCTCTCTCTCAATAGTATATGTGAATAATAAAGAATGACCCTCAATAATTATCTCTTGGTCGTGGATACCCCTTCCAAGAGATATGCCTAATATGAAGGGGAACCATAGCCACTATAGCGACTCTCGGGAGCTCATCAATATCATTTGTCACTTTGGTCATTAGTTCAAGTCTTCATTAGCTACTTCTTTGAGTTATTAAGAGCTTTCATTCTTCTCTATCTAAGATGAGAAAACATCCCCAAGCTAGACATCCATCCATCAGAACACTTACGTAAGCATATAGAACGCATTAGAAGACATATAGAAGCTCAACAGTACACTACAGAAGGTCAACAGAAGGTGTAAAAACCATATAGCATAAACCAAAATCAACTTAAACTATCTTAAACCATCCAATACACTCTCAATCATTCCTCAAATCATTCATCTACAATCATAAACTCTTAATCAAAAAGAAAAAATATCAAAATAGAAGCAAACACACTTATTAGAACCAAACAGATACAGTACAAAACCAATCAAAATATCATAACTCAACTAAAAACCATCATGAGCTTCTCAAACCTACTCAATCCATTCCAAAACACTTTCAAAACTTCCAAAAACCAATCAATCAACCACAAAATAAAATAAAAACTACTCACAATCCAACAAAAAATAGCTAAAAATACAGTCATTTCAGCACTCAACATAGTCACACACTCAATTAGAGAGTGTCCTTGTGACCATGGAAAAAGAGAATAAAATCTCTAAAATAACCATATTCAATCATCAACTCTATCTCAAGAAAATCCACATTCTCCTATTCCAACCAATAACTTGCATCTTATAAACAATTCTAGCAAAAGGAAAACACATCTTATCCATTAACTCATCCTAAAAAGATAAAACCATGACAAATTTATAAAAGATATAATAGGTTTCTTCATATATCCATTGCAATCACCAAAAAATAGGCAAACACCAAATAACCATCGTCTCGATTAGCTTCATCAGCAAACCACAACCCCTTCATACACAACACACACACACCATATACACAAACTAGACATAAAATAGTCACTTGAGTGGCACCTCCAAAAAAATAAAAATATATCATTGTGGCTCATCAAAGATAGATCAAGAATCAATGGAGTGTATCATGCTACTTAAAAGCTTGATGGTTTCGAAATTTATCTATGGAAAGGGATTTATCCACAAATGTCTTGGGGTGATTTCGAAAGAAATGCAAACAACACATTCTCTCAAGAAGAAGTACAAGATATCTACTTAAAAGACATAGAGCGTGGAAATAAAATATGTCCAATTGATAGGGATCAACATCCATGCTAATATTAAGATACAATTTAGTATTGGCTTTTGATTATTATGAGAATGACGATACATGTGTGCTAGGTACCAAGCAAAATGAGCAGTCAATCTAACAGAAGGATTAGTAGATTGATGATAGATTTGGAAAAACTACAAATAACTTTGATAAGCTTGGGTATGAGTCTTCCATTTCCTTGGAATGACATGCTAATTAATTTGGCGATCCATCAATAAATTTATTTGACTCTATCCTCTGCATCTAGATATCTACAAATGAAAGCTTGAGTGGCTACTAACCAATTTAGGTGGATGAGAAATAAGAGATGTGGAAGAAGGAAGAGGAACAAGCATTAAAGGATGAAGTGATAAATCATAAAAAGAAAAAAGACTTAAAGATGGATATTCGGATAGTCTAACAAAATTTGATAAGAAAGTGGTTAAAAAATATACTAAAAAGGTGAAAAGGAGTATAGTAGATGATAGAGGACGAGGAGGGGGTGCAAGAACACAATCTATGATGAACGAACAAGGAATAAAAACAAGAATTTGGGGATTCATTTGAAGTTCAAAAAGAAGTGGATGAATAATATGGGGGGCTGATTGAAGTATGGATAAATAAAAATAAAATATGTGAGCCATATATTGATAGTAAAAATGTGAAGGTATTGATGGGCCTAAAGTAGATTGATGATTGTAAGCTTCAAAGAGAAGGATGTGTCAAAAGGGGTTTGTGTAGAAATATGGGTTAAAATATCCTCCCTCAATTGGTTAGCATTTTATAGACTTGCATAGACTTTTAATTGGTAAAGATTTAAGGCAACATAATCTATCATTGGATGCCAAGAAACTTCAAGGCAGTCAACCACTTTGGATGAATAATCTTGGAAAATCTCGTCTATCCTTATCTCTAGATGTGGAACATAAATGATAGCTTACAAAATAATATCCGTCGCATACCAAGACAAATCCTTATCTTCTTGAATCACAAGATCACCTTGACTATATATGTAAGCCATCAACATGGTATCTAGTGTAATAAAAGCTTCAAATACCATCCTCACCACTTCCACAAGAAGATCAAATGACCAAGAATCACTCCATCCATCCTCTGGAGGACACAAATCCATACTAGATAGCTTCATATAAAGGCTATATTTTGTTGTTAATATTGAGTGAAAAAGGAGTGATCTAGTGGGATATATTCTATAAATTCCTCAAAACAAGTCCACAAAAGTTCCATTCTAGATTAGATCCTCTCCACCTTGGCTTGAAGTAATGGACATAGCATCACAATACATTGGAGAGCAACCAAGTCTGTATTTGATACACAAGGCACTAAATGTACACTAGGACTTGGTGGAACAGAGCGTAACAATTGAACCAATTATTCTTTCAACTCATTGATTTGAGTATTCTAGCTATCAATTATGGAGTTTGCTAGCTGTAGCTATACTGTCTATATAGCAATTAAAGTTTGAAACTCTTGATTTTCATTAGAAAGACGATCTCTTTCCTCAGTAACAATAGTTACTTGAGTTTTGGCTTCACCTAATTGGGCGTGCAAAGAGGATATTTCCATTAGTATGTTACTCCATTTGTTTGAATAAAAAATAAAGGGTTTCTTTAGTAGATACAAGCTCTATAGTGGCCTTGCACAACTCCTTCTTGGACTACTGCATCTCCTCATAAAAATAAGAATATAACGGTTGAATACACATAGTAATTAACTGATATCTCAATGGATCTTTGAATATCCTTACACAAGAAAGGAATCAAGCGGTGTAGAGAAGGAATTAATTTGTTTATATTACCATCTATGTGTGCCCTAAATAAGTTTGTTGATGTAAGGCATGCGAGATGTAATAGGGATTGGCACAGGAGGAATTGGAACTATTTCAACCACATACTTTAAGTGCTTTCTTTGGATCACCAAAGGAGGAGGAGAAATATTAGCTTTAGGAATGGATTCAAGATCATCTAAAGGAGGAGGAACAATTGAAAGGTTTTCAAAAGGTGGTGGAAATTCTTTGGTAGGGTGTCAAAGTATGTTAGAAAAACATACAAATACAACCCATAGGTGACATTAGTCACACTACCCCTAGTGACCTTGATAAAATGTTGACCCATTTTTGCACAAGGGTACAAACTCAAGCCAATGACCACTCCTTTAAGTACCATTCTAGAGGTAGGGGACAACTCATTGGATAAGCAATTGGATGGAGTCTTAGCTGTCCTAAAGAAATTGACACAACAGCTTTCAAAATGTTTTTGAGATCATTACCACTGAGACACCTGAGGTGGTGAGAACTTTCTTAGGATCCAGGATGGTACGAGTTTGTTTCAACAATACCTTGATAATGTCCTCATTCCCTAAGAGCTAATGGGTTGCTAGAAACACCTCTCCATGGTAAGGAAGAGTCAATGCCTTCCCCAAGCATGTGGAATCAGTCAATGCCTGCTATAAGAGGATAAGAATTCATCGCAAAAAATAAGTTCATTTGGAATCAATGGTAATAAAAGAGCCACAAAATTGGAAATACCGGATTTAATAATAAGATTTGATTTCAATAGTGGAGAATAATCTCCATAGACCAAAGAAACATATTGGACAAGTTGAGGTGCCATTCAAATGATAACAAGACACATACCACACCACACAGACATGTAGGAAGATGCCTATAAATAGAAAGAAAAACAGGGATAAGATTTCAATTAAAAAACTACATGGATGTGACAGGCTGACTTTTCCAAACAATCTAGAGTCCTATGGGAAAATTTTGACATGACTTACATACTCTTGCAGACCAAAAGCTTCATGAGATGTAATAGAAAGGCACCCTAATCCTTGTAACAAGCAATTAAAAAATAAAATACTACAAACCATTCCCCAACTGTAACTGACAAAAAATCATAACAACAAGAATATCATGGACTAGACTGTGGGCCTTGACAAAGACTCACTAGCGCGGATGTCACCCACAAACCCCGCAACATGTTCCTTAATTAGGTAAAAGAGGTTTTGTGTGGGTGGATTAAATTTAGATTTCAGGTATATTTTATAGATTATTGGCAATGGGTAGAATGTTTTATTAGTTGTTCAACCTTTTTAAAAATTTTATGGTTCCTTAATTACCATTTACAACCTTTATGAAATTAAGCAGTGCATTAATCGCACCCCAGCATGACGATCCCAACTCATAAGGTCTCTAAATACAAATTCATTCTTAAAAATTATCATACGTGTAGCACTTTTTGGCTAGTGCATGCATGAGTGACAATTGGTTCCTTTTATTATAAATTGGGGTCTATGTTTTTGGTTCATGAAGTGCGTGTAATGTGAATAGTGGGTTTGTTTTATTTATTTTAATGGTGTGTTGTGTGTGGATACAAGTAAAAAAACATGATTAGTTGGGTTCATATTAGGAATTAAATTTGGTTTTTCGTGCATTAAAAAATAGAAAAATTCATGCTTATAAGGTGTGTCTATGTATCCTAATCTGAATGTAATTCTTTCTGTTTAATGAAGCTGTCATGGTAGACTTTGCGCTGGGACTATGTGGCTCCCATGTATTGTAAGGCCATCATCCTGCAAGTCTCATCTAGACATTCCAAGTGTAGGAGATGGCATTGTAGGATCTCAGCATCTCCTAATTGTTCAATGATAGCTACTCTCAAAGAGGGCATTTCCAACTCAATCAAGAATATGCCTTTTGTATCATAAACCAACTATTGTCATGTTGTGACCTTATGGGATATTCTATAGATCCAGAGGGCTTTTGTAAGTCAAGAGTCAATTACTTCTTGACTCGAGATCTCATCTTTTGAGGATACATCCAAGAATGCCACATAGTAAAGACCATCTAAATTATGTTCAGGCTGCAAGATTGGTGCTTGTTGGCAAGGTGCATCATCATCATTATTTCTTAAGAATGGTAGTTTAAGGCAACAAGACCTACTAATACCATTTTGGGGAATATGGGAATTCTCCATAAGTTTGGGACACATGGTCAAATCTTTGGATTTGTCATAACTTAAACACTATAACTCTAAAATGAGCGCTCTATAGCTCAATAGATTCCATTTTTCAAGCGCTTTCCAATGATAGGTCACATCATATGGTTTTGAGAAACTTATGGGCATGTTATCCGAGTGCCACCTTTTTAGTATTCAAAAAATGAGAATTGGGAGATTCCCAAACTCACTAACATTCTATTCACTGCTAACAGGAAGGCTCATTTTGCTTAATCCACTTCTTATAAAACTTTTGTATATGATGAGATTCATTTACCTATCCGAAGGGTATCATAGTTAGTCTATCCAACAACATGGAATCTTCAGCTTTTGTAGCCTCTAGGACTTCCTCCTCATTAGTATCCTCTTTTGGTTGGATAGCTTCTTCTACTTTGCTTGTATAATCCTCATCTTCACTTTCATCATCATCCTCTTTAGACTTTGTCTCTACATCTACAAGGGCTCTATAGGAGAAGAATAGGCTCTCTGTTGCATCTTGTACTTTTGTTTCTGTATCTGTTTGTGCTTCTAACTCTGGCTTTTGATGTGGCCATGTAACAAGGAGAGCAATACATCCATGTCTCTAGCTCACTATCAGATCTAATTTCAGAAGTCATTTCTAGTTGGTAGGAGGTATTCACCCATTGATAAACACCATATTAGAGAATTTGGAAATTTCTCAAGTTTCAATTTCAAATAAGTGAGAAATATTTGACCACATGGCTAAATCTTGATCCATATTTTAAATTGGGATTTGGGAAGGTAGCTTATATGGTATTTGGGATAGACTCCACTTTTAAGTAAGATAACAAGATTTGACCATTTGATCAAATAAAAAAGGTATTGGGGGTTCCCAAAGTGCATGGAAATTCCCAAATTCTCTAATATAGTGTTAATAATGACTTTGCATCTTTTGGGAGCTAGCTTTCAGTGCCCATTGTTAGGGATTGTGCTTCACATTTCTTTGGAAAATTTTGTTTAACAATGTCATCTTCAGCTATGCTAATGTTTCATCTTGCGCTTCATTGGGAGAGTTAGGAGACTTCTATAGAGGTGGATCCATTTCCTTTTTGCAAACCATATGTTAGAATATCAAGCTCATATTATTCTCATGTTAGTATGTATCACCGACATTAGCATTGTCCAGCTGTATCAGCAAGTGTGGGACATTAAATAAGTTGGTGGTCTTAGACCCAGTGTGAATGGTCTTACGGACCTTAGTACTATTGTATACACTTATTCTATGTGTGTGGATAGGTGATAATGAATGGAGGAAGAAGAGAGCATGCTTGCTCCTCACTCTGTCTCTGCCTCTCTCAATCTCAACATGGTATCAGAGCCATGCTAGGCGGGCTCTCTAGAGTAGGAGGAAGTCAAGAAGACTTGCAGGAGTTGAAGATCAGGATTTCTCAAAGACCATACATGCTACCATTGTTTATCCAAGGTATGCATTTGTTCATGTGAGATTCTATGCTTCATGGCAGTGGTGAAGACTTGTCTGGGACTCTTTGGGAGCACATTTGAGTGCTTGACAATCATTATTACCTTCACCACGTGTTGCTGGAAGATCCTGACAAGCTGCGTGAACTGTGCATGTTTGCAAGCTGAATGCATCTATTGTACTCCATGCTAATGCTTGGTCACAAACTGATCTATGGCTTATAAACAAGCCTTGGCAAGGTTGCTAAAGACTTGTGGCATGCTAATGCTTGACTGGGAATTAGATATGAGTTGTGAGAGTTGAATGCAGATCTAAAATCTGTCCCAAACTGCTATAGACAGAGAGTATTCAGCAGGTACATGACTTTGGAAAGAGCCTTAAGCTCATAGAGATGCCCAAAAAGGGTCTATTGAAGTACATACATGCTAATGCAAACATATGTCTTGGATGTTTTGCCTGTAAGCTGAAGATTACTGATCAAGTATACTCAGATCTAAAGCATTTACTTGGTTGGAAAACTGTCATGAATCTGTAGATAGCAAACATTGTTTACACTTGAAGCATTACATGATATTGCTTGGTCCATGTCAAATGTATGACTTGGGATATGTCTACTGAATGTCTGGAGGACTAAGACAAGCATTAAATACTATTGAAAACTGAAGCCTAGAGTTGGAAATTAATGCAATTACATTGTCTTGGCTGGATACAAATTTTAAATGCAATCTATGACTTGGATTTGTGAAGACAGGATGTCTATGGTTACCCGAATGCTAATGTATTGAACCTAACACTTCAAAGTGAATGTATGACATGATTTGAGACTGTTTTGGAGCTGGATAGACAAGGTTTTATTGAGCATTTGCTGACTGCAATCTATGAGAAGGAATTTTGACACCTATACTTGCTATCTATGTATTGATTTGTGCCCATATGGTTATGTTTGGACTGTTACATGTACTAGCAGCTGTCTATGAAGGTTTGGGACATGTATGACATGTATATGACTCATTTTTGGCTTTGAATAAGATGCTGGTCACACTGATGGTTTATAGTTTTCAAATTGCATGTATGAACCCTGGCAGTAAGGCTGCATGTTACAAACTTGAAGCAACTACATAGCATATATATTGACAAATGTATCTACAGGTGGGACCACATATTTGTGGATGTTTTTGAGTAGTAAAAGGGCTGAAATACCTTGGTTTTGTCAATAAATTTGTTGCCAAAAAACTGTCAAAAACATTCAAGAACTGCAGTGAGTCAGGGACACTTATTGGCTTGCAGGTAGTCAGACAGAGCATACGACATGGCTAATGCAGAGAGGACTGACAACATAACCCAGATAGTGGGGGAAAATCTTGACAGTAACAATTATGCCATATGGAAGTTCCGCATGGAGAACTTCTTAATAGGGAAAGGATATTGGGAGTTGGTGACGGGAGTGAAAGCTGAACCTGAGCTCCCAGATCGACCTACGACTAATCAGAGACGATTACACCGAGCTTGGACAAAAAGAGCTCCTAGATTCTTGCACTGGCTCTCTTTATGTATCTCAGATGCCATGGTAATGCAGATAATGAATTGTAGCTCTCCTAAGAATGCATGGGACATGTTGGTCAAGTATTATGGCACAACCACAAGTGCCAGGAAGATGCAGTTGAAGCAAAAGTTCAACAACGTGGAGAGGAAGAGCAGATCTATACAAGATTATGTCACGGAGGTTAAGACCATTGCAGATCAGTTGGCATCTGTTGGTTCACAGGTTGAAGATGAAGACATGGTTGTTGTGACTTTGAATGGCTTGGGGCCTGAGTATAAGTCTTTTGACACTTCTGTGTCTGTGCGAGCTGAAATGCCTAATTTCAATGAGATGGTTGCATTGCTTACCCATGAAGAGGTTAAGCTTGGCTTGGCTACAAGATCTAGCAGTTCTAAAAACAAGGATGTAGTTTTCTATTCCAATCAACGCGGCCATGGAAACCATGGTAGAGGCTATGGATTTGGCAGAGGAGGCCAACAAAATGCATCCTATGGCAATAACAACAAGTAGGTATCGAATGCAAGAAGTGGTGGAAACTTTAGAGGCTCCTGGCAACGGCAACGGCCATCTAACAATCCGAACAAGGATAAGGATTGTCATGACTGCGGGAAGTATGGGCATATTTCCAAGGACTAATGGAAGAAGCAGGGCAATCAGAAAGGAAAACAACATGGACATTTTGCTACATCTAGTCAAGCAGATGATACTTTGGGAGATAGATTATTTGCCATGCAGTATGTAAAAGACAGAGTTGCTGAAAAATACACTGATGATGCAGTTTGGTACATTGATTCAGAGGCATCGAAGTACATGACTCCTCACGGTGATTGGTTCACTGATATGGTGGCTGAAAGACATGGCTATGTCTGTACAGGTGATGACACGCAGCATAGCATTAAGCATAAAGGCAAAATGCCTCTTGTGGTTCATGATGGTAGAAAGAAAAATTTGCATGATGTATTGCATGTTCCTTCGATTACAAAGAACCTACTGTCTGTTGGTCAAATGATGGAGCAGAACTTGCAGGTTAGGTTCAACAAGCATGGTTGCTTTATTGAAGAGTTTGGCAATGGATGCAAGTTGATAGCTCATGGCCACAGGAATGGTAGAATGTTTACTCTTGATGCTACCTTGGCAGAGCTGAATTCAGCTATGTTTGCCTATGGTTCTGGCACTATCAGAGACTTGGAAATTTGGCACAAGAGAGTGGGGCATGTAAATTTGCAAAGGCTACAAATTATGCAGAAAAAAAAGCTTGTTACAAGTTTACCCAAGTTCCAATATTCAGATATTGGTCATCTATGTGATGCTTGCCAGTTTGGTAAACAGTCAAGGTTGCCATTTGTTAGGCATGTAAGGCAGGGTACACGTCTGTTGCAGTTACTGCACTCTGATGTTTGGGGGCCAGCCCATAATGCATCCATGGGAGGCTCAAAGTATTATATGACATTCATTGATGATTACAGTCGCTATACTTGGGTTTACATTCTGAAGACAAAGGATGAGGTGTTTGCTGTTTTTCAGCAGTTTAAAAAGCAGGTTGAAAAGGAATTTGACTGCTATATCTCTTGCTTGAGATCAGATAACGGTGGGGAGTATGTGTCAAATGAGTTTGACAACTTTCTGGCTGAAAATGGCATACATAGGCAACTTACCTACAGCTACACTCCTCAGCATAATGGGGTAGCTGAAAGAAAGAAGAGGGTCTTGATGGAAGCTGCTCATGCCATGATGAATGAGAAGAAGATGTCGCTCTATTATTGGGCTGATGCTGTTATGACAGCCATGTATATCTTGAATCGGACTCCCACTGTAGGTATTCATGAGATGACACCGTTTGAGAAGCTGTATGGCTATAAGTCGGATGTAAGTCACATGAAAGTCTTTGGCTGTCTTGCTTATGTGCATATTCTAGATGAAAAAAGGAAGAAGATGGATCCAAAAGCACATAAGTGTGTTTTCATTGGATATTCGTAGGAGAAGAAGGCATACAAATGCTATGATCCCTCTACCAGGGAGACCTTGGTGAGCAAGGATGTTATTTTTGATGAGATGGGTTCTTATATGTATCACCAGCTACAGTGCCATCAGATATGCCTTCTACTCATGTATCTACAATTGATATGCAGCAGAGCACTACTATGACAGGACCTAGTAGTCAGACAGTATCCCCATGGACAGGGAGATTGAGGAGCTCACTGTCCACTGATACCAATATGTCAGTGAGGGGGAGATATGATGTCGTGGATAGCAAAGGAAAAGAGAAAGTTACTGAGGATGTATCTGGGATGATGACACCTGGTAGAATGACTTTTGGATATGAGTCTAGTGGCACTTTAGACAGTGAACTTGGTATTCCGACTGTCTATACACTTGGCGCAAGGCAGAGCAGGTACATTCTGCCTCATGAGAGAGGGGAATCGAGCAGTGCACCATAACCTAGACGCTCACAGAGGCTCAGATAACCTGTTGATAGGTTGACATATAGTGGCTACACTACAAAGCATTATGCTTACATGACAAAAGTGATGGAGATCAAAGAACCGGGTACATATGCTGAAGCAGTGGAAGATGAGAACTCGTGTGCAGCCATGGATGAAGAAATGAATGCCTTGGCAGAAAATAAGACATGGGATCTTATGACACTGCCTGAAGGAAAAAAGACCATTGGCTACAAATGGGTCTACAAAATCAAATGCAAGTCAGATGGCAGTGTGAAAAGGTACAAAGCCAAATTGGTTGCTAAGGGGTATGCCCAACAGTATGGACTTGATTATGAGGAAACATTCAGCCTTGTTGCCAAGATGGCAACCATACGCACTGTGATTGCTTTGGCTGCTGCTAGAGGCTGGAAATTACAGCAGATGGATGTGAAGAATGCCTTTCTTAATGGTGACTTAGCAGAGGATGTCTATATGGTTCAGCCAGAAGGGTATGTTCACTCTGATTTTCAGCATTATGTATACAAGCTGAAAAAGGCACTGTACGGGCTGAAGCAGGCTCTGAGAGCTTGGCATGCTAGGATCAATAACTACTTCCAGAGGTTGGGATTTACTGTTGGTAGGGCTAATCGCAGCCTATTTACAAAGAAGTCTGACGGTGGCTTGGTAGTGCTGGTCATATATGTTGATGATCTAATAATCACTGGTAATGATGACTTGGGAATACAGTATGTAATGAAGATGCTGAAATCTGAATTTGACATGAAAGATCTAGGTGAGTTGAAGTATTTTTTGCATATTGAGGTAATCAAGGCTGAAAATGGTTTATGGCTGATGCAGAAACATTATGCCATGGAAATGGTGAAAATTTATGTCATGGCTGAATGCCAACCATTGGATACACCCCTTGATCAAAATGTCAAGTTGGACATTAGCACTTGAGCTGAAATTTAGGATGTGACTATGTACAGGCAGATAGTTGGAAGTTTGATCTACTTGACCATCACTAGGCCAGATTTGAGTTATACAGTTGGGCTCATAAGTCAGTTTATGCAAAAGCCCACGAAGCCACATTTGGATGCTATTAGGCAGATTATTGTCAAGATTGTGGGAGAGAAGGAAGGAGTCTCGCTTGAAGCTTTCTTGCTTGCACAATGGGGGAAGACACACAAGGGTGGAGGCTGAAAACAGTTTTCCTCTTCTTAGTTGTGTAAGCCAAAAGAACTCGAGTACAAAGAAATAGAAGAACCCTAGATATGGGTCTCAAAACCAAACTCAACTAACTAAGGTGGCATACTAACTGAGCCACGAACTAGAGTAGATAAGGATAGCTATCATGTAGCTATTATTCAGGGGCGGTGTACCAACCGCATCTGCAACTGACAAGTCGATGGCATAAATACACAACGGTCACCCTGGCGTATCACGAGTGGAGCTCGATATCTCAACACTCCCCCTCGAGCTCAATCCCAATTCCTGCACACCAAGTAGGTCTCTGAACTTGCGCAGCTTCTCTACGCCCAATGCCTTCGTGAATATGTCAGCTACCTGATCCTCTGTGCTGACATAAACTAGATCAATAAGACCTAGTAAAACCCTCTCTCGCACATAGTGATAATGCACCTCAATGTGCTTTGTTCTAGCATAATAGACTGGGTTATTTACCAAGTGTATACTACTCATGTTGTCACAATAAATGACAACTGGTCCATCTGTAGACTGATGCATATCATAAAGTAGCTTATGCAACCAAGCTACCTCACATGCAGCCATTGCTGCACCCCTGTACTCAGCCTCTGTGCTCGACAACGCAACTGTAGGCTGTTTCTTGCTGCTCCAAGTGACTGCAGCACTCCCAAAAGAGAACACATATCCACTGGTAGATCGTCTATCAGAAATACTACCAGCCCAATCAGCATCAGTGTATCCATGCAACTGTATCTGAACCCCAGTCTCATAAAATAGTCCATACTGCAATGTGGACTTCTTATACCTGAGTATGCGTCTAGCCGCATCCAAATGTGGTTTCCTTGGAGCCTGCATAAACTGACTTACCAATCCAACAGCATAGCTCAAATCTGGCCTGGTAATAGTCATATAAATCAAACTTCCTACTATACGTCTGTACATAGTAGGGTCTTCTAGAAGCTCACCTGCATCTGTGCTCAGCTTCACATTCTACTCCAAAGGATTTGAAATAGGCTTACAGCCTGTCATCCCATATTTGGACAGCATGTCCAATCCATACTGCCTCTACTAGAGCTGTATCCCACTTGGTGATCTAATCACCTCAATGCCCAAGAAATAACACAGCTCTCCCAAATCCTTCATCTCAAACTTCTGCTTCAATAGCATTTTCACATGAAGGATATCTTCATCACTGTCACCTGTCATAATCAAATCATCAACATAAATGACAAGTAGCATAATACCTTTCTCTGTTTTTCTCACATAAAGTGAGAAATCTGCCTTGGAAATCTGAAAGCCAATAGTGACAAGATACTGTCCTATCTTGTCAGACCATGCTCTAGGTGCTTGCTTCAATCCATACAAGGCTTTCTTCAACCTGCAAACAAACTCAGGATGAACAGCATGCACATAACCTGGTGGCTGCTCCATATAGACCTCTTCTTGCAAATCACCATGCAAGAAGGCATTCTTTACATCCATCTGATGTAAAGACCATCCCTTTGATGCAGCCATAGCAATGACTGCTCTTACAGTTGCCATCCTTGCAACTGGACTGAATGTTTCTTCATAGTCAATGCCATATGTTTGTGCATACCCCTTGACTACTAATCTTGCCTTGTATCTGTTCACAGAACCATCTGCATTGTGCTTCACCTTATAAACCCACTTACAGCCAATTGCATTCTTACCTTTAGGCAAAGGTACTAACTCCCATGTAGCATTTGCTTCCAAGGCATCCATTTCTTCATCCATGGCTTTCTCCCATTTTTCTTTTCCCATGGCTTGCTCAAAAGATGTGGGTTCTGGTTCCTGTATCACTTTGACCATATATGCATAGTGAATGGCTGTAAATCCATCATATTTCAGCCTATCCACAGGATACCTAGCTCTCGTAGACTTGCGCAAAGTAGGTTCACTCCCAGGTGCTCTCAAAGCTTCCCTGGTCTTCCTTACTCCAGGTGTAACAATAGAAGGAATACCCAACTCATCATCAATGCTTTGTTCTGAGCCACTGGATTCACCATCCACATAAGAGTGACCTACATTCACATCAAACATGGGCTGATCAACCTTCTCTTTTCCTTTTCGTAATACCTGCATACCACTATCTGCATTGCTTTGAGAAGATTCTCCTGATCTCAATCTGCCTGTCCACGGCGAAGAATGTGAACCACTGCTAGAGGACGCTCCAGGTCCACTAATATTTTGTGACTGCTGCTGTGAATTCTGTGCAGCATTACCATTTGCATCTACATCATCAATCACATTTACTGGTTTATACCAGCTACTCATCTCATCAAAAACAACATCTCTGCTCACTGTAAACTTACGAGTAGAAGGGTTATAGCATCTATACCCTTTTTGCTGCAGAGAGTAACCAATAAAGATGCACTTCTCAGCTTTTGGATCCAACTTGGATCTCAACTCATCTGGCACATGTACATAGGCAATGCAACCAAAAATTTTCAAATGAGAAATATCTGGTTTCCTACCAGTATACCTCTCCTCTGGAGTCATCCCATGTATTACTGCAGTGGGAGTCCTGTTCATTATATAGACTGCTGTAGCAACTGCTTCAGCCCAATAAAAATCTGGCAAGTCTTTTTCATTGAGCATGGCACGAGATACCTCTCCAATATGCCTGTTTTTCCTTTCTGCAATTCCATTTTGTTGTGCGGTATAACTGCATGAATATTGCTGCTTTATGCCATGCTCCTACAAGAACTTTGCAAACTCATTTGAGAGGTACTCTCTCCCTCCATCTGACCTTAGGCATTTTATTTGCAGACCTGTTTCTTTTTCAGCCATAGCTTTAAGGGTTTTGAAATGCCCAAAAACTTCACTTTTCTTTTTCATAAAATACACGCAAACTTTTCTGCTATAGTCATCAATAAAAGTGACAAAATAATGACAGCCTCCAAGAGATGCAGCTTTAGTAGTCCACACATCAGAGTGGATTAATTCCAATGGCTTCTCACTCTCTTGAACATGTCTAGGAAATGGTTTCCTTGCCTGTTTTCCAAACTAACAGGCTTCACATACCTTATGCATTTCTGCAACCTTGAATTTTGGCAATCCTGCAATAATATTTTGGGCCTGCATTGATTTAAGTCACTGTACATTAACATGACCAATGCGTTTATGCCAGATATCAATATCTGCAACTACACCGGTCCCATGTGCAAACATTGCTGCACTCAATTCAGACATGTCTGCATCCAACGTAAACATTCTGCCCTTCTTCTTTCCTTTTGCTATCAAACGACCTTTATTTTTCATATCCTCAACAAAGCATCCATGAGGATTAAATCTGACCTGCAAGCCCTGCTCAACCATTTGACCAACAGAAACCAAATTCTTGGTGATATTCGGGACATGAAATACATCGGACAGGTATTTCTTTTTCCCATCCTGCATAGACAAGGGAATTTTTCCAATCTGCACAATAGGATGTGCAGTATCATCACCAGTCTCCACAAATCCTGGTTTTTCCATTTTCCTTGCATCCTCCATCCATTCTGCATGACCTGTTATGTGGTTTGATGCACCTGAGTCAACATACCATACATCATTGCTTTCTTCTGCACTTGTCACAGAATTGTTCATGTGCTGCACCATGAACAAATGCTCATTTCTGTCATCACCCTGTCTGCTAGAAGATGCATAATTCCCTTGTTGCAGTTTTCCATTCATGATGTCATTCTGCTTTTTATAGCAGTCTTTAGCCATATGACCCATTTTACCACAGTAGTAGCATTCAACATTACTGTTTGCATTTTGACCTCTTTGCCATCCACCACGACCTCTTTGGCTCCCCCTGCCTCTAGAGTTACCACGTCCTCCTCCATAGGACTGGTTTTCTTGAGTTTGCTGCATATTCTGATTTCTGCCATGGCCTCCAACTCGGCCTCCTCTACCTCTGCCTCTACCTCTTCCAGTATTTGAGTAGAAGACAGCTTCTTTTGAAGTTCCTCCTGAAGAAGATGCACCACCATTTCTTTGCTCCTCAGAAATTAGAAGAGCAATCAGCTCCTCAAAATCAGGAAATCTTTCACGAACTGAAATGGATGTCCGAAACTGTGCATAATCCTTTCCTAGACCATTCAAGGTCACAGAAACTAAATCATCATCTTCCACTGGCGACCCGATGGAAGCAAGTGCATCTGCAATCTTCTTCACTTTCATGTGGTAGTCATTGATGCTCATATTTTCTCTTTGAACATTATGCAACTCTTGCTTGAGCTGCATTTTCCTGGCTTGCGTATTTGTGCTATACATTTTTGACAAAGTATCCCATGCCTCCTTTGGCGTACTTGCATCCTGAATATGCACAATCATAGAGTCTGAAATGCTGATAGATAGCCAGTACATAACTTTCCTGGCTCTCTCATGCCATGTTTTAAATGCCTGCATTTGCTGTTGATTGGGAACATCAGGAAGAACTGGTTCTTCTTCATTTCCTGCAACAAATTCCCAATATCCTTTTCCCATAAGGAAATTCGTCATTCTAAACTTCCATGCTTGGAAGTTGTTCTTGTCAAGCTTTTCAGTGACAATCTGTGAAAGAGAATCAGATGCCATTACAGAACACTGCAAAAAATTCTGTCACTACAAAAAACACAGCTTCACCCTCACAAGGGAAAATCTACAAAACTGGCGAAAGTGATATTTGACCACACAGTCACTTCCTAGTGACGATTTTGCATCAACAGGCAACAGGGATGATTCTGTAACTCCCAATGTCTCTGCGCACAAGCATACGATGCAATTTCTACAGTAACTTTTCACCGACCTGTAGAATAGTGGCTGCACAGCATAAAACTGGGCCTTTTTCTGATTGCGTTCAGAAAACTTACGCCTCCATTACAGGCCCCGAAATGGCCTCAAATCAAAAAAACAAGGTCGCCAAGGGCTAAAGCCCTTTCCCGAGCATATACTGCCCTTTTGCTTCACCGTGAAGGGCGTCTCAACCTGAGACAATGCACTCCTGCACTTTCCGGCTGTGCTACCTGTAGAGATATGCTCCCGAAACAGAAAATGAAAGCAACACTGCTCCTCTTACCAGAACACCGCGAGCTTGGCTTGCTTTCTTGAGCTCCTTACCACAAACAAGGCTCTGATACCATGTCAAGATTGTGGGAGAGAAGGAAGGAGTCTCGCTTGAAGCTTTCTTGCTTGCACAATGGGGGAAGACACACAAGGGTGGAGGCTGAAAACAGTTTTCCTCTTCTTAGTTGTGTAAGCCAAAAGAACTGGAGTACAAAGAAATAGAAGAACCCTAGATATGGGTCTCAAAACCAAACTCAACTAACTAAGGTGGCATTCTAACTAAGCCACAAACTAGAGTAGATAAGGATAGCTATCATGTAGCTATTATTCAGGGGCGGTGTACCAACCGCATCTGCAACTCACAAGTCGGTGACATAAATACACAACGGTCACCCTGGCGTATCACGAGTGGAGCTCGATATCTCAACAATTATGAGATATGTTAAGTCCATTGTAGATTATGGGTTGTTCTATATGAGAGATAAGCCCTTGAAATTGGTTGGATACACAAATGTGGATTGGGCAAGATGCTCATATGATCGCAGATCTACAAGTGGTTATGCTTTTGGCTTTGGAAGTGGCATGATCAGCTGGAGCAGCAAGAAGCAACCAAACGGTTGCATTGTCTAGTACTGAGGCAGAGTACAAGGGTGCTACATTGGCAGCATGTGAGATTTCATCGCTACTCAAGCTTATGGATGATTTGGATATTCAGGTGGATGCTCCAGTGACCTTATTATGTGACAATCTCAGTAGTGTACTCCTGGCAACGAATCTAGTATACCATGCCAGGACAAAACACATAGAGGTACACTACCATTTTATCAGAGAGATGATTCTTGTAGAGAGAGTAGATCTTATGCATGTGAAGACTGATGAACAGGTTGCAGATATATTTACCAAGTCGCTGGGTAAAGATAAGTTTAGTAGTTTTAGACAGCTACTTGGAGTTCATCAGATGATTTGAGCTTGAGGGGGAGTGTTAGAATATCAAGCTCATATTATTCTCCTGTTAGTATGTATGACCAACATTAGCCTTGTCCAGCTATATCAGCAAGTGTGGGACATTAAATAAGTTGGTGGTCTTAGACCCAGTGTGAATGGTCCTATGATTGCTTGCAATTGAATTGGACAAATAGTCCTTCAAATTTTCTCCTCCTTGAGGATTACTCACAGTAGGATTTTGGAAACTATCTGTATCATTGCATAGACTAGTTGGGCTAGTCTAGAGGGTCCTCTATTTTAATTATGATTCTCAAAGCTCCTATTGAGATTGCTGGTTGTTGGTTCCAGTTGGTAGGGTTCCACTATTGTTGTTGATTTATCATTGGGGAAACTATTTGAGACCATTATTATTGTGGTTAACCTATCATTTGAGGTGTTGTTTTTTGCAGCCCCACTATGGATCTAATGCACTATATTGTGGCACTATTTGCATCAAAGGATAGGGATAGGGAACAATCCTTGGGACTGCATTTGGTGGGTATACTATTCAAGGCATGAGAGCAAGTAAGACTCCTCTCCCCAAGGTCATTGATAGCCTTATGTTAACCTCAAATCGGAATGGCGAAAAAATAAAGAAAAAAGTGCAAAAAGAATAGAAAGAGGGCAAAGGCGTAGAGGTGGCCTCGAAAACTAAATTGAGGCAAAAAGAGCAATTTTAAAGGTAAAGCGCCTCAAAAACTCTAAAAACTCTTTTAAAAGAGAGCAAGGCTCCCTACTGTGCCACTTGTAAAAGAATAGATGGGTCTAGGCTTAGGGCATGAAGCAAGAAGAGGGAATTAGAAAAAGGGACCTTGCCACAATGGCCGGTCATGTAACAAGGGATGGGCGTCGATGGGGGTTTTAGGGTTTGTATATATAAAGTTCAAAAAGTGAATGAAAGCTCATTCTTTGGTGTGTGGCTAACAAGAGTCCTCTCTTCTTCTCTTCTTCTCTTCTTCTTGCTTGTGTGTGTGTGTTCTTGAGGGAGGGAATGTGAGAGTGTGAGAGTGTGAGAGTGTGAGGGAGTGAGTGAGTGAGTGTGTGTGTGGGAGTGAGGGATCAAGAGGGTGAAACTCTTCACCATCTCCTCTTCTCTCTTCCTCTCTCTTCTCTTCCCTTCTCTTACCTTGCACATGGCTATGGAGAATGGAGCTAGGAGATGGAGGAGGCTTGAGGATGCTTGAGCTAGCATCTAGGATCATGGAGTTACCGACTTGTGTGAGGGAGGAGGCAACTTGTTTTGGCATCAAGGTAAGCTCACTACACCCCGAGAGGATCGACGACGCATCAGCTAGGTGAGAGATAGCCATGAGAGCTCACTTGGAATGCTTGAAGCAATAAGCAGTCCATGGGTCTTGGCGGTTGAGTGAAAGCTCCCACATTTTGGTTCCATTGTTGCCGAGACCAATGGATTCAAGCTTGAGCCCTCGCGCGCCTCATATCGAGCATCGAAGTAAGGGATTCATCCTCAAATTGAAGCTTGAGGTAGGTAGGAAGTTTGGGTTTTTAGTCTTTGAAACAAGTAAGTATTTTGGGTTATTTTGCTGGTTTGATGATTGGAAAAGATGGAGAAATAATTTCAGTGTTTTGCCTTCGACCATTGTTGCATTTAGAGTAGGTTAGGATTAGGAAACCGGATAGGAAAAGCGTAGGGTTTATTGCTATAAAACAGGGTAAAACAGGGCACAAGTCATGCAAAAATGGAAAAAAAAAAGCACTTGGGATGTTAATGTTAGCAAGTGAGTAATTGGGGACACCAAAATCTTACCCGGGAAGGGATTTAAGAGCCAAGAGGACAGGGAAGAGCTCATTTCATGCCCTGACATTGAGAGAGAGTGAGAGAGTGTGTGTGTGTGTTTCCAGCATTGATTCGATTTGATCTTGCCATTGAGGAGTTCTTTGCGCAATTCAGGTACGTTAGGACCTCCCTGCTATGTATTTAATGTGATCTGGAAGGCACCGTGCTCAGTGGTTATGTGAATCATTAGATTTGACGAAATCATTCCCGATGCGGCCGTCATCGTGCACGGCTGGGCCCCCGTCCGAGTGTCGATGATTCTAGGCCAAGTCCCAAAATCGGCCATTGGCTATTCAGCCCACTTGACCATTCGGCCCTCGGCCAACTATACTCGAATGCGTTTCACTCAGCCCATCCAAGTGAAGCATTTGGATCAACCTTAAAATTCTACCCTCAGCCCTGTCGACTCAACCTAGCACCACTCGGACAAGTCGACACTCGGCCAAGCCAAATTCACCATTTGGCCCTTGGCCCATTAGCCTCAACCCATTAGGCTCGGCCCACTCAACTCAGACCACTCGTCCCTCAGCCCACTCGACTCGGACCACTCGGCCACTCAGCCCTCGGCCCTCAGCCCATTCCGACTAGTTACCATTCGGCCCTTGGCCCGTCCGATTGAATCCACTCGGCCTACAATTCCATTCGGCCCTCAGCCCATCTGAGTGACACACTCGGCCCTTACAACTTGGATGAATAACCCAAAGACAGACAAGACGGCCAGATGCGGGTCAACAAGCCTACTAGGCCTAAAACAAAGCGAGAGGGTTCGTAAGCCGCTTAGACGCTTGTTTTCCACACTCACCCTGAGTTTCTGCACTTGAACTACACTTAAGGACAGCTGAAATCCTGATTGAGCACAAGTGCATAGGAAAGAACACACACATATTGAGTAGAGATAAATTTAGGATTGGATGCAATAAGTCAAGGAACTCACTCAAATAAACACCTCAAGGAACCCACCAGTAGGAGAAGATCCCAAGTACAGAGTAGGACCAAGCAAGCAACACTAGAGAAGTGGATCTCACTAGCTTGTTCAACCTAATCGATAGCTTGATGGAGCACGAGAACACGATCATGTCAGAGGAAAGCTCAGACCGTAGGCCGAACGAGGAACTCAACTTAGGAGTTTTTCCAGAGGTGATTTAGCAGCTGGTAAGCAGCTACGATGCACACGCTCAGTATGAGTACCACGGCAGAACAGCAGAAGCCATCATAACAGACTTGGAAGAGGAACGAAAGCTAGCCCACAAGGCACTGCAAGGCATAGTGAAATACAACCAAGACCAGCATGCTAGGAGCTTAAGGCAAAACGCAAAATTGCACGAGGTATAGCAAGTGCTGAACCTGGTTGGACCAATCACGAGAGAGCCCTGGAAGAAGACTTGACATTGAGTGAGCTTCTCATGAAGTGATTGCTCGACAACATCGCAGCAGAGCAGAGTGCTACAGCACTAGTGACATCATTACTAACATGATTAGGAACAAACTAAGGCTCTAAGGGCCAGTCTAGAATCCCAATTTTTGCAAAGCAACTCGACAAGTACCAACCCCACGACGACCCATACAACTTTGTAGAGCGATTCGAGCACGTCTGCAAGGCCAACAGCCTCACCGACTTGACTCAATGCTCTCAATAATTCAGGCTTTGCTTAGGCGACAAGGGTAGGACTTGGTGCACGAGTCTAGATGCCGGAGAATGAGTGGATTTTAACAGCCTCAAAAACCTCTTCATCACGAGATTCTTTGAGCGCGGATATTCTGACAATCTGCAAGTGAGACTAATGAATGTCAAGCAGAAAGAGAAAGAGGACATTTGCGACTATGTCACCCATGTGAGGAGCCTCTTCAAGAGAATCCTCGTGGGTGAACAACCTATCGAGAGAGCGGTGTCCACCATATTTATCAGTGGAATACGAAGTGAGGAGATGTATAAGGCCTTGGTAGGTAACTCGAGCTTGCAGCGAGACTTGATAGCTAGTGTGTTTGAAGAGGGCATTCAAGTGGATGACTAGCTGAAAGAGTGGAGCTCTAGGAGCTCAAATTTATAAGAGACCAACTTGCGAATTTCAAAGAGAGCATTAGCCTCTAGTGAATGATTAGGTCCAACAGCCCAGGACAAGGGGAAGGCCTCTGAGACAAACCAAGACTTGACTTAGGTAAAAATGGAGATAGCCAAATTGCAAGATATGTTGAGACGACCAACGCACCCACACGTCCAATGCATGTATTGTGGTGGAAACCACTTGCCGATCGAGTAAGACTCTCGTACTCACAACCCTACAGCCAACCATATCTAGCAAGCAGACCCCAACAATTCTTCAAAAGGGGGGCCCCATTGGCCCTTCTTGCGCCTAACGACGTTAAACCAGCTGTTCCTAGAATGGACATAAACCCTACAGGTATACCAAGACCGCCTAGTCGCTACGTGACTCATCCACCAATTGACGCGCTAGTCCACTATGTGGAGGAGCCAAATGAGGAAGAGACTTACGTGTACCCATACGTCTCGCACGACGATGAGGGAAACGCAGTCCTTATGGACTATCGACCAGTGCCGATGATGGTGTTAGGAAGAGGCCGAGGTAGAGACCTGGGAGGGCAAACACATGATCCAATCATATGTTGGACTTGCGGTCATCCCGGGCACGTCTCATCATGCTGTCCTAAAAGGGAGCAACCAAATATAGACAAGGTAGACCTAAGGTGCCCAGAGTGTGAAATCACTCACCTCTTCATTGACTGTCCCAAGCGAAAACCATCCTCAAGTTCAGCCAATGTGCCATCTATCCCATTGGGGCTGTTGGGCATCGAGAATCTCAATAGGGAGGCCACACCTATCCCATTGTGTGTCATGAGTAGGCTGGCATATCATTGCCAGGTCCAAGCAACCTCGATGCAGCCTTGATCGGGAACAAGAGCTGTAGAAGGAGAAAGAAGAAACCTGAAGCTAAGGTCATGCTAAAAACCGAGATTGCCACTACTCTTCTTGCTGGAAAGAAGATCACCGATGCCGAGGCAGAAACCTCAGCCCCTAAGACGGCCAAAAAGGGAAGTGCTAGGGTAGGGGAGTACCCGCATCCGAAGTGCCAACTAGAGGCTATTGAGAAAGTGAAGGAATGAATCAGAGAGGCCCAAGATCACCTAAAAGATGCTGAGCCCATCCTAGAGGATGAGATCAAAGATCTCTCTAGCATAAACATGCCAATCTCACCCCCTCAACCGAAAGTAAGAGATGCAGCTGCATCGTAAGCAGTACCGCTTAAGCAAAGCCTCGATGTTACAGGCCAGCAAATTAGTCACGGCCCTTGGCCAAGACAATTCGAATTAGGAGAAAGACGAGCAGCCAACGACCTCCTTACTACGCTAGTGACCACCCCTATGATGCTGAGCCTAGGAGACCTGCTTAGGCAGCATTCCACCCTATGGCAAGACCTTTAGCAATGGGTTGAAGGATCACGAGAGCAAGTTGCCGTAGACCTGTACAACCGTGACGTAGAGACACAAATACCGAGCTTGACGCTACACTCTATGCCTAAGTCCTTGCACATTAATGCTTTCTAGGAAGGCACTGAGATGCATGTGGTCTTACATATCTTAGCCCTGGGCGACACAACTCAAAAGGGGATTGTAGACATGGGAGCGGGGGTTGATGTACTAAGCCACACAGTGCTTCAGACGTGGGAAAACCTACTTATGGAGACTGCCACGTTCAATGTCACACAAGCAAATGGTATGAAAGTGAAACCATTCGGGGTACTTTAAAATTGGCCGATGAAGATTGCAGGTGTCCAGTTCTCAATCAACTTTATAGTCATGAAGGGAGTGGACCACGATATCCTATTAGGCTGACCCTGGATGGGCAATGCTAGAGTCATTGAGGATTGGGGTAATGGCTTAATTTTCATGGGCAATAGAATGGAAGCTATGAGGGTAGAGATAGACACATGGAAAACCTCACCAGTCAACTTGGATGCCATCTCCGTCATGCTTAAGGGTAACGCTCAAGTCAAGGTGTCATATGGGCCCTTGACCAAGTATATCCCATGCCCGAAGGATGAGTGAGACTAGATGCATGTCCTTGCTACGATCAACGTGCCATTCTCAAATCATGAGGCATATGAGCAAGCCATCAAGACAGTTGGCAGGACAACATACACACCCTCCACACCAGATTGCATGATGGTAGGAACTCTTTGTGGGCGACCTAACCCTGTCACATTCCAAGTGCCAATTAACAAGAAAGAACTCCAAGACATTCTAGAGTATTTGACTGGCATGCTAGTTGGTAATCCAGCAGCAAACTTCAAGCCACTCCAAGATCTACTAGATGGACCTAGGTGGCAATGGACTAAAGCGCATGACTTAACCTCATGCACAATTGGGCCCTAGTCTCTGACCAAATACAAGAGATGTGCCAAAACCTAGCAGACGATGAGTAGTCGGACGAAGATGATTCCAAGGACAAGTACAAAGACTATCATTCCTTCAGTGACAAAAGTAAGGGAGAAATAGACACGGTGGAATACGACACTGAGGGACGAGAAATAAAATAGATACGAGCGGACTCCAAGCCATAGAAAAAGGGTGTCTTTAGGATGGAATGAGGGTTCATGCGCATGGAATGTGACCATGCATGGTTGGAACACACAGGAGCCATAGATTTCGAATGAACAAGCCTAATCCAACTAGGTACAACATAGTGCTTAGAACAGAGTCACCCTCTGAGCTACGACCGCCAGGAGAAACCACCTCTTCTAACAAAAATGATAAGTTTGATTCCGAGTCAGAAATGAGCTCAAATAGCGACCCAGAGATACTTAGAACATCCAAGACTAGATGCACCAAGGGGGACCTACCTGTCCACCTGAGGCACAGATGGTTGAAGGAAGATAAGGCAAAATAGCCTAGGGATACACAAATGGAGGAGCAAAGAAAGCCGCAGGATCTCCTGAGGAGATTTAGAAAATTTCAAGAAGGGTGATAGGGTAGTAATCCTATTGGGTGCCAAATGCCAAGGGCAAACGAGTGAACCCATCGAGGGACTAGCCAAGGTCAAGGAGGTGAACCTAGAATAGGAAGGGGAGACACCTCGACCGGTCTTAATTGCTGATGACTTGACTGAGGAAGAGGAGACAAGTCTTGTTGCTCTCTTGCGAGAGTATATAGACATGTTCACTTGGTCCGTGGAGGAGCTTAAGGGGGTGGATCCGAGTGTAGTGACTCATAACATACCCATGACACTAGATGCAACACAGGTCAAGCAGCGACCATACCCGATGAATCCAAAACATGCTCATGCAGTCAAAGAGAAGATTGACAAGTTGATGAAAGCATGATTCATTTATGAAATTGAGCACATGGACTGGGTGTCACCCATACTCATAGTGATGAAGAATAATGGAAAGATTAGAGTGTGCATCAATTACAAGAAGGTGAACGCAGCCACTAAGAGAGACAACTACCCATTGCTGTACACTGAGCACATGCTCGAAAGAGTTGCAGGCAAAGAGGCCTACAGCTTCTTGGACAGCTTCTCTGGATACAATCAGGTGCAAGTGCATCATGCCGATAGGCATAAGACTACCTTCGCCACTGAATGGGGTGTCTTTGCTTACATGGTCATGCCCTTTGGGTTGACTAATGCCCCAGCCACCTTTCAACACCTCATGTGCACCATATTTAAAGACATGCTTCACAAGGAATTGGAGGTCTTTGTGGACGACTTGTGTGTTCACTCGACCTGGCAAGAACACTTAGGCAAACTTCGAGAAGTCTTTGAGCAGTGTCACCTATATCGTCTCTCCCTGAACCCCTTAAAGTGCCAGTTCTGGGTGAAACATGGGTGCATCCTAGGGCACGTGGTGTCGAAGAATGGCATTGACATTGACTTCTCAAAAGTTAGGGTTATTGTTGATCTTCCGCCCCCAATCAGCTATAAGGGAGGTCAATGCTTCTTAGGCCATACTACGGGGTACTATCGACAGTTTGTGCTGAACTATGCATTGATTGCCAGACCTTTGTACAAGTTGTTGATTGTTTTTGAATGGACTGAAGTACGTCAACGAGAATACAAGGAATTGAAAAAGGCTCTGACTACTACACCAATCTTACAAGCCCGAGATTGGACCAATACCTTCCACGTATATATTGATGCTTCAAAATTCACCGTGGGGGCAGTACTGTTCCAACCTTGTGAACACAACCTCGACTATCCAGTGAGATTTTGTAGCAAACAACTCACTGAGGCCGAAATGAACTACTCAATGACTAAGAGAGAAGGCTTAGCCATGGTATTTGCTGTAAAGAAGTTTCGGCATTATCTTTTGGCTACACCTTTTACTTTCTTCGTGGACCATCAAGCCGTGTTGTATCTAGTGAACAAACCCTGCGCTACAGGATGCATAGCTTGATGGCTCCTTCTACTTTTAGAATTCGACTTCTCTGTGGTTGTACGGAAGGGAAAGCAGCACTACATGACTAACCACATGTCACGCATTCCCACGGGAGAGGCCGCTGGACAAGGCATTGCCGAATTGCCAAACGCCCATCTATTCAACCTTTCCAGCGAAAGAGATTTATTCAAGGCTGATCTAACACCATACTGGGCAATTGACATCGTCCATGTACTGGAGCACAGACTGCCTGAGCGACCAATAGAAAAGGCCCGCTCGACTTAGGTGAATTATCCTCAAAATCCAACCCTATCATTTGATAGCACACCAACTATATAGGTTAGGGCAAGACAGGTTACTACATAGATGCATATGCGAGCATGAGATGCACGATGTGCTCATAGAGGTACATAGCGGGATTGCTGGAGGACACTTTAGCGGAGACACGACATCCCGCAAGGTGCTGCAGTCTCAACTGTGGTGACCCACACTTTTTCACAATGCAGCACGATTCGTCAAGCATTGTGACGAGTGTCAACAAACAAAGGTACCGATGCACAAGGATCAAATGGAGTTAACCCCAATCATTGCACGACAACCCTTCGAAAAGTGGGGAATCGACTTCATAGGACCCATTAGTCCTACGGCACAGTATTCGTAGGCCAAATATATCATTGTGCCCACGGACTACCTAACAAAATGGGCGGAAGTGAGAGTGACATGAAAAAATGATGCTAGAACGACTGCCAAGTTCTTATGGGAACATGTAATCTCATGGTTTGGTACCCCATCGAACTAGTCAGTGATCAGGGCACACACTTCATCAATGAAGTGATAGTGCATCTTCTATCCACTTTCTGATCATCTATCAAAAATCCTCTCCATACTACCCTCAGGCAAACGGACAGGCAAAATCCACAAATAAGATCCTTGTAAATGTCATGACCAAAGTAGTTTCTACTTCGTGCAATGGCTAGGATAACAAGCTGATGGCAACCTTGTGGGCTTACCATACAGCTTATAAAACGACTGTTGGCCAGACTCCCTTTAGGTTAACCTATGGGACTAAGGCAATTCTACCAGTAGAGTTCTTCGTTCCTAGCCTGAGAATAGCACTTCAAGAACGGTGGGAAGGGAAGGTGGCATGGACACAACACCTGGTTGAGCTTGAATGCCTCTCGGAAACATGCCTTCTGGCCACTCATGTGCTCATATGTGAGAAGGCATGACGCAAGAGCTGGTTTGACAAGCATGTCAAACAGCACGACTTTGAACAGGGTGACTTAGTGCTCTTGTACTCAGTTAAAGGACACAAGTAGAAAATGAAGTTTAGAGGTCTTGGACCTTTCAAGGTTCATGCAATCAGTCGAACCGGCAATGTTGAGCTCGAGACTCTAGAAGATGAAGCCATAGGCTTCTTTAATGGTACTTGCATTAAGAAGTACTACCCTCCTATGCATCCGCTGCATGAGCCACCAATGTTGGAACCCCTTGTCACAATACAAGTCACCACAATTACAAAAATTGGTGATGAGGACGTGGAAGCCATAGAACCTGCATACCTCCACATCACAACCACTGCCAAGCAAACATGCACTTTCAATTCCTTGATTGATGAGGGAGCAAACTTCAATGTCTTAACTCATGATCATTGGACCCAGCTTGGTAAAACACCACTATAGTCCACTAATGCCCAATTAAACCCATATGGGGGCCACTCATACGCACTTCTCGGTAAGTGCAGACTGTTGTTGCTATCAAGTCTGAGACTGTACCAATGATCTTTTACGTGTTACCAAACACTAAAGACATGGGCACAGAGTCGCTTCTAGGGCAAACCTTCAAGAAGCACACTCACAATGTCGATTATGAGTCGCAACATATCCACCTCGCCATAGGCAACATCCATATTGATACAGCCTTCAGCAAGGGCTACACAATCTCTTTGAAGTCCACAAGGCCACTGGTAGAAATACTCGCAGAGCTGAGTCTACGGAGGGGGGTAGGGCTCAGCCACCATCCACCAAGCCTCATGGGCCGCCACTCACAATGGCAAAAGCTAAGGCCCAACAACCTGAGTTTCAATGGGGGCCTAAAAAACCGTGATCGCTGCCTAGAAGTAGACACCCATGTCTTCGTAACACAAGAAACTCTAAACCCAGAAGGCCAAGATGCAGTTACAGAAATCAAAGCATGATCAAGCCAAGATGGGTTCCTAGAGCCCTCTTACACACGCAAGGATACTATGAGGAAAATGCATGGCTATGGATCCCTAAAGCTAGAGCGGCCCACAGCATCACTCAAATGCCACCCTCGCATTTAATCACCTCAAGCCCAATGGAACCTTAGAACCAAAAGCCACAGCGTTTTTCGAACCTACCTCCTACCAGTTCCCACTCATGAGCTCCGAAGAGTTGAGCAATACTATCAGCCCAAACCCCAAACAATGTTACCCCCTTCAACCCCTGCTAATGACAAAGACTTGCCAAACCCAATCCGAGTGTAGCAGCCCATCCGTAGCAGACACCACTCCGACACTTATCCACGGGACTCAACCACCACTTCATGGAAAACTACCACCATCTGCTCCTACGCTTAACATCCCCATCAAACCCTAGCCACCTGCGGGCCTTAAACCATCTTATGAGTAGAAATCATTCTTAACTCTAGCTGTAGACCTAGTCGAAGACACAGAGGATGACGTTCTTGCTTGTCTTAGTTGCTTAGATGCCACGTTCATGTCACTGGCTCTAAGTTATGACTGTTTGGACTTAGGCCTGCTGCAAGAGCCCTTAGCAATAGAAGTTTGCACGATGCCATGTTCCTGGGAAACATTCAAATTCGCATTTGTCAAAACACCCCACTGAGCTACCGAGTTGTTATGCACTGAGATATCAAGAGAATAAGCCATCAAACAACACCTCATTACGTCTTACAATAAGCGTGTGACTTCATCACTAACAAACAAGTCGACGAGTTGAAAGCGTTAATTGATACCGACTCCCCATTTTTACAAAACTGGTACACTCTGTGATTGCAGTGGGAACTTAAAGGATGCTAAATCATGACCAATGCTCAGCAGTGCTACACAATCAAGACGTCAGAGTACGACCCAACCTATGTCACACCCACCTCATATAGAGTGTTAACCACTCTTTGTGGCCGACCCATGGAAGAGCACATCAAGGGACACCCATATCTTGATCGCCTCTTGACCGAGGAAGAGCTCCGCATCACTAGCCGCATTGATTTCGGCAATTTCCTAACCGATGTCCTCACTTACATCACACACATAAGTACCCGACCCGAAGGCTCAGTTGGAATACAACCCAAAATTCTATACTTGGATCATGCACAAGTAAACCTTATACCCAAACGCTGAATGCCCTGGATCTCCTAACCTTCGATCCTAGGAAGGATTCTTCTCAATCTGGAAGAGGATAGGGTACGAGGGTAGCCTGAAGGTGAATAGGGTGAAGGTGAATCAAATTAAAACCAATCAAGATCAAATTGACGCAATAAACACCTAAGAAATGGCGGATGATGTAGGATGGATGTCACAAAACAAGTCTGAAGGGAAGAATTTGTATTGGAGCTTAATGTTGTCATTCAACAAACATAAAATCTTTCTTTTTAGCAAATTCTTGTATGTATATAATTGTAGCACTAATGGGAAGTATGGTTCATGACAGGAACGAGAGATGTCACAACAAGTCCTTGCCCACTAACTCCCCTTCACAGAAGAAGAGAGAATGCAGTACGGCATCATCCTAAAAAATCGAACTTACAGTTAGCTAAAATTCCGCAGCATTCACAACCTTGAGAAGATGGTGGCCAAGGAGCAGGCCGCAAGGAGGATAGTAGAATAGTGCCACCTCCACAAGTACCTAGAGAAGTTTGCACAGGAACCTGACCACATGAAGTGTGTGGAGTTCTTGAGAACGTACAACCCCGACCGAGAGTGCAGAATGGTGATGATGGGAAGGGGGGACAATGCTCGGCAAGTATAGGTATCGCTAACCCATGGAGAAAGCACTAGGACTGGAACCTAGGGTGGAGAAAAAATGTAAAAGGGATGTGTATGCCTTGCTGAAGATGAATTGGGAAGAAGTCTTGGCAAATGATGGCATCAGCTTACAAGACATCCCCGATGATACTAAGATTCGCCTACAGGCAAAGTTGGTGCATGCCCTTTTCTCCAGCCAACGCTACAATTCCCTCATGCACTAGATTAATGTATCGGTGCTAGAGAATGTGGCAGTTTGCACTTTGGATGAGATGGATTGGAATGGCTATGTACACAAAACAATAGACCAAGCGGCCAAAGCACTAGCCTTGGGAAACAAAGAGGCAGGTGGAGAATCCCCCTCATCTAAGAATACAGAGAGGAAGAGACCATCCTCGAAAGCCTCCTTCATCGGGTATGGAAGCATGTTGACGGCCATCATCTAGGAGGCTGTGAAAGAGGCCCAACAGGGAAGTAAAGGAGTAGATGAGACCCCAGACAGGTCACTGACCCATCAAAAAGAGGAGCAATCGAGCGACGGTACAGAAACCGAGACGATAGAGAAGAAGGACCGGACACTTAATGATGTCCATAAATTCTTTAATAAAGGTCAAATCGTCCATTGATACTCATTCTACCTTTTTTGCTCTTTATTTTTGTGGGAAATAATTAGCTATAGTGATACAACTCTATGTTCTTTAGAAGATAGTGGGATTAATCTATCACATTGTGTCCAAATGAAGATAATGGCATGTTTCCACCAATGAGAAATACACTTCTTGTAGAAATTGGCTTTGGCAATGAGATCTCTAATTCTTCAATAGTAGAGAGAATTCTACATCTCCATTGGATTTCTTCCTCTTCAATAGTGCCACTCCTTCCATTTTTAGTAGCCTTTGTTGGTTCTTGTTGATGGCACTTTCCCTAGCTGCGTACCAAAAATATGAAGTCTTAAGAGGAAAACCAAGAAAATGTGGAAACTACAAGGAAATCTATATTGTCACACCAACAAGCATGTTTTTCATACTTTAATCAACCACAATAAGAAAAAAAACACTAAGAAAAACCAATCTTCATGCAGTATCATATATTGAATCTTCCACAGATTTATCATAACAAATCTTCAACATATTATTCATACAAAACATCAAAAAACCAAAATAAAACAAATGAATGATCAAGTTTGAATGGAATTCATCACATACTATTCATATTTCATCATCTTCATAGTTTTCATAGTCTTTTTCTCAATCTCTCTCATGTAGATACAATTTCGCTATCTCTCATGCGCTATCTTTGTCATATATACTCTCTCTCAATAGTACATGAGAATAAAAAATAATTACCCTCAATAATCCTCTCTTGGTCATGGATACCCCTCTGAAGAGGTATGCACGATATGAAGGGGTGCCATAGCCACTATAGTGACCCTTGGGAGCTCATCAGTGTCACTGTCACTTCATAGCTACTTCTTTTGCTTCTTTGAGTTATTAATAACTTCCCTTATTCTCTTTCCAAGATTAGGAAACATCCCCAAGCTAAACATCCATCCAGATGAGAACATTTATAGAAGCATAAAAAAGACATAAGAAGGCATACAGAAGCTCAACAATACACTATAGAAGACATAAAAATCATATAGCTCAAAGCAAAACCAACTCAAACCATCAAAAACCATCCAAAACACTCTTAATAATTCCTAATGTTTTTGTCTAAAATTATCCCCTCTCAATTAGAAGAAAACAAAAGTAAAACAAACCTATCAAAACCAAGCAAACACGATATAGAACTAATCAGAACATCATAACTCAATCAAAACCATCACCAACTTCTCAAACCTATTCAATCCATTCCAAAACACTTCCAAACCTTCCAAAAATCAATTAATCAACCAAAAAATCAAATATAAGCATCCCAAAAATCCAACAAAAATAGTTAAAAGTACAGTCATTTTAGCACTCAACAAGGATTTAATGTTGAGATGATGCTAAGGTTTGGATTAAAATCCTTGAAGATTATTTTGATGTGACATAAATAAGCAGACCTAACAAGGCTATGATTTCCAAGATGAAGTTGATAGATGAGGTACACATATGGTGAAAGCAGTGGTCCTGAGACAACACTACTACCAAAATGCTTATAAGCTAGGAAGATATCAAGAAGGCCATAAGATAAAGATACTTACCACCTTCTATCATATCATCAAGATGAACGAGTTCTTTTCCTTGTGCCATCTAGGATTAAGCCTAGGGGATTCTATTATTCCCCGATTTGTGACATTGCAAAAATATACAATGCCTATGGATAATAGTCAAGAAGTGGCCAAACTTTGCCATGGGGTGAATCAATCATTCAACATTCATTCCTAGCAAATATCAAAGAAGATTATGATGACTCAAAGTACCAAGAAAAGTAGTATCTTGTGTATGGTGAGATAGGGCATATCTAAAAGAGAAATGCCCCAATTGTCGATGCTTCCTTTGAAACAATGAGCTAGGATATATACAAGCCAATTGTCGGTGAGTTGAATCAAGAAGAGGAGGAACTAGCAATAGAAAGAAGCTACACAATTTTAGCATTCAACTTCCCTTATGAATTGAATAGTGATGAAGATCTAGAGCCCACTAAAATCTTTGAGGATGATAAGAAGTCCTAGAAAGATATGTATAAGTCCTATTCTTGTAATGATAATCTACTATTGTAATTAAAATTGAGTTATGGTATGTTACAATAAACTTGTCTTTGATCTCATCAAGTTATGTTGAAATTGAAGTGCTTGTGTACAATCAAAGTCACACAACAGAAACATTGGGGTTCCTAACCTAGATTCTACAATACAACTTATCCTACAAAACAATAATCCTTAGATTTATCTCAAGATGAGGACATCTTGATTCTGGGAAAAACTATAATATCCCCACCCCCATGTGTGAATGGGGGTTTTGGGGAGGAAAAAATAATTAAAAGTTATAACTTTACTTTTTAAAAAACTTATCATTTTGAATAGTTACCTATTGTTTCCATCAAGCTATCAATCTATCTAGTGCCGCTAACATGCTAACAAGGACTAAAAGACATTGAATTAAGAAATGGGGAGGAGAAGATGAAAACCATCAAATGCCACAAACTAATCATCGTAACACCCTTATATGCATCAACAATAGACCAACAAAACTCCTCAATTGACTCTAGGTCATAGCAATGATCATCATAGGAGTGAGAGAAAGCATGAGTGGTAATGATTAGAGGATGAGAGAGAGAGAGAGAGAAAGAGAGAGAGAGAATTCCTTTCTAAGGTTATAAAAATCTTAGCACCATAAGGCATTGGCATTATCTTTTTAACCTAACTAAGACACTATGCTAGTAATGTGTGTGTGTGTGTGTGTGTGTGTGTGTGTGTGTGTGTGTGTGTGTGTGTGTGTGTGTGTGTGTGTGTGTGTGTGTGTGTGTGTGTGTGTGTGTGTGTGTGTGTGTGTGTGTGTGTGTGTGTGTGTGTGTGTGTGTGTGTGTGTGTGTGTGTGTGTGTGTGTGTGTGTGTGTGTGTGTGTGTGTGTGTGTGTGTGTGTGTGTGTGTGTGTGTGTGTGTGTGTGTGTGTGTGTGTGTGTGTGTGTGTGTGTGTGTGTGTGTGTGTGTGTGTGTGTGTGGAGAGAGAGAGAGAGAGCTAGAAAAGGGGAGAGAGAGAGGAAGATACAGAGAAGGAGAGAGAGAGGTAGAGGTAGAGAAGAGTATAAGAAATAGAGGGGTGGCCAGAGATTGAAAGGACGACCAAAGTATATAGACCTTAGAGTCTTGCGGGAGCATAATCAAAGTTGAAAGCTTAAACTGGCAATGTAAAGATATTTTGAACTTAGCAACTCCATCTAACAAATCAACATTTGACCCAAAACTCACAAAGAAACCTAGTACTTGTTATGTTCCTACTCCTATTCTTAACTATCTCAAATCTGAAGTATGGTTGAATAGGAAAGGAAGAAAGTTATTCATGATCTTAATCCTAAGAGGGAAAGGAAGCAAGTTTTCTTTTTCTTATCTTTAGTCCCAATGGTATTAAATTGCTCATGAATATTGTATAAAGGAATGGCTAGTCATTAAAGTAAATGTTATTCATGGTATTAGAATAAAGAAAGTGGTACATGGACAATACATGATAAAGTGTGCAATCCTTACGAAAAATGCTTGCAATTTAAAGAAAAGTTTAGATATGGTTATTTTAACGTGTGATTAGTATGTAACACTTTGTGATTACATTTTAGGAAGAATAAGTTACTATGAATTGTATCTTATTTGCAAAGTATTCAAGGACATTGCTTTGGTTTGTTGAATTGGCCTTTTATGAAAAGGCTTATTATTTCCAAAAAGAGATGGTCTTCCTAAGGGAAATAAGTTGATTGCATCTTATATAATACTCAATATAATTGTTCATTGATATGATGAACAATGAATGTTTTTCCTAGCTATTGATGATAGGATGATTTCCTTGGTTGTGTATATGTACAAAAGCTTTGGTGCCTTCCTCATGGGCGGATCTATAGTTAGGCAAGCAACCTCCCCCAAGGTTAGTGGTGACAGGATCTCTTTATTAAGGGGCTAATTTGGCTCTACTAGAGAGTAGGACCGGACCTATATATGAGAGGTCTCCTTGTAGTAGGGAGGATGTTAGACTAAGAGGCAACAAGGGTCAAAATAGACAAGAAGGAAGAGAGGTAAAGAGACCAAGAGCACACACACAAAAGAAATGGAGACTTAAGCACATAGAGAGATAGGGCTAAAATCTTCTTCTTTTTCTTCCTTCTTCCACCATAAAAGAACTAAGTCAACAACATGATAAAAGACTAATATGAAAAGTACCATAACATATGTACACGTAGTCACATTGAGTGTGAACCCACTAAGAAAGGAAGAGGTGGCACAATGAATGGTCATAACCAAGGATGGACTACGTGGGTGTAGTTTAGCTATAGAATCACTTACATATCCTCATGTCAGTCACCTACCATGCTAGTGTTTAATAATATCCTAACAAATTACCAAGGCACGTAGTGAATGCCAGCTCATGTAGAACTCAATATCTCAATACTCTCCCTCAAGCTCGACATGAGCTTGTGGACTCGAAGCATAGACTTGAAGTGTTGAAGCTTCTCAACTCCCAAGGCCTTGATAAAAATATTAGTAGCTTGATACTCTATGCTAACATTAACTAAGTTAATATCACTTGCTAGAACCCACTCCTGAATGAAATGGTAATGGACCTCTACGTGTTTAGTCTATGCATGATACAATTGGTTCCTAGCTAATTGAATGCTGCTAAGGTTATCACAGTAGATGATAACCTTCTTATCATCCTACACCCCCCAAATCACTATAAGTAGCTTGTGTAGTTACACAAGCTACCTCACATACTACAATTTCAACACCTCTATACTCTACCTCTATAATAGACAAGACAGTTGTCAGCTATCTTTTGTTCTTTCAAGTAATATCACCACTACCAAAGGAAAACATAAAACCTCTAGTAGATCTCCTCTATGAAATACTACCACATCAAATAGATAAGGCTACCCACAAACTTTCGATACATGGTGACATCCTTAATCAAGTCACCCTCATGTACACTAAGCTTAGCATTAACATCTAAAGGTATAGAAATACTTTCTCTATGACAATTCCTTATACCCTCTGGAGTCTTGATGATCTCTATGTCGCGTAATAGGGCAACTCTCCTAAATTGTAATATCCCCATGACCCATAAAACCCCCTGCTTAATAATTAAATTCAATCAAAAAAAATTTAATTCCCCCTATCAACACCACCAATTGGCAAACGGAGGGGGAGCTGCGGTAAAGAGATGAGTGTGACAAAAAAGCTATAGTGAAGAGACGAGCGTTATGGTAGAGTTGTAGTTGACGATGATGATGAGGACCTCAATGAAGATAAGGAGGACCATGAAAACAATGACAGGGAGGAGGGGCACATGTATGCCACCTCCAACCCCCCCACTATCTCTCTTCGAGAGAGAGAAAGAGAGAGAGAGAGAGAGAGAAAGAGGCCTCAAGGAAAATTAAATTCCTCCCTCTCTTGAAAGAAGTTACAAGTACCCTCTCTCCCTCGCTATTCCTGTGGGTTCTCCATCAACTACCCCTCGACTTGGAAAAAGGTTGTTGGAATCAAAGCAAAGCATAGAAAATTCCCGCACAAAAGAGTACACCAAAGAGAAGGTTTCCCACGCTCATAGAATGAATTTGATGAACAAAGACTTTAGTATGGTCAGCAGAATCAGATATAAGTTCGACAAGGTATTGAGGCCCTTGCCCACTACTGATCAAAAAGCATTTGAGATCCTTAACGTTCCTCCAAAATTATCTAGGAGGAGAGTGAAATGGCCAGTGATTGAGGAGGTGACACATTTATACCCTCCAAACATTACCCCCAAACAAGTGTCTACCCACATCAAGAACCCGAACAAATGTCTACCGATCGAGAATGACCACAAGAGATTTTAAAGTCAAAGGATGAAGTTTACAAGAGGAAAAATCATTGTCCTTGGTCCTATCAATCTGAAGAGAATGGGGGAGGTATACTGGCAAATGGTTGTGAATGTCTCTTGCACTTCTTCAGAAGAAGACTATCTTAATATTTCCCCTAAGGACAAATCTATGTTTGTTAGGAAAGATATTCAATTGTCAGATTTTGTAGTCTTTTGTTGCATAAGGTAAGGCTTTTTGACTCTTTTTTTTAAATGGAATGATAGTGTTGTTCACTACAACTGACATTCCATTGTTTTTGCTATTGGTTTTAGGCGTTGATTGCTTCTCTGAGCCAAGAAATCTCTAAAACTATATTTATCGTTGATCCACTGTTACAGTGGAATTGTTTTCAAGATCTCATTCAAACATAGAATTATTTTTTAGAACATTTAATCCAATCACAAACTATAATTTTTTATTTATTTACGTCGAAAGGTATGCAATTTTGCAAAGGGCTTAATATATACTTCTTTTTATTAGTATGTGTTCCCTACTAACATTTTACTTTGCAGAGGACATTGGAGCTTAATATATATTGATATTCTTACTAGAGAAATTATCCTTATGAACTCTCTTACTGGTATCCACGGCCAAGCAAAAATGTGTGTTGAATACAATAATCCTCACTTTTTGTTTTATTGTTTATTTTATTTTATTGGTTTTTTTTAGTAACATGTTTCCATTTACAATGCTAGCAGGTTGGTAGTTACCTTTTTGGACACCTCGTATGAGGATCTTACTGATCCTCAAAAACCATATAGCTTTCTCTTACAAGAAGTGCCCTTGCAAAATGATGTGTATTCTTGTGGATGGAGAGTGATTTCAAATGTTTGTAGGACAAGATTCAAAGATTCTCAAGATAGATGGGGTTAATGTAAGTATTTTTCACATTCTTTTTTGAGCAACATGTCTTTCAGTTTTCAATTTTCACAACTGCTACATTATTTAATTTTTGTAATCATTCCATTTCTTTGTTTTAATTCCCTACAAGTACGAACTATCACTACCCTTACAACTTATTATAACTTTCCTTGTAGTGCCAAGATTACCCCAATTCATACACATGGTGGATAAGAGAGAGATGTATTGAATTAATTTTGGACACGGCAATCACAACTATCGACCCTGACTCTCCTCCACTTAAATTCTTAACTAAGAGTAAGGCAAAAGGCAAGTCATCTAGAAAGACAAGGTAAGCTCCAAAAAGACAGAAATGCCAACATTTTCTCATCCATCTCCTCATCATCCACCTAAAGAGAAGAGGCCCCGTGTCCAAGTCAAATTCTTTGACCAACCAAAGAAAAAAGCCACTACAAGGAGATGAGATATCTTTTCAAAAAGTGATGAAGAAGTTACAAAGCTTAAAGAAGACAAATAGATGCAAATGAAGCAAGATCCGTGTATATCTACACTTCAATTTTGTAACCCTTCATTTAATGAAAAGCTTTTTGTTTAATGTAAATGTTATCAATGTTTTCATATTTATGGCTCGAAGCTTACAATTGTGGGAGGCAAGCAACTCATACAAGAGAAAGTCCTTTCAGCTCTTTTCCTGACTATTTTACTGTTTACTTTGAACTTATATTCTAGGGATATACAGTCTAGCATCTCCAAGGTATCCCTTACATATTTAAGATTCCAATTGGAAGTGATATTTATCTCATTTTTTATAACTTGCACCTTAAGATTGAAGGGCATGCAATCTATATCAGAATCCAAGGGAATCTAGATGCCTAGTTTAAGTTCGTATCACCTATAATCAAAACCCAAAGCAAGATTTTTTCGTGCTATAATATAACATAGAGACAAGGATTGGGGACACACAATACACCTCATGGTGTCGCCCTTATGGTCAACCTCTCTAGATTTCCAAAGCTTTCCTATAATGTTATATAGTTCTACTTCTGCAAAATTTCTACTTAGCCAAGATACTTTTGTTCTCTGTAAGTTTGTTATTTTGAAGCAGCCCACAAAGATATATAAGGAGATAAATCATGACACATGTATTCTTCTTGAGATCCTTTCAGCTGTCATGGACTTTTGAATGTCTTTACATATTTTGAATTTAAAACTATGCATCGTTGCCTTATCAGGAACCTCCCAAATTAGAGATGAGAGACTTGGCAATGGCAAATCCTTGATATGTCCATATGTGCCCTCTTTAGACAGAACCACATATTGTGCATAATATATAAACATTCTTCTCTCACTAAAAGAACCAATGGTCTCATCGGCATATATAATGTCTGCAAACGCCTTATGAATCGCATTGAAAGTTCCACTCAAACTCTCCACAGGTTGCCATTCAATACTTGTTGATGGAAATATATCTACAACCAAAGTTTGATATTAATACTTGCTTAAATGAAAAAAAATATCATATATGTTATCAACTTAAGACTTACAATGTGTCTGTTGGCAAACACGTTCGTTAGGAGACAAGTGCATATCCTTGGCCATGTAAACATGTTACACTTTGATTAATCACCCTTCATGCGTAATTTTAAAAGTAATGATATGCCCTTTCTAGTGATGTTTTATATCCTCTCTTTTTCTTATTTTGACTTTGTGAGAGCCTTTGCAAGAGGCCAACATGGTCACCCAATTGTTTATGCAAAAGGTTTTCGGTTCCCAATTTTCGTCTACTCCTTGGCTATAGACAGTGCAGGAGTTTATTAAACGAGACCGGTGCCTTTTGGATACCATACTTAGATTGAATTCACAGAGAAAAGCACTTGCTGAGAAAAGGAAAATGAGCAAAGAAAGAAGCTCACTGATAAAGATGAATGAACAAAGAAGAAATACTGAAAAGACTAATGGAAATATATTGGAGGCGCCCAAATCTCCCAACTTTCAAAAAAGTCATTATTAATTTCACAACATGTTTATCATAACCGATTTTATCAGATTTTATAAGTAAATAAAGACTTTGGGACTACCAAAACATATCGATGTTTGGAGATTTTTGCTAAAAGAGAGAAGATAATCACGAAGTGGACTCTACTATCTCCAAAAAGGAGGAGACAAGAATACCATATTCTTGCACATGTGGCAAACTCTCTTTGGCCATTTCCTTAATCCCATGATTAACAAAAGTGCATTGTTTGAAGCATTTTTGGCCCTAATGATTCCAATCTGATCATAGACCCTAATTTAATCGGTCATGGATCACTCATCATACCGAGATCTAGCTCAATCACATCCACATCTCTTATTCTATCTTGAGCTTCTATTGGCTCATTTACAGTCACCTGGTAGACATCCATTGTAGTGGACCCCTCTTTTGATAAAGGTACTCTTTCACTTTGAGGGGATTTAGGATATACATCCATTATCACACTTTGGGTACCTCTACCAAAGATTAGATGACCAATAGGTTTATCAACTTGACAGTCAGATTGCAAGATCCATGGCCTTCCTAACAACTTGATAGATTGACTGCCCTACAAACTTGATAACCCTAAATTCCACAATGCATTCCACATTAGCAATAGTCACGTGAACTTTGGCAATGCAACGTTCAACTTGTCTTAAATTATCATCAATCATTTGGAGAATTGTGAAAGTATCCTTTTGGATTTCCAGCCCTAATCTTTCCATCAATTATGAACTCATAATATTGACAAAGGATCCCATATCCATAATGGCATGTTCAATTAATATGCCATCAATATATGCTGCTACCCTTGGCAATGCTTGTTAGCATGTTCAAACCGATCATTTCCCACCCAAGCTATTCCCAAGGGCTCAACAATATACGGAGTACAAAGAATCTTCTTGAACTCTTTACACACTCTTGGAGATAACTTGATCAACTACAAGAGATTCACATTAGGTTTTATCTCACAAAGAGAACTCGTTAACTGAACATGCTTTGGTATCTCTTTCTTAGCTTTTACCTTCTTCTTTGGTAGCACCTTATTGGGGTCGGCTTTTCCATCAACTGCTTTTAAAGGATAGAATTTCACATGAGGGTTAAGGATTTGCATCCCCTTATCATCCTATTTGGGGTTTCTCTCAATAGGTTTTACATTATCCCTATCACCTTCTCTAACTTTTTTTCCTCTTGTAACAACTCACAAATTGGAAGCCTTAGTGGCGTTCTCTTTCAGGAGCAAACTTTCTAGGGGAAGGATGAAAAAAATAGATCAATTGCAGTTATGGTTCTAGCTTCTAGGCTGTGATACCATACTAAAGCTCATCCTTTCAGAGTCATACTGAAGAACATCATCAAATGTCCATCTTGGATTTGAGAGTTGAACATTAACTTTTGGAACTCATTAATATGAAGCTCCACATCTTCCTCTCTTAACCCATTAAAAATGGGTAGAGGGAATCCTAAGGCTGGCAAATTCGGTGTTCGTATAGGGATCGCAATGGGTTGTGCCATGACAACAATCGAATTCACTAAAGGTCTTTGAACTATTAGAACTATCTTGACTGACTAGGAGAGGCGAAATACTAGAGCTTCCTCCTCCTCCTAGAGAGCTGCTTTCTTGTAGAACTAGGGTTGCTAAGACCCCTCCCTTGTAGGGATATCAGACTACTCTATTAAGGAGAATACCTCCTAATAATCTCAGTCCACCATCTAGCCCTTTCAGCTCGTTCTTGCTTCTTCTGAAGCTTGGCTTGACAGTCTTTTGGATGTATCTCACTGCCATTTAGTATACACTAATCAATTGGTCCCTATGGACTAGGATTCAAACACTGCCATTTATTAGCAACTCTCAGCAAATGCACCACTTTTCAGGACTAAAACTGGGTCCAACACTAGCTCTAAGGCTCTAGTCATGCCTCTATGCTTGACCAAAATACCCCACCATCTCACGGCCACGAGTGTTTAGAGGATACACACATTGATCTAACTTACAAAAAGTGAATGCATGGACATGCATCAAACCCGCCCTTGATCTCTACATAGCATGGAACATCAATTCTCAACATCTTGCACCAATCCGGTACATGCTGAACAAGCATTCTTCATCTCGTTCTCCTCTTTATTCCACCCACATGAATTGCCTCTTGGAAGAGAGGGAGGGAGGAGAGAGAAATATTGATTTCTGATCTCTTCATGCAGGTAGCCGTTCTCCACATGGAGATAAGTGATAGGAAGTGAAAATTTGAAGAAGAAGGTTAGTGGAACCGGATTGGCAACTTGTTTTTCAACCCCCCAATCCCCCTCCGCCACAAAATCATCATTGTGGTGTCGTGCTACTACCATCATCATCAAAAAATGCATCCCCCCACCCCCCCCCCCCCAATGCCCCCAATCATGTCAAACTTTTAGGTCCTTTGGTCCTAAGAGTCATGACTCTTCCAACCTTGGCCAAATTTTGACCCTTCAAATGTGCGTCTCTCACTTCTCCTGCTTTCCAGCATGCGATTCATGATCCAAAAAATCCTACATTGTAATATTTCCACGCAATAAAAGTGAGTTGGTTAGTTTAAAAGTTAGTCAGTCAATTAATAAGCTAGTAAGGTTACTAACTAAAGTTAAAAAAATTAACTAATGTTAATAACTAACTAACATTAAAAATAAATAATTAAATAAAATTGAGAGTCATAACCCGATTATTTTTTCCAAATTAACAAGGACCATAGCCACCCTTCATGAAAGTTACAATGTGAACGAGATTTATGAGCTATATTAATTACTAATGTTAATGTGTATAGTATGGATGGTCTAAAAATATTAGATTTTTGAACAAGACTAGTATATTTTAGATATTATTTATTGTAAATATCCTAAAGAGATATGGAAATTAGAACTGGATGTTATGTATTAAAAAAAGGCAAGTGATTTTTTTAGCCAGTTTTGGAAATTTAATGAAAAGAAAGGATTGGCGAAATCATGCGCATCGCAATTGTAGTCTACAGACAGAAAACAACACTTCGAACAAAGAGAAGAAGTGATCTAAAAGCTTTCTAGCCAAGTGTCTGTGTCTTGGGGTTTTACCCTGCTTTTGGAGCCAACAGAACCATCATATTTATGACTTGAGCATCAAATCACTGATTTTTCCAAGATCCCCTCCATAAAGAGCCCTTCTTCTCAGCCACAACCCTTCTTCTCTAATTCACTATAAATAAGAGGCATGGGGAGTAGTTAGAGAGACACAAGGAGACCCCAAGAGGCTGCGAGAGAGAGAGAGGTAGAGAGAGGGAGGTAGAAGGATACCCCTCCAAGAGGCTACAAGAAGAAGCACATGAGAGAGAGAGAGAGAGAGAGAGAGAGAGAAGAATCACCCCAAGAGGCTACAAGGGAGGGAGTTAGCTCAATTTCCCTGTCTTGGTCTTTGACTGAGCCATCTTCTCTTACACTCTCTCACCTTGAATCTATTCCGCCTACCCTATCTCTCGAACCACTCGTGGATGATGGATCCAAAGCGACGAAGTGGAAAGACCATGGCAACCACCACAACCGGTCAAGCAACAAGTATTGCCAGAGATACGGGAGTGCCCGAGGTTGCCAAAGTTGCCACTACCAACGAAACATCAAATGTGGCTAATGCAAGCACGAGCAAATATGAAATTCCCAATGACGTCATGCTGCCAAATCAAGTTATCCATTACTAGATTATTATTTTTCCACATAAAATAATTACATAAAATATTAGCTTCCATATTTTTTCACTTACACAAATTAATAACTTCATCTAGAAAGCATACTAGTACAAGCATAAACAATTAACCGTTACGAATTGTAGTTAAATTAATTAAGATTCTAAATCGTAGAGCCATGTTGGAAATAATTGCCAAAGGTTATTGTACATATGTCTTTATGCACATTCAATATAGTTATGGTCAAATGCGATAAGGTTAAGTGTTGACTAATGCTTGTTATGAAAAGTGAATGTCTATTTAAGAGTCCTACAAGTCATCTCGTTGAGTTATTGGCACAATATATTTATTTAAGAAATCTCACTTATGTTGGGTAAGATAGCCCAAACAGAAAATTCATGCCTTACTTAACATGTTGTAAGAGATGTACTCAACATTTCTTTATGGGGAGGAGAATCCTCTTTAGAATGTAAGGTTACCTTAGGATAAGGCCTACCTTGGCTATGTGAAGTTGTGAGCTGCACGATGGTGTGATTGTCATTGCATCATTTGATATACGTTTGAAAAGACTGTTTGTGTTTGCTAGAATCTAGATCTCTGATTGAAATTATTGACAAACAGAATAAAATAAAGGATCACTCTAGGCTACCCCCAAGCTAGCAGTGAGACCCTACTCCAAGGGGATCATGGTTATCGCTTCGAGAGGATTAGACCGGCCTTGTTAGAGAAAGGTCTATCAGTAGGGATAGTCTCGGGCAGTAAGAAATGTGAGTGCCAGGGGGGGCCCTAGCTGTAAATCCTGCATTGTTCCAAGAATCTGACGAGCCGCTTTGTGACCTAGGATGGGATCCTGGAACCCTAAATACTAGTTACAAGGGTGGAATCTTGGTGGGCAAAATACCCTCGTGGGATTCTGTGTATCTTCCGCAGGGTCAGAAAGATGGAAATTGTAATAAGCTTATAATATAATAAAGGTGATTTCTTTATTCAAGGACTATTTGAATTATATGTGTGTATGTGAGATAAATTACATGAAGGAACATGTGATTTAACGAACTAATTAAGGAAGCTAGTTGTATATGTTCTAATAAATGTGTTACAGGTAATTAAAACACTAAAGATGATCATCTCATCAAAAGAAAGCAGATGGGCATAATCCTCGATGAGTTACGCCCATCCGTCCAATGGTAGGGTGGTCCCGATTAGCTAGGACCTTTTCTAAATCCACAATAGAAATAGGAAGATGATAAATTGACCAACTAGTTGTTAGGTAGAACTGACTTGCATTCTTTTAGGGGGTCAGAACAGGATTTTGCCTTATGGGTAGGAGGGTTGACATACCGCACTCCCCTCCATCTCCCATTCTCTTTGAACCAAGTGCAATGGTAAGTTCGCTTCAGATCGAGTAATCCTGTAAAAGTGGGAACTTGAAATTACTAACGCTAGCTAGTTGCTAAGAGACCCATCTGATTTTAGGAACCCAAAAATTCAAGTTGATCCTAGTGGGTTCGGCCAGAACTCTCATGTTACGAAGTAGACTCAGTAGGGCCTAAGTGACAAACCTTGTGATGTTCCAAGGGAGCACCGGGCAGCATCATTTTTGGAAAACCATCTGATGGACTACTAAAAGGTGTGTCATGGATTGAGACTGACGAACACCTCACAATTGGTATTAGAGCGCACGTTAATATAGAATACGATGGAAAACATTTTTTAAAACATATCCTAGAACATGTTTTCTTCTCTTTATTAATGTATTTTTTTGAATTATGGTAGAGTAACGAATCTTGTAAATGATTCTTGATCTTCTAAGTAATGTTTATGTCAGCTATGCATTCATCCAGTTTTGCCTGGAGAATTCAAATGATGTGGGTACTAGATCAATTGTACAACCCCTCACCTCTATATCGTGAAAGACACTGGATGATTAGTGGAGGATATTGCTATATCGATACAAGTTGTCTAGCTTATCTTCAAAATAATTTGAAAAGGGTAAAATGGATGGAAGATCTTAAAGTTGTCAAGATCTATCTATTTTATGAGGCCACTGTAAACTTAACCCTGTATACTAGAGGCAAGAAGATCAAACTAAACCAATATAGCTATGAGGAAGCTAGGAAGATCCTTCCAGCTGAAAAAATAAAATTTGTAGGTCGCTCTAGCCGTCGCAACTACAAAAAGGACAGATTTCTTGAACTCCCTCAAAAATATAGATTCCTAGATATCTACTCTCTGAATCCAAGTTACTTCATAAAGGATGTATCAAAGTGTCATGCTTAGATTGTAGTAGGGAATCCTTTTCTCGAAGAAAATAAGATGAGCGTACGAGCTATCTGAATAATGTATTTATTTCCATCTGATCACCTTGTACATCTGTTGTAATAAAGATTGATTAATACTTTATCAATCTGAGAAATAATGCAAACTTATTTTTCCTTGAAACATCTGAAATTGCAGTTTAACTTTAGCAATGCAAAGAGAGTTTCATTTGAAAATTGTTTCAATAAACTAAGCAAGAAATAATTTGAGTATTGAACTCTAATATTGACACCATATAAGTTTCATAAAATTTAAATTATGAATTGTTGAATATTTCCCAGAATCTCTCACCCACAATAATTCCCAACGAAGCTCAAAAGAAAAGGAATCTTTTGAAGCAAGTCAAACCTCCAGAATTTAACGAGAAAGGCAAGAATGTGGAAGCTGATGCAAAAATTTGGATCAAATCCATGGAAGATTATTTTACTGCTACTGAAATTATCCCAGCTGATCACGCCATGATAGCTAAGATGAAATTAATTAGAGAAGCTTGACTTTGGTGGAAGTAGTGGTGCTGAGATCAAGGTGTCCCTGAAAATATCATTACTTGGGATTTGCTAAAAAAAGCTATAAGAGAAAGATATTTACCTCCAGCTTATCACACCCAGAAGATGAATGAGTTCTTTAATTTGAAGCAAATGGGACTATCCTTGGAAGCATATTACTCCAAGTTTATTTCTCTACTTAAATATGCACCCCCCATGGATACTATTCAACAAGTGTCCAAGTTCTACAATGGACTAAATTATCCTTTGAACGCTCATTTGGAATCAATGCGTCTAATAGACCTCCAGGATGCTTTGATTTGAGCTACTCCTATTGTGCGGGAAGTACAATCAAAGCCTAACAATAATAAGTTTTGGAGCTACAATAATCATAACAAAGGAGGATTCAAAGGTCAAGCAAAAAGAACCCAAGGACAATTTTACCAAGGTTAGAAGAAAAAGACAAAATCCAGTGCAGTTGGAAATTTTATTCTTACCCACAGAAACAAGGATGCTCTTAGGTGCTTTCACTGTAATGAGACTGGACGTTTTAGGAGAGATTGTCCAAAGCTTGGTGGAAACCATGGCCAACGCTAATTTCAAGGTCAAGGCAGAACTACCCAAGGATGTGGTCAAGTAGCTATGGCAAGATGAAGAATGTCAAATATTACCCTAAATGAGACTAATAGGGAGGAAGACCCTACTATGGAAGAAGATGTTGAAAGAGCAAATATTCATGCTACATTCCACAGGAAAGGTCCAAACCGTCAATATTCGGTAATACATACACTAGCTAGTCATTGAGGTAAATCCTTTAAAGTTTTGATTGACTATGGAAGTACACACTCATTTATTTCACCCAAGTGTGCTAAGAAGTTAGGAATAGATACAGTAAATGCAACAAAACTTCTTGTGGAATTAGCAAATGGAAAGGAAGTACTTTCTACATAGCAAATTGCCAAGTTAGAGTTTAACCTAGGAGAAAACCTTTCAAATGAGGTTCAAAGTAATGAACTTAGGAGCTTATGAATGTTTACTGGGAATGGATTGGCTTATTCCCAATGATGCTCATATCCATTGTGGAAAAAATCAAGTTACATTTTAGGATTTGAATGGTGAAACAGCAACTACACAAGGTGAAACAAGGGAACCTAAAGTTCAATTAGCAAAAGATTCTCGAATTGTGAAAGGCTTGAAGAAGGGATTACTTGTTTACTTGATCAAGCTTAACAAGATAAATCAAGATGGTCAAACTAGTTAAACGAGTACATCGATATATTTCTTGAAGAGCTAACTGAGTTACCTCCAAAAAGAGAAGTTTATCATGAGATCAAACTTGTTTGAGGAGCCACTTCAATGGCAAAGAGACCTTACAAAATGTCTATTCCTGAAGCCATCAAGCTAAAAGAGTGACTCAAGCAACTACTAGAACAATGGTATATGCAGCCAAGTAGTTCACCATAGGAAGCCCCAGTATTACTATAAAAGAAGAAAGATGGAACTCTCCGTCTTTGTATCGACTACTAAACCAAGTAACAGTAAAGAATAAGTACCCAATTCCAAGGATAGATGAGCTTCTTGATCGTCTACGAGATACGGTCATTTCGAATTCATTGTGATGTCATTTGAGTTGACAAATGCTCTAGCTACCTTCAATAGGTTAATGCAGGGCATTTTCAAACCTCATCTTGATGATTTTGTTCTTGTATTCTTTGATGACGTCCTAACTTATTCTAAGGAGGAAGAAGATCATGAACCACATCTTGGCATTGTCCTAGAGACAATGAGAGTGTACAAGTTGTATGCTAAGAAGAAGTGTGCCTTCTTCAAAAGAAAGATTGAGTGCTTGGGATTCATAGTGTGTGTTGAAGGTATATCAATAGATCTTGCCAAGGTCAAAGATGTTCAAGATTGGCCACCCCCAACCACTATCAAGGAAGTGAAAATTTTTCTAGGTCTAACAAGTTGGTAAAAGGTATTCATCAAAAACTATGCACAAATTGTGGCACCTCTTACATACCTACTCAAAAAGCAAGTTGCCATTAATTGGATGCCAATTGAATAATCTAGCTTTGAGCAACTAAAGTATAGTTTGGTAATTGCTCCTATTTTAAGGCTACCTGACTTAAGCAAGGAATTTGAAGTTGTTATAGATGCTCACTCTCTTGCATTGGGATGTGTACTAATGCAATAAGGTCATCATGTAGCTTAATCTTCAAGAAAATTGAAAACCCATGAAAAGAGATATGCTGCTCACGACCCGGAGTTGTTAGCTGAAATTCATGCTCTCAAATTATGGAGACATTACTTGCTTGGAAATAAGTTTTCCTTAGTCACAGATTATAAAAGTCTTAAGTGGATTTTTACTTAGTATGATCTTAAAATGAGGCAACAATGTTGGATCAAAATTCTATAGGAGTATGACTTTGAAATCAAGTTCAAACCTGGTAAAGAAAATGTAGTAGCAGATGCCCTTAGTCGTAAAGCCTTTCTTAATGCTCTTATCGTTGAAGAACCATCTAGGGCAGAAAATCTAGCTACAATGGTATCAATGACAACTAATCCTATCATCAAATTGATCAAGGATGAAGAAAATAAGGACCCAAACTATCAACAATTGTTTTGGGAAGTTTAGAATAAGGAACAAGATCCCAAACTCAAGATTAAGTGTCAAGAATTCTCTAAGATGAAGACGAAGGACTTGTTTATTTCAAAATGAGACTATGCATTCCTTCAAGTCAAACTCTCAAGAGAATGATACTTTGGAAAGCACATGATTCTCCTTTTTCAAGTCACTCGGGGTATGCAAAAACCCTTAATGCTATCAGGAAAAGCTATTACTAGTAAAAACTCAAGGCTGATGTACTTAAGTATGTCACTGAATGTCTAAATTACCAAAAGGTAAAATCGAAACGTGTCAAGTTACCACGAAAACTCTAGCCACTTGACATTCCCCAGATGAAATGGGAATTTATTAGCATGGACTTTGTAGTTAGGCTACCTTCTTTGTAAGGATGATATAACTTAATAATGGTGATCGTAGACATGCTAACAAATATCGCTCATCTTATTCCAACAAAAATCTATTACAAAGCTCTAGATATTGCAAGAATTTTTGTAAAAGAGATTTTTAGGTTACATGGGCTACCTAAAAGGATCATTAGTGGGTCTTTTCACATCACACTTCTGGAAGAATTTATTTGAAGCCATTAGAACCCAACTTTGTTTCAATATTACTTATCATCCACAAACTAATGGGTAGACAAAACGAGTTAATCAAGTAATTGAGGTTATTCTGCGCGCATATTGCAGTAAGGAACCTAAAATGTAGATTTAGTATCTATCCTTAGTGGAATTTTCTTATAATGCCTCCTATCATCGAAGTATTCAGATGACTCCATTTCAGGCACTATATGGTCAAGATTGTCGTATGCCACTTAAATTCTTCCGATCCTACTCTAAGGGTAGAAGCTTTGAGAAAAATGTTAGAAGAAATGGATGGTCAAATCAAGATTATCAAGTAGGATATTCAAGCTGCCAAGAACTGACAAAAGTACTAAGCAAAGCTTGGATGAGGAGTTTGGGATCCCATCTATTAAAACATCTGCTGTCTGGAAGGAAAAAGAGGATGCTAAAGCACTTGGTTGATAGTGATCCAAGTTCATGCAAGTCAAGTAAAGTAAGAAAGCCAACACAGAGTGACTGACATATGATAACTATATACCTCATTACTATGCATACATCCCTAAGGTTGTACAGGATGTGGAGGCCACTATTTTTTAGGATATAGTGGGTAATGAGTATTGGGATCATGCTATGGATGAACAAATGGTTGTACTCGTGGACAATGATACATGAGAGTTGGTGCCTTTTCTTGAAGGCAGGAAAGCTATTTGTTGCAAATGGGCTTATAAAGGTGGAACTATTGAGTGCTATAAAGCATGAGTAGTTGCCGAAGGGTATGCACTGACTCACGGTATTGATTATAAGGATATTTTTATTCTAGTAGCTAAAATGGCCACTCTAAGGGTCGTTATAGCAGTGGTTGTATCAAAAGGTTGGATCATGCATCAAATGGATCTAAAAAATGCCTTTATGAAGAATGAGGAGTTGTAAGAGGAAGTTTATGTGGAGCAACCACCTGGTTATGCAGATGAAAGTCGTCCATATTATGTATACATGCTTCATAAGGCCTTGTATAGGATAAAGCAAGAACCTAGGATATGGCATGACAAGATTGCAAAATACATTGTCATCATTGGATTTTGCAAAGCACAAGCTGATCACTCACTCTATGTATGTGATAGTGATGCAGGTATTAGGATCATTACTATATATGTGGATGATTTGATCATTGTGGGTGATAGTTAGACAGAGATTGACAACGTGAAGGGTCTTCTTAAGGTTGAATTTGAGATGAAGGATTTGGGAGAGTTATGTTGTTTTCTTGGCATTGAGATAATCAGGACTTCACAGGGTATATGATTGTCAGAGAGACAATATGCACTAGATATGTTGAAGCACGGTGTGGATGATTGTAAGCCTATTTCTATACCTTTGGATGTTAATGCTAAGCTTAGTGCACATGAGGGTGGCTTGATTGAGGATGTCACTATGTATCGAAAGATTGTGGGTAGCCTTTTCTATTTGACAATTACTAGGCCAAACCTAAACTACACAATTGGTTTAGAAAGTCTATTTATCAACTTCCACACAAGAGCTGCATTTGGATATAGTGCAATACACATTGCGCTATGTCAAGTCCACATTGGACTACGCCTTATTCCATAATATAGGTGTAACATTGGACTTGCATGGCTACACAGATTGCAAATTGGGTTGGTAGTATTTCAAATAGCAAATATACTAGTGGTTTTATGTTTTTCTTTGGTAAAATGGTGTTGTTACATGGAGCAAAAAGAAACAGTCGATAGGTGCATTATCCAGTATAGAGGTAGAGTACAGAGGTGCTACAAATGCAGCATGTGAGGTAGCTTTTTTATGCAATCTACTTAGTGATTTGGGATTGTAGGTGGACAACAAGGTCATCGTCTACTACTATGATAACCTTAGTAGCATTCAATTGGCTAGAAACCCATTGTATCATGCTACACAAACTAAATACATAGAGATCCATTACCATTGCATTTGAGAGCAGGTTGTTCTAGCAAGTGATATTGACTTGATTTATGTCAGCACAAAGTATTAAGCTACTAACATTTTCACCAAGGCCTTGGAAGCTAAGAAGCTTCAACACTTTAGGACTATACTTGGAGTTCACAATCTCATGCTGAGCTCAAGGGGAAGAAATGAGATGTTGAGCTCTACATGAACTGGTATCTACTATGTGCCTTGATGATAATGTGGCAAGATATTATTCATTAGCATGTTAGATGACCAACATGAGGGCACACCAATGATTCTATAGTTGGACTATACCCACGTAGGCCATCCTTAGTTTTGGCACATTCATTGTGTCATCTCTTCTTTTCTTAGTGGGTTCACACTTAGTTAACACATATACATATGTTGTGGTACTTTCATACCTAGTCTTTTATCATGTTGTAGAGTAAGTTCTTTTGTGAGAAAAAAGAACAAAGAATAAGAAGAAGATTTTAGCCCTATCTCTATGTGTGCAAGTCTCTATTGCTTTTGTGTGTGCTTGGTCTCTTCACCTCTCTTCCCTCTTGTCTATTTTCACCCATTTTTCCCATAGATTACCTAGATAGCACTCTACTTTAAGCCAATTTTGGCCAGGCTACACTAATTATATCAAAGCTCATCATACCTAGCCTGAAACTACTTGTCGATAGCTTTATTTTGACATGAGGCATGTTCCATTTGGAGAAAATCATAAAAAGTTATGATAGATTCACTACAATTGGCCTATGATGGATAGTGTGTTATCCATAGAATTCAAGAGCCCATTTGTTAAGATTTGGTGGCCAAGTTGATAATTTATCAAAACCCCACTAATGTACATCTTGCATACATGATTATATCCCCCACTTCCATCTAGCTATAAGTTTTCACATCCATATTCCTCTCATTGTAATGTTGAACAAAGTAATACTATGTAGCCCACTACTGAACCACAGCAATAAGTTCTCTTTTTATTTTTGATAGAAAAAACCTTTAGGGTCAGGATGGAATACAAAGACTAGGATACCAAGGGAACCATAGGAAATACTAGGTCATAGTGATGAGGTATATTAAAGATGTAAAGGGACTCAATTAGAGCATCCAGAAGTTTGAATCAAACTAAGGCTCTTCACCTTCTTCATAGCTTCCATGGCTTCCCTTCCTTCTTTCTCTCTCCTTCTGTCTTTATCTCACTTTCTCTAGTCTTTCTCTCCTTTCTACAATATTATCTCCCTTCTCTCTCCTCAATTCTCCTCTACAAGGATGGAGACTTCATATCCTCTATATGTTCTCATCGAAGAGGCCTAGGTCAAGCAGTTCATAGTGCGAGACAAACAAAGTGAAGGTGTTATCTAGCCTTCAAATACATGTGACTATGTTGCTGCTATTTGTAGCCATGCAAGTAGCTAGTTCTAAAAGTGATTGCGTCTTATAAGAGGGTCATATTCCTAGGGATGGATCTAGCTTTGTTGGGCTAGTTTGGTTGATAGGAATAGATGGTTGGGCCTTTCAATGCTTTGAGTTGTGATAAGGATGTTGTTAGAGTTAGGTGAGTTTCTCATAAATCTTCACACGAATTTGGATAAAAATCAAGAGGCTGAGAATCAAAACCACCATCGAACTTGTGCTACTAGGCCACTACCTCCAATCAGCCTAAAATCTAATCATAGTACTAATCAAGTTGCAATATAGTCATTGAAAATATCACAGTCAATGAATGGTGCTAGTAAGACTTTCCGCTTTCTTTTGCAAGGGAAAGGAATGTATAGTAACATTTTGGTAGGCAGATGAAGGTAATGAGTGATCCCAATTTGTTTTTCCTTTAACTATATGAAGTTCTCATGGGAGATTCTTTTGTCTTTAAGTGCAAATAGCAAGCTCTCAAGCAAGTACCAATTCCCATCAAAGACCCCAAAAATGATGAGAATTTTCTATTTCTATCAAAGCACTTGAAAATTTTTGACCTTCGACCATCCATGTGGAGCCTTGATGACTTAGAGTTCTGATTTGCTGATCAATTTTAAGAAGGTAATAGACTACGACGACACGATAGGGAAGGTGAAGCAGTGCAGACTCAAGGCATATGCAAAGGCAATTAGTGGACCAGCTCACATTAACACTTGTGTTGAACTCATTCATAATTTCAATCCTAACTATAAGACAAGTGTGCTTTGGCTTTGGGTTGGTAATGAGCATAAGTCAATGATTTGGGAAGTATGACATGACAAAGAAAGCCATCACTATCACAAAATGATGGGATGATAAATGTTGGTGTGGGGATCTGGAGGGTCCTTACCAATATACACTCTTTTCTACTTAAATGTCACAAACATAAATTTAAGGTAAGTAAACTTCAACGATAATCAAATTTAAAAAAAATCATACCACATATGGAAAACATTATTTATTCATTAACAGACCGTATTGCGCCTAAATCTACCCTTGCTTTTGACTCCCATTTTATTATTTCTAGAGATGAAAAGTGAAACTAGAGTTAAGTTTGAGCTCTCCTAAATTTCATTTGGATTAATTCTAAGGTGATACTATTTCTATAGTTAAAATTTTATTTTTAGTGTAACCTTTTATTTTTATGTTGTTTTAATATATGCATGACTAATGTCATTAATTCAAGTGGAAAAAACAAGAAATTAAAAGCAAGATTTAAGGGAATCATAGTAACCCCCTTAATCTACCCAACCTAGCTATCTTCATTAACCCATCCATCATTATATGGTATCACTACAACTTTAGATTGATGCTTGACCATTGTAACTTTGGGTTGTGGTAATCCATGACTTCATTAGGTTGTATTTCAGCTTCACATTACAAGTTAAGCCATAGAAATTAGTGTGCAAGATGTCTTCTACATGTGTTTAAGAAAATGACATCCAAACATTATTTTGGTATTACCCAAGACTACTAACTCTAGAGTAGCATGCTCAAATTTTGTGGCTCAATCCAATGTCGTTTGCTCAACCTGGTGATCTCTTATAGCTCTCTTATTTATAGTAAGTGAGGAGAAGGTAGTAGGGCATAAATAGAATTCATATAGCATGAAGTGCTTGGGGAGTTGAGAGTGAGAAATTGTAGCATGAGAGCACAATTTTTGAAATTGTAGGAGAAAGGAGTATGGAGAAATTTCCTTCTAAGAAATAAAAAATCTTATTTAAATTGAGTCATGTATATTGTGCAGCCCCAAAAGGTAATTATTTTTCAACCCTCTTTTCTTTCCTCAGAAGTAAATTAGTTTTTGACCCTTCAAATTCATGTTTCCTTATTTTTCCCAATATTTTATGGTACAAAAGGTGCGTCCCATCTATTCCTAAGATTACCCTTTGTAGTCTTATGTGTTTCTTGTTGTGAGATTACCCTAATGTAGTCCTATGTGTTCCTTGTTGTTGGGAGATTGGCCTAATGCAATCTTGATATTAGATCAAAATGCCATAAAATCATAGAGTGAGTGTTTTTTCCAAACAAATGCATGGTTTTACTTGGTTCCAACACTAAATGTCATGTTTTAAATTTTCAATTTTCATTGGGTTTTAATAGGATGGATTACATTGTCCTACACTTACACTAGCTTCTACAAATGTGTAAATTTATAAATGTGTGAATGTGCTAACATTTCACTCTTCTTAGTGGAAACACGTGTCTAGCACCTTTGTACCTTACTTTAAAGAGTAAAGAGTCATGTAATGGGGACATTGCTCCAATTTTTTGATATACTCATATCTCCCCTCACCCATTGCATGTAAGACAAATCTTTACCCCTTCTCCACTTTTCTTCTAACATGCACTCCACCACTAGCATTAACAAAGAAGGGCCCACCTCCTTTTCCATTTTCCACAGCCTCAAAAGAATATAATACCTAACACTTTGAGGTGTTTTTGGTTGCCTTGTTCCATATGATGACCTAACAATATCGCCTCATGTTCACATGAGCTTGCTTCGAAAACTTTGTTTCCTCTCCCTCAACAATGCCACTTGCACACATCCCCATTTCCCTTTCTTTCATAAATCATGAAGTTGATTTTGCCCCCCTTTCCAAATACAAATTTGACCTACCTTTTTTAGTCACTTCTCAATCAAAAATGGATCACCACTAATGGAAAACTAGATACTAAATCCATGAGCCAAACTTCTAAAGAATTTTTAGAAGTCTTGAAAATTTTCACCGCATCATGTTCAAAAAGTTAGCCCCTTCCCACCTACTTATTGGAAGATATGAGAGAATTGCCATATTTAAAGGTCTAGTTGTAATAACATGTGCAACTATACAGGTCCTCACTTTACAGTCTATGGACCCAGCTTTTATAAATAGCTCTTTTTGATGTGAAGCACAAGTAACCTGGTTTGAATATGTCATCACAACAAGATGGGGAAATATGCTAAGACCTTTTGTGGTCATGCCAATGCATGGTTTTTTAAGTCGGAGAACTAGGTTGGTTTTTCTCTCTCTTGGGGAAAAATTTTCTAAAAACCATTAGTAGCTATACAAAATGAAATAAATTTGGTAGCCATAAAAATAACTCTTTGAATGAGCATGTATAGCTCCTCCATATGTGTGTTTAGTAGTGTTACTTCACTCTAAGATATTGGTGTTGGTCAATCTATGAAAAGTTGGTTCATCTCAAATTAACACTAGTATGCATACTCAAATTATGATGAGTTGTTCATCTATCTATATCAAGATGAGTAATTATATAGTTAACACTATATGCATAAGCTAAATAACATCAATAGCATCTACATACACTACTTTTTAATCAAGCTTATATGGTACGAATGCCTACAACATGCTATGTTTGTAAGACCACAAAGGTTGTGATAGAACAAATCTAATTATTAGTTTTGCATCTCATGTGTCACCTCTTAAATCTTAATGCCACCTTATAAACCTTACCATTCTTTTACAAAACTCTTCCTTTTGAACCTCACCTTAATCTATAGTTTTTGTGGAAAGCAGAAAATATTTAATCCAGCATAAAAAGTTCATAAATCCAATACTATTTTATAGACTAGCATCATATATTGAAGATTGCACTTAAATTTGGATGGTTATTCTATTTACTAAGTGCTATTATAAATCTTGATGACATGAAATTGTTGATAATATGATTTCTTCTATGTAAGTCTGAGTTTTATAAGGATATGAGTAACAATCCAAATCAAAATCTCTATCTAGTGTGGCAAGGAATTCACATCACTTTTGTGATTTATCAAAGCTTGTAACAACTTCACACATGAACAAATTGGAGGCATATAACAACAATGACAATGACTTTCTCAAAATATGAATAAAAATTTCCAAATCAATTAAGTTCTACTTTCTCATCACATTCGATCACATATAAGTCCAATTAAAAAGGTTGGCATCCATGTGGTGACGTGGTTGGCACAATCATCCTTTTTCTATTTTTCTTTTATCATTCCTTGAGACTTAAGTGACTTTTTAGATTGGGATGTTTACTTGCTCGAAATTTTATGATGTTAATTGAGTTGTTTCACTTTATTTGATGGAAAGGTTAATTTGAAGTGATTAATATTATCTAGTGGAACTATAACCTTCAACTTAAGAGCCTACCTAACATATTAAAGTTTACGAGTCTTGATCAAAACAAATAATGAACTTGTAGTGAATACATAACCAAATAACAAATTTTCAATAAATTCCTATTTCAAATCATAATGGGCTTATAAAACTTTTAAGAAGCACCCTTTTCATTTCAAGGCATGCATGTATTCTATATCCAATTTCCTTTAATTAATGGCATGGACACTGTCATGTTAGGTTTCAAAAATGAGTGGTGAAAATATTTAACATGGTATATACCTTAACAATTTTCAATAATAACAAACTTAATAAAAATCAAAGTCTAAGATAAAATCAACTTATGTTAGAGCATAAATGCCCCCCCCCCCCCCCCCCAAGTATGAAGTGTATTATAGTGCTCTCCTAAAACTCTTCATGTGCTATATGCAAATTTCAATATTACACTACTACTTTATAAGGAGTGTATTCTATACTACATATTGTATGAAGTATATATATGTAATGTGAAAAGTTATTGGGTCCTCATTGGATCATGCATGTTTTCCATAAGCTTTGTATGAAAAAGTTAGTACAATGTTTGAAAATTGTATACTTGAAATATTAGTGTCATGGTTGTGATATTAAATTTCAAACAAATATGAAATAGATTCCCATTCTAAATCAACTATCATTGTTGCAAAATAATTCATTGGAAATAAGTAATTCATTCACTTAAAATAACTCTCTATGTATACCAAATTTTCCTAAGGTGTAGACCATAGGGTTTGTGGTTGAGGATGCTACCTATTGAGGGGGGGAGATTCGTAGGAAGTTATTTGAGTCTTGAGATTGAAGTAAAATTTCAACAATATATTAGTCAAGAAACATTGAAAGAAATCACATTGGCACAACACTTTCCTTTACTTCCACATTCTCTTATATTAGGTGTGCAAGTCCCTTATGCATTTGTGAGGCCATTATACAAGTCATAGCCATTGCCACATGGGCACAATTAGTATCAAAGAAAATCAAATCATAAAATAGTCAAGGATGAGCCTTAGATTGCATGAAGACTCAATGAGGACTAAAGCTTACAACATAATTGAGCTTTGCTAATGTAAATTCCATTTATAGTTTTTTTTTTCCACATAATACCAAATAGATATTAGCATCCACAAACATAAGCATGCACATATTGTTCACATATTTGTACAATGAGAAAATCTATATAATCTCGTATTAGTAGCTATTTAAAGTTATGTTTCAATAAGCTCCCAAAATATAAGAAAAAAAGGCTCTATGTTCATGGCTTCAAAAATATAGCTCTTTTAAAGTGAATCTATATAGATGTATGGGACATGATGAGACCACATCTTCCTTTAGGGTCTTTAGAAACTCTTCAACGACTCTCTCAATTAGACCATTCAAATGTGCTACTCTCTCACTCTATCTCCACCTATACAAATCTAGAGTCTAAGCTCATTAGTCTAAAGTCTAGACTATAAACAAAGCACTTGATAGATGATAAAAAGTGTTGTAAGGCATTAGTCTAAAGTCTAGAGTCTAAGCTCCTTTTATTATATTTTAGACTAACATATTTATAAATTTAACATGCATGTATAAATGTGCCAATGTAGCACTTGCCGAATGTATCATCTACTATCTAAAGGAGGCCTCCCTCTCTCTCTCTCTCTATCCCAAAACATGGGCATGTTCATGTATCATATTTCAAAAGCATAGCATGTATACATATGCAAAATTTTCTTTTTAAAATGCAAGAATACATAAGTAGTCTATCAACTCATTTTGGAGGAGTAGTGTCTCCCCCTCGGTCCTTGAATTGGCATTTGGGCATATGCATCTTATCTCAATTTAAAAATGCATATGAAGCTTCGTCCATTTACAATGCTTGAATATCAAAGCATAAATTTTGTCGTCACACAACAAAGTACCTATGTTTGGAAAGGAAAACTAGTTAAGCAACCAATAACTTAGTATCAATTACTTAGTATGTATTCAAGGTACATGGTAGAACTTTACCTTAAAGCCATGTCCCTTGTTTGTGACTTGGCACTCTAATGTTTTAGGATGTGACTGAGTTTTTATATCCAAATTTTGCCTAGAATTCTTGTTTAAAAATCTTCTAATGCACTTTTTACAACATATATATCCCGATATGTTTCAAACCTCTCATTCCTTGAACATGTGCACAAATATTACAATTAATGTAAATCAACTTAGATGCATATTCTTTGAGCTAGTGCTTAGCTTCATAGAGTTCAATATGTCTACTGAAATTTTTTTGCTATACATGTGTAAAATCTCACCACTACATGATACCCATTCCACAGTATCGAGGTCTACTAGATGTACACTCAAAGGTTCTATATTCTTGACCATCCTTGGGTAGTATGTACTTGGAATCATAGAAAAGAACAAGGTCCTCTATAAGTAGCTTAAATGTATGCCCCTCAAAAAGTAGTCGACCAATTTTGATGTGATAACACTTAAAAGTACATGTAAAGCTCTTGACACTCTGTCATTTCTAGGAATCTAAAGGATATACTTCTGTAAAAACAAGAACATTATTCATGTAGATATTATCAATTTTCTCATCCTCAATGTACTATAAAGACTTATTATTTGCAATGTTTGATTGACTACTTATTATGGGTGCAACATATATTTGTTTGTGCATGAATACATGTTGCACCAATGCCTCTATCCACAAGGTGAGAATCTTCCTTCGTCTGAGAGTTAAAATTCTACTTTAAATCGAGTGCTTTTATACATCTCCAATTGCATATGCTTTCAAGGAGTTCTCATCATCGATGAACTATAAAGACCTATTGTTTGCAATGTTTAATTAAATGCTTATTGTGGGTGCAACATGTATTTGTTTGTGTATGAACACATGCTGCACCAATGAGTCTGTCCTCATAACATGAGAATCAACATTTCTCCATTTTTTATAGATTATTTTCCCTTGAAGGCTCCCTTTCATGCTTGGAAGCATGGGCACCTAAGATAAATAATGATATGTATGAGTGATCTAGTTCCCTTTCTCATCTTTCATATTACACACTTCTACTGAGAGGGCATTCATTCTTTTGTTTGGCAGTATGACCTAGGCAATGCACGTAAAGGTTTACATGTTAAACCCTGAATGATATGCATTTTAATCTACGCTAGTAATCACAAATATATTGTCCGAATCAATTATAGTATCAAGATGCATTAGCCCTTTTGTGATTAGACCCAAACATTAGAATTGAAACACATGTATATATGTACACAAATGCAAATGTAGATTGAATTTAAAGGCATCACATTGATCATTATGTTTGCACAAAATATAATGGAATGAATAACGCATAAATACTCTAAAAGAGAAACTGTTATATAGAACAAGTCTATTTTAACTTAATACATTGTATAAATACACGGGTAATACATAATACTAGTTACAACAATGTAGTCAAATGGCATGCAATCCGAATATGGATACTTTGGTTGACACATGAGATGTTCTATGACTCATTAAATTGTGTGATATATGGAGAATATAACACATGAGTTACATGGATGGAAGCTAAATGGTAAGGAAATTTGAATATGCACAAGGGATTGACAGTTCGGAGTATTTGTAAACATTGACTTCTAGTGCACTCAATCTATCTAGCACAAAGGAATAAGTCACCACAACAAAGAAGTTCCAAAGTTACATACTTCACCTAAACCTTCTATTGTACCCACATGTTCATAAAGCATTGCACTTCAATGAGAAACTAAAAATACCTAATCATTCACATGAATTATGGCAATGCAAAAGAGGGTAAATTTATCTATAAGCATACTCATAAAAGATCAGATGAAATCTCTACACTGCCTTTTTTTTATTACTATAAGAATACTAGATCATAAATTTATGATCTTTGAAACCTATTGAAAATTATAGATATAAGAAAACATCAATTCCTCTTAACTAAAAATAGCTAATCATTCACACAAATTTTGTCAACACAAAAGAGGACAAATTTACATATAAGTAGATTTATAGAATAGAAGATAGAATCTCTATGTTGCATGTGTTGATTGTAGCAACAAAAAATGATTCTAAAGTTAGAATCAACATCAATCACTTCTATAAAAATAGAAATAGAGAAAATAGAGAGAGAGAGAGAGATATATATATATATATATATATATATATATATATATATATGTATATATGTATATATATACACATATATACACACACATATATATATATATATACATATATATATATGTATACATATATATATATATATATATATATATATATATATGTATGTATATATATATATACATACATATATATATATATATATATATATATATATATATATATATATATATGAGCACCTATGCAATCTTGCCCAAATTGATATTTGCAAAAAAACAATAATACCAAGAGTTAGAACTGACACGAAGCTCTCCTAAGAGTCAATGATCAATAGAAAATACACTTATGAGTGAGAGAGAGAGAGAGAGAGAGAGAGAGAGAGAGAGAGAGAGAGAGAGAGAGAGAGAGAGAGAGAGATGAGCACATGTGCAATCTTGGCCAAACTGATCTTTGGAAAAAGACAACAATACCAAGAGTTAGAATTGACATGAAGCTCTCTCAAGAGTCAATGATCGATAGAAAATACATGCATTATATATATTTATATATATATATATATATATATATATATATATATATATATATATATATGCAATCTTTCCCAAAAAAATCTCTACAAAAAGACAATAGCTAGAGTTAGAACTAATATCAAGCTTTAGTTTTAAAAAAAAGAAATAACTAAAGAGGAGAGAGAGAGAGAGAGAGATGAGCACATACGCCTCCACCTAAAATAATCTGTATAAGGAGACAACATCAAGAGCTAGAACCAATGTCAAGCAAAAGAGAAACTACAGAGAGAGAGAGAGAGAGAGAGAGAAATAGACTATAAGGAGTCACATGAAAAGATGTGCTAGAATCTAGAATCCAATCTTGAGCTAGTTGTCTATCCACTACAACCAACATATGTGCAGGTAGAGTAGAAGTAAATAACACCTCACTAACTGTAGAAAGAAAATATTTATGTTCAATAGCTTCTAGTCTAACTAAGTACATTGTATGATTACAGGGGTAAAATAACACAGTGGTTACACCGATAGTAGCCAAACGGCATGAAGTTTAGATAGACAATGTTGCTTCAAGACACTTCAAATGATTTATGACATGCTCATGGTATAGAAAGAGCAAGCATTCTATTGAATAGTGTCAGTTAAAGCTCTGTAATAGCTTCCTTGCAACATTGCACTATATATTCAACGAAAGTCAAATACATTAGTAAAAATCCAAAAATGGTGATCAAACCCTAAATCATTAACATCATTAATGAAAACTTATGTTCAAAAAGATTTATAGGAGAGAAAATGGATGATTTGTTGAAATAAGCAAAAGAATTTGCAAGATAGTGATGATGAGAACAAAATTTGCTCTAATTACAAAGCAATAAAACTCATCAAAAAGTAAAGGTAATGTTTAAGCCAAGTAATAGCTTCCTTGCAATATTACACATCTACACATTGTATAAAAGTCAAATACATTAGTATAAACCCAAAAATGATGATCAAATGTTAAAGCTTCATATAAGTGAAGAGTTACATTTAGAAGGATTTATAAGAGATAAGATGAATGATTAACTAAAAATTTAATTTCTACAATAAATTAAAAGCAAGATTTAGAATCGACATCAACCATACTTAAAAATTTGTTGAAATGAGAAGAGAGAGAGAGAGAGAGAGAGAGAAAGAGATGGGTACTTATGTTTTGTTTAAGATCTACTATTGCGCAAGGAGAAGAAAGTGAAGAGATAAGTAAAGTATTTAAAACCCTAATTACTCTTTATACAAAGTCCTCACACAAATCCAAATTCAAAGAAATAAACAAGAGAGGAAAAGAAGTCAGGTGTGCTGAATTTTCAAGTCAAAATGAGTTTGTGGGGGGGAAAAGAGCAAAATTGACCAAAAATTGAAGAATTGTATGATGATAGAGGTACTCAAATTTTGTGCTAGACTCATTCGCTCTTTTTTAATACCCCACTATCTTTTTGTTAAATCAAAAACCCAAGATTTGGGGAGGGAAGATTCACCCTCTATACATATCATCATCTAGCATTTTTATTGCACAATCCAAAGTGCCCAAATCTTAAACTAAAAGATTTTTAGGGGACAATTTCTTAGTCTATTTTTTTCCCACACGCGTGTTTGTATGTATGTGTGTGTTACACATCCTTATGACACAATATTCATCATAATTTATTAAATGACAAAATAATCATATATTCTTTGAAAATTTAGACAAATAGTTTGAAAAATGCATGAAATAAGAACCCTAACACTAATTGTGACTTGGAGATAAATTACTAAGTCGATGCAAGCTCAAACAAAAAAGTGTGCAGAATGTTCATGGAACATGAAATGTTCCATCTGATCTTCATTATGGTTCTATTAATATAAATAAAGTACTTACTACTAGGTTTTTGATCTTTTGGTCATAGTCTTTGACATGAATCAAAATGAGTACTATTACATATTGAGTAGTTGCATATAAAAAAGGAAAACTTTTAAATACGTTCGTCATTACTTCTTATTAAATTGAATTGTAATGAATCTAAAGAATTTTCATTTTTAGTCTAAACAACCTAGATTCTGTTGATAGAATCATAGTAGGTTGAAGCATGTATTGGCATGCCTAAAAAGAAAAGTTTAGAATTGGATGACGATGATATTTTTCATGGAACTTCGCAATTTCACCACATATTCTTATACTCTTAATCATAATGATGGTACTTTTGAGATTCTCCCATCATTTCTTCTCAATTTAGTATTTTCCACCCAACTTAGCATCATGTACTTTCATAGATTCCTACAATGTTCTAACAAAGGAATAAAGAAAGCAACCTTTTGTGTGGTAGTAAATTATTAATTGAGTAGTCAACTAGGTTATTTGCAAAGAATGATGTGAAAGTGTGAAGAAGATTCAAGGTTATCCTCCTTATTCAAAATCCATGGCTTCTTATTGTAAGTTTATTACATATATGTGAGATCACTAAGAAGATTTAAGGTTACTTGATATGCCCAAGGGATATGAATCATTGTAGTATTTTCATTGCATTTGCGACATCTTGTTTTTTAATTATATATGCATGTTTTATATGAGTGAGCAAGCTACGTGGACTTGCCAATTGTCAAGAAATTGTTTATGTGATTTCTTTGGAAAAATTAGTGGCAAAGATTTAAGATTTTTGGTACCATGTATGTGAAACTCTAGTCCTAGGACTTCCTTAATAATAAACTTGGCCTTTGGTGGAGAAAGTGATGTTAATCATGAACTTAGTATTCCACTTTTATGATTGCATGCCTTATTGTTGGTAAACCCGATATAAATATGTGTTCTTGCAATTGACAATTCATAGGCCATATGAGTTGTTAACAAGAAAAGTTTGGCAATAATGATAGTCTTAGTTTTTCCAAAACTTCCTACATTGTGTACGCACATTGTGTGTTCATTACCCTTCATTTTTTTGGACCACTTTAGGTAGGTCCATTAATTGGATGCCAAGGTATTCTTGTGCATGTAATATGTCTAGCATTGTTTGGTTAGGTTGTCTTATTTTCTTCTTCATCACCAAAAAAGAAAAACATGTATATGCTATTTGCAAGGTTTCATGGATTTATGACTTTCTAAAACATGAGAGAAGCTACATTAACTGAAAGTATTGTTTCCTATAAAAGTGTCTTCAATCTTCACTAACTAAGGACCACAATACACGATCAACACAAATTATACACCTTCAACGAAAGTGTGGATCCATAAGAGAATCTATAGCACATGCATACACTCACATGTGTGACTTGTGGGCCCATGAGAGACCCCTCAATTTAAGCATATGCTCACACTTGGACACCCATATGTCAACGCTACTTGGTAAAAAACACTATTTAAAAATCATGAAAGGAATGAATGTGGGTCAAGTATGCAAAGAGGAGAAAAATTCACTAGGCTAAGATCAATCTAGATTGATCAGAGAGATTGAATATGTACTTCTACAAATACCACTAATTGAGATGCTTCTTGATCATTCTTTAATAGAAGATTCATGCACAAATACACATACATAGCAACTCCCTCACAATTCTACTCAAGAAAAAGAACTTTGGGATGGTGGCAAGGAAAGCTTTTACGAACTCAAAAAGCTTATTTACTTGAACTCAAATATTTATGTGCCTCAACTTCTCGAAACCAGACACAATCTAAGCCAAAGCTTGTGTTAGAGTATTTGGGGAAGTAATGTTGTGTAAGAGCATGTAGCAATAGGTTTCACTTTCATTTTTCATCTTCTATCACATGTGTAGGATAGCATGCATACACACACACACACACACACACACACACTCTCTCTCTCTCTCTCTCTCTCTCTCTCTCTCTCTCTCGCATGTACATACACATACATAGCAATATGCCTTAAATGAAGTCAACACCAACCATGCATGCATGTGTGCATGCACACATATGTACTCTCTCTCTCTCTCTCTCTCTCTCTCTCTCTCTCTCTCTCTCTCTCTCTCTCCTACATAGTAATATGCCTTAAATGTAGTCAACCCCAACCATGCATGCGTGTGTGCATGCACACATATGTATGTATGTATGTATGTAAAATGTGTGTGCATTATTCAGCTGTGGGAAGGATGTGGACATCCCTATATGTCTTGAAGTGAACATATTGTAGGGGGGATGAGTGAGTGCATACACCTTGGCATTTAGTGTGTGGTTTTCTAGATATGCATGAAGACATACAAACATAACACACCAATATATACTACGAGAATAAGGTAACTACATCATCCTAAGGATAATTTCATACATTAACCTTTATTTCCTAAGGAAATCCATAACAAAAACTTTGTATACTTGGGCATGCCAATTTGCCCCTTTCAGTGCACAAACCATTGTAGACTCACAAGATTCAAAAGTTTCTCCTATCACTTTAGAGGACTATGTTTTCTTCAAGCCTTAAGAGTTTCCTGAAATTCCATGCATTCCTAATCACAATAGCCCTAATCATATTCCAATCTTTGATGGACTTTTCATCCACATTTACATCCTCACTATAAAACATTGAAGAGAGGCCAATCTTTTCATTGAACTCTACATCTTTAACCCACCTCTTCACTTTAGAACATTGCCTTACTTTTGAAAAATCCCAAAATGAAGAAATGCTCCACTAATTATGTGGCCCTCTTGCACTAGATGCAGGTAGGTGAGACATTTATCTTCTTACCCAATCTCATATCACGTGCAAATTTTCTTAATTTGCAAATTGAAAGGGCCACAACTATAACCAATGGAATAGTAAAAGCTATGCAAATGTGCATTTCATCAAATATGATCCAATTAAGGTTTACAAACACATTTCATACCAATCATACAACATAAGAGCACATTTCTTATGAGGAGATCCAAAGTGATAGCCTAACTATTAAAACAAGTCTAGCATGCCTTCAAAGTGGAGGCCCATATGGCTAAGAGTTTAAGTTACTTTGCCTTGTCAGTGGATGGCAACATGTGCTCTAATGTCATGGTTATACCATTATATATTTGTAAATTACTACATTGCAATTAATTAGGTGACTTCATTGCCTCAAATGGAGAATTCATTTACCATGGGAGCTAGTGATAGCTAAAACTCATGAGGATGGTGGATTGCAATGTGTGCTCTAATGTCGTGCATTGCAATTAATTAGGTAATTTCATTACCTCAAATGGAGAATTCATTTACCATGAGAGCTAGTGATAGCTAATACCCAACCTATTTAAGAGGATGGATCCTTAACGACCATGGGCATAGTTAGTGGGGCATTGGATGCCACCTTGCTAGCTCCTTGAAGGTATGTGGAATGGCCTAAACTTGCCAAGTAGTCTTTATCGAAATTTAGGATCATAAAGTTACTCTAGCACTAGTCAAAGTCTAGAAGAGGTGCTACAATGCCAAAACTGTTAATATTGGTGGTGGGGAGGTCAAGTCGACTCTCCATTCAAGTCATGTGGCCCTATGGAGGAGCCTTTGGGGATGAGCTTTTGTATGTTCAAGTTTGACACAAACTCTCAATGGCATCATGCAACAAAGATACTATGCAATGGTTTGATGCTTATGACCCCACGAGGCTTAGGTGGAGAAAGTGCTTAAGGCATTGGTAGACAATCTTCAATTATCAAATAAGAAAAAGGATTAGCTTGAAGAGGTTCTCCAAAGGGATAAGGACAATTTGGCATACATCCTATGTCCGGAGGATAGCTTTCCCCCTTACTTTGTCTCCTAACCTAGGTTAAGTCCTATGGACATGCAAAAGAAGAGTGATTTTAACAAGGCAATGGGCCCATCATAATTCCCCCCCAACAGATTGAACATGGTGCTTTTTAAGTGTCTCATGAATGAATAGCCGAAAAGGGAGAAAACTACGGCTCTATCAATATCTAGAATGAAATCCAAGCTGACCCTACAGAAAACAGTAAGGATCAGATGAGTAAGGGACCTCTTTAGAAGGCAGCTCAAAAATGCTGTCAATGTTAATCTTTAATACATTTCCCACATTGTTTTGTTAAAAACAGGGTGAGTTTGGAGTAGCACCCTTGTGCAAATTTTTGGAAGGCTTTCATCGAAGGGGTAGGGACTCTGTATATCATGGATTGGATTCACACATCTTGTACGTCTCTGATTATTCTCTAATCTAGCAAAGCTTCATTAAAAGGGAAAAAAAAAACCTCTTTTATTTCATAGCATTACTTCATGGTTTTACACATTACTGCCTTATTCATAGACTGATAGATTCGATTGCCGACTGGCTGCACACCATAAATGCATTCATAGCCACAGACTAGTCCAGTTCTTCTGCACTTGTTTGATTCCAATGATGACAGCACAACACACACTTCCATGGGCACAAGTTTGAGATGACAATCTGAGGCAACACACTTGTCATTCCTGGAAAGCATTACATTCAGAATAGTTTCAATTTGCGGCCAACAATCTTGTGCTATCCATAGACCTGAGGAAGAGATATGTATCCGTAAACCTGGAGCATCGCACAAAAATAGGAAGGGACTCCCACTCCACACTGAATTTGGTTCTTTAATCACATAGAAACAGTGGCATGGTTGCAAAGGCTGAAACAGGGCCACTACAATGCTACAGCTCCTTAAACTCACCGAATCCATTCGATCAGACCCATACAACCAACTATGATGAATTAGGAGAAGTATCCAGTTGCTTCTGTAACAGAAAATCTGCCTCTCAGCTCAATGTTATTCTCTAGCTGAGGTTGATCAGCACCAATCCTCCATCAAGGGGCAGGTGCCTCATTCACTTGTAAAGAATAGCACTAGATTGTTGAAGCTGCAAGTTCTACCAATGATACAGAGGTATATGTCACAAGAGTTTTAAGACACCCAGAAGCCATCTACATAGGACATAAGTAAACCTCATGTCTGCTTAAGTGGTCTTATTTATGAAGGAAAGACCTCAAAAATATTGCTGTTGAATTGAAATACATAATAGACTTCACTGCTGCTTATTTGGCACCCTCCTAAGGGGAGACGAGCTATACCCAAAACAGGGTCAGCAGCTCATACCCCATTCTTCATGTGAGACATTTAGGCTTCTCTGGTCCTCTCAGAACTGCAGTTATTAACAGATACCACCCGCTCAGAAATTGATGAACAACAGTTAGATCATAACACATCCCAGAAGAAACCTTGACCTACCCAGACTACTGGATTCCGATCCTCGCATAATCCGGAGCCGCCTCACAGTATTAACAAACATACTGCAATGCAGCAAAGTCTTGCATCAGGAATGTTCTTCTGACTAATCAAGGCCTTGCTAGAAACTAACACACAAAGAAGTTACAATCTTTACCTCCAAGGAACATCTCCAACCAACATCCAGTCACCGTCTTTATCTTCATATGTGAGAACATACTCAGAGCTGTTCCTTAATCGAAAATGCTTGCCATCATTACTGATGCTTTCCCTTCCAGTGACTTGAGATGCTCCTTGACCTTTGATAAACCAAGAAGATCAGATTTTAGCATGGATCTGAGATTATGAAGACTGACAAACTACTGAAGTTTGGTGAGCACTCGATACATCAAGTAAAAACAACAAATGTAGAAAAAACAGACACCCATTCGTACCACTGTTGGAGGGCTGGAACATGTCTTCCAGTGCTGAAAGGAGGCCATCGTATGATGTATGAGCATTTAAGTCAACTTTGCGTCCCACAGTTATCCCATCCATATTCACCTTGACAAACAACTCAGCCGGCTTTGCAAGTGTGTTCTTACGGTATGATCTAATGGGAGGCCAACCTATGACTGCACCCCTGTTTCATACATTTGACAGATGGGGGATATGAGCAAGCTGTCCTTGCTGCACATTACACTTCATTCGTGCAACAAGTTAAGACTTCTGAAAATGCCCCAACCTTTTTTATACACTTACGAGATATGCTGACAATTTCAATTCGACAGTAAGTCTTTAATCTCCAATCAAAGAAAATTTCAGAACCATACAAGATACCTTATTGAACTGCGCCATCAACTAAAATTTAATACCTCTGGAAACGACCAAACACATAATCTTCCCTGTAGCTGCACCCTGGGAGTGAAAACAGAATGAGAATGAACCTGGAAGGCAGCTTACTTAGCTGGAGGCGCATCATTTGAAATGGACTCCTCTGGGGTCTTGTAGGGAATTGCAGAGGAATCATTGGGCTTGTCCACGTGAGGCAGCATGCTCGGCAGCTTGCTGGCATTATAATTAGCCGAAGGCTGATCAAGCCCGACCGGCCAAGTTGATGGCACCACAGGCTTTGTGGGAGTCCAGTTGGAAAGGAAGCCTGCCTGTTGGTGCTTAGAAAAAGCCTTCAAGTCTGAATCTCCACTTCTGACCGGCCCTGAACCGGCCCCTGTGCTATTGCCAGCAACTGAAGGCCTGCTCTCCACAGTAGCCGCATAGCGCAGGGCATCAGACATGGCTTCCATGTAGCCGCGCTTGATACCATTCTTGGGAGTAGGAACCACGAACTTTGCAGCCTCAAAGTTGTTTGTGGTGCTACCACGAGGGGTTGACACAGCAGTAGCCTCAACATGGTCTGGCACCGGCATACAGATGTGGGAAGGCTGGAATCCATGCCCTGCAGCAGCTATACTTTTGGCATTGGGGTTTTGCCATATGTTCACAAGCTCCTGTGACGCAGCACCTTCAACAACAAGGCCACCAATGGTGCGGCCACTCGTTGGCAGCACCGGCAGCCGCTGTGCAGCATCGGCCACGCTCTTGGCAGCATCCTGCTTTTGCTTGTCAGACTCTTTGGCCTCTGCGTCATTTTTCTTGACAGGGCCCAACCCTAGGCGGAGGTCGGTCTCCTCCAGGTTGAGATCCGTCGGCACGCAATCAGCTTCCTTGTGCAGGAGCTCCTTAACCGCCGCAGCCGCAGACGAGACCTCTGCCAGGCCGATGTAATCATGCTCCTTGAGCACGGACCCGCTCTGTTCCGAGCTTTCTCCACTCAAGGTATTGTCTGCCTGACCTCCATTGGAGCTGCCTCCGGGAGGGGAAATCATCACAGAAGAAGCACTAGCGCTCGGCTCCGAGGATGCATAACCGGTCTCGGGGGCAGACGAGAAGGACGAAGACAGGCTGATGAAGCTCTTGCTGTGCTCCATCGTCAGGGAGGAATCTCTCTTTCCCGGAATGTAATCCTGCATTGATGATGGAAGGAGAGGAGGGAGCACATAAACGAGAGACAGAGACAGAGACAGAGACAGAGAGACAGAGAGAGAGAGAGAGCGCAAGCGCAGAGAAAGAGAGTGAGAAGGCGGACGATATTTTAAAGGGACAAAGCTCACTGGCTATGGCGGATGCAGAGTTCTCCAATTATCATAACAAGCGGATAATATAAAAGGAGGGATCGATACCGATGACCGGTCCAGCCAGTGGATCGACCGGGGAAACCGGTTGAACCCTACATTTAGTGAGTGTTCACGCGCTGGGGCTAGGGCCCCCCTAAGGGCCACTATTCAAGAATTGTGGTGGGGAAAAGGTTGTCTGAGGAGCTGTTCACCTCTTGTTGTTGGAACAAAAAAGGTTGATCTAGAGAGTGGAGGTATTCACATGGAGTTCGTCAAGACTACCTTAAGGTTTGAAATGAGTCCACATCAAAGTAGTTGTTCCAGTGAAACATGAACTTCTTCCATTGTTTATTTTAAAAGCGGACTGATAGATGTATTAAGAAGAAAAAGAAAAGGTTTCACATCAAGTTGTTGTTCCAGTGAAATATGAACATATTTCATTGTTTTTCTTTAAGAGGACACCGAATGTATTAAGAAGAAAAAGTAAAAGTTTTACATCAAAAGGAGGGCTACTTAGGACGATGCCCATAGGAATTATTTACAAGCCAACCTTAAATGGCTTCAGTTGTATTACAAAAGGCAGCTTGGATAGACTCAAAGGGGTTGTTAGGCCACAAGATATAACTATTCATTGGAGGGAGGTGGAGGTGGAGGTGGAGGTGAAGGTGGAGGGGGAGTGAAATGAGCATCTCAAATTTTTACTTCTTCCAAAAGTTGTTTCTTCATTTCCAAAGGTGGTTAAACCCAACAAGGCGTTATGACTTCTTGTCTTGATGCTTTTCTTCTTGGCCTTCTATGTTTGCCTTTGCAGACTTAGCGTTCTTACATGAAAAGGGAGAATTCTCAAATTAGTCTAGTATCAAGATTAAATCTCTTGCTATTCAAAATCACTACATTCATGTCCTTCCACACCTAAATCCATCTGAGATAGTTCCAAGCAAGAGGAGTGATAGAACTAGTTTCCCCTAATTAGCAATTCTTTCCGAGTGATGGTGATGCCAGGAGGCATATTTCACGATGGATTCTGTGCCACGGTGGATTCCGTGAGGTTTTACGGTGGATTCCATAAACTTTGATGACCGGGGCTCATACACAAAGTGGATTCTTTGTGCGAGAAGTTGATGGGGACACCTGTCCTTTTCGGGCGTTTCATTAATTTAGTGTGTACATGGGTGATTCCATAGCGGGTGATTCCGCAAAATGCATATTAAATTAATAAACATTTATGAGTTTAAAGTGCACACTCGTAATAAATTAAGGTTAGGATTTATTTCTAACCAATTGATTTATTTATGTAGCTGAAGACTGCTAGGTATTCACTTTTGTCGGTTTAATTGTATTATTTTACTAACGATTGTGAATGCTTCAGTTGATGTGTAGAGATAGCAGCAGTGGGGCGGAGGAAAGCATTAGAGTCTAGCGAGTATTCGATCTATGGATTATATTTTGATAGGCGCCACGCCTATATTTTGTCATGTCTATTGAGGCATCGATTATTTATTATTATTTTGTATGCGCCCATGCGCACGGATATGTTATTTCTATTTGGACATTGTATTGGGCGTGCCAGACTCTTTGGGCACCGTCCATTAGCTTTATTCCTATTTTTGTAAAATCAAACTCAAAAGCTAAAAGCTTGATATATTTTTGTAAATTGGGCTATTATTGAGCATGAAGAAGAAATATACATAAAATACATGCTTTGTGAAGCGCTCACACAAGGCATGGGGGGAGATTGCACCCAATTGGTCTCTTGCTCTTGTCGTTCATGCTTTTTACCTTGTAACTTGTGCAAAAAGTAGAGTTCATTGTTCTTGGGGACCTTCCGGGATTCACTATGCGAGCATACAGCGACCGATCTGCGCACCAGATGGAGTAAGGTGTCATTGACAAATAGTCCCATTAATCATGTTAAGGGCAGTCTTGTTATCCTTACATGTTATAGACAAGTGGGGAATACTTCCAATGAAAGTCCCACATCCAGGGCACAAACCATTGCTAATTCCTAACTTCATGGCCTTCTCATCAATCTATGTAGATCATTTGGAACCTATAGCTCCGTGGTGACTAGACAAATCTAAATTCCATCTGTTATTGGGAGAAAGGGAGATATCTTTAGAGAGGTGAGAATGAGAAGGGGTAGGGAAGCAAATCACTTTGAGACTTCCAAATGAAAGCATTGAGGTTGAAGGGGAATCTAAGCTAGATAGAGAGAGGAAGGTTAGCCACATAGCTCTCCTATAGATTTCAAGATCAAGGTGCTAAGGGAACAAGTTATGAGCTAGCTTTAAAAGATTATCATGAATCTAACATTTATATTGAGAGTCCCACAAGTTTGAGTAGCAATTCATCGCTTTCCTACATAACTACTTCCTTGGAGTAAAGAGAGCAAGAGTGATAAGAGGAGGGAATATGATGATATTATCTTCAATGTTCCAAGGAAGTATAAGGTTAGGATTGAGAGAGGGGAATAATTGGGGCTTGAATTTAAACTAGAAGGTCTACAAACCTTTAGTGAGTTGAGAGTTATTGACATAATCAAAATCATTTTAAGAAAAGGTAACACATTGAAGTAGAAAACCTTTCTAATTTTTGAAACCTTTAATAGTAAATGTTTTGTTTGGTTTAAGAGTAAAATAGACCAAGAATTCAAAGGCTTTTGAAAAGCTCTAATGATACACTTGGTTGCAAGTCTATCTACAAGCTTAGTGATATTGGGCAAGCCACTCTCTCCTTTAATTTTAGGGTTGGAACACTTGTTCTAGGCCATTTTAGGTATCTTCAAGTAATTACTATCCCTACTCCAAAGATAATTCTAGCGCAAAAAAGTATTCAAACGATCAATACCCTTCATGGGGAGCCTCCAACAAGCTAAAAACTAAATAGCATAAGAAGCAATAACATGTTTAATGATAACATCCATGCCGACTATATTAAGTTTGGAGATGGTGGATCTTTTCCATCTTAGTTCAAGAAACAGAAAGACCATGAGAATGATTTTTTTAAAGGGAAACCATTGATGATAATGATTATGAATCTCCCATTATAATGGTGAAGAAATAACAATAGATTGGTTATCTCTCTTTTTCTCTTATCCATTAAAATCACAACAATAGCGCCTACATCCCCTCACCCTTGTGTCCCTAAAAGACTCTTTAAAGCATTTCTAAGACTTATTAAAGCTCAAAAATGCTTGTAAACATTTGCATTTTTCATGTTTCTATATAAGGTCTAAAAATGTGATCAAAGGTGTCCAAATTCTTCCCTTTTTGTGGCTCCAACTTTAGATTTCTAATCTTTTGCACTTAATCTTTAAAATGTGCATTGATTATCCCTTATAGCACCTTAACAAATAGGTGCAAAATAGTCATCAAGTGATCATCGAGCTCTTATAAAATGCTGTAAATTTTATTTTAAGAACCCTCTTTTTTGGCAACAAAATTTTCCCACCATCAACAACCATGGGATAGGACAAACCAACCCATCAAATCCATGAAATGTTGATCAAACCTATTACAAACACAACCACATGAAAGCATACTAAATAGCAATGGAGCATAATAAATGAAAACTACAATGAACAAGCTACCATCACCCCACCCTTGCACATAGCTATAAGGCCCATAGGTTGTGGGTGGAAAACCATAGAACGTGACGACACAATGTGACCTATCCAACAAGCCATGGTCCCTATGGCTAGGAGAAGCCCAATGGTCTCCCCTAACTTGCCTAGGCACCACCTCTTGTACTGTAAAGTGGCTAGGAATAGCCCTAGGTGAGTCATCTTTATATTTTCCTATAATTTAAACATGTTTTCCCTTTGTCCGCCATTCTTTTCTTTTAAGTATTGTAGTAAAGTTTTTTTGGAGTTCCATTTTCCTAAGGAGACTAGATCATCAACCCCATGTTTTCTTTGACACCCAAGAACCTATGAAGTCATCACATGGTGGCATACTTTCCTTACATTGCCCCCTTGTCTTTGGTCCCATCCCAATGTGACCAAGGCATTGGCCTCAAGTTCTATTTGAGACTTGAGAACCTACCAATTCCTCACACAAAGGTGGTTGTCTTCTAGCACCCTTTTTTAGGTCTCTAAACCTTTGGTATTCATTTTTATTTTTTAATGGATTTTTCTAATCATTCATTAAAGCCTTCATTTGATTTCAATATCCACTAACTAGACCATGCTCATAAGTAGGCCATCTTAATGGGTTGCCAACTCCTAAGAATGATTAGGGATGGTCACATACAATACTTTCCCAAGGCCAAAGGCAACCTAATCAAAGGAAGGCAACAACCCCTTCCTTTCTAGGATCACTCAACCCCATACCTAGGACCTTATGCTACATGTCCCTTGACCCCCTTCACTTTTAAAAGGATTTAACCAAAACAAATGATAAAAGGTAAACTAAAAGAAAAGGAGAAAGGCCACCTAATTGGAGTTTACTTGCCATCCACATCTCAACTCCACATGGAAGCTACTATGAGTGCTTGAAACACATATTCAAACCTAATCATCTCAACCAAACAAACTTAATGGTACCTACACCAAATGAATAAAAAACACAACCCTCTATTGATAAAACTCAAACATTTCAACATGACCTAAAGGCACCTTAGGATTGATAAAACTCAGATTGCTAATTTGGAGATTGAATGCCACTAGGATCACTGTACACAAACCACACTTCATTACGGTCCATTTATTCTAATAACCTAAACCCCTTAGTCACTGATGGAGCTTTGAGGCTATTGCATAGAGGCTTTTTAGCTTTGGACTCACAACCCATAGGCTTTGAATCTAGTTTTTCGCATGAGGAAGGGTGTCTTTTCTCCAGTCCCTTGGCCTCCATATCCACTTTGGGTACTCCTCTCTTTTACTTGATCATTGACCTATTTGTATCCAAACCGTTGACTTGGTATAATGTTGCCCCTTAGATCCTCAATCTATCACCTCTTAAGGGAGATTCTAGTATGGGTTTACTAGGGAACTTATGTGAAGACCAAGGCCTTAAGTTGGGGCTTTTTGTATCATAAACATAATTTAATGGCCCTTGTAATGAGCTACTTGATCTTTTTCTAAAAAGTCTTATAGGCATTTAGTGCTTTGTCTTGCCCATAGAAGAATATTGATCCCTAATGCAATCTGAAGCATCCATCTCATGCTAATGGGAATCATCCCCACCATAAAAGGGGTTTTCAGTAGGTTGACCATGAACCCACAAAAGGTATCTTGTATAATCCAACAGTGAATCATCTTGGGCTATTTGGCACACACCTCTCATATTCTCAAGTCCACTGATGGAAATTGAGGGTCCATAAGCTTAATGCCTTGCACAAAAAAATTGGGAGCTTTGGCATGTTGCCCATCTTTATTGGTCCTTGATCCCATTCTTCCCAATCCCTTTCTCAAGGGTCACAATATCAAGGTGCTTATCAAAGGCTCCCTTGGTGCCACTAGATGCTTCCCTTTTCTTGCAAAGGCAAATTTCTCCCAACACTATTGAGCATGCCTCTCATATTGTATTTCCTAGACCTTTTTCTTCTTTAGCATTTTTGGATTGCTAATCAAGGTCCACCAACCCCTTATGAATATCCCTCCTAATCTCCCATTAGGAAAAGGACTAAATTTTCTTAGAAAAAGGCTCAAAATGGCATCAAAGGCATCAACACATGCTTTGACATTATTGAAACCATGCTTCTTAGGGGTTAGAAGCTTCTCGAGCACCTGATTTATAGGTAATCTCTTCTAGAATTGATCTAAGAATAGCTCATAGATGTCTTAGGTTGAATTTATGATTCCCCTATGTTGATTCTAATAATCTCTTTTGAAATTGATCTGAAAATAGCTCATAGAGGTCTTGGATGGAATTTATGGTTCCCCTAGGAAGAGACCTATACTATTCTAGGGATGCACCCTTAAGGGTACTAGAGAACCACAACAACAAGTTAGTATACTCAAACTCACTCACATAGCATGTGAGGTCAAACACGATCTTTATAGATAAGAAACCCAATGTGTCACACTTGAAAGTATTTGGTTGTATTACATATGTTTGAGTTGCAAAATATGCAATCCAAAGAATTACGAATGTATTTTTATTGGATATTCTTTAGAGCAATAAGGGTATCATTGTCACATGTGAGTTCAAAGTGAGCAGGGATGTTACTTTTTATGAGATATGTAGTTGGTATGTATTTGATGATGATGATGATCATGATAGTTATATGTAGAAAGAGAAGTAAGAATCATAGAGCCTTAGAGGACTAGAAACATTGTCTTGTACTACATTTACAATTAGGCCGAGCATTTTTGCATCTCTAGGTAGAATTGAGTCTTCATGAAGTCCATAAAATGTAGGGAATTTTTGAAATAAAGGAGGGAATTCGGTCCTCACATTTAGGACAAGGATGGCATCATCCAGATCCTCAAACATCACTTGACTTGCATCAACCTATATGGGTCCTTGTACCTCTTTCTTTTCCATCATTATTGGTATTAAAACACATAAATCCTCATTTTTCACAATGCTTAATGATGGTGTGGGAAGAACATTTATTACAATGTAGGTGAACCCTACCAGCTAAAGCATGTATGAACACGATTTCCCTCATATTATGAATGTGTGAAGTTCTCAAATAGGCTTAAGAGTAGCTCTTCTTGGTGTTCAACCAAATCTAGAACCTTGATAAAATTGGGAGATGAATTGAATTTGATCTTTATTTGATAGATTAACTCTAACTTACCTTTTCTACCCAAGACATCTTTACACTTTCATGCATTTAGTGTTGGGCTCCTTATAGAGCTTCCTCTCTCTCCAACATAATAATTGAGATGAGATCCAATCCACAATGACTCGAATTCAATTGCAATGTCATTTGTGGGACAAGAACATAGAAACATGGTCAAGTTATTAGTTTTTGCCCTTGCGAACCCCCATAGGTTCTTAGGATCCTTAGACTCAATCATCATGACAGAATCATGAATAAACTAGGCCCTAGCCCTTTTGTCAACCAAGAGTGGTGACTCTTGACAAACACACCACCTTTTGGGATCAAAATGGGCCCAACATTGACACTATGGCTCTAGTTGGGACCCTAAAACCACTTTCATGGGCCATGGCCTAGTTTCCATGAGCAATGCTAAATAAATAACTAAATTGCATTCATGTAGCCCAAGCATAACTACCTTTGTCTGATCTCTAAGCACAAGAATGTATGATGGTAACCCACGTAGATATCACTTGCTATAACATAAATGAACAACTCTCCCACATAAAGGGATTGATCAATTGAGTTGCAATGGGATGCTAACCTAATCATAAAGCATGATGTGAAAGAAGTGAATGCTATACACTTTGTCTCGATGTCACACATGAGATTATTGGTATTGGCTTATGTGTTGAATTTTTTCTTATGTATCCAATTCTATCATATGTGCATCATATTTCATTTTTCACGTGCAAATGTGACATCAACTAGCACCTAAGAACTCAAATCATAAAGAATCTCAACCCTAGGCCATCCCATGTGATTGATTTTCATGCATAGGCAACACAATGTACTTATTGCAATTTTCCATTAGAGTTTTTATTCATGGGAACAACAAAGAGCTTCATTTTTTATGTAAGTTCTATTATTTTATGTGTTTTTGGTTTCTAGGTTTTTGAGTTTGATTTCATTTTCATTTTATGCTAGTCATTTTCCTTTCCTTCCATAATGATGCATAACAAATGAAAAACAAGGCAACTAAACAAAAAACCAAGACTATAAAACTATTACTCATACATGTAATCATCAAAATTCTCACACATGCCCCATTGTCTCAAGATGGATGCTTGATTAAGCTATATTTCTGCACCCATCCACTTCTTGAACAAGTTCTACTAGTTGGACACCATTTTGGGTGTGTAAGAGCCACAAATAAGCTTGTTGTCCATTCCCCACATGAATAAGAGATATAAGTATAAGAGGATGAGAGGAGAAATACAAATTTCTAAAAAGAGTAACCATTGATGATAATAATTGTGAATTTCTCATGATAATGATGAGGAAATAATAGTAGATTGATGGAATGTCTCTCTCTTTTTCTCATCCATGCAAATTGCAACCCACAGGGGGTTTGGGGGGGGGGACTAGGTGCTAATATGGCACCATTTCAAGAATGGTACCCTCTCCTCATTTCATGAAGCATGTTTTAAAAGCCTTTTTAAGACTTATTAAAGCTTGGGGGTTTTAAAAGGTTTTTGTTTTTCTATAAAGTTTAAAAACCCAAGCAAAGATTTCCAAATGCTTCTGCTTTGTGTTATCATTTGGATTTGGCTTTAAAATTCCAATTTTCCACACGTTGGCTTTAAATTTTCATTAACCTTCCTTGTAGCACCTCAAAAAATAGGTTAAATGAATTATCAAAAGTGGCTATTAGGTGCTTTGTTAGATGCTATAAATTGTCAAAAAATGATACGTAATCACTCTTTCTTGGTGGCAAACTTCTCTTGGCATAAAAGTAACACAAAATCCCATAGCAATCCCTAGCAACCTAAAAAGCCCCTCTTTTTGCTTGGAGACCTTTTCTTGACACTTTTCTACTTCAAATTCTAGCTATGGATTTCCTTTTTGGGAACTCTTGGGAAATTGATTTAGTTTCTCACCACATCCCAACTTGTGATGTCAATGTTGCAAAGCCTTTTGAGTTTCTTACCGCCCCCTCCCCCCAGCAACACACACACACACACACACACACACACACACACACACACACACACACACACACACACACACACACACACACACGTTGTCGGAGGGGTTTAAGTCGAAAGGTCGTATCCACTAGGGATTAGCGAGAGAAGGAAATAGAGAATAGATGATAGAAGAGAAGAAAAGGAATAGGCAAGAGGTACACAAGATAAATACAAAGCACAATGAATCAAAGCATTATGTATTAATAGAACCTGAGATGTGATAAACAAAATCTTTATCTGGGACTACTCGGAAGCAATCTCCAAGCATTAGATCTCTTGGAGCTCCCTAATAGACAAAAAACGTGCACTAAACACATTAGCTTCTTCTTTGCTACTCAAACCACAAATCTAATGCTTTTGTTGACTTCAAAAGGGGGGTAAAACCCTATGACACCTGATCAAATTTCTCCTAGATCGCTCCTTCTTCTTCTCCTAGCTCGAAGTACTATTTGCTGCCTGTAAACTGTAATCGTGCGTCGCGCGATTTTGCAAGTTCTTCTTTTTGCATGAGATCTTCCAAATTTGGTTGAAAAGGCACTTGTTTTTTGCATGTCACTCTATTCTATAAGTTTTTTATATCTTTTTAGGATATTTTCGAGAAATAATATCAAAAATAGGCTAAACTTGTCCAAAAATCCTATATTTTGGAACTAGCCATACTATGGACACTAGCACTAATGACTAAGATGACATTGGCTCTATAGATCAATGAGAAAGCCAGATGATGATGCACTCCAAGTTTTTTCACACTGTGTCCACATAGTGTCATGACAATGCTTGAAAATGTGTGCGTAAACCAAATTCACCATATGTCAGATTTGAATAAGTTGTCACCTTATCTTGAAATCTGATTATTTTATCTTTAAGGACCATATCACCTCATTTTCTAAATAATATACCTAAAGTTAAACATTCAACAAATGCATTCTAGGTGAGATCCTATAATTAAAACAAAAAATATATACTTGGAGCATACTAATTTGTAACAACAAAATATTTAGATCGTATTGTACATGGTTAACTTGGTTAAATATTTCATAATGCATGGAGCATAGAATAAACTATATGAAATTATCTATTTTTTGTGAAGTATCTTTGCCTTACTCTTGCTTATGAAGGAGATTTCAAAACATCAAGGTAACAAACACTTGTATAAATCTTGTTATTTGCTTGCGTTCTTTTCAAAATAGCAAGCAAAGTAAGCAATTGTGTAATTCATAGAAATCTGCTCTAAATGGCCAGTACATGTGTATAGAAATAGAAATACACATTTTACATGTGTGCACTTTAGTATAGATCAACATATGATTTCAAATGGGAACACAAAATAGTAGTATAGGCAGTCTAAAATAAGTTGAAATTAAACTTTGCCTCGTAATATATATTTGATATTGTGAGAGAATACATGAGAATAGAGTGAGCTCTCCATCCAAGTGTAGTTCCCTTTAGACCCAAACCTAGTTTTCTTGAATACCATCTATTGTAGAAGGTGTCCATCACCCTCTCTCCTCTCAAAAAGGTCCAGAGCCCAAGTACTGGTCTACCTAACAGATTTCATAAAGAGCTCTTTGAGTTTTTAATGCCCCGCCTCATCCTAAAAATCAATTTTTATTATCACTGTACATAGATATAACAAACACCATAATAGAATTGGTTGCAAGGCCAATTATCTTGTTGTATGCAAATGAAGCATACAACATTCCTAATAAGACTTAGCCTCATCTTCATGTATATGAGAACAAACTGAGCAACAAACTAAACATTAGAAAACAAGAAAAGTTAGGCAACCTCAAACACTTTGGAGTGCACAAAAAAAATGAGCAACAAAAGAACTCACCTTGGTTGAGGGTTACCTTTATACATGCAGCACTAATTGAACTAAAAATATTGTACATTGAGGGTGCCTCTATGTAGGCAACACTTACAAAACTTAAGGAAACCTTTGAAAGATCAAAATGTGTCACAACTCTATAGAAACAGAATTTGTATCCTTTTTCATTAATTTGTCTATATAATGATTTATTAAATTTATTTCCTTTGCACTAATTAGATATAAAGAAAAGTGCATTGGAGCTGGCCACACTGATGAGTGGTCACAGGTTATGGTGGACCCACACAGTGGGTTAGAGAAAAGATAGTTCACACTTCCACCTATATGACCCGATTGGGCACCTGTGACTAGAACTCACGCATATCAGGGTTAGACTCGCACACAGAAAGGATTGATGCCTTGAAGTGTGGGCTAGATCCACCAGAACAGACAGTTACAATCAACAAGATGGCATGATCATGAAATGCTTGTATAATGTGCATGTGTGGGCTGAAAGCTTGAAATGCACATTTATTTGCATAGGAAAGTCACATGAAGATTCGGATACCATTTTTGCGATGTACACGGAAAAAGCTTTCATATGATACCCATATTGGGGGGGTCCCTAAATTTTAGGAGATCCCTAAATTTTAGGAGCCTCGAATTAGCCTAAAAATGCTAGTCCTAAAAAATAGGGATGTCATTCTAAAAATAGTAAGTTCTGTACTCTGACTGTGCTTACTAAATTTGGTTGTTTCTATTCTTGACAGTATTCAACCCAAAAAGGAAGGCCATAGAGAAGAGACAAGTGTCAAGACACTTGTCACACAAGTTTCCAAGTGTCCCACCACTTGTCACATCTCATGACATGTGGCTGGACACTTGTCTTGTGCTACTCCACTTTCCCCTTTTGTAATAGCTCTCCCCTCTCCTATAAATAAGAGCTCGTTTTTCTTCATTCAACATCATTTTTCTTTGTTGTAAACTCATGTACAACACCCACAGATAGCCAGAAACTGGCCGCATCCATCCCCATCATCATCCCCCACTTCTCCATTATCAAATTCCTCCATATTCCCTCTTCTATCACTGTTGTTTTACAAGACAGCAAGCCTGTAAATTCATTACAGCACCTCCTTCTTGAGCTCTTTCTTCCATTTTAGCTACAAGAAGCAAGCTCTATCCATGTTCTTCTGACCAACGATGGAGAAAGGCTGAATTCCCCTTTTTCTTCTCTCATATTGTAAAGAAATCAGTTCTTATCATTGCATAATAGATAATGCATGTGTGTTTGTACATCTTTGCATGATCTTGTGAGAGTGAGAATTACTTCTTCTCACTCTCAGGTTGATTGTAACTGAGCTCTTCCCTAAGGGACTTGGGTTGAGCAGAAATGCATTCCTTCGGGGGGGGGTTGCCCATCTTCAACCCTCAATCTTGTCTCCATTACTTTTACATTTTCATGGCTGTAATTTTGTGAGTAATTTTTATTTTCAGCTTTAAGTGTTCATTCTCTTTTATATTAAATCTCGAAAACAAGCGAATATTATAATTGTTAAGCATACTACGTTGTTCGGGGCGTTTACAAAATGTTAAATAGGTTTTCAATTTGAGGCCATAAGATAGGTCCCCACCCAAGCCAAAAACAATGCTTCAATCTTCTTTCTTTTCAATTTTATGCATCATTACTCAACAATTCCAAGATTGGCTAGCTAGCTTCAATGAACACACCTATTGCTTAGCTTCAAGGTGATTAGTCATTAAAACCCTCTAGGCTTCTATGTCCCACTCTAAACCAAAGAGATACAAAAGTCCATTAGATATTTACAACTGAGGGGAAGTTAAGAAATCATGCAGCCTCATAAATGACTAATCTTATTGCCAAACTTTAAGCTTTGGGCTTTCTTGCCCCTGTTGATTTGAGCATTGCATAACATTGACACTATCCCTACACATTGCCAGCACATATAGGGTGAAAATTCCAAAATGGAATCACTCACAAGCCAAAACCCTTGCACACTCGAAAATCACTTGCTATGAAGAGGTAACATGGTGGAGCTTGTAGATGACTTCAACCACCATTTGGAGGACTGCTGTCAAATCCCTTTGCTAATATAGAGCATATGTATTTTAGTTTTGTATTGGCCAAACAAGGGGTCACAAGAAGAACGATATCCCATGAAAAATAGAAGGTAGGATGCTCTATTACATAAAGATTCTAAGTTAGCTCACTAGTAGGTGCCATACAAACATGAGCTTATAACATTAGTAGAGGTCTAATAATCTATACACATGAAAGATGAGTTGAAGAAAAAAGTCTTACTTATCATAAACTCTTGTGTGTATGCTTTAAAGAGGAGACCAATGTCCATGACAATATCTCTTCAATGTGATCAGCCATCATGAGCAGCAATACTAGTTTGGCCCTGACAAACTTTGAACATGACAATATCTCTTCAATGTGATCAGACATCATGAGCAACAAAACGTTTGTCCCTAACAAACTTTGACATGATAAATTTACTTTCATCTATTGTATAAATATTGCAAATTATTTTAGTCACTTGGATCACTTTGATATGATGCTACTTGTTGAGTGCACATGACTTCTTGGACTTCCTTCTTTACTACAAATGAAGACATTTGCTTATTAACTCTTAGGCATGTTTCGAGGTTTTTTATTTGGATTAGCAAAGCTATAATATTATAGCATTGTGCTCATACAATTTCATTGCTCATTTATCTTCTACACAAGCATTTTAGAGAAATAGTTGTAGTCGTATTTGAATAGTTCCTAGGCATGCAAAAAAGTGTTAGCTTTATTTTAAATAAAAGTGACTTAAAGTCCAAATACAAAAAATCCACTTATAAACATAGGCTACTAATCTTCATCACATCATAAAAAAACATAGAACTTTCTTCAGCCTTCACAATTATATCTTCTTTTGGACAATCCAATGCTGCACACTCACTTCTAAAGTACATGTAAAGTAATGGCATGCATGTAGGAGAGTCACCCATAGCCTTTCATAGGACTCAATTCAACATTAATTGTTGGGGGTCACTCAACTCAATGCATCCCCCCAAGACTCAAAGCACAATCTTTCAACCAACTTCATCAAACTGTAGATAGTATTCTTATATAGTATCACTCCCCAACCATCGAGCTTGGTCACTTCAACATCACATTGACCTCTAGTTTGTTATCCCATTCTTTAGGCTATTAGTTGTTGTCCTATCCACTTGAGAGAGAGAGAGAGAGAGAGAGAGAGAGAGAGAGAGAGAGAGAGAGAGAGAGAGAGAGAGAGAGAGAGAGAGAGAGAGAGAGAGAGAGAGAGAGAGAGAGAGAGAGAGAGAGAGAGAGAGAGAGAGAGAGAGAGAGAGAGAGAGAGATTGTCAAAGTTCAATTGGTACATTGAGTGCATGTTCACTCGAACACCTTGATTTAGTTTCTTACATTTTATGCGATCAATGACAAAGTAGAACATGGAAACAAAATAGGACTTACACCTTTGTTTACGTTGGAACAACATATTGTTGAAGAAAACAATAAGAAAATTTTCATCGTATTACTGATGCTACTAGCATTATTTGGGCCTCCTTCTAATTCTTTGGCTAGAACCACTCCCTTTCTTTTGCACAACTTCAATCTTTGAGCTTCTTTCCATCTCTTGCAATGTAATTGTTCTCGACCAACTTCTAAATCACTAATTTGTTCAACCAAGTGTGCAAAGTACCTAGATTGAGTCCACATGTGCAAAGTAATTATTGACTAGTCATGGTTGCCTTTTTTGCAAATTGCTAAGCACCATCTTTGATTAGAAGTAGTTTATTGTGAAAACCACATTATTTGAAGCCAAATTGTGTGGCATGGTTTTAAACTAGTTGTTGCAATCTAAGGGGCTGGACTAATTTTCATCCAAAAGGTTTGTTCTTCATAATCTTCTTGACAAGAAACTAGCACCCCATCATTCATGACACGAGAGAGAGAGAGAGAGAGAGAGAGAGAGAGAGAGAGAGAGAGAGAGAGAGAGAGAGAGAGAGAGAGAGAGAGAGAGAGAGAGAGAGAGAGAGAGAGAGAGAGAGAGAGAGAGAGAGAGAGAGAGAGAGAGAGAGAGAGAGAGAGAGAGAGAGAGAGAGAGAGAGAGAGAGAGAGAGAGAGAGAGATTGTCAAAGTTCAATTGGTACATTGAGTGCATGTTCACTCGAACACCTTGATTTAGTTTCTTACATTTTATGCGATCAATGACAAAGTAGAACATGGAAACAAAATAGGACTTACACCTTTGTTTACGTTGGAACAACATATTGTTGAAGAAAACAATAAGAAAATTTTCATCGTATTACTGATGCTACTAGCATTATTTGGGCCTCCTTCTAATTCTTTGGCTAGAACCACTCCCTTTCTTTTGCACAACTTCAATCTTTGAGCTTCTTTCCATCTCTTGCAATGTAATTGTTCTCGACCAACTTCTAAATCACTAATTTGTTCAACCAAGTGTGCAAAGTACCTAGATTGAGTCCACATGTGCAAAGTAATTATTGACTAGTCATGGTTGCCTTTTTTGCAAATTGCTAAGCACCATCTTTGATTAGAAGTAGTTTATTGTGAAAACCACATTATTTGAAGCCAAATTGTGTGGCATGGTTTTAAACTAGTTGTTGCAATCTAAGGGGCTGGACTAATTTTCATCCAAAAGGTTTGTTCTTCATAATCTTCTTGACAAGAAACTAGCACCCCATCATTCATGACACGAGAGAGAGAGAGAGAGAGAGAGAGAGAGAGAGAGAGAGAGAGAGAGAGAGAGAGAGAGAGAGAGAGAGAGAGAGAGAGAGAGAGAGAGAGAGAGAGAGAGAGAGAGAGAGAGAGAGAGAGAGAGAGAGAGAGAGAGAGAGAGAGAGAGGTTTTGTCAAAGGGTTAGACAAGCAAAGGGAATAGATGGAAATTGGTTGCACATGTCATTGATACTATTAAGAATCCTTTACAACTTGTTGTGAACCTTAAAAAAGGAAAATAAGCTTAACAATGTGGAAGAGAGAAGTGTTTTATCGTTGTTTCAACCTTCATCAAAATGAGGGAGACAAAAGGTAGCCAGATCCCATTTTTGGAGAGATGATTTGACATAAGTGGACCCAACTGTATTTTGGCTTTGGTTACTTTTGTGGTAACGATTTCCCCTTACTCCCATGAGATGAATCATTTGCAAGCCACTTTCTAGAAACCACTCAATTGGCTTGTCAATTTGTATATTTCATGAAGATGGTCATGCAACCCATACCTTGTGGAAATTGCCCCAAAGTAACGAGAAATGTGTGGGGGAATGACTTAGTAGGGCCTCAAAGTGGAGGGTGTCTCTATGAGCATTCTAAACCACACATTGTTGCATGGGGGTGCTGTATTACGTGATATATGGTCTACAACAACAAAATTAACATGCAATAGAAGTTAAGCATTGGAGCAATTAAAGGGCCAGGTTGATTTTTAGCTAGTTGAGACATATAAGAGGTATATGGGGCTACCTTGTCACCACAACCAATGTGTAGGAATTTTTTTTGGTAATTGCAAATAGAAAGCCCATACTCGAGAGATTTAACTTTATGGTATGTATAGCTTTTCCTACATTGAGATACACACCCAGAGTGAGAGGAATAGTGGCCTCTTCTTAAGGGCCAAATTTTTGGCTGACTAGAATGGAACACAAATCTGTGCTGAAGCTATACGAGAAAAGGGAAAGAGAACATTGCCTTAGACCAACATACTAATGAAAAGTCCCATCAACTCCAAGACATAGAACACCTCAAGGCAAGAGAGGCATAGAACTAGGCCAGTGCTCATATATCAAAACACATACATACAACTCCAAGACCTCTTTGTAGCTTAGAACATGGTATATCATCGCAGTTTTATGGCCAATATTTCATGGCACATGGTATATAGATGGTGTGTCCACTTAATTATTCTTTGATGAACTTTATGGCTAATGCACCAAGAGGATAACACCTAGGCAGCACAGACAAAACATCAAAAAGCATAAAAACAAAAATACTCTCATCAAATATATTTGCATCTTTGTATGCATAGTTTTCATCAAGGAACACCAATTTATCTAGCTATGATTCACAAACCAAAAAGCATAAGCATGGCTAACTTTCACAACTCCATGGCATGTAACCAAGTAGATCTCCAAGAAGCACCTTTGCAAAAACCTCCAATCTTCAGCCTATAACACGACCAGCAACTTCCACACCTCCATGAGCATGCCCTGGTTTTCCAACCTCAATGAACATGATCTCACCTTGAACACTTCTAGCCCTCACAATAATGGAGAATCTACTCTTGATGACTACTATCTGTATATGTGAGAGCTCCTCCTTGTCCTTAGTGGTAACTTCATAAAGCTTCTCTAAAGGCTATTGTACCTTTAGAAGGAAAAATTAGCTTGTCCAATTGGCTCATGGCCCTTTGTTAATGGTGTTGGGTGCTACAAATGCAGCCCATAAAAGTAGCTACCTCCACTATACTTACCAATTGTCATCTTGCTTGCCATCTTGGCATAAAAAAGAGCATTTTTTCCTTGATCGCCATTCATGGTAGCCTATCAAAAGGTCTCCACAAACAGCTACATAAGTTGAAAAGCATATACTTTTACTATTATAGCTTTTATTAAAAAGCTAAAATGCTATGGCTCTAAGTCCCTTATCACGTGCCAACCAAGTCTTAATGTCAATGCATTTTAATAACATGATGCTTTAAGGCTCGAGGTCTCGTACTTTTTCATCATGATCACTCAATCTCCTCCATAAGCATATGAATTAGTATTAACCACCACCACCATGATGAATACTCATAGTCTTGCACCTTCGATGACCTCAAGATCTTATGTGCAAGCAGCTCATACCCTTATGCTATCATGTTTAGCTTCATGATGACACACTTGTCCTTGAACCAAGGTGTTGAAGCTTAAAGTCTTGCATTGACCACAGTGTTGTCTCAACTTGAAGTTCATGATAGTCACTAGTGGCTCCAAGGAAAAACCTTGCTACTCATGGGAGAATACCTTAGAACACTTCCCTTGGAAACACAAAAAAGTTATTACTAGAACTCTCCAAATCCTAGTAGTTGAAAAGGCACAAAACCATCTACATTGTCTCTCATTGTGACTAATCCATGTGCTAGACTTTTGTCCTTAGTCCTCTTCAAGCTCTTGGAAAACCCTCACACCGTCAGTGCGTAGTGACCATCCGCTTCAGGCCCACATGGAACGATTGACTACAGTAGCACCCCAATTGTCCTAGAAGGTTAGAAAATTTTCACCAAACTTTGGAGCTCACATGAAGCTTTTCTTAGGCCCCGAGAGACTTTCTCATTGTGTTGTAAACATGAGAGCGAGTGGAAAGCTAGAAACTCTTGTGAATTGTACAAGGTTTGAAACCTTATATTCTTTGAAAATTGAGGAAGGGACAAGGTCCCAATGTGTGCACTTGGAAGGTTGAAGTGACAAGACCTGCTGGTCCACGCATTGGGTAATATGGGTGACCGATAGATAATGGAGAAGACCGCGGGCCGCCGGGCGGGCTGGTGTGTCTCATCCCAGGGGAGACAGCCGGACGTGGGGCAGCGGGCAATCTCTCTCTCTCCCAGAAAACCGGGGTCCGGGATACGTAGGTATATATATAGGGGGGCGTATACCGTATATATGTACAGAATGAGAAAAGGTGGTTACTGGTATTGGGACGGGGGGGGGTTCTCTTTGTCCGGAGGCTGCCAGCCTTGTGGCCGACCAGACTCATTCGCGCACCCGCGGGTCCCGCGCCTGCGCCCCACTTCGAGACCCACGTCATCCTATATGTCTTTCCTGTAGACACCCTGACCCTGTCCGGGTCCCACACATATAATATATATTTATATAACAAGTCCTGAAGCTGCCAGCAGTTGTATGGGTACTTACACAATAGTACTATTATTACTTTCGCTAAAATTCCATTTCTCTTGTTTTCTTTTTTTTTCACTTGTTACTATCCATCCGCCTGTCTTACGCATTAGATAAAGCGCCGCTGAGGGAGGTGGGCTGCACGTCGTCATGATGGCGGCTTCCACGCGTAGGTACACCCCCCTTCGGCCTGCCTCCTCCTCCTATCTTGGGCGAGTGAATTTTCTCGTAACTTCTTATTAGGATGGGCCAACAACGGGCACGTTCACACCTCAAACTTAGGAGTCCTCCAAGGGTCGCACCCAACGCACATTGGAGGCCATGCATGGCCTTAGGCCTACTCCCAGCTCTTGAGTGAGTGCTAGAGTGCTCGGTTGCAACTAGGGTTAGTGGGGGGAGTAGAACCTCACTTCCCCCAACTAACACTTGGTCACACCCAACTCGGTTTGGGGTCACCTAAACCCTCGACTTGCCATGTTAGTAGACCTTTAATATGAGGTGCTAGTGGGGTTGTACAGCACTAGCCAATTAATATTCAAGCTTTTCATTCTCATCCCTAGAGGAGCCAATCACATATGCAATTCTAACATGCTATTAATGTTTCATCTTTCTTTCGACGCTCCGTGATCCTTGCCACAACCATATCTACAGTGGTTTTTTTCTCAACCCTTCAGTAAACCCCAACCCCTAGTGCGATACGAATCTTACAGATGTTGCTTGGGTAGGTAAGGTTTCATCAACACGCATTAATAGGATCCGAACTGCCTATGGTTAATGAAGTCACACTTCATGTTTCTAGGGACGTGATAAAAGCTTATAGAGTATCTACTTTGAGCCCTTTTGAGGGGTACTTGCTTTTGAGCCCCTTTTAAGGGGATACTCAATGCATTAGAGTTGAAGTTAAGCCACACAAACCTTTCCAAACCACTAATCCTCCAATAAACCAAAAGAGAGGCTCTAACACTTGCATAGCCTTTAAAAAATACCTTATAGCCCCATTGTTTTTGTTCCGTCTCCATAGCTTTGAAATCTCCCAAAAAGCTTCCCATTCCTTGATTTCCATATACAACTCGAACAATCCCAAAATCATAGGGATTCTTCATTCACAGATCCTTGGTCTCCAAACAACGTTGTTTTCATGGTGATGTCTTTTGCAAAGCTTGCCTTTCTTATCCATTCTTCAACATTTTGCATATACAACTTGCGATTCCAGAACAAGTTGGGGACATTCTCATCCTCCCTTTTGCAAAGGGGGCACAGGGGTGAAATTGGCTTTGTTTTACTGTGTTGAACATTTATTCTTCAAGAGCATCAAGTTTAGTTATAGCGATTGTGTTATCTTCCATGCTTGCGAGATCCTCCTCTTTCATGTTTTGAACTTAGAGAGAGGGAACCATGTCCTCTGGAAACCCATACTTCTTGCATGTGCACCAACATTCACTTGAAGGAATCCCTCCTCCTCTTGGATTTCCAAAGCACCTTCCCTATCTATTATGTGAGGAACTTGGCGATGTCACCCTTACGAATTTTTTGACCACCCATCGACTAGTTAGCCTTCTTCTTTCTAGCATTTCTTTCAACCATTGAATCCCTTGTCAAGGAGCTCTCAAGGAGTAGGAAATGGGACCTCACTCTCTCCTTGGGCCAAAACTTCAGCCGCTTAAGGGTCCCATATGTCCCTCCATCTATGCACATTGTCAATGCTTACATATCTAGCTAGCTCAAGCCTCACTTTGAAGACAGAGAAGGGGGGACCATATAGTTGTTGGAAAGTCCACATGCACCATAGAAGGGACATATCTCATCTCCTGTCCATTACTCCCATGGGCTTCACTTGTCAAGAATAATCTTCCGGGAGTTTACCGATACTTGAGCCACACTTGACTTGGGGATCCTGACTTTCTATTCAGATAGTAGTATAGCAAACCACTCTAGCTCCTAAAGACCATGGTTGTGTCTTTTCAATCCTTTTAAGGCAAAAAAAAAGAGAGAAAGATCCAATGATTTCTCTTTTGACTATAAGAACTCCCATTCCCTTTTCTAAGTAGTGACTACTACCCATGTAATTGGGATTTAGCTCTTATTACTTGAACACATAGAAAGGAGCCACACTTCCTCTCAATATTCTTTTAGATTGTGTTGCTGAAATCAACAAACCTAGACAAGGATACTATCATAACTACCAACATCATTTTTGCTAATGGTAGTTTACCTTCAAAGTTTGGTGGCATCGTGCTTCATTTCTTTAATCTATTTGAAACCTTGGTCTCCATCCATTACCCATGTAATCGAGCACTAGCTCATTTTCTAAGTACCATTGCCCATGTAATTGGGCACTAGCTCCTTTTGCCTTCTTGAACCCATAGATTGGAGATACACTCCCTCTCAATCTCCTTCTAGATTGTGTTGCTAAAATTGAAAACCTTGGACAAGTATACTATCGTAACCATCAACATCATCTTTGCTAATGGTAGTTTACCTTCAAAGCTTGGTGGTGTCATGATCCATTTCTTTAATCTATTTGAGACCTCGGTCTCCATCCATTCTGCTCATCGTTTCAATGTGACCCCCATGGCCAGAGGACAACCTAAGTATCTAAACACTCGATCCACTTGAAGTCAAATTGTAGGAGCCATCCACTTGAAGCCAATTTGTAGGAGCCATTCTTCTAGCTTACTCCACCCTGAGATTACTTAATTAGTTTTGTGTGGGCTAGTAACTAATCTTGACAACACAGAGAGTTGTTGGCATACATGTAGTAAGGATTCAACTAGCCACCTTAGTTGCAACAATATTTGAGCCGTTATCCATGAAGAATTGAGCTACAAATTTATGATCTTGTAGTAATAAAGGCATGCCTTTCTACAAACAAGAGAGATGCTAGTGGGTAGTCGTGACATACAGGCCTCTCCAAAGGGAAGGGGACAGGGGACATAGGTTTCTCCATTGAGGTAGACCATGGGTGTAACATTTGAGAGCATGATTTGGACCACACTAATGAATCCACAACCAGATCCTATTGCAATCAGTACATCCAATATGAATCTTTAGCTAATTTTGTCATATGCCTTTATCATTATTGATAAGGAAAAAATCCCTTACCAAACTAAGGGCATGATCCATGAAGAATACAAGGTTCAGCACCACATCATGAATTCTCCTTCCATACACAAACCATGTTGTAGGGGGTGAGTCACCCTACTAGTTGGAACTTGATTATGAATGTGGCAAATTTTGGCTATAATCACCAAATTATGCATGATCAATGGTCTCCATAGAGACATCTTTCATCTACCCAATGACTTTGGGATAAGTTTGATTAGTTTGGTGCTATTTTCCTTTCCATTTCCCCATCTACTTTGATTTTATTGAGGAGTTTATAGATGTCTCTTGAATGCTCATTCCAAAGGCATTGGAAGATCTCGATTAAGGAACCCCATGGCAACCATGGGACTTTCCACCATTTATCTTCCCCTCTACATATTGAGATTATATTTCAAAAAATGGTCTTTCAAGTAGTAGGGCATCCTCTCTCCACAAAAATTATGCTTCTACCTCTAGGAAGGAGACTAGCTTCTCTCTATACCATTGGGACTCTTTCAGTGGTACCCGCAATGGCAACAAGATGACAAAACAAGATGTGATTATATCCTTCTCATCCTTTATTGTCTTCAATCTTTGTTACTAGTTCTCTCTTGTGTTTTAACTTTAGAGAGTTGAAGAAAAAGCTTATGAATATGTCACCTAGGATTTCTAAATTATGCTTAGTTAGACTTTGATACCATTAGCTTTATCCAATTTGTGATCTCTAATGAGAACTTCAACTTGGTTGGGGACTCGATCGTTAGAATAATTCCCAACACACACTACCAAAGACTCTCAACATTTTGCACTCATCTTCCTAATTCTAGCTTCATATTTACTATGCTTTTTAGACAGCTTAATTACCTCTCTCCATGAAGTTCATTGAACCATTTGTAGGCGATCCATTATGCACTCTTGAGGATTTTAAAGCCATTTTCAACCTTTGCACAATTTTCTTTTGCAAAGGATGAGGTTTTAATGAGGAGGTGCGGTGGCCCACTCATCAAAATCCCATCCAAGTCCATTCAGAGAGTATACAAAGGGGGGGTATGATATGATGAAACTACATCTAGAGGATATTATTACCTTGTAGTTCACTTGCCTTCCTCCATGAGACTGAGATATGTGTGATTAAGTTGGCCCCCTTCCATGTTGCTTCTTTGTGCTTATTATGCCATGTAAAGGGGGGCATCTCCACATGATTGAAGGTAGCATAGGGTCTTAAATTAGATGTCTTAGATCTTCCTATGATTAGACTTTATCAATAGAGGCATTCAAGGCATATATCGAGACAATCCAAGCTTTATATTAGCCTTCCCTCCATTTCTATCTCCTGTCTCACATAATCCTTCAACCGTGTCCTCATTGACCAACATAAAATCACAACATATTGTGCTGCATTCCCCTCACATTTTGTGTAATAACTATGAATCTACATGAGCTCCTACTACTACTTGTACTCCATGCTTGCATCTCCAAATACTTCATCCTGTCCATCAAGGGAGGCAAAATGATTGTGGTCCACCAATAATATCCTTTCCAACTTTCTATGAGAGACTTTTTGTTTCCCTTTGCCACTCTTTTGTTGCATCTATTGGGGGTTAAAGGCCACTTGTGCTTAGTTACCTACATTTATTGTATACGAACCTCACATCTGTATAGTGTAGGTAGTGGGCACCCATCATTATCACTTTATTCTTTATTTTTTTTGTGACAAAATAGAATAAGGGAAGGTAGGTCATACATTGTGATTCTTGGAGTTCCCATACACCGGTCTCTCTTCTTCTTGCTCAAAACTCCATTGCTCTTACACTCTTCTTGCTTCTGCTCGTGCTTCCACCTTCCACTGACCTTTCAATTGGTATTAGATCTTAGACTCAAGGAGCTTCATTGAGCATTGCTTCGCAGTCTATGACAAAGGTTCATTCATGTTTCTATGGTAGCCATTGCTTCAGCTGTTCAAGGTATGCATTGTGCTTTTGCTTCCTCTCAGCTTGCTTCCACTTTGTTGAGGCTTGTTCTAGGGGTTCTAGGGGCTTCATTGACCATTGCCTAAGGCTTAGTAGTAGCCAATAGGACCAACAAACACCTTAGCATAGGCAATGTGAATTACACCTAATTTTTAAGCTTGTCTCCCTAATTTGCAACACACATCAATCACTTCCTACTCCTCCCCAACACTTGACAAACACTTTGGCTTGCTTCTCAGCATTGGTGCTTGGACTTGAGTTGTCAAGATTGTGGGAGAGAAGGAAGGAGTCTCACTTGAAGCTTTCTTGCTTGCACAATGGGGGAATACACACAAGGGTGGAGGCTGAAAACAGTTTTCCTCTTCTTAGTTGTGGAAGCCAAACGAACTCAAGTACAAAGAAATAGAAGAACCCTATATATGGGTCTCAAACCAAACTCAACTAACTAAGGTGGCATACTAACTGAGCCACGAACTAGAGTAGATAAGGATAGCTGTCATGTAGCTATTATTCATGGGCGGTGTACCAATCGCGTTAGCAACTGACAAGTCGGTGACATAAAGGCGTATCACGAGTGGAGCTCGATATCTCAACACTCCCCCTCGAGCTCAATCCCAATTCCTGCACACCAAGCAGGTCTCTGAACTTGCGCAGCTTCTCTGCGCCCAATGCCTTCGTCAATATGTCAGCTACCTGATCCTCTGTGCTGACATAAACTAGATCAATAAGACCTAGTAAAACCCTCTCTCGCACATAGTGATAATGCACCTCAATGTGCTTTGTTCTAGCATGATAGACTGGGTTATTTGCCAAGTGTATACTACTCATGTTGTCACAATAAATGACAACTGGCCCATCTGTAGACTGATGCATATCATAAAGTAGCTTATGCAACCAAGCTACCTCACATGCAGCCATTGCTGCACCCCTGTACTCAGCCTCTGTGCTCGACAAGGCAACTGTAGGCTGTTTCTTGCTACTCCAAGTGACTGCAGCACTCCCAAAAGAGAACACATATCCACTGGTAGATCGTCTATCAGAAATACTACCAGCCCAATCAGCATCACTGTATCCATGCAACTGTATCTGAACCCCAGTCTCATAAAATAGTCCATAGTGCAATGTGGACTTCACATACCTGAGTATGCGTCTAGCCGCATCCAAATGTGGTTTCCTTGGAGCTTGCATAAACTGACTTACCAATCCAACAACATAGCTCAAATCTGGCCTGGTAATAGTCATATAAATCAAACTTCCTACTATGCGTCTGTACATAGTAGGGTCTTCTAGAAGCTCACCTGCATCTGTGCTCAGCTTCACATTCTGTTCCAAAGGAACTGAAATAGGCTTACAGCTTGTCATCCCATATTTGGATAGCATGTCCAATCCATACTGCCTCTGCAAGAGCTGTATCCCACTTGGTGATCTAATCACCTCAATACCCAAGAAATAACGTAGCTCTCCCAAATCCTTCATCTCAAACTTCTGCTTCAATAGCATTTTCACATGAAGGATATCTTCATCACTGTCACCTGTCATAATCAAATCATCAACATAAATGACAAGTAGCATAATACCTTTCTCTGTTTTTCTCACATAAAGTGAGAAATCTGCCTTGGAAATCTGAAAACCAATAGTGACAAGATACTGTCCTATCTTGTCAGACCATGCTCTAGGTGCTTGCTTCAAGCCATACAAGGCTTTCTTCAACCTACAAACAAACTCAGGATGAACAGCATGCACATAACCTGGTGGCTGCTCCATATAGACCTCTTCTTGCAAATCACCATGCAAGAAGGCATTCTTTACATCCATTTGATGTAAAGACCATCCCTTTGATGCAGCCATAGCAATGACTGCTCTTACGGTTGCCATCCTTGCAACCGGACTGAATGTTTCTTCATAGTCAATGCCATATGTTTGTGTATACCCTTGACTACTAATCTTGCCTTGTATCTATTCACAGAACCATCTGCATTGTGCTTCACCTTATAAACCCACTTACAGCCAATTGCATTTTTACCTTTAGGCAAAGGTACCAATTCCCATCTAGCATTTGCTTCCAAGGCATCCATTTCTTCATCCATGGCTTTCTCCCATTTTTCTTTTCCCATGGCTTGCTCAAAAGAAGTGGGTTCTGGTTCCTGTATCACTTTGACCATATATGCATAGTGAATGGCTGTAAATCCATCATATTTCAGCCTATCCACATGATACCTAGCTCTCGTAGACCTGCACAACGTAGGTTCACTCCTAGGTGCTCTCAAAACATCCCTGGTCTTCCTTACTCCAGGTGTAACAATAGAAGGAATACCCAACTCATAATCAATGCTATGTTCTGAGCCACTGGATTCACCATCCACATAAGAGTGACCTGCATTCACATCAAACATGGGCTGATCAACCTTCTCTTTTCCTTTTCATGATACCTGCGTACCACTATCTGCATTACTTTGAGAAGATTCTCCTGATCTCAATCTGCCTGTCCATGGCGAAGAATGTGAACCACTGCTAGAGGACGCTCCAGGTCCACTAATATTTTGTGACTGCTGCTGTGAATTCTGTGCAGCATTACCATTTTGTGCATCTACATCATCAATCACATTTACTGGTTTATACCAGCTACTCATCTCATCAAAAACAACATCTCTGCTCACTGTAAACTTACGAGTAGAAGGGTTATAGCATCTATACCCTTTTTGCTGCAGAGAGTAACCAATAAAGATGCACTTCTCAGCTTTTGGATCCAACTTGGATCTCAACTCATCTGGCACATGTACATAGGCAATGCAACCAAAGATTTTCAAATGAGAAATATCTGGTTTCCTACCAGTATACCTCTCCTTTGGAGTCATTCCATGTATTGCTGCAGTGGGAGTCCTGTTCATTATGTAGACTGCTGTAGCAACTGCTTCAGCCCAATAAAAATCTGGCAAGTCTTTTTCATTGAGCATGGCACGAGATACCTCTCCAATATGCCTGTTTTTCCTTTCTGCAATTCCATTTTGTTGTGGGGTATGACTGCATGAATATTGCTGCTTTATGCCATGCTCCTGCAGGAACCTTGCAAACTCATTTGAGAGGTACTCTCCCCCTCCATCTGACCTTAGGCATTTTATTTACAGGCCTGTTTCTTTTTCAACCATAGCTTTAAGGGTTTTGAAATGCCCAAACACTTCACTTTTCTTTTTCATAAAATACACCCAAACTTTTCTGCTATAGTCATCAATAAAACTGACAAAATAATGACAGCCTCCAAGAGATGCAGCTTTAGTAGTCCACACATCAGAGTGGATTAATTCCAATGGCTTCTTACTCTCTTGAACATGTCTAGGAAATGGTTTCCTTGCCTGTTTTCCAAATTGACAGGCTTCACATACCTTATGCATTTCTGCAACTTTGAATTTAGGCAAACCTGCAACAATATTTTGGGCCTGCATTGACTTAAGTCAGTGTACATTAACATGACCAATGCGTTTATGCCAGATATCAATATCTGCAACTACACCGGTCCCATGTGCAAACATTGCTGCACTCAATTCAGGCATGTCTGCATCCAATGTAAACATTTTGCCCTTCTTCTTTCCTTTTGCTATCAAACGACCTTTATTTTTTATATCCTCAACAAAGCATCCATGAGGATTAAATCTGGCCTGCAAGCCCTGCTCAACCATTTGACCAACAGAAACCAGATTCTTGGTGATATTCGAGACATGAAATACATCAGACAGGTATTTCTTTTTCCCATCCTGCATAGACAAAGGAATTTTTCCAATCTGCACAATAGGATGCGCAGTATCATCACCAGTCTCCACAAATCCTGGTTATCCATTTTCCTTGCATCCTCCATCCATTCTGCATGACCTGTCATGTGGTTTGATGCACCTGAGTCAACATACCATACATCATTGCTTTCTTCTGCACTTGTCACAGAATTGTTCATGTGCTGCACCATAAACAAATGCTCATTTCTGTCATCACCCTGTCTACTAGAAGATGCATAATTACCTTGTTGCAGTCTCCCATTCATGATGTCATTCTGCTTTTTATAGCAGTCTTTAGCCATATGACCCATTTTACTACAATAGTAGCATTCAACATTACTGTTTGCATTTTGGCCTCTTTGCCATCCACCACGACCTCTTTGGCTCCCCCTGCCTCTAGAATTACCACGTCCTCCTCCATAGGACTGGTTTTCTTGAGTTTGCTGCATATTCTGATTTCTACCACGGCCTCCAAATCAGCCTCCTCTACCTCTGCCTCTATCTCTTCCAGCATTTGAGTAGAAGACAGCTTCTTTTGAAGTTCCTCCTGAAGAAGATGCACCACCATTTCTCTGCTCCTCAGAAATTAGAAGAGCAATCAACTCCTCAAAATCAAGAAATCTTTCACGGACAGAAATGGATGTTCGAAACTGTGCATAATTCTTTCCTAGACCATTCAAGGTCACAAAAACTAAGTCATCATCTTCCACTGTCGACCCAATGGAAGCAAGTGCATCTGCAATCTTCTTCACCTTCATGTGGTAGTCATTGATGCTCATATTTTCTCTTTGCACATTATGCAACTCTTGCTTGAGCTGCATTTTCCTGGCTTGCGTATTTGTGCTATACATTTTTGACAAAGTATCCCATGCCTCCTTTGGCGTACTTGCATCTTGAATATGCACAATCATAGAGTCTGAAATGCTGATAGACAGCCAGTACATAACTTTCCTGGCTCTCTCATGCCATGCTTTAAATGCCTGCATTTGCTGTTGATTGGGAACATCAGGAAGAACTGGTTCTTCTTTATTTCCTGCAACAAATTCCCAATATCCTTTTCCCATGAGGAAGTTCGTCATTCTAAACTTCCATGCTTGGAAGTTGTTCTTGTCAAGCTTTTCAGTGACAATCTGTGAAAGAGAATCAGATGCCATTACAGAACACTGCAAAAAATTCTGTCACTGCAAAAAACACAGCTTCACCCTCACAAGGGAAAATCTGCAAAACTGGCGAAAGTGGTATTTGACCACACAGTCACTTCCTAGTGACAATTTTGCATCAACAGGCAACAGGGATGATTCTGTAACTCCTAATGTCTCTGCGCACAAGCATACGATGCAATTTCTACAGTAACTTTTCACCGACCTGTAGAACAGTGGCTGCATAGCATAAAACTGGGCCTTTTCCTGAGTGCGTGCAGAAAACTTCCGCCTCCAAAACAGGCCCCGAAATGGCCTCAAATAAAAAAAACAAGGTCGACCCGCAGCATATGCTGCCCTCTTGCTTCATCGCGAAGGGCGTCTCAACCTAAGACAATGTCTCTTGCAATTTTCGGCTGTGCTACCTGCAAAGATATGCTCCCAAAACAGAAAATGAAAGCAACACTGCTCCTCTTACCAGAACACCACGAGCTTGGCTTGCTTTCTTGAGCTCCTTACCACGAACAAGGCTCTAATACCATGTCAAGATTGTGGGAGAGAAGGAAGGAGTCTCACTTGAAGCTTTCTTGCTTGCACAATGGGGGAATACACACAAGGGTGGAGGCTGAAAACAGTTTTCCTCTTCTTAATTGTGGAAGCCAAAAGAACTCAAGTACAAAGAAATAGAAGAACCCTATATATGGGTCTCAAACCAAACTCAACTAACTAAGGTGGCATACTAACTGAGCCACGAACTAGAGTAGATAAGGATAGCTGTCATGTAGCTATTATTCATGGGCGGTGTACCAACTGCGTCTGCAAGACAAGTCGGTGACATAAATACACAACGGTCACCCTGGCGTATCACGAGTGGAGCTCGATATCTCAACATGAGTATCATTTTGGAGCTCTTCAATCTATGTTATTAATGCCATATATAGCAAAACCTGCTATACACAGGTCTAGGATAGTTTCCCTTTAGTGTTGGGAGCTCATTTATGCTTCTACTGATGCATATATGCTCATGTATTGATGTTGGATCATTTGTGGATCTCTTGAGGTGCTTTTGGGATACATTTGAGCTTGCATTAGCTCAATTTTGACATGGTTTTCATTGTCGTGCACTATTTGGGGTAGCAAGCAGTTAATTCGAAAAGCTCTATGCATTGAAGTTTACATGCTTCTTGGGTATGCCATATGCTTATGTGAATGCTTGACACTAATATATGTGCTAGGACATGTCTATGGTGACATTTAAGGCTTAGCTTTGAGATACATTGAATGTATTTGGGCACTTGCCACTTGCTTTTGTGCTTATGTACTCATGGGTATTGAAGCTTCATTGGACACTTATACTATTGTTTGTATTTGTGATGTGCATGGGCTTCCTGCATGCTTTGATGTATATATCTTGAGCTTTGCTTTCTTACTTTGCATTCCGAATTTGCTTCTAGTCGGAGATACTTGTACTTACATGGTAGAGCTTAGTTCTTTGAGATAGTGGGACTCTTGGTTTATGTATATGCTCTCTTGTATGATATTGAATGCAATTACCTTGCTTGTGGGCTGATTTGATTCCGTATGCCTTGGACGTTGGCACTTAGCTCTGTCCAACAATTTGTCAATGATGTAGACATGCATATTGGCTATGTACTAAAGCGCCATTGCTCTTTGCTTAGTTAGTTGTGCATTTGGTAGATCTTAGCCATTACTCTTGAGCTCTTCTATATGCATGATATATATGCTCATGGGATGTATGGCTCATTAACACTTTGAGTTTGTGACAGTCTTAGGTACTGGTGGTCTATGCTCATTCACTAGTTACATTCTTTGTATCTCACTAGCTACCTGAATATCCCTAGTAGTGGGGAGCTTGCTTTCTTGTCTATTTTCCCATAGTTGCTTTGATATATGCTATTGTCTTTATTTTAGTATTGCTATAGTTATAGTTTTTAGCATTCTATGCTATTGTCTTTATTTCAGCATTGCTATAATTATAGTTTTCAACATTCTTTTGGAGAGCAATAGTTTGTTTTGGTACTCTCTTGATTGCAATTCGTAGAGAGCTATATTACCTCATTCATTCCCATACTTTTTCCCACTCTTTTGGATTAGTTTTGGGATTTTTTTGTTGAATTTATAGCAGCCCATATTCTTGTCATTTGCAAACATTTGCAATCATTATGGTAGGCTCATTAATTGATAGTGCTATTTTCAATATGAAAAAGCTTGATTGTAATAACTTTCAATATTGGAAGATGCAACTATGGCAAGTCTTGGTATAGAAGAGGTAGGTTAAATCATTGAAGTTAGAGGGCATAAAGACTAAGCTTTATGATGTAGAGGATTGGATATAACTTGATGAGCTATGCAAGTTCACTATTATTCTATCATTATCAAAGTAGGTGTATTTTAATGTCATTGACACTGAGGGTGGTGCTTATGCATTATGGAAAAACATTTGTGATCTTTATGACAGACAAAGTCATGCATCTCAGCTATAATGGTTCCCGGGGGGTTCACTGTAGATGTTGTATGGTATCACGTGAGTGTAAGGGAGGGGGGTTTTTGGAAGGGGACACTTAAGTGTATACATTAGAGGTAGACCCCTCTTAACTTCCTATATTGAACTTAAATTTAAGGAGGGGATAGAGGGAAAAAAGAAGGGGGGATGCATTTGATCACCTCTCTCCATAGATTGGTTTGTCCATGGCATACAAGAGACCTTGACAAGTAAGGTTAAAACCCTAAACCCTCACATAGTAGGGTTATTGAATTAATCATAGTGTGGGAGGGGGGGAGTTGGCACTCTCCCATGGCTTTGGTAGAGAAATTCAACTCCCCTTCTTCCAAAGAGAGCTTGGTGTCTGCTTGGTGTAGTCACTTTAAGTATAAAGGGGTTCGATTCCCCTACTCTCTCTCCTCCTGTGGTAAGGGGGCACAGGCACTCAAAAACACTGCGACACATACTTCGATGGTATCCAAGTGCCACTACATAAATCACTTTGTGATATGACCATTTTGATACTTTTAATTGCTTAGGATAATTCCAACTTTTGAAAAGAAAGTTAGTATACATTCTATGACGACTTACATTTAAGAAAGGGGATACATAAAAAGTCATACATGTATATATCTTATAAGCTTAAATAGGGGGATATATTAGTCTTACAAGCTTCATAAATAGGGTTTTTTAAAGAAGTCCTTGCACGCAGGTGACATGCCTTCTTTACTATGAGTAAACCCCCCATGTAATGGTTGTAGAAGCTTGTGGACATTCACATGACAAGGAGGGTATGACTATGTCTACTTATTTAAATGAGTTTCATTCCATTTTCACCTAGTTTTTCTCGTAAAGAATTCAGTTTGATGATAATATCAAGTCTTTGTTCTTACTTGTTTACAGTGCTTGAGTCATGGGATACCTTTTGTACTGCTATGACTACTCATCCCCCCGAGGGTGGTTTTAAATGTAATGATGTAGAGAGTGCTCTACTGAGACAGAAGAGGTAAATAACAAGAATATTGATGCAACCTACACTTCTCATGCATTGTTAGTTTAGAAGTAGAAATGGTGGTAATGGCAATAATAACCATGGTCGAGACTCACAACCTAATAGGAGCAAGTCTTAGTCTTGTGGGCAATCTCGTATAGTAAGTCCTGCGAACATAAGTCCTCTTTGACATGCCATTATTGTGGGTAGTAGTAGGGGTCATATTAGATGGCAATGCCATAAAATGGGCAGTGAGAAAGGTAAGGGGAAAGTGCAAGCTAATGTGAAGTCTAATGATCGTAGCATTGTCCCTAGTAAGTCTAGCATGAAGATTGAAGAGATAAATGTAGTGTAGCTTGAGTTTAATGATGACTATATCTTAGATGCTTCATCTCGTGATGCTTCTCAGTGTTGGCTACTTGATTTGGGGGACTTCTTTTCATATTAGCTTGCATAGGGATTGGTTTCATATCAGGTTGTGTGAAATTGGAAAATAATGTTACATTTGATATCATTGGTATCTGGGATGTCAAATTGCAGTTTGCTTCAGGCAACTCTTTTACTTTGCATAACGTACATCATGTACTAGCTTTGATCAAAAGTCTCTACTCTTTGTTGGACAATTGGATGATGTAGGACATCATGTGTCTTTTGGTGATTTTGCATGGAAGATTACGTGTTGTTGAAGGATGATTGTATCATGCCACAAATCCACGGAGGATCACAAATGAAGTAGGATGAAAGAAGTCACGTAATATTTTGTATGCAGAGACTTCATTAAGGTGGGCACATTTTAAGAGGATAAGATAGGCTTAACAATAAGAGAAGAGAGGCTCAGCTTGTATTAAGTTGGATAAAGAAAATGAACTTGAGAAGAAGAAAAGAGAGGATAGTGAAGCTGAGGTGGTTGACTTCTCATTGATGGGTGGAAGTAGAGTGAGCTCTTCTCCATTTTGGTCAAGAATCAAACCATATGATATGCAAGATTGGATTTGTTGCAGGCCTATTGGTGTCTTCAAGCTATAACAATCTCACTTTTGAATCGAAGGTGATGTCCATGTAGCTTGCGATGATGTTGCAGCATCTGCTGGTCAAAGCCGATGGCGATGACACTGACATTGGAGTTGCTGTCATTGAAGACGATAATACAAAAGAAATGAAGCTTTAATGCAAGCTATCACTCTTAAGCCAAAGCCTAATAGATGCCAAGTGGGTCTGTTTTTCGTTTGTACCACGTCAGCATGGGGTGGGGTGGTGGGGTTCGTCGACGTGGCTAAAAATGTCATTACGGTTTTTCCTTTGTCCCTTTTACGTCATCGTGAATTTTTTCACTGTAATGCTTGACTATCGTAGATGTGAGAAGTTGGGCCCGCAATCATTGTGAGGATGGAATAATGGCGAGGGAATGTGCGGTGACGTGCCATAGTGATAACTGTGGACGTAATATGCACGATTGACGCTATATACGTATACACGACTAACTACATTGAGAGCATAGCTTTCAACGTGACTTGCTCCTCCTTCCCTCCATTTCTAGATTTGCCACCTGGCAAAAGACACTTAGGATATATGATCTCACTCTTTGCTCAGGATATATATATATATATATATATATATATATATATATATATATATATATATATATCTCTCTCTCTCTCTCTCTCTCTCTTCTCAGATCCGCTATCTCTTTCACATAATCTCCCTTCCCTCTCTCCTCTCCCCTGCACACATAGCCTTGCTCTCTCTCCCTCCTCCCCCCCTCTCTCTCTCTACACATACACACACACACACACACAAAACACATGGACAACCAAAGCAAGGCTGATCGCATTAACTTGCAAAACCCACCTCCTAGTTCATTCGATGGTACGTAGCTTCAATGGGAAATGAGGCACGACCCCCAATCCAAGTACAAATGTATTGCACCTCGCTTACATCCCTGGGAGCAGGCTCATCGATTTTTTGAATGGAGAGAATAGAAGACCGGATGGCCAACGAATTTTCGAAAGCAATGGGCCAAGAAGCATGCAGCTAGAAGCCTCACGCAACACAACATTGATAGCTACCTCTTGCAAATTGCGTAAGTTTTTTGGCACTACTATGTCAATCAAGAAGGTTATTACAAATTGATTTCAATTTTTAAAGAAGCGTACAAGGGACACATATTCAACATGTGTCTCATAAATAAAAGATACTTCACAGGTATTGGTGTGTGTTTGGTCCCAAAGATGTGCATGAATGTCCTCCTTCCACCACACATAAGAAAAGAAGAGTCTCTCCAGAGAGACATTTTGTAGGGTGTCAATGCCATTTTGTGGTCTCACAACTATACTTATGGTACATGATTTGTCAAATCAATTATATACAATTCCATCATGTGGACCAAAAAGGCAATGTGTGCCATGGCCCGCATTACACTGGTCAAACATGTGCAAAGATGTCATTTGCTCCATGGTTGTCGGAGGAGATGAGATGTTGGGTGTATGAGATGTTTTTCAAAGGCTTCACACCACACCAAGTCCTACAACATCTCATCAAACTATTGTAGATGGGTATGACAGATGGGAAGTTGCATGTAGCTAGGGATTCATTCCTCACATTGTGCGATATACTAAATATCGCTAGTAAGCATGAGTCTTTGACTCTATGAATAGATGAGGATGACACACGTAGTGTGCACAATTGGGTATTGTCAAACAAGAATCAAACATAATTTTATCAAATCTTTGATGCTGCAAAGGAGCAAGCTTTCATCCTGGGTATTCAAATTGCTTGGCAATTGGAGGTTTTGAATACGCATGGCAACAATGGCTTGGTTGCCATGGATGCAACTTTTGGGACGAACAAGTACAAGGTCAAAATTCTTCAATACCATTGTATTTGGATTATTTGTGTTCATTGTTACGTAAGGGCGCTAACATAGAATCAATTTGTGCAGTTTTTGCTATACACCATCCTTGTCTTTGATAGCCATAGCAATGGTGTTCCTATTGCATGGATAATTACATCATCGTGCTCGGCCACAGACACAAAGGCTTGGTTGAGGGCATTCAGAAATAAAATCCTTGAGCCATGATAAGGAAAATACAAAGAAGATCAATAGAGACAAGATATCTTGAGGCATAAATGTGTGCCAAAAATACAAACTCACAAGAGTTCCAAGAGTTTGAGTAAAGAAAACACATATAAGAGTTTGGATCTACATTACACAATGTGGTGTAGAGAAAAGCAACCACCAAAATGATAAATCACAAAGATTGATAAAAAAAATAAGACGACTAGAATGCAAAATAAGATAAATTAGGAGAAATTAGAGCAAACACAATCATGCAAATATCAATCAAAGAGTTGGCAACATCAAGAGACCTAAAATATTATATACCAACCTTCAAAGAATCAAAAACCTAAAAACAAAAATAACTGAAGCAAAAATCACAAAGCAATAAGCAATTGTGTAGTGGTAAAGAAATCACCCCAACCAAGGAATAAGACAAAAACAATAATCCCAAATTATTGTAGTAAAAACGTAGGTTGAGAATGACAAAAACACACCGAAAGATAGCAAGTTTTCAAAGCTGATAAAGACTTATGTCTAGAGCAAGTCCAATGAATTGTAAACAATATCAAACACAAATCTACAACATTAGAGATCAACACTAACACACTGTAGATGATTGGTCACCAAGCAAAAGCAAAGGCCAAACTAAAATACTATACCATGTCAAAAGTGAATGTAGCAATGGATATATTAAAAACTATTATAATAGATTATGTAGCACAAGTGAAGAAAATTAAAATACAAAAAAAAACTCAAAAAAAATACACTTGAGAAATGAAATCCATGTACCAAATACGTGACAATACAAATTGAGTCATGGAATGTATAAATACTAGCACTTGTTCTCTCTCCCCATCGATCCCTACGATGAAAGTACGCAGAGTGGTCCAACGACTGAAAAGAGAAAGTGCTTGTATAAATAGACCAAAAATATGCCATCAATATGATTAAATTGACTAGCATTAAATAATGGTCGAACTACGATGTCTAAATCACCATGAAAATAACAAACAAAAAATACCCTAAATATCTGAAAATACTACCAATTTTACTAAAATATTTTGCCTACTAATCTAAACAGCTTCATTTAGTGTTCCATCCACTTATAACTACTATAGTAGCCTTTTTTAAAGCCATTGTGCCAAGTTGGAGCATATAGTACAAAGCTCCCACATCGTGCATTTGGTCAGCAAAGTATCAGTTGAAAAATGATATGAAGAAACTACCTCTGTATTAGGCCATGGGAAGGTAAGAAGTATCACAATTGTCATTAAGGAGGAGAGAAGAGAGTGTCATGATCAAATAGTGAATTAATAAGACAAACCCTCTACTTAAAGTAGTTGTCATTTGTATGAATCGAAAAATTTTCAAGAATATTGTAAGTACATTTGAGTAATAGACCATTCCTCACATGGTAAGGGCTAATCATTCAAAGCAAGTCAACTTTGTTTTCGTGTAAGCTATTAATAGAAAAAAAAAGACTCCACAACATGCAATATGAAGATTATTTTCATTTTATCAAGATACTTTCAATATTCCAAATCTACGTAAGAAGCAGGAAGCATGAGGGATATCATGTGAGTACCCTAGAAGTAGGGGATTTGATGAGCGCATGCATACCAACATCATTTCCATATCCTTCATGTAAATATTGAGTAGTAGATTCGAATTGACCATAATTGTAAATGACCAAGATAGTGCCACACCAAGGCCACTCTGCAAGAGGAGTTGGGACTACATGAACAATGTGGGTAAAAAGTAAGAGAACATCACAACAGATCATGGCGAAAACTATCAATGCTCAGACTACCCTGCGTTGGCGTCGCTCGGTTGAATGATCTCCATACTGGGATGAGGCATGTCCATGAGCACTATATTTATGCCAACCAACATTAGAAGCTTGTATAAGGATATCTCTCCCCTCAACTCGCACTTCTTGCTCCTCCATATCCAAAGAATCTGGAAAAGCAAAGCACGATTTGGATCACGCATGCATCACACTCATGGCATCCAAGTAAATGTACAATATAGACTTAAATTCAAACATTTTACCTGATGCCATCCCTTGACTACTATTACGGGTATTATCCAATACTCACTGAGATTGGGAATTGCTGCAACCACCTCCATCCGCTATCGTACCAAGTCGACCCATGGTATTGTCAGCTGCACCAGCAAAGAAGCATACATTTCACATGGATTTCACATGGAGTATTGTAGAAAAGGACATGCAAGGGAAACATATGCACACAAAATGATCAAAATATACCCTTTCTTTCAACGACATTCCCAAACATAGATGAATCGATGGTCACATGGTCGGGATCACCAACACCTATACGAATAGAAAACACGATTAGAGAAAATGGGTACACATTAAAAAACATAATCACTATACACTTCACAACACATACCCTGATTTGCATGTTCTTCAAATTGAAGCTGAAATTCATTAGACCTGCAAAAAGAGCACCCGTCGTAGCGAATGCACTCGTCGATAACGGGAATTTCCTGTTGCCAACTGATTAGGGTTTTTTACGAACCGGATTTCTACCACAAAATTTGGCCAAAACCCCTATCAAGAGCTTTACCATATCACTTTGGGTTTACTCTTCAAGCACTAGGTATGCTACATTGCTTCTCGATTATGATAACTCTACCAAATGGGGGGAACCAATTCTTAGGAGGGATGTCAATGTAAAGGGTAAAAGGGATGGCTATCCTAGTGAAGATGGAAATGGATTACACCTAGGAGTTGAGTGAGTGCATAGATTTTTCAAAGGACTAGTCTCCAACTACACATGGGTTCCGCTTGCATCACTAAGATTTGGAATCTATCACCATCATTAGAGGACACCTCACCCTAATACACAAGTCAATATTCACATCATGGTGTCATTTGGATCTTACACAAAAGCTTACAAGCATGGACCCCTTCTGTCACATGCTTATATGTATTTATATATATATGGGGGACTAAAGTCAAAGCAGCTTTTGGAAGCCATTTTTTATAATCTCAATAACTCCCAAGAAAACACGAATTTCAAGAAAATTCCCAAGCAACCCGATCGGTTTCGACCTGGTCTACAAAGTTGCAGAAGAAACTTTTTTCAGATTCTTCACTGATTTGAAGTTACGACGGCGCAGACTGCTGGCTACATGCAATTTTCTTCTCTCTTTCACCACATCAACTTTCCATTCTATCCTTCTTGTAAATATATTATAATAATGTGCTTTGGACACCCACCTCTTGTAATCTAGCTCCCTTTCTCTATTTTGTCTACCACCACCCTTGGCTTCTTGCATGATGACTAAGGTGGGGACTTGTCCCATCCACTATTCTCCATATTTTCAAAGATGCCATACATCATCTAGGATTATGTTAATCAAGAAGATTAGCTTAATATCATCCCTCATGGAGGCTATATAAAGAGTCCATGGAGGATGGGAGAAGGGGGGAGAAGGACAATGACAAGCACATGAGAGCACTCTAGAATACCCTCATGCTAGTCCATCTCTTTGAGGTAAGCTATGAGTAAGTTCTTTTATTATGTAGCATAATGGCAAGCTTCCTCTACCTCTTCTCCTCTTGTCTCCCTCTCTTCTCATCTTCTCATTCCATGAATACATAATGGCAAGCTTCCCCTACCTCTTCTCCTCTTGTCTCCCTCTCCTCTCATCTCTCTCTCTCATATTCTAATAGGGTGTCTAGTACATATATTCTCTCTTGTAAATTTGTGTCTTTGTTCTTTTAATTCTCTTTGAAAAAAGGGATGTCCTAGCCCATCATCCCTTTGGCTAGGTGGTACCCCTCTTTAGTTCTCTTAGTGAGGATTGGAGGTTGGATGGGTAAGAGGTAACCCGTTCATCATTTCAGCCCTCACCAACCATACCCTTGACCTGAAAGCTAGTTGTAAGGTAGTTGCAAATGAAGGTGTCCTTCTTCAAAACGTAATAATCCACGTGTTCCTTGCATGCATGCTGCAATATTGTCTCCATCTTCATAGAAGCTTTGACAACCATAGAGCACTTTTTTGCGTATGCCTTTTCATCAAACTTTGTTGGTTTGGTAGGGGTAGCAGGCGATGCCATGAACCTAGACAGTCTACCTCGCTTCATGCTAGGCACTATCAAGGCTCCTGGGTGCTCTGTGATTCTATGGTTATTAAAAAACTCAAGGCGGGCATATGCCTTGTCACATGTTGGAACCAAACACACATACTTCTTTATGTACCGCCCCTTAGGCTTCTTGCCAAACCTACATTCTTTCCACTACATGGATGCATGGGTATGATTAGAAATGTACTTACCCAGACATTATAATCAAATGACAAGCCATAGAAAACTAACACATCACCTACATTAGGTCCGCGCCTTATGACTTCAAACCTTGGTGATCCCTCTTCGGTTGCCATTGGATCTCCCCTAGCCCGAGCTGCTTGCAACTATGGTGGCATGGTATCATCAACTGGTTGCTTCTTCGCGCGTTGCCCGCTAGCCATAGCCTTGGTGATGACCATATTGAAATTTGAAACAAGGGATTCCAAATCAATTGCTTTAGCCTTCGCAAAGCTGGAACATTTGTTGCTCTATCGTGTGTACGTAGTGGATTCCAAATCGATTGCTTCAGCCTTTGCAAAGCTGGACTTTGCAAAGCTAGAATGTTTGCTACCCTGTCCTATGCACACAGTGGATTCACAGTCTAAATTTGATCCAACAAAGATGGGCTCAATTGTTGGTGCCTCTTGCTGTGGCTCCTCACTCAGGATTGGCTCCTCCTCCGATTGTTGCTCCTCCTCAGATGAAGAGAGTAAAAATTCAATAGCAGAATGGACACAAGATTAATCTCCCAACGCATCTCCCAGGTTTGAACGGAAGCTTGTGGGGGTGAGGGAAGAAGAAAGATAGGACGCCATGCAAAGTGAGAGAGCACAGAGAGCTGGGGTTCATCATGGGTTGAGTTCCTTTTTTTAACGCAGAGTCCATTTGCGTTTCGAAGTGAGAGAGCTCTTTGCTCTGTTTCGTCGGGTTGATTTTCGTTGGTTAACGCAGAGGGGGTTTGGTCGACGTTGAGTTTGTGGTTTGGTTAACATAGACTGAGTTTATTAAAAGTATTAAAATTAAAATTATTATTTTTAAAATTAAAAGGCTTATTTTTTTATTATTAATATGTTTCATTAATGCATAGTTAGGTGATGCCAATCGACTGACACGGCATGATCCCGATTGGGAAAATCGGCATGGTGAAATTCACGTGGTTGATTGGTGGGGTTTGCTGGTGTGGTTGATCTCAAGTGGGGTCCACGAGCGCGGCCCGGGTGAGTCCACTATGTACTACACAACAAACCCACCCGCTTGCGATCTATCCTGAGATCTTGACAATCACCTTTGTTCTTCACAGATAATGAACATGTCGACTCCTTGGAAAGTTTGTCGACCACCTTGCGTCACCCTACAATTGCCATTGTTCTTCTCTCACATGTCTCCAATACTGCATGTTTCTTCATCAAGCACTCAATGAAACCAAGGTTGCGTTTTTTCAATCTTTAGTCCACCATCTGATGTGTTTCATTGTGTTGATGTCACCAACGACTTCTTTCTTAGCTTGCGGATCATAGCACATGTAATCCATGCAATCATAAGCAAGTGCTCTTGATGCTCTTTGATTTGGCAATTTCTCTGTACCTTGATCAAGAAGTTGATATTTTCAGCAATCACGAACAGAACTCACAGTCTCTACTCTCAGCTCGAGAGTCGGAAGTGCCTCCTTGTTCAATCATCACGATGAGGACGAAGCAAAGGATCTTCATGAATCTCCTGTTAGCTTTAACTTCACTCTGCTTTGACCCTAGAGAAGCAGATCATCGTGACGACACTCTATCTCTCCTGACATCTCGCCTCCCTTCCACACACCTATGCATGGAAACCCAAAAAAAACACGGTTTTTTCTCCACCTTAGCTTTTTTTTTTTCCCCTTCTAATTTTCGGCCACTAAAAGCATGCCATATATACAAGGGAATTCTCTTTTTTCCTTCCTTTGCTATAAAAGCTGGCATTTGTTGCCCTAAGCACAAAGCTGAATGATCTTGCTGATTCTTTAAAACAATTCGTTTAACCTCCAAAGGTTAATATTTCTCAAATTTATCTCAAGATATGCTAAGAACCTTAGCATGGATGCTTTTAGACTTTCTTCATACTATTACAATCTAGGCATTGGTCATGAAAACTTCTAAAACAAACTTCTTCTTAAATGTGCTTGCTAACAAGGAACATCGTAGTTTTTTTTATCATTCTATGCAATCCCCATCACGATTTCCTCTTGTTCCACAAGCAAATTTTCTAAGCCAAGATGGCTTTTCCATAAGCAATTTTGCAACCCATCAAGAAAGTCACCAAATGCTCAAAAGTCCTCCTCTAGCTTGACATGGTCGAATTCTCCCAACTTGAACCTACCCATAAGGAATTATATACAAAACACACGAACAAATGGCATTGCCTTATTCGAACTAGGCAAGAAGCAAACAACCTGCCGCCCTAGGTTTTTGAGGTGTGAATGTGTAGTGCCGTGATATCGTGGTTGCCTTGTTTCTGTTGGAGGTGCCAAGGTTGGCAACGTCTATCCTTTGTTTGTATTTGGGTTTGTTGACCATGTATTTGCTTGTGACCAATTCATCACATGTATCTTTATGGCATCATCACCTTGGGCACATGTCTTTGAAAGGAACGGAAGTATTTACTCACTTGTAGTATCTTCATCCTCTTGATTACTCACATTTTGACTCATACGATCATTGTCTTTATGGTAGGCATACACGTAACACTTATAAAAAGTTTGACTCTACCTGCAGGGGTGAGTCTCTAGCTCTTGAACATTCCAATGCATGTGGTCCCATGCCCTATCAGTCATTGGTTAGTGTGAAGTTGTAACATACTTGCCTTTGTTATGTGACGAGTAACATTTTAGTAGTCGCCCAAAGTTTGCCTTCCAACCATCATCATTTGTACTCTAACCAGAATGGTTGGATTTTATCTGGCTCTATAACCCTAGCTCTACCCCACACGGGAAGCATCCTGCCATTACCCATGGAGGATTGACCTAAAGGTTCCAAATTGACCTAATAGTCACCTATCAATAACTAGTCATCCGGAGGTGTTCTTCAAGAGGCTTCTTGTCTGGAAGGAGCAAATGCAATTACGCTTGGTTCTTGGAGTACAATACTTTTTTCCAGTAGCAAACTAAGGATTTATGATATCCCTCGCAATGCTCTGGCACAGCTGCCGTACCTTTCCTCTAAGATAATTTACAGTTCAGGTTCTAAGAACAAACCCTAGGTAAGTCAACGAATCAGCCCTTCTTAGAGTTTCTTCCTAGCATTTGTTTTTGGGGAAACCTCTTGGCTAATCGAGACCACCCTGCCATAGGACTGGATTTGTTGGGAATCCATCCACCCTCTTCCCTCTATGGAAGTTCTTAATTATCTAATTACCTACCACATTATATGAAACATATAAAAACAACTTCATTAATTAAAAAGAGTCCTTTTATGCACAGTTGTTCGTTTGTGTAATTTACTCACGGACATACAATCAGAATAAAACAAATTCATTGATTATGTTCCATAATGTGTTCTTATCAAGTAGATAATGTCTCCATAACTTAAGAGTGTGGATAATTGTAAGTAATTCCAGGTCATGAGTAGCATAATTTCTCTCATGAGTCTTCAATTTTTTGGAGGAATATGTTACTGGATGTCCTTCTTGCATGAGTACACATCCCAAGGCAAGAGAACTCGCATCGGTCACCGTATCGATTTCTTTGCTAAGATCATGTAGTTTGAGGATCGGGGCCATACCTAAGCTTAGTTGAGCCTGTCAAAGCTAGACTGATCAACTTGGGTCAATTTAATGGCAACTTGCTTCTTGAGTAGGTTAGTGAGGGGTGCAGCAATCAAGGCATAATTCTTGGATAACATCCTGTTAAATCCAAAAAGCTACGAACTTTGCTTATAGTGGTTGGAGGCAGCCAATCTTGTACATCCTTGACCTTGGCCGAATCTACTGAAATTCCCTCTGATGAAACTATAAAACCTAAATACTCAATTTGCCTCTTGAAGAACACACACTTCTTCTTCTTAGCATACAACTTGTGAGTCCGCATTGTCTCAAGAACTATTTGTAGTTGTGACTTGTGATTTCCTTCATCCTTAGAATATGTTAAGATATCATTAAAGAATACAAGGACGAAATCATAAAGATAAGGTGTGAATATATCTTGCATTAATCTGTTGAAGGTAGCAGGGGCGTTTGTTAATCCAAATGACATTACGATAAACTCGTAATGATCGTACCTTGTGCTAAAAGCGGTTTTTGGGATATCTTCTTGCTTGATTCTGATATGGTAATACCTTGATCTGAGATCAATCTTAGAGAAAATCTTCGCTCCTTGTAGTCGATCAAGTAGTTTGTTGATCCTTGGAATCAGATACTTATTCTTGATCGTTGCCTGATTTAGCTCTCGATAATCAATGTAGAGATGGAGAGTCCCATCCTTCTTTTTCTGAAATAGCCCTAGGGTGAGTTACTAAGTCTAATGTACCCCTAATCTAAGAGATGTTTGAGTTGTTCCTTTAGTTTTATGGCTTCTGGAATGGACATTCAATATGGTCACTTTGCAATTGGTGTAGTTCCTGGTACTAGCTTGATTTTGTGGTCGACTTCTCTCGGTGGTGGAAGTTTAGCTAATTCTTCAGGAAATACGTCAGCATATTCCCTAAGCCACGACGGTTCATCTTCAGTTGCTTTATCTTGTTCAGCCTTATTTAATTTGATTAGGTATACAGGTGAGCCTTTTCTTAGACCTTTAGCAATTCGAGAAGCTTTTGCTAATTGAATCTTTGGTTTCCCTGCTTCTCCTTGTGTGGTCACTTGTTGTCCTACAAGATTCAAGAATGTGACTTGGCCCTTTCCACAATGAATATGAGCATCATTGGGAACTAACTAGTCCATTCCTAACAGGCACTCATAGGTTTCCACGTTCATCACTCTAAATTGCATGTTGGTCTGATTGCCACCCAGATTAAACTCCACCTTACTTGTTTGTTGTGTTTAGGAAACTTGTTTTCCATCAGCTAACTCAACTATCAGCCCAGGTGCATGCATTGTGTCTATGCCTAGTTTTCTAGCACACCTTGGTGATATGAATGAATGTGTGCTTCTATAATCAATCAAAATTTTAAAGGGTTTATAGTTATAGGTTGATGGTGTTTGAATCACTAAGAACTATTGATTTGGTCCCTTCTTGTTGAGAGAGGCATGAATTCTCACTCTCCATGTCATTTCCAAGGTGGGACCTTCATCATCTTCTACTTCCTTGAGGGTTATGCCAGCAACTCTTCCTCTAGTTATGGTTGTTCGGCTCTGGTCGTTACGGTGGCATTCATTTTATTTGAGTTTTGGGCATTGCCTTTGGATGTGGCCAAGTTCCTTACAATAATAGCACCTAAAGGTATCCTTATTACCACTAGTAAAGTTCTCCACCATCGACGTCTTAACCTTCTTGCTATTAGCATATTGGAATTGACATTGGGCTCCTTTTGCATAGCCCCTAGTTATATTTCTATTTTGGAACTTATTATTCAAAGGCTTATTGTTTCTTGGTTTGGATTGGAGTTTGTGTACAATCGGTCTTGCTCTTATCAATGCGTCTTGGAGGTCGGATGGATGCATTGCCTCAAGCCGTGTGTTTAGGGGATCATCCAATTTGTGGCAAAACTTGGATACTTGCTCCGCAATATCCATGGTGCATACTTGAGAATTGTTACAAACTTCGAGTAATAGGCTTCCAGTGTCATTCCAAGTTGCTTTAGACCAAAGAATTCATTCATCTTTTGTGTGCAATATGCTAGCGGAAGATGCCAGCCTCGCACTGCATCCTTTAATACATCCCAACTAACAGACGCTTTGGAGATTCCTTGGTCTTTACACCATTGTTTCCACCAAATTTGGGCTTCTCTTGCTAGCTTTAACTTGCCGATCATTGCTTGATTAGAGCAGCAATGAAATATTCATCCATATGGACCCATATTTCAACCTCGATGTTTTTGCCTTGGCCATCAAACTCAAGTGGTTTGATTTGCTTAAGTAGGAATTTCTTTTGTTGGATCTCAGTAGCATTAAGGGTAGGAACAGCTTCCTGTGGTAACGTAATATTTTCTCTAGTAAGCTCTACGAATGTTATCATACAATTTGCTTGTATCTTTTCAAAAAGAGAAATCATTTCAAAGGAATGAAATGATTTCCTTTCAAAGGAATGAAATACTTGTATCTTTTCAAAGGAATGAAATACTTTATATTAAATTTTCAAAGAAGGTTACATCATGATAGAGTTTTTCGAATTAACTTAAGGAATCTAACCATGGATTTCAAACATATCTACTGACTCATAATTCTTAATTGCTAGAATGGTAACCAATTTCATATTCAATGGATAGACAAAATAAGTTCTTTTGCTATAGGGGAAAAATATATGGTTTATTTTGGGATGGTTGGTTAATTGGGAGAGAAAATTTCCTTAATACAATCTAAGCATGGCATTTGGATACATCCATTGGGTAATAATCAGGATATCTAAAAATTGGTACTTTAAAGGAAGATCAGGAAGTCCATCTTTGACGTAGTTGTGATGTTTAGAGCGACCAACAACTATAATTCAGTTCATTGGGATGACCTTTGTCGCTTCCTCGTAAATATATTGATTTAGTTTAACCTCCAAGCCTCTAGTGAATAAAGTTGAATTCACTCTGGCTTCATGGAACAAATAAACCTTCATGACTTTAAGGTTTTCCATCCATCTTATCCTCTTCAAATTGGTTTGAAGGAAGGTAAGACAATTTGCGTCGATATAACAATATCCACTACTTATCATCCAGCCTCTTTTCTAGTATAGTGGAGAAGGATCATAAATGCGATCCAGAATCCGCATTACTTGCATTCTCCATCCATAATCCATAGAATGCATTGCCGATGTAAACATTGCTTGGAAGATAGGAACCACTCCTAATCTTCGTCTCTTTGGGTAGGATAAAAATACATACTAGCAAGGGAAGAGAAAAACAACCCACATCTCAAGCTACGATTACCAAGTTTTTTTAAAGTTTCTTTTGGCTCTAATACCATTTGTAACATACTCGCCTTTATTACATGATGAGTAACATTTTAGTAGTCGCCTAAAGTTTACGTTCCAATCCTTGCCATCCGTACTCTAACCAGAATGATCTGATTTTGTCTGGCTCTATAACCCTAGGTCTACCCCGTATAGGAAGCGTCCTACCGTTACCCATGGAGGATCGACCTGAAGTTTCCTAATTGACCTAACAGTCATCTATTAACAACTAGCTCACATCCAGATGTGTCCCTTGAGAGGCTTCTTGTCCGAGAGGAGCAATTGCCATTACCCTTGGTTTATGGAGTACAACAACTTTTTCCAGTAGTAGACTAAGGATTTATGAAATCCCTCGCAATGCTCTGGCATAGCCGATGTCAAGTATTTTTCTGAAAACTGAAAATCCCTAGTCAAACTGTAGTTAGGTTTGATTTGTGCTAACTTAGTTGTTTGCATGACAGTTTGTTTTGTTATTTCGTAGTTGGATTTCTTGTACTTGTCTAGCATAGGATTTGTTTCTATCATTTTGTTTGATTTGTTGAGTGTGAAACTTGATAGCCTTGGTCGAGCTTGGTATTTTTTTGAACAGGATGAAGCTTGTGTTTCTCAATAGCTGTTGAACATTGAGGAATAAGGTATGTTTTCTTGTTGAGACTCTTGCACATCACAGGGGATAATGGGTTCACGAGCACTTCATGTTGCACTTGTTAATGAACTACACTCGGGGGTCGTCTCCTGTTCTTATCAAAACTTCCATGCCATGGGTTGAGATTATGCACGTTTTGCACCATCATTGAGCACTAGCACGGCATGAGGTCCACTGCAACTATATGCAGTAAATTTAGATGCACGCGTACATGAGAGAGCACCTGTCATTGAGCATGCACATTTCTTGCACACACCATTTGAGATGTTCATCACAAAGTTAGGAACCTCTGGTTGAGAGTGTAAGGTGGTTGGGAGAGTTCGAGGGTCGTGAAGGACACCACCAATTGTGAGATGGGTTGTCCTTATCTGGTCAACATCTTGAGGACCATCATTTCTTGAGTGATTGTGAGATTTTGGATGGGTGGAGCGGAGTATATCATATCTTTTTTATGAGAGTTGAGAGGTGAGGATAAAGAATTTTAAATTAACAAGGAATTTTGTTTGCATTTTGCATGATGCACTTTTTTGCCTTTGGATGTCAAAGTGCCGAGCGTCGGATCATGGTTGTTAAGGTACGAGAATATTTTTCACTTGGTTTGTTTTCAAATTGTTGGATTTTTTTTTTTGTTGAGTTGTGGTTGTGTGATGCTCTACCCGCATATGGGTTTTAAATTTTTTTGAGCTATAAGAGGCTTTGTTTTGTTTTTGTGTGGCTTGTGGTATATGATCGAATAATTGAATTTTTAAAGTTGTGTTGTGCATTCAACAAAGTCAATTACCCCAACCGACACTCCTTAACGTCTTGTTATCGGGTTGTGAGAGAGGCTTGCTCTCGATCACCGCTCATGTAACACCGCCGTACCTTTCTCCTAAGATACTTTACAATTCAGGTTTTGAGACCAAACCCTAGATAAGTCAGCGAATCGGCCCTTCCTAGAGTTTCTTCCTAGTGTTTGTTTTTGGGGAAACCTCTCGGCTAACCGAGACTACTCTACCATAGGACTAGATTCCTTGCGAATCCATCCACCTATTGTCGTGATGTTATGAGGACACAGTGTGAAAAAGTATGGAATGCATCATCGTCTGACTTCTTTATTGATCTAGAGAGTCAATGTGATCTGAGCCATTAGGAGGCCATTAGTACTAGTGTGAGTTACATGGATTATCCAAAAATACTAGATTTTTGGATAATTTTAGCCTATTTTTGATATTATTTATCGTAAAAATCCGAAAAACTTAGAAAAAAACTTTTGGATTGGGATGGCATGCAAAAAACTAGTTGCTTTTTCAGCCAATTAGGGGATTTTCACAAGAGGGACAGATGGATGAAATCGCGTGCGTGGCGATCACTGAAAGTAGGTTGAAAATTGCAAATTGAACGGAAAGAAGAAGAAGGAGTGATCTGGGAGATCCGTGATCAGGCATCGTGGGGTTTTACCCCCCTTTCGGAGCCAACGGAGCCATCAGATTTGGGTTCTGAGCAGTACAGAAGGAGTTGTAATTTTTATGCACGTTTTGTTCTGCGAAGAAGCTCCAGGAGATCTAATGCTTGGAGATTGCTTCTGAGTAGTCCGAAGATTCCAAATTCTTTCAATACATATTGATTCAATTCATTGTGATTTGTCTTTGTAGTGTTCACCACTTGGGTATTCTCTATCTTCTCTTCCATCTCTTATCTCTACTTCCTTCTACTTCTGATCCCTAGTGGATTTCACCTTTCGACAAAAACCCCTTCGATATTGGTGAATCCGACGTGAAAGGTCATCACTGAAGAAGGAAAGATAAGATGGGAGAACCTTTGAATACGATCTCTAGTGATGTTTTGCAACAGTTGGTGCAAAATATGAATATGCTTATGCAGGTACAACAACAACAATAGGTGATGCAAACTTCTGCTCAAACAGAAAGTATTGTGATGAATGCTTTGCAAGTAGTTGAGCGTGAGGTGAAGTTATTCAATGGTAGGAATGTATCTACATATGTATATACCTATGCTCAGAAGATGGAATTCTTTGGAGTGGTTCAATCTGCATGGAGTTGGTATTTTGTACGTGTTACTGTTCATGAACTGAAACATGGATTACTGAATTATACTTACAGGATGCTGACTGGGTAGCCTTCAAGAAGACACTTAGGGAAGAATTTTATATTGAGGATACCAGTTTGATTACATGCAAGAATTTTCAGGAGTGGATTATACAACCCAATAAGGGTCTTGTGGCAACAGAATTGTTAAGAGAATTTGAAAGTCGATTTGAGCAGTTGGATCTCGTAGAACAGCAAGCTCTTGCAAGTTAGAAAATTGAATTGTTTCTACAGGAGGCAGTTGATCCTGAGCTTCAAGAGAAGCTTGATGATTTGCTGGAGGATCAGACTACAGAGACAGGTTTGAAAACAAAGTGGAGACATGTCAAGGAAGCTGTTACTGTGCTTGTGAAGAAGCATAGAACAAGAGAAAGATTGCATGTCTCTAGCTTGCCCACTGTTACGGGCAAGACAGTTGATGTATCCAGTAAGCCACCTACTTCTGTGGCTAACCTTATGGCTGTACCTGCTACTGTTCCCTCTGTTAGGGAAGATGTCTTAGATGAATTGGTCAAAGGCATGTAGGATCTTCAATTGAAGGTTGCAAAATTAGACAAAAAAGGACAAGAGTAAAGGGAGGCAGCAGCCCCTAAGCCTGGAAAAAGATGTATGTGATGTGATAGTTTGCAGCACGAGAGAAAGGATTGTGCTGCCTATCAAGAGGCCTTGGCACGATAGCTTATCTTTTGGAAAGATGGCAAGATCCATGCACAAGAAACGGGATTGCCTCTTGCTTTGAATTTTGGAAAGGAAGGTATGCAGAAGTTGTTGGAAGATTTGGTTGTCCGAAATGCTTATGCGGCGGTACATGCTTCTACTTTTGGTCTACAGTTGGATAGAATGCATGGCCAAGTGATTGTTGGTCCAAAGGCTGAAATATGGACACATGCTTTACATGCAGTTGAAAAGAGAAAGGTCACTGATAGTGAAATTTGTGGCATAACTGGTTGGGAATCACCGGTAGATGCATATTCAGTGTATGCATATTTAGCAAACGTACAAAACACGGATGTACTTGTGGAAGAAAAACAAAGATAATGCATGGATATCTAAAAGAATGACAAGAAGAAGTGTGGATCAGCCTAAAGCGGCAAAATAGCCACCTCCCGAGCATGTTATGGAAGAGGTCAGTCAGGAGCAAAAACATGATAGCAAACAAGAGGGCAAAAAGAAGGGCAAGCAGCTAGGATATAAGTTGCAATCTAACATTGAGACAGCCATAGATCTTAAGAAGGTTCTTGAAGAATGAATCTTAAACAGTCGGGTGGAATTTACCTTGGGAGATGTGCTTGGCATTGCCAAGCGAGAATTTCATGATGAGATCATTGACATAATTAAAGGGAAGCATCAGTTTCTTGGTAATACCACTAGTGTATTGCTGCAATTTGAAGAGGAAACTAGTTTGTTGGATATTCGGGCTGAATATGAGCATGAAGTAAGTACATGATTGTCTATGGAGGATGCTACTAATCAATGGACAACATGTGGAAAAGAGAAGAAAGTGGATGAAAATGCATTGTCTTGTAGCAATATGCATGGTGGAGTAAGGCAAATTCAATAATATGGAGAAGAGACTCTAGGATTTATTCCTCAAAGTCACTACACAAGAAATCATTGGGCTAGAGCTACCATCGAAATGGTAGTGAAAATAGGGGAACGTGACACTCCTTGTGTTGGTTTACTTGATCATGGGTCTGAGATAAATGTCGTTGAGCGGGGATTGTATGAAAATGGTGCATGGCCTGTAGACACTGATCATGGTTGGTGAATAAGGGCTACAAATAATTCTTCAAGGGAGCTCTATGCTGCATGTCCTAATGTAAAAGTGATGATTGGTGATGTACATGAAGAGCAACACTTTTTTGTGCAAGAAAATTCCTCATATGCAATGATTTTGGGACAGCCATATATTACAGGTGTGTAAGAGTCAGAAGTAAGGATGGGAGAAAAGCAGTCCAATTTCTTATTGTTTGTGTTAATCATCCTAGAAATTGGGATACGCTTTGAGAGTCTCCTTTAGTTCCAAATGCAAGGAAATTCAAAGACCTGGATTTTCATTAAGCTCTGTTGTAATGCGGGGCTACAATAGTGCTGTTCAATGGGTGTACTCACCTCTTGATGAAATGAAGCATGTATTTACTATTGGTAATTCTCAGTTTACAGCAAACAGTTCATGTTGGTTTAAGCCTATGGAAGCTATGTGTAGGGCTGAATGCATGTCTATGAAATGGGCTACTAAGAAACTGAGAGCATTGGGGTTGTTAGTTGAAAATGATGGCATTTTAGGCATCTTTTATGGGCTGAATATTATTGACACTATGGCTGAAATTTTAGCAACTATACATGCAGAAAATGAGGCTGAAAACAGAGTGTTGTCAATATGTTCTTTGGATATGTATGATGTTATAGCATTGTTTGCTCAGCAGGAAGGATTACAATGGGCTGAAGCACTTGTGGAGACAAAGTATAAGATAGTTGACAAAAAGATGAAACCAATTGCTTTGCCACTTCCATCAGAGAGCGAGGGTATGTATGAAAAAGTGTCAAGGCAGCCAAGCTTACGGGATCCTAAAGATATAGGTCATCAGTTTACATCTGAAACATTACAAGAATTGAAAGTTGGTGTATAAAGGTTTCTTTTGCCTACCGAGAGAGATTGTTTTATGCAAATGTTGGCTAGACATGGGAAGGCATTTGCATTTCAGCCAAGTGAAATAGGTTGTGTGGATCCAAATGTTATCTCTCCTATGGTCATATTTACTGTGCCACATGTACCATGGAACTTGAGGCCTATTCCAGTGCCTAAAGCTTACTTGCCAAAGTTGATGGAGTTGCTAAATGAAAGGATTCGCATAAAGTTCTTGGAGCCTTCTTCAGCCCCATACTCAAATTGTTGGTTTACTGTGCCCAAAAAGAATGGGGCTTTGAGATTTATTCAAGACATGCAATTGGTCAATAAAGTGACCATAAGAAATGTGGGTGCAGGTCCTGTGGTTGATGAATTTGCAGAGGCTTTTGCAGGTAGAGCGATCTATTCTTTGGGTGATCTTTACTCAGGTTATGATTAGTTTCATCTTGCAAAAGAAAGCAGGGATATCACAACCATGAAGACTCCTTTGGGGTTAGTACGGATGTGTACTCTCCCACAAGGTGCTACAAACTCAGTGGCACACATGACAAATGCTATGAATAGGGTACTTAGGGATTTTATACCACAATTGACTATGCCCTTCTTGGATGATGTTCCAATCAAAGGGTGTGTAGTGGATGAAAAGAATGAAGAGATGGATGCTCATGGATGCAAAAAATTTGTTGCAGACCATATTGTGGATTGTAAGAGGATTTTGACACATCTACAAGAGGTGCATTTAACTCTTTCTGGGCAAAATTCTATCTTTGGAGTTGAAGAGGTTTTGATTGTTGGGCATATGTGTGGGCCTTATGGGCGAAGGCCATCACCAGCAAAAATAGATGGGATTGATAGAACGCAAGATGTATGCATGAATGTATCAGAGGTGCGCAGATTCTTGGGTGCATGTGTATTCTATTTGATATGGATTCCTCACTTTGCACATGTAGCCGATGCTCTTTATCAACTTCTAAGGAAAGGTCAAAAATTTCATTGGGAAAGAAAGCATAAAAAAGCAATGAAGAAATTGAAGCAACTCTTAAAATTTGCTCCTACATTGAGAAAGGTTGACTATTCACATGGAAAGCCTATCATTATTATTGTTGATACAAGCCCAATCGGGATTGGATGGGCAATTGGGCAAGATGATGAGGAAGGACAAAGATATGCAATTTGCTTTGGTGCTAAAGTATTGACTGAACGACAGAGAAGATATCCACAGGTTAAAAGAGAATTATGGGGAATTGTGACAACCCTTAAATGTGATAAGGAGTATTTTATGGGTACTCATGTAGTCATTGAGACCGATTGTTTGCCGATATTGGGAGATTACTAGTTGTGCTACTCCAGACATTGCTATGCTTCGGTGGATTGCATACATCAAATCTTTGAACCCTAAATTTCAACATATTGCAGGAAGAGATAACCCAGTGGCAGACATGTTATCTTGAGCATGTTATGAGAATGAAGATGTGATGATGGATGAGGAGGAAGAAGATGGCTTTCTTATGGCTGAAAATGATGTTACAAGAGTGAATTTAGCAATGCAAGGTGTTGCTACAGCATTAGCAGAAGCTTAGACAAGAAAGAGAAGACACTTTAGATGTTTTGTATCTTGTGTAGAAGTGTTTCTAGAAGACAAATATATAGGAGAGTGGCTAAGAATCTGTCAATACCTCAGTACGTTAACAAAGAGAGATGAATGGTCATATGAGGAGTTTAAGAAAATCAAGAGGAAATCGTATGGGTTTTTAAAAAAAGATGGATACTTCTGGAAACATGCTAAAAAGAAACAAGGCATGCCATTGCAAGTTTTGGATGACAGAGCTTCACAAGTAAAAGTAATGCAAGAATTTCATGAAAGCTTGTGGGCTAGTCATAGAGGTGTTTGGGGTACTTTTACAAAGATCAAAGAAAGATATTGGTGGCAGGGTATGTATAAGGATGTTGCTCACTTTGTGGAAACATGTACGACATGTCAAATGTATTCATCTGTGAGACATCAGGATGGATTACAACCCACATATCCATTGTCTCTTCATTTTAAGTGGGTGGTGGATTTGGTCACAATGCCTACAGGTCTTTGGCAAATGAGGTATCTTGTGCTTGCTCATGAAGACTTGACTAATCAAATGGAAGGGAAAGCTTTATGTACTAAGACAACAAATGATGTGTGTACTTTTTTCTCTTAGAAGAGATCTTTTGTCGGTATGGTTGTGTGGGAAAAATTACAGTAGATAGGGGTGAGTTGGATGCAGATGAAGCTCATGATTTCTTTGCACAATTGGGGATAAATCTTGCTTTAACTTTAGCCTATAACCCTGAAGGAAATGGAAAAAGTGAAAGAGGTCATCCACCTATTGTGAAGGCATTGGCAAAAGCATGTGGAGAGAAGGTAAAAGAGTGGCCACGATTGCTCCCTTATGCTTTGTGGCCGACATAACAACTCATAGTGCTGTTATAGGATATATGCCTGTAGAATTGATGTATGGTCAAAAACCTATCATGTCGATAGAAGAGATGATAGTCACATGGAGTGTGTTACTTTGGGAGGAGGAGTTGAATCAAGAGGAGTTGTTGGCCTTACGCATTAGATAGTTGGAAAAAAAGTCAGAAGACATAGAGGCAGCAACTGCAAAGTTAAGGGCAGCAAGGATATAGAACAAGAAATGGTTTGAAAAAAGACTTAGACTGAGACCAAGAACCATACAAGATGGGGATTAGGTATTGGTTTATGATAGCACTTTAGATAACTAGCATAGTGCCATGCGTAAAGTTTCCAAAAGATGGTTTGGACCCTATGTGGTAAGACTGGTGTTTGTTAATGCTACTTATGCATTAAATGAGCTGGATGGAATAACCATCAAACTTTTGATAGTAGGGAAAAGAATCAAATTATTCAAAAGGCAGGAATCTACCACCTATGAGTTGCCAAAATTGGAAGAAAATAGTGGTCCTGATACAGGGGCTAGCCAGGAAGATGAAGAAGTAAAGGATATGGTTGCAGAGGACGAGGAGGACTCAGAATCCGGTGACAACTAGGATTTTGGCACATACTGGAGGATGTGCAAGTTCAGAGGGGTGGATGTCGTGATGTTATGAGGACACAGTGTGAAAAAGTATGGAATGCATCATCATTCGACTTCTTTATTGATCTAGAGAGTCAATGTGATCTGAGCCATTAGTACTAGTGTGAGTTGCATGGATTATCCAAAAGTACTAGATTTTTGGATAATTTTAGCCTATTTTTGATATTATTTATTGTAAAAATCTAAAAAAGTTAGAAAAAAGCTTTTAGATTAGGATGGCATGCAAAAAGCTAGTTGCTTTTTCAGCCAATTAGGGGATTTTCACAAGAGGGACAAATGGACGAAATCGCACACTTCGCGATCGTTGAAAACAGGATGAAAACTATAGATTGAACAGAAAGAAGAGGAAGGAGTGATCTGGGAGATCCGTGAGACCAGGGTTCCGAGGAGTAGAGAAGGAGCTGTAATTTTTATGCACGTTTTGTTCTACGAAGAAGCTCTAGGAGATCTAATGCCTGGAGATTGCTTCTAAGTAGTGCGAAGATTCTAGGTTTTTTCAATACATATTGATTCAATTCATTGTGATTTGTCTTTGTAGAGTTTACCACTTGGGTATTCTCTATCTTCTCTTCCATCTCCTATCTCTACTTCTGATCCTCGATGGATTCAACCTTTCGACCAAAACCCCTCTGACATCGCTTCCCTCTATGGAAGTTCTTAGTTATCTAATTACCTACCACATTACGTGAAACATATAAAAACAGCTTCATTAATTAAAAATAATCCTTTTATGCACAGTTGTTCATTTGTGTAATTTACTCACGAACATACAATCATAATAAAACAAATTCATTGATTATGTTCCATAATGTGTGTTCTCCCACCCATACAGGAGAAAAATTACAATTTCACGTGTTGTCTCATCCAGCACATCTGTACGTCACCAAGAACAAATTCACCTATGGCTAGCGTTTTTAGGTTTCCCAAGTAAAACTTGGGCCATATAGGGGACCAAGTAGTTCCTAGGCGCATAATGGATTTACTAGCCAGACCCCCCTGGCACCTTAACCACCTCCTACTTAATACAATCCATGTTGGGAGACCTCTCGCCATCGGAGTCGGTCCATGCTTCCATCTTGGTATGGGGATTTAGCACCTATCCTTGGGGGAGCTATAGGGCTCCTCAATTTATATATGTTCCAATACTTAATTCAATCAGGATCTAATCTAGAAAATCACAAACAAGATTGATGTCTTCAAGCAGTTATGACTTCAATCAATCATGCAACTTTCAAGTGATGCTTAATCTAGTAGCAATCGATACTTGAATTTCACATAATGAACTCTTTTCCTTGGAATTTAACTAAGGGTATCTAGATTTTTGGGTCTCTAACTTCCCAGTTTAAGGTTTATTATCGTAACTAAGTTTCTTGACCTTAAGTCACTTTCTTTAACTTATAGATATTTTTGGTCTTAAAATATTCTATCAAAGCTTCTAGATTAAACTATATCCTTGACTAAATTTTTCAGGGTTCATTCTTAATAAATCCATCTTGAAAAATTCCTCATGATTTCTCTTGAGTTCTAGAATTTCGTAGTTTCCCTAATAGTTTCTACCCTATATAAAGTTCTAATAATTTACCAAGTGAATACTCTAAGATGGTACTATTTCTTAAGAGACTTATCTTATTTCTATTGAATTTGGATAGATTTTTTTTTTGAAAAACCTATGGTATCACGATTGGTAAAGGGTTGTTATCCGCGTCTGTAACTCTATTAGTGACTCCCGTGCTCGCAACTCCAATTGTTGCTTCCACGTTAGTAGGGTCATTTGCAATTTCTGCTGTTGAATTCTTTTTATTCAGGACCATGACAAAAATATGATTCGTAGAAGAAGAAGAACATGGCAGTAATACCGGCTAGCAAAGGTGTAAAATTCTCAATGATGATGATGGTTATTGAGGGATTCAATGATGTAGGCCTTGCGGATGGTTCTTCTTGCCTCGTGGAGAGTAATGCTTCTCTCTCTCTAGTAGTCAGAATAGGGATGAGAGTAGAGGTATGAATTCTAATTGGATTGATAGAATAGGATAGAGTCCTTCAGTGTCTTCTCTTCTCGGATTAGAGTAGAAGAGGATGAGAGACCTTCTACGTATTCCCTTCCTTGGGTTGAATGGAAGGATATCTCTTCGTCTCGCAGAATAGAGTATTCTTCTTCTCGATTAGTGTCTCATCCTCATCAAGATTGCTCTTTTTCCCTGACTTGGTCATTAGAAAAAATTAGAGGAGAACTAATGTCTACTTATTTTTAAACATAGTAATACAATGCTAGCTCTTCCAACCATAGACTTCCAGAATGAAGCTTAGATGGTTATATGGATAAACTCTAGGGCACGAGCTTAAAGTTTTTGGGACAATGTTTAATTGGATGAGTGGATGACCATGATTTTGGAAAGGTCACCTTTACTTCCTACGAAAGTGGTACATTGGTCTAACCATCGTCCCCTATTATTAGCCATCACCAATCAACCAAGGAATATATTCCTTTTACTAGTGGGTTGGGTGCTTCCCACAAACCCCACTAGGAGAATTGCTAGCCCATTGGGCCCCCTAGCCAAGGGCCATCACCATGGCCCTTGGGGTCCAAAATAGGGGTCCCTTGAAGTCCCATATTTCTCCACATTTCAATGCAGTGTACACCCATTGAGTTACTACCTACTTAACTACTTCATTGAACCCATAAGCTAGACCTACATAGGTCACCTTTTTACCATCTGATCTCATAGACCTCATTTGACATGAAAATTATGGTCCAATTAGGAAACCAATGTCTAGACTTACACATGGAGTCTTCTCATAATGTGGATCTTACAAGTTTGAGGACCATGGATCATGGCAGCACACCTTATGAGGATGGGGCATTGAGCATCTTTAAAAATACATAGCCTTGATGCTCATACAAAGGAATCTCTTAGTTTCTTTTGGGGCGCTATATCAAATCTATGCTCCTTTTATATGATATCTTTTGGAAAATGAGTGTCTTCCACGAGATTGTAAGAAAGGTCTCATTTAATTACTTTAGAGAAATTATTCTCTAAAATCATTTATACTTTAGTTTCTCATTGTCATATCATTTCATGAGTTTTTTATAACGTGTTTTCCAAACTAGATGCTTTGAGGCTTAATAATATACTATTTGAGAAAAAGGGAATGGAAATTTGTGTTTCTCAAAGGTAGGAGCATTCTAGGTGCTCTTTTTAAGATTATGGTAATTATGGATATCTCTTAGAATCTTGGAATAAATAGGATTCAAATAGATCTAGAGAATGCATTTGATAGAATGTGGTGGGGTTACATCTCCCAAGAAATTCCTACCTTGCTCTATGGATTAGAATGTCTAATCTATAATGTGTCCAATGTCACTCTCTATAGATGGAAGGCTTATGGATGCCATTTTTCTCTCAAGGTCAGCTAGACATAGTTTCCCTTTTAGGCCCTTACTTTTGCAATAGCAACAAGTAGTTGTATAGTCCTTTTAGCTTGCTTTAGAACATGTTGTTACTACATGATCTACTAAGGGCCTTAAATATGGTGGAAAAAGGTATTGTGGTCAAGCATATGCAAATGATAGTTTCATGTTGCTAAAAGTTGATTAGAGTAATATTGGTAGAGCTATGGGTATGGTTTGGAATTATGTTACTACTTCAACTATCAACATGAATTAGGATAAATATTCTTTGATCACTATTTTAGAGTCGAATGTGGATGTAATGTAGTGGCTTACTGCTTACATGAATGTGTTGGTTGCATGGACATCCATTTAAGCTAACGGTTTAAAAGCCCTATAAGGTAAGGCTTTTTGTAAAAAAAAATTTAACATTTAAAGCATGGGTTTAATAGGGTTGTCACTTCAATGATCAACAAGCACAAACAATCCACCTAAAGCCCAATTTTCATGCCACAAAGGGGGGTTGACATGCAACCTCAAAAGGAAGGAAGTAATAGAGAATATGATGAAGAGGGGGGAAGCCTAAATCATAATCACCTCCTCCCAAAAATAACCACCCCTCCCCCTTATATAACACCACTATCTCCTTCTTACACCCTTCTCAAAGAACATAGGGTGGTACTCTCTTTGTAATGTTAGTGGACAATGCCCCCCCTTTGTAATGCTAGTGTGTGCATGTGCATGTGGGTATGCACGCTCGCACGCATGCACGCACGCGCACACCACGCGCACACGCACATGCACACGCACATGCACACGCACACGCACATGTGCACGTGCACACACACACACACACACACACACACACACACACACACACACACACACACACACACACACACACACACACACACACACACACACACACACACACACACACACACACACACACACACACACACACACACACACACACACACACACACACACACACACACACACACACACACACACACAGAGAGAGAGAGAGAGAGAGAGAGAGAGAGAGAGAGAGAGAGAGAGAGAGAGAGAGAGAGAGAGAGAGAGAGAGAGAGAGAGAGAGAGAGAGAGAGAGAGAGAGAGAGAGAGAGAGAGAATGCTTGGGTGTTGGGGGTGATATTTCATCTTCTCAACCTTTGTATATCCCTTTATTTTGTCCATCGCAATCTATCCAATACTACATTAATTTAAAGCATTCCCAAGCATTATTTGCAAATCGCTAAACCACCTAAGAGGAGAAGAGATGTGGGGAAGGAACCAATGTATGATAGAGACATAATTGAAAGTCATTAAAGCTAGTAGGATGTGAACAACTCCACCATGGGGCCGATAATGAATAAGCAACCAATCTTTCCATGCCAAACTGACAAGTCCAAGTTTTTCTTGCATAGACATGTTATTGAGGCAATCATATCATACACCCCAATCCTAGAGTTTAGGAATAGGGTATCGTAGGACAAACCATAGGGACATGACCTTAGTTTAGGATTAGTTTGCAATTGCATTTTTCAACCTTACATTGGAAGAAAAACCACGATGGTAAGATTAATTGAAACAAAAAGAAGTTGACATAGTAAACTTGATTGATCTAGAGTGTGTTGGGAAAGAATGGTTACCATATTTTAAGTGTGGTTGCTTTTGTCTTATATGCATGTAAACTTGGGGGAATTACTTTCTCAAAAGATAAGGGGGAATTAAATTAAGCTATTGATTTGGGCATGGATAAGCTACTTGGTGTTTTAGGGTTGAGAGCTAAGTGGTGGAAATAGAACAAATATGATGTTGCTTAATCACTTGAAGTTTGAGAAGCTTAGAGGGGATCGAATCTATTAAATGCCTCAGCAACCCAAGTTAGAGATGTGGCAGCTTCATGATTCCCATCACCTAGTTTGGGATAGAAGTGTTGGAAGCATGGTAGGCTCAAGAGATGGGAGAGACAAAGGGTGTGTATGCTCATAGTATCATAAGAATATGGACTTAAGTAGTAACAAAAAAGTATAGAAAGTAAATAAAAGCAATGAGGAAAAATGAAAAGCAACTCAATGATGATGAAGATTACACAAGAGTTACTCTAGAGAAAGCATGCAAGGTCATTCACAACAAGTTGGAGCAAAGAGTGGCAATAACCTTTCGAAGAGCGATATTGAAGAATGAGGGTAGCACACAATATGTGAGGTGCCAAATAGGGCACCTTTATTTAGGCTACAAGTGAAATGAGGCGTGAGAGGAGTCACATGAGCAAGGCTTGAGAGGATGAGACCCAAGAGGAGTCACATAGATGAGATCCGAGAGGATTCACTAGTATGACCATTTTACAAGAGAAATTGTAAGATCACTTTATAGAGTAGGATACACATTTCTAACATGATCGTTGAAGCTATAGAGATATGAATAAGTTTTTTTCTCTTGAAAGGGTCTTAAGAAACATTGCTTATCAAACTATTTTGTATATCTAATGTCTTTGTAGTTTGGATTATTGTAGCAATCAATGTTAGCTAAAAAAACTTCAAACCTCTTTCTTTGAGATGTTTAGAGGAGAATCAAATAATCTCACTCTTTACAACTAGATAAGGGGGGAATTTTGGGTAATGAAATTCTTATCATAGGTACTTAACATGCATTAAAATTCACTTTTTAATATGTTAGAATCATGTTTCCCTTGTGAAACTATGATAAAAAATTTAAACAAAGTTGATGAAGTGGTCAACAACAGTGTGATGACTTATCGAACAAGTAGTGTGAAAACCTACCATGACAGAGTGATAATGTACTCCATATACGAATTACCTAGATTTTAATAGAGGCATTTGACAAGATACCTTTAGTTGGCTACATTAAGGTTGAGGTGCAATGTAGGCATATATCATTGTTTTATTTCTAACATCCTCAACATTAACTAAGTTTCCAACGTTGGCTAGGTTCACACTATAAGATTTGCTTAAAACTCTAAGATTTTGTGAAAGTTGCATTATTGCATGAATATGGGGACATCAAAGTTCACCACACAAACATAACACGCTTTATTCCATGCTCTAGCCATATCATGGGAAAGAATCTAGGACAGTCCTTTAAAGAAAGCCCAATATGCCCATTAATTTTTGTTGCTAGACTTGTTACTTTCCTTAAGCTTTATTATCAAGATCCATCATGTGCATATACCATGTTTGTTCATATTTATAATCTTCTTAATACAATACACTTACATATCTTTGTAGAATTTTAGGAAACTTTATTTCTTTAAATATGATTATCAAATTACAACTATAAGTTACCAAGTCTCATACCATTGACTTATGTGTTGGAAGCATATCCATAATTTTGTCCTTGGACATGAATAAGAACATACACTATGTTAAATCTCACATGCATGTGGAGAGTAGGCTAGGAAATTTGGGTACAACCAACACATGTTTTACTTTGTTTGTGAATTAGATGTATGGAATAGACAAGTTGAGCATCACCTATATATTTCACTATGGCTTAATGGATTTGTTCTCTCAACTATAGATATGTCATCAAGGACAATCACCTTACACCTACCTTGCTCATTGATACTCCACGTCCACTTGCATAACATGGTGTACAGTGTCAACAAGCACTTTTCTTGAGTGGTTAGAGCAAAAAAGCGGTCATATTAAAACTCAAGTTGAAGTCCTTTTAGCACAGTCATCTATACAAAAAGTTGCTCATATTGGTAGGGGGCAATAGTGATTATGTTGGCAAAGTTGTTCACGATTTTTTGTGATTTACCTTAGTATGTGGTAAGATACTTTCTTTCTGGCATTGATTGGTCCCACCAACCATACATGATGAGGTCCCACTAACCATATACAATGAGAGATGCAATACCTTTCCTCTTTCCATGTCCATTCCATTTCTTTCCTTGGTTAGCCTTCTATTCAATCCACATCTCTAGCCATTGTTCTTGGACCAACAAACATGTTAGGAAGATGCTCCTACCATGAAAATAAATGGGCAATCCCTTAGACTCAAAAGCTAGTCAAACAACCTCTTAAGTTGAGTGAGCAAGTACCTTTTAATACATCAACATCTCTTATGTTCAAACTAGTCAACTAGACACTTGCGAGACAAAAAGAACAATGAAAACTAGTACCTTTTTACTATCTCACAAAAAAGCATTTCCCTCACATCATGTTCTATTTTATTAAATTTTTGATCCATCTCAAAAAGTGAAAAAATGATGAACTAGTCACTACACATGAAGAGAATCCTTGCAAATCTATCACATTAATTTATTGTATATTCATTTTTGTTTGTTTAGAAAGCATGCATGTTTATATTTAGAGAAAGCAATTGGCCCCTTGAACATTTCACTTTCTTTGCATTTTGCTTAAGGTAAATGCTCTCTACAGATCCACAATTTCATATTTTCTATTTTAAGCAAGTGTGTTGTTTTTTCTTCACAAGTTTTGAAGTGCATAATCAAATTGGTGTTTTATGTATATTTAAACTCAACATTATAATGTGTGTAGTCGTGGAAAATTTCTTTCATAATCCAAGGTCTCTTCTTGACACTTGGTCTCCATGCTTCAAATCTAAACTTTTTTCATAGCATGTCAAGTTTCATTGCACTGATACCATGTTTAAGGATCCATCCAAGGGAGGCCTTTTTGGAGGAAGCACATAAGCCAAAATATTACTTAAGGCTATCTTTTATGGAAATTGGAAAGAGTCACGTTGATTAAAAATTTGCCTCAAATTAAGAGGCAGAAAATTTGGTCAAATGCCTAATACTTAAGCAAAGCATATTTTGTTATAAGCATTAACTATCATGTGAAGACTCTACTTTAGTATGCATTAGTACACTATAAAATTAAATCCATTGCATAACACCTATACTACACCCCACAACCAAAAGAGATGTTTATCCATAGTCCCTAGCCAATCTAGCCAATGATCAAGGTTAAAATAGAAGAAATGTTTAGATTGTTTTCTTGCCTAGTAATGGATTAAGTAACAAGAGTACAATTTGCTAGCTAAGGCAACATAACATAAAGAACTATTAGTAGCATTATGGGGTGAATGTGGAGTTGCAATTTATAGGGAACCTCAGGAAATGTTTACAAAAAGAAAAGATCTAATCATGAATTATTTTGCTAAATCCATTCTATTCCAAGATTGCACCAAGCCTATTAAATAATGGAAATTGGTTGCTCTTTTGAAAAGGCTACCTAAGGAAATGTTTGAAGAAAGGAAAGATCTAATCATGAATTATTTTGGTAAAGCCATTCTATTCCAAGTTTGCATCAAGCCTATCAAGTAATGGAAATTAGTTTAAGCTCTTTAAAAGGCTGCAACACAATTCAAGAAGCCTTGTTATGGAGATGAATTTGGGTGATTATCATACATGTCATTATGGGCAAAATACATTGGGCTCCTCTCACCACCCCAACCTCATCTTCTGAAGAAATTGACAAAAATTTTGAACGAAGGAAGCTAGATGCTAGTTTATTGTGTACAACTATTTAGTATGATAAAGCTAATCTAGATCATAAAAAGGCTACATCTATGTGTCAAATGTAAGTAGTCAAAGATCAACCATTTCAAGAGCTAGAAGGAGTCCTCAAAGGATGAGTTAGAAGGATTACATGAATTTTAGACCTTAAAGGATGAACTAAAAGGATTACAAGAGTTTTTTCCTCTATAACCTTAAAGGACTATAACCTTATAGGAGTCCTTAAGGAATATACTAAAACCCCTAGTGTCTACATTAATCACTAGCTAGTCTCCCCCAAGGAAATATGGACTTGGTTGAACATGGGAGTTTTGGCTCTACATTGTGGGGAGAACAATGAATAGTCACCCTAATAATAGTCTAACACACATCTAGGAACACTCACTTTCCAACCAATCAAATATAATATGATTTTTCATGGTGGTGAGGATCCTAATCTTTGCAGAATCCCATCCACACTAAATCTAGATAAATATGGACATTAATTAGGAGAACAAAAATTGATGGTTGAAAGATATCCAAAAGAAGAAGGCAAAAAATCAATGTAAAAGTCATGATTTTTCGCTAATGTCATTTGAATTTTTCGAATCAAATTGAGATGTGTTAACGTCGATGCGGGATGAAAAAAAAGAAAAAAATTCAAAATAGGAAATAACGTGAAAAAAGGTAGCCCAGCAAACAAATAAGAGAGGAAAGGCCAAAAGCACAAAAGGTCAAGTCAAAGGTAAAGGCGCATTTTAAAATGCAAATGCATCACCAAAATTTTGTAAAAGAGTGCTATGCTCCCTCTTGTGCAAATTGTAACATCAAGAAGGGCATCGGTGAAGGAATAAGGCAACAAAGAAGGGAATAGGGAAAGAGGACCTTGGCAAGATGCTCGGTCATGTAAAATAGGAAATGGGTGCCCAAGGGATTTAGGGCTTGTATATAAACTCAAAAAGTGAATGAGAAGCTCATTCTTTGGTGTGTGGCAAAAGTGGATTCTTCTTCCTCTCTTCTTCTCTCCTTCTTGCTTGTGTGCGCTTGTGATTGAGAGAGGGAGTGTGAGAGTGTGAGGGAGTGAGTGCGTGAGGGTGAGGAAACGTGGTGGAGAAGCTCTCCACCTTCTCCTCTCTTCTTCTCTTCTCTTCTCTTCTCTTGAACCACACACAACTATGGAGGATGGAGCTCGAAGGAGGAGGCATTAGGTTGCTTGAGCTTGCAATTAGGATTATGGAGCTACCGGAGTGCTTGTGGGAGGAGGCCACTCATTCGGGCATCAAGGTAAGCTCACTACACCTATGGGATCGGAGGTGCGTCGGTTAGGCGAGAGATAGCCATTAGAGTTCACTTGAAACACTTGAACAATAAGTGGTCAATGGGTCTTAGTGGTTTAGTGTGAGCTCCCAATACATTTTGGTTCCGTTGCCAGGACAAATGGATTCAAGCTTGAGCACTTGCGTGCTTCAAATCAAGCGTCAAAGTAGGGTTTCATCCCCGAATCGATACTTGATGTAGGTAGGAGATTTCAGAGTTTAATATTCAATGCAAGTAAGTATTTTGGGATTTTGATAGTTAGGCAAGTAGGATAAATCATTGCACTACTTGAGTTGTGATTTTTGTTGCATTTAGAGTAGGATAGGATTGAGAAATTGAAGTGAATCACTTTAGGATTGCTATTGTAAACATGCCCAAAATAGGGCAAAAACAGGGGAAAAATAGGGTTGAAATCCATTGACAAGGCATGAGCACTAACAGGGCAATGATCAGGCATTATAACAAAGGTTTAAGACACAAGGAAGGGGGTGGAAGACTCATTTTTAGCTTTTACAATGAGAGAGAGAGAGAGAGAGAGAGAGAGAGAGAGAGAGAGAGAGAGAGAGAGAGAGAGAGAGAGAGAGAGAGAGAGAGAGAGAGAGAGAGAGAGAGAGAGAGAGAGAGAGAGAGAGAGAGAGAGAGAGAGAGAGAGAGAGAGAGAGAGAGAGAGAGGGGGGGGGGAGGGAGGGAGGGAGGGAGAGAGGGAGGGTGTGTCCAAGACCAAAGTATGGATCGATCATCATGTATGGGTATTTTCTAGCTATGCTAGGCCAGGTATATACAAATATGGCCCCTTGTCTACTCTTGAATTATGGAAGTTTGTGTGGCATGGCATGCCCAAAATCATTGTCGCCATCAATTCGATTGTTGCCTCGACTGGAACCATGACCATCAGAATCATATGCAGCTGAGAGAGTTCGATTCCCAGAGTTGGACTCGGATGTCCAATTTCAAATACTCGGATGATTCGATTTTGGAAATTGAACCACTCCGACACCACCCAACCCATCTGATCGGACACATGGCTCATTAGATTCGGATAATCAAACAATTGGACTCATGAAAATTGAACACCCAAAATCAAACCGCTTGGAAATTGGACATGTCAAAATCAAACAAACGAAAATTAGACCACCCATGCTGGACTTCCGATTCTAGGTGGGAATCACACTGTTAAGGATTAGACCCTGTCAAATCAGACCAAAGGTTGATGGTGAAAATTGATTGATCCAGCACATCTTGGGCAAAGCAGAGCATCTCTGTAGCAAAAAAACCTTTCGGTAGCCTTCCAAACGCATCGGACGGCTCGTGGGGTCTCTTGACTATGCAGTGAGACCTATAGACCTAGAAGCAATGCTAACTGACTCGCTAGCTGTCCAACCTACTTAGAGCCACAAATCGACCCCCGTAGACCCTGATTAAGATTTGATCAAGTTGAAAGACGTAGTAGAGACCCCTGAGAGTAGCTCACAACAACTGAGCCTGGAAGCATACCTGGCCGAGAACATGCAAGGGAGTGAGAGAGCTGCATCTGTCATCCTGCATTCACACCCCACACTGTTTTTGACACTTGAAGTGTACTTAAAAAAAATTGAAAGCTTGATTTCACACAGTGCACGAAAAGAACACTAGGTACACTCGGAAACTAGGTACACTCGGAGTGTACATAAGTTGAGGGTTGTTTGTAATAAAGAAAGGAACATGCCCAGAAATAATAAGTAGAACAAACCCATCTATAGGAGAAGAACCTCAAACCTAGATGGGCAATCAAGAATCTCAATCTGTAGGACTAAGAGAGAGACCCGACACAGAGAGACAAACAGATAAAAGGATCAACTCCATTGGAGGTGCAACACTACCCAACTTGACCAACCATAGCAACAACTTGGGGAGCAAGAGGCCACAGAGATGGCAAGAACTAGTGCAAGTCACGAAAGCGACGAGTTCGACTTGGGAGATTTCCTTGTTGAAATCCAACAAATGGCGAGTAAATATGATCTCCAAACCTGGATGGAACACCATGGTAGACCAATTAGAGGACATCATTGTAGACCTTGAGGAGGAGAGGAGATTAGCATGTAAGGTGCTATAGAGCATCACAGCCTACAACCAAGAAGCTAGGAAATTGCAGTAGGACATAGAGATGTGAGACGTCTAGTGCATGTTAGCTCTACCGAATAGGAATCAAACAGGACTGAACGTAGAGAGAGAGAGAGCGCTAGAGACAGACTTAATGCTGAGCGAACTCCTTATATAAAGCGGCTCATTGACAATATATCAACAAAGCAGGGCACGGTAGCCTTAACAACCTCATTGTTGGTCGGATTAGGAGTCACCCAGGGCTCCAAGAGCCAATCAAAGATCCCTATAGTTGCAAAGTAGCTAGCACATATTAGTTGGGCAATGACTTGTATAGTTTTGTAAAGCAATTCGAGCAAGTCTGCGAGGCTAACGGCCTTACAGATCTCTTGCTTAGTGCTCGCAACCTTTTGGCCTATGCCTAGGCGATAAGGGTAGGACATAGTACACGAGCTTGGACGTGGTGGAACGCAACAACTTCAACAACCTCAAGAACCTCTTCATTAAGAGATTCTTTGAGGTTGGGTACTCTGAAAATCTCATAGTTCGACTGATATCAAGCAGAAGGACAAAGAGGACATTAGGGACTATTTACCCTCATGCGGAGTCTCTATAAGAGAATCATAACTAACAAATGGCCCACCGAGAGAGTGGTCTCCACAATATTCATAAGTGGAATACATAGTGAGGAAATCTACAAGGCCTTGGCAGGGAACTCGAGCTTGTAGAGAGATGCACTAGCTAGGGTCTTTGAAGAGGCCATACGAGTGGATGACCAGCGCAAGGAGAGAAGCTCCCAAAGCTCTAATCGAGACGAAGCTAATTCTAGATCCTCAGAAAGGGTCACAACATCTAGCGAGCAGTCAATCCCAACAAGCGTGCAAGATAAAGGAAAAAGCATCGACCAAAGTCAAGAGCTAGCAAAAATGAAGACGGAGCTAGCAAGAGATGGTAAGGAGACCTACATGCCCACATGTCCAATGTGTGCATTGTGGTGGAAACCACCTCCTAGTAGAGTGTTAAGATCCTCAATCTTGGCCTTGCGCCAATTGCAGTATGTTTAGTCATGATACCATGCATTGTAGAGAAGACTTCCATACTTGCAACCTTACAACTAGCCGTACCTAGGAAGTAGGCCACCAAACTTCTTTGGGAGGGGAGCCCCATTGGCTCTTCCAGCACCTAATGATGCAAAACCAACCATCCCTAGGATGGAAATTAACCCCATAGGCATACCTAGGCTGCCCAGACCTTTTGTAACCCACCCACCAAGTGATGCTCCAATCCACTACGTGGAGGAACCGAATGACGAAGAGGCATATGTGAACCCTTACATCTCATACAATGAAGAGGGAAATTTGATCCTTATGTACTATCGACCAGTGCTAGTGATGGAATTAGGCAGAGGTAGAGGTAAAGCCCTAAGAAGAGGGTAGACTTAAGAGCCAATTGCTTATTGGACTTGTGGTTGTTAGATATGATCAATGCCCCACCCTCATTAGGTACTACCAATGATCCATGGTGCTCAAAGTTGTAAGGCCCCCATTATGAGGAGAAGCCAAGTGTGAGCCCGGACATTGGTGGAGTCCTGACTTGTATATCAGATGAGGTCTATGTGACCGGATGGCAAAAAGGTGACCATTGTGGGTCTAATCTTTGGGTTAGACAGAGTGGTTAAGCTGGTAGCAACTCGAGGCACATTGCATTGAGTTGCGTAGTAAGGGAGTTAAAAGGGGCCCCTATTGGGGGTCCCAGGGGGGCCAGCGGCCCCCCTGGCGGGGGTCCGGGGGCAGCGCCCCCGGCCCGATGGTAAAGGGAATATTCCCTGGAATATTCCCTGGCCGACTAGTGGAGGCTCATATGGTAGGTCGGTCAGCAGGCCGACCTAACGACCTTCGCGGGCTATAAAAGCTAAACCCCTTCGCAGCCATCTTACACTCATCTTTCACCCAGTCAGAGTTGTTGTTCCAGCTAGCCTTAAGCTCTTCACCTATCTTCTGTCTAGATCGCCATCTAAGCTTCACACAGTGGAAGCGCACGGGTGGACAGAGCCATCTTTGTATCAGTTGTTTGGAGTTAAAGAATTTTACTGATTCTCCTCTTATCTGTTGTGTACTCTCTATCTCTTTCTCAGATTCTGTTCGCTGCGCCGTGTAATATTTTACATGGTATCAGAGCCCAGGGGGCTCTAGAGATCGGAGAGAGTGCAAGAGGCAAAGGCTTCAACAGCAAAGAGAAACGATGTCGACTCCGGGAAGCAGTTCTGGCGCATCAGGAAGCGGTGCAGGAGGTGGTGCTGCTGTACCGGCTATTCAAACACTGAGGATTCGTCCACCAACCTTCAGCGAAGGCAAGTTAGATGGTACAAACTACACCTTGTGGAAGTTCAAAATTACTACTATCCTTGATTCTTATGAGCTTCTGGAGACTGTGCTGGGGACTGACGCAGAACCACAGCCTACCCCCGACCCATCAAATCCTAGTGTGATGATTCCTCCGAATGCAGATCTTCTACGAGCTTGGAAACGAAGGAATGCAGATGCATTGTGTGCCTTAGTTACAAGCTGTTCTGACAGTGTTTTGACTCTGATTCAGCATACAACCAAAGCGTCAGAGGCTTGGAATGTACTAAGGAGTCAGTATGAAACACGAAACCAAACAAGGATTCAAAACTTGGAGAATCAACTAGCAGCGGAGAAGTTTGCTGAAGGAGAGATGGTTGAAGCATTCATCACTCGGATTAAGAATCTGCGCGACCAGATGGCTGGCGCTGGGATACAAAAGACTAGCGAAGAGCTAGCTCGGAGGTGTCTTCGGATTTGTCCACAAAAGTTTGATGGACTAGTAACTGCCCTTAATACTCAGGTGAGACCTCAAGCTTTGACTTTTGAGGAGTTTTGTGCATTATTAATGGAGGAGGAGTTGAGGCTGAAAGCCCGAGAAGGAAGCAACAATGGAGATGCTGCATTCTCTGCCAATGCAAAAGGCAAAGGTGTTTCCTCCACCAAAAATGATGGTGACAAAAAGAAGAAGGGCGGCAAGAAGAAGTTTCAAGGAGAGTGCTTCTACTGTAAGAAGAAAGGACATGCAATTGCAGATTGTCGTGTCAAGAAGGCAGATGAAAAGAATGGTACCCTTAAAAGTAAAGGGAAAGAGACAGCCAATACGGCTGAAGCAGAGTTGGAATTATTCATGGCGACCATTGAGGAAGTGTGCTCCTCGGCGCAAGAAGAATCTACCACTGACTCTTGGGTGTTGGATAGTGGGGCCTCCCGTCACATGACCAACAAGAAAGGTCTATACAGTTCTATGCAGCCTCTACAAGAATCCATCACTGTGACGGTTGGAAATGATGCTAAATGCCCTGCTGCGGGCACAGGTACTATTTCTTTTGTTGCTGCAAATGGTGAAGTCAAAAAGCTTTCAAATGTGTTGTATGTTCCCGAAATCAGAAGAAATCTCTTATCAGTTGCTGCCATAACTGATCTTGGTCATGAAGTAAGGTTCAAGAAGACAGGTGCAGAAATTATTGATAGTGCTGGCACAATTGTTGGCAAAGGAGAAAGGAGGAACAACCTGTATGAGCTAAGTGCTCTTACAGCCACCGCTGGAGTGGGCACAAGTAAGCTTTGGCATGAAAGGTTTGGACACATCGGATTTGCAGTATTGAAGGAGATGCAAAAGCAAGGTATGGTTGCTCACCTACCTACAATAGCTGAATTGAAGGAACCATGTGAAGCTTGTATGATGGGCAAGCAACAGAGAAAGGCATTTCCACAAGAAAGCAAGAATAGAGCACATGCTCCTCTAGAGTTGGTGCATGCTGACTTGTGTGGTAAGATGCCTACACAGGCCTTGGGGGGATCTTCTTATTTTATGTTGATTGTCGATGACTACAGTAGGAAGATGTGGGTGTACTTCCTTCGTGATAAGGCTCAAGCTTTTGGTAAGTTTAAAGAATGGCTAATACTTGTTGAGAATGAAACAGGGAAAAGTGTGAAGAAATTTAGAACAGATGGTGGTGGTGAGTTCAACTCAAAGGAGTTTGAAGGCTTTTGCAAGAGCAAAGGGATCAAGCGTCAATTGACGACGCCTCACACACCTCAGCAGAATGGTGTTGTGGAACGTAGGAATCGTACCATTGTGGAGATGGCAAGATGCATGCTAAAGGGCAAGGGATTGCCTAACCATTTTTGGGCTGAAGCTGTTAATACTGCAGTCTACATTCTAAATCGGAGCTACACAAAGGCTCTCAAGGGAAAAACACCTCATGAGGCTTACACTGGTAAGAAACCATCTGTTTCACATTTCAGAATTTTTGGATGTGAATGTTATGCACATGTTCCAGATGAGAAGAGAAACAAGTTACAACCAAAAAGCAGAAAATGTATCTTCTTGGGTTATAGTGATGAGCAGAAGGCTTACAAGTTATATGACCAAGAGGCAAAGAAGATCATCGCGAGCCGTGATGTGGTGTTCAAGGAGGAGCCGCATACAGTGGAGGAGGAGAAGGCAAGGTCTTCCACTTTATCATCAAGCGAAGAAGTAGTCCACTATGAACCTGTCCCGAGAGCTATCCCTATCCTTAAGGAGGAGGAAGCATCATCTTCAGATGATGAGGAAAAAGTTCACCAACCTGACATCACCCCACCGGAAAAGCCATTGCCGCGCTGGGTGAAGCAGCTCTATGACCACAATAATCCTATGCCTGCATCTGTTGAGGAGAAGGCAGACGGACCAAGGAGGTCTCAGAGAATAGAGGAGCAAAGGAGGGCTTCTGCTCACATAGTCAACATGGCCTTGATGGTTGAGATTATGAGAGAAGTAAAGGAGCCAACTGACTTAGAAGAAGCACTTGCAGATCCATCATGGAAGGCTGCTATGCAGGCGGAGTATGACAGCATAATGAAGAATGACACTTGGGAGCTAGTGGATCGGCCAGCAAAGCGGAAGATTATTGGCACCAAGTGGATCTGGAAGGTAAAGTACAAGGCTGATGGTACCTTAGAAAAGTACAAAGCTAGACTGGTTGCCCAAGGATTTTCACAAGTTGAAGGGTTTGATTTTCAAGAGTCATTTGCCCCAACTGCCAGAATGACCACTATTCGCACGGTACTTGCAGTGGCTGCCCACAAGAAGTGGCCAGTGTACCAAATGGATGTTAAGTCAGCGTTCTTAAATGGTGATCTCAAGGAGGAGGTGTACGTGGCTCAGCCACCAGGGTTTGAGGCCCCCCATTCTGAGAACAAAGTGTGTAAACTGAAGAAGGCATTGTATGGGCTGAAACAAGCCCCCAGAGCATGGTACCAACGGATAGATAGGTTCTTTTTAAACCTAAACTTCAAAAGATGTGCCTCAGATGCTAACTTGTATGTTTACAGGGATGGTAAAAAGTCTGCAGTGATTGTCCTATATGTGGACGACCTTCTTATTACAGGTGACTATGAAGATATGATCAACCAAACTCGAAAGGCTTTGAGTTTTGAGTTTGAAATGACAGACTTGGGCTTGCTGCACTATTGTTTGGGGATTGAAGTCTGGCAAGAGCCAGGAAAGATCTTCATCTCTCAGAAGAAGTATGCATGGGAGATCTTGAAGGCATTTGGCATGACCGAGTGCAAGGAGATAGCTACACCTATGGAGGTGAATGTAAAGTTATCCGTTGAGGATACATCAGCACTAGCAGACATTGGGAGGTATAGGAGGTTGGTCGGCAGTCTAATCTACTTGTGTAACACCAGACCAGATATCAGTTTTGCTGTTGGTGTTTTGAGCAGGTTCTCAAACAAACCTCATGAGAGTCATTGGAAGGCTGGGATGCGGGTGCTCAGATACTTGAAGAAAACTCTTGACTATGGTATCACATACAGTTTCGGAACTTCTCTTGTGGGGAACTGTGACTCAGATTGGGCAGGAGACATTGATTCCAGGAAGTCAGTTTCTGGTTATTGTTTCTCTTTGGGTTCAGGAATTTTCTCTTGGATTAGTAAGAAGCAACCAACAGTGGCATTGTCTTCTACCGAAGCAGAGTACAAGGCAGCTTGTTTTGCTGCATGTGAGGCCGTATGGTTGAGAAGGATTCTATGGCATATGGGAGTGCAGGATGAAGAACCAACTGTGCTGAGATGTGACAATCAGAGTTGCATCGCCATTGCCAAAAATCCAGTGTTTCATGCACGCACCAAACATATAGAGATCCAGTATCACTATGTGCGTGATTTGATGGAGGATGGGATAGTGGAATTGGTCTACTGTCCAACAGAGGAGAATGGAGCAGATATCTTCACCAAAGCACTTACGAAGGATCTGCTTCAAGTTCATCTTCAGAGACTCGGCATTGGGCCGAGGAGATAGTTCACCTATGGGTGGACATTGAGGGGGGGTGTTAGATATGATCAATGCCCCACCCTCATTAGGTACTACCAATGATCCATGGTGCTCAAAGTTGTAAGGCCCCCATTATGAGGAGAAGCCAAGTGTGAGCCCGGACATTGGTGGAGTCCTGACTTGTATATCAGATGAGGTCTATGTGACCGGATGGCAAAAAGGTGACCATTGTGGGTCTAATCTTTGGGTTAGACAGAGTGGTTAAGCTGGTAGCAACTCGAGGCACATTGCATTGAGTTGCGTAGTAAGGGAGTTAAAAGGGGCCCCTATTGTGGGGTCCGGGGGCCGCGGAAGCGGCCCCTGGCTGGGGGGTCCCAGGGGGGCCAGCGGCCCCCCTGGCGGGGGTCCGGGGGCAGCGCCCCCGGCCCGATGGTAAAGGGAATATTCCCTGGAATATTCCCTGGCCGACTAGTGGAGGCTCATATGGTAGGTCGGTCAGCAGGCCGACCTAACGACCTTCGCGGGCTATAAAAGCTAAACCCCTTCGCAGCCATCTTACACTCATCTTTCACCCAGTCAGAGTTGTTGTTCCAGCTAGCCTTAAGCTCTTCACCTATCTTCTGTCTAGATCGCCATCTAAGCTTCACACAGTGGAAGCGCACGGGTGGACAGAGCCATCTTTGTATCAGTTGTTTGGAGTTAAAGAATTTTACTGATTCTCCTCTTATCTGTTGTGTACTCTCTATCTCTTTCTCAGATTCTGTTCGCTGCGCCGTGTAATATTTTACAGTGGTTGCCTAGGACACATTTCCTCGTGATGCTCCGAGAGGGAGCAAGCCAACCAAGAAAAGCCTTACCTCAGATGTGCAGAGTGTGGAATCACACACCTATTTGGCGATTGCCCTAGATGGAAACCATCCTCTAGTTCAGTGATCATGCCATCAGTACCATTGGGACTGTTCAGAGTTCAAACACTCGATGGAGAGGCTACACCCATCTTGTTGCATGTTATGACATGAGCATAGATGAGGCTGGTTGGCATGTCACTATTGGCCTAGCAATCTAGATGCAATCTCAATAGGAATGAAGAGCTGTAGGTGAAGGAAGAAGAAAAGCAAAGCAAAGGTCACATTTAAAACTGAGAGTGCCGCAACACTACCCGTAGGGAATAAAGTCACGGATGCAGAAGCAGAAACATCCACTTCAAAGACTGCAGAAAAAGGCAGTGCTAAGGTCGGGGAGTACCTAAATTTGAAGCACCAACTTGAAGCCATAGATAAAGCCAAGGAGTGGGTGAGAGTGTTGAGAAACACGGATCTAGAGCTAGTTAGTTATGGTGGACGCAAATCAAACACACGATACATTATCAAAATGAGAGATTGTAACTCAAGTGAATTAGGTTCCATCTCAGAAACACAATCTTGAGTGAATCAAATTGATAGTGCCATTACATTGAAATGAGTGTCAAGTACATGCCTTTATAGCTTTCCAACTTCTCCATTGTCCTCACTGTGCATATGGGATTCAGGATAGCTCTTCTTGGAGCATACATCATTTTTCTATTTCTCAACACCACCCCTCAAATGATGAGTCCCTACACTTGTTGGCTTTTGCCCCCCTTACATGATAACATGGCCCGGAAGACTAGCTCATAGGCAGCCTAGTCAAGTTAAAGCTTGAGATTTTACATCTTGGCAAGAGTTTTTACAAATCAAATCCACTAAGGGAACAAATTCCTTAAAATAGTTTGTCATATTTGTTGATGGTAGCAGAAGTATCTTTTTCTTCTTCTTCATTCATGAATTGATTTTGGTGTTGGTTATTCTGCATCTGCTGTGCTCTTTTCTTGTGAAAGCATTCACTGACAATATGGCCAGTTTTACCACAATAATGACATGTCACCCGATTCATGTTGACAGTGTTGAATCCTCGACCTCTTCCCTTGGGTCCAGTAGCTCCTCTAGTGTATAAGAGGTTTTCCCTTGAGCTGGTCTCTTTTACATCTTTGCTTTTAAATTTTCTTTCTCCATCAAGCAGTGAGTGCTCAATATCTTTGAGCAAGAGACTTGGAACATTACTTAGAGTGGACACAAGGTTCTCATATGGATCCTTGTTTACACTTGCAAGTAGTACGGCTATTGCTTCATCTTCACCAATATTCTTTTTAAGAGTTGCAAGTTGAGTTTTTAAACTCTTAAACTTATTAATGTGTATGGTCATAGAAGCACTGTCTTTGATATCCAGTTTATAAAACTGCATGACAAGTTTTACCTTTGAATTCTTTGCTTGGGTACCAAACATTCTATCTAGTTCCTCCTGGGCGGTTCTAGCATTTTTTATGCTAGATATATGATGTAGCACATCATCATTTAGTCCCCAGGAAATGATGCCTAGTGCCTTATTATTCATCTTCTTCCATTCTTTGGATTTGAACTGGTCTTCTTCAACGAACCCGTCTTCATCCTCTTTCTTCTTCTTATCTGCATCATCTTCAAACAAGTCCCATAAGTCTTTCTGCATAAGATGGTACATGGTCTTCTCCTTCCAGGCATGGAAGCCTTCACTATTAAATTTTGCTATATGTTCCACTTCAATAATCTTTAGTAGGAGGTCTTACCACGAGAACTCTTGGGCAGTGTCTATCCTTTTTACAAGAAGATAAGGGATTCGATAATTGTGCGAGCAAATAATTTCATGCGGGAAGGTCTTACCAATTGGCAATCTTGCTCAATGGCAGTGTCTAATCCCGTACAAGTGCTTCAGATATTGAAGAAAAGGCACAAAATGCTAGTGTCTAAAGAAACTTGATGGAGTAGAAAATCGATATTAAAAACTAAGATCACCGTGAATAGCTTAGAGCGTGGGAGTGTTGGTTTGAAACAAGAGAGTGTGAATAGGGGTATTTGAAAAAAAGGTTTATTGAAGCCTTAGAGATAAGGCTCTTTAAAGCCTTTAAAAATTTAGTTGTGAATTGCTGGAAGAGCCCGCCGATTCTGCACACGTTGCCATGAAACGCCAGGCTGTAGATTTAGCCTTTCATATGGCCTGTCTGCGCTCCTGGATGATGTGTCAGTTGTTGTATTTTTGCGTTTTTTCTGCGTTTTGGCTGTTAGGAGTTTCTGGTCTAGGTGACCAGTTTCAGGCAGTTGCTTTCCTACTGTTGGGCAATCAGGAGTTCCTCGTCTGAGTGATTAATTTGTTGAAGTAGCCTAAATTTTCGGTTGAGTTTGGGCTTTAAGGTGCTGCTGCGAGTGCACCATCTGGGGAAATCCTCTAGGGCCCTCAGATTTCTGGGTTTTGCCAATCAATCTTCAATTCCTTCCATTGGATCATATTCACTGTTCTGGGGACCGAACTGCTATTTGTCAGTACTTGTACTGATTGTTTTGTCTTCCTCAATCACAACTGAGGAGCAGAAGAAGAGGTCTGCCCCATCATGTTTGCTTTCCCTAAAGATGATTTTAGGGACATTGAGAGCAGCCCCGCTCTACAGCAAGATAGATCAGTCTGATCTGAGGTAGTTCCAGACTCTTCACCTAACAACCCAAACACCAAGTCTTCTCAACTTGAGCTCTCTTCCTTCCTCTCTATTTCTCTGTTAAAAAAAAATAGCCCCTTCAATATAAACTCTAAATTGATCTTCTTGAGTAGCCGCACTTTCTTCCTTGAGCTCCTTTGGTAGCACCTCCTTCCTTAAGCTTCTTCTCCTCGTACACACAATGGATGTTGGATGGTTTGAAAGATTGGGATTGGAATGAGCTTGTAAAAGGAGAAGAATGAAGGAGGGAAAATCCTAGAGCATGCATAGAAGAAGAGATTCCACCTACTAGCTTCCTAGCTCAGCCATGGTTCTGATACCATGTTGAGAAACATGGATCTAGAGCTAGTTAGCTATGGTGGGTGCAAATCAAACACACGATACATTATCAAAATGAGAGATCGTAACTCAAGTGAATTAGGTTCCAAGATAGATTAGCTTGGACTCATAAAAACAATCTTGACTGAATCAAATTGATAGTGCCATTACATTGAAATGAGTGTCAAGTACATGCCTTTATAGCTTTCCAACTTCTCCACTGTCCTCATTGTGCATATGGGATTCAGGATAGCTCTTCTTGGAGCATACATCCTTTGTCTATTTCTCAACAGAGAGAAGCCCGAGAACACTTAAAGGATACTTAGTCCATCTTGGAGGATGAAATTGATGACCTCTCTAGTGTGAGCACATGGGTTTCACCTATGCAATTGAAGCTGAGAGACGTCACTGCACCTCAAGCAGCGCTGAATAGACGGAGCTTGAATGCCATGGGCCAGCAAGCTAGCCAGGGCCATTGGCCAAGGAGCCCAAAATCAGGAGATAAGCAAGAAAGTAGCAATCTTCTTATGATGCTAGTAACCACCCAAGTGACATGGAGCTTAGGAGACTTGCTTAGGCAGCACCTGATGCTATGGCAAGAGTTGAAACAGTGGGTGGAAGGACCACTTCAACAAGAGGTAGTTGACTTGCATGACCACGATGCAATGACATAGATACTGAGCTTGATGCTACACTCAGTGCCCAAGTCCTTATATGTCAACACTTTCTGGGAAGGCACGGAGATGCATGCAGTCTTGCTAGTCCTAGCACTAGTAGATGCAATAAGGAAAGGAATCATAGACATAGGGTAGGAGTCAGTGTGCTTAGCCACGCAATGCTCTAGGCTTGGTGTGACTCGCTTGTTGAGAACGCTAGTTTTAATGTCATGCTGGCCAATGGAATGAAGGTCAAACTGTTCAGAGTGCTAAAAAATTAGCCATTGAAGATCACAAGAATATAATTCTCAGTAGACTTAATCATCATGAATGAAGGAAGTCAACTATGATATCATGTTAGGCCGACCCTGGATGCAGAATGCATGAGTCATAAAAGACTAGGGCAACAGTCTGATCTTCTTAGGAAATCGAATAGAAGTAGTGAGGATAGAAATGGACACCTGGAAGACTACACTAGTCAACCTCAACACAATCTTAGCTTTGCTAAAGGGTGACACTCAGGTTAGAAAATCTTACGGGCCCCTAATGAAGTATATTCCCTACCCTGAGGATGAGCATGATTGGATGCACATGCTAGCCACTATCAATATGCCATTCTCAGACAACGAGGAATACAAACAAGCTACTAATGCAATCGGTGAACCCAAGGACAAACCCTTAGTGCCACTATGCATCATGGCTAGAAGCCCTAATGAACGGTCCAACCCTATTGCATTCTATATCCCGAAAAATAAGTGAGAGCTCCATGAGATCTTAGAGCACTTGGCGGACGAGCTAGCTGGCAACCCAGTCGCTATAAACCCCTCAAGGACCTCTTGGACGAACCTAAGTGGAGGTGGATCAGGGTGCAAAATCTAAACTTGATGTACAATTGGGCCTTAGTCACCAATGAGAAAGAAATGGAGTGTCGAGGCTTGAGGATAGCTTAGACGATGAGTATGAAGACTACTACTCTACAAACGAGGACAGTGAAGAGGAGACCAACACAATAGAAGATGACACGGATGGTCAAGTAATTGAGCAGATCAAAGTAGACTCAAAGCCATAGAGCACCAATGCATCTCAAATCGAAAGGGGAGTTTTCAAAACTGAATATGATTGCACTTGGCTAGACCATGTAGGGGTGATAGACTATGAGCAAGCAGGGTTAGTTCAGCCATGCGCCATGCCACTATTGAGAATGGAGTCACCGTCAGAGAGCTACGACAACTAAGAGACACTCCCTCTTCTAGCAAAGATGGAGACTTTTATTCTGAGTTAGAAGTAAGCTTAGATAGTGAACCTGAGATACCTTGACCTCCTAGTGCAAAACACACTAAGGGAGACCCTACCGGTCCACTTGAGGTGCTGATAGTTGGAGGAAAGGAAGAGATAGATTAGCAAGTCAAAAGCTAGAGAACAAAAAAAACCGCAAGACCTACCAAAACAATTCACAAAATTCAAGAAAGGTGATAGGGTAATGATCTTGCTAGGAGCCAAACGACAAGGGTAAGAGAGCAATCCTATAGAAGGACCTACCAAAGTAAAATAGGTTAATTTGGATGAGGAAGGGGAGATGCCTCGACTGATCTTTATAGCCAACAACTTGAGCAAGCAAGAAGAAGCAAGACTTATTGCTCTCCTAAGAGAGTACATAGATGTCTTTGCTTGGTCACTCGACGAGCTAAAAGGAGTGGATCCGAGTATAGTGACTCATAACATCCCCGTGACACTTGATGCAACACCGGTCAAGCAAGCAACGACCGTATTCAATGAATCCCAAGCATGCTCATGCGGTCAAGAAGGAGATAGACAAACTCTTAAGAGCAGGATTCATCTAGGAAATTGAGCACACGGATTGGGTTTTCCCCATTGTAATCATCCTAAAAAGGAACGAAAAAATCAAAGTGTGCGTCAATTATAAGAAAGTCAACGCTGCTATGAAGAGAGACAACTATCCACTACTGTACATTGAGCATATGCTTGAAAGAGTAGTTGGCAAGGAAGCCTACAATTTTGTGGATGGATTCTTAGGTTACAATTAGGTTCAAGTGCATCTTGATGACAAGCATAAGACCGCATTTGCTACCGAGTGGGGTGTCTTTGCCTACATAGTCATGCCCTTTGGGGATTGATTAACACACCAGCCACATTTTAATGGTTCATGTGTACCATCTTCAAGGACATGCTTTGGTGGAAGTTAGAAGTGTTTGTTGATGACCTATGTGTTCATTGAGTTGGAAAGAACACCTAAACAAACTCCATGTAGTCTTTAAACGATGTAGACTGTATCAACTCTCGTTGAACCCCCTTAAGTGCTAGTTTGTTCTAAGTGAAGCATAGATGTATCCTAGGGCACATGGTGTCCAAGAGCAGCATTGCCACTAACTTCTCAAAAGTTAGGGCTATTTTTGACCTCTCACCACCAACCAACTGCAAGGGAGTTTAGTGCTTCTTAGGGCATACATGATACTATCGGCAATTCATGTTGAACTATGCCTTAATTGCTAGGCCACTCTATGAACTGCTAATAATATTCGAATGGACCGAGCAATGCCAACGTGCATACGAAGAGTTGAAAAAGGCTCTGACAAGCTCATCTGGCACATGAACGTATGCAACACAGTCAAATACCTTCAAGTGCGATACATCAGGCTTCTTTCCAGTATTGCTTTCTTCAGGAGTCATCCCATGAACTACAGTTGTGGGAGTTTTTTTCATAATGTAAATAGCAGTATGAACAGCCTCAGACCAAAAATGTTTGGGCATATTCTTTTCAGCCATTAATGCCCATGAAACTTCTGCAATATGCATGTTTTTTCTTTTTGCAACACCATTTTGCTGTGGGATATACCTGCAAGTAAATTGCCTCTTTATCCCATGAGTTCTCAAGAAGCCACTGAACTCATTAGAGAGGTAATCTCCCCCTCCATATGATCTCAAGCACCTTACTTTTAAGCATGTTTCTATTTTAACAACTGCCTTAAAAGATTTGAAGTGATCAAACACATCACTTTTTTCCTTCATGAAGTATACCCATAACTTCCTTGAACAGTCATCAATAAATGTGACAAAGTATTTGCTACCACCAAGAGATACATTCTGTGTAGGCCCCTAAACATCTATATGCACTGCATCAAGTATATTTCTACTCACTTCTCTATCATGCGAGAAGGGTTGTCTTGCCTGCTTACCAAACTGGCATGCTTCACAGACTTTATGCAATTTTGCAACTCTAAAAGAAGGCAACCCTATAACCAATTCTCTGGACTGCATCAATTTCAACCTTTGCACATTTGCATGTCTAATACGTTTATGACATATTTCAATATCTGCAACTACTCCTTTTCCTTTAGCATACATAGCAGCATCCATTGTAGGAATTCCAGCATCTAAAGTGAACATTCGGCCAACTCTACTTCCTTTTGCGACCAAGCTGCACTTATCATCAAAGTCTTCTACAAAACAACCATTTGCATTGAATTGGACCTGCAACCCTTGCTCTACCATTTGGCCAACATATACTAGATAATTTGTAATTGATGGTACATGTAATATATCTATCAGACTCTTTATCTAGCCATCATACAAGGACAAGGGAACCTTTCTAATGTGTGAAATTGGGTGGCATGAATCATCACCCGTCTGCACATAACCTAGGTTTTGTAAGTCCTGCATCTCTCCAAACCACTCAACATGACTAGTCATATGATTAGATGCAGCTGAATCAACATACCATACATCATCATGTGTCCCCTTTCCTGTAACTGCATTCATCATATGCTGCATAACAAACAGACGCTCATTTTTGTCTTCATTCTGTCGTGAAGACAATGCATAGTTTCCTTGCTGCAATTTATCACTGCGAATATCATCCTTCTTTGCATAGCAATGGGCTACAATATGGCCTATTTTTCCACAATAATGGCAAATAATAGCAGAATTTCCAGAACCTCTATTCTACCATCCACCTCTTCCTCCAGAGCTCTCCTTGCCTCTAAAGTTTCCTCTGCCTCCAGAAACCTACATTTCACCATACTGTTGATTGAACCTTTTTTGTTGGTTATCGCCAGCACGTCCCATACCACAGCCTCTCGAAGAGGATCTTCCACGTCCCCTTCCTAAACTCGAGCAAGATGCTTGGACCTATTCACCATTTCTTTCAGACGAATCACCTTGCATATTGATCTATTCAGTAATCATGAGAGAGATCAACACATAAAAATCTCAAAATGGCTTACGTACATATACTGACGTAACAAATGATTTCCATGCCTTCTCATTGTTAAGGCCACTCATGGTGGATGAAACCAAATCATCATCATCGGGCATTGCATCAATCGCTGCTAAGGCATCTGCAATGCTCCCACCTTCAAAACATACTCATTGACAGACATTTTTCCTTTCTTCAAGGCATTCAACTCTTGCTTGAGTTGAATCTTTCGTGCCTTTGTATTTACTGAAAACATGCTCTCAAAATTTGTCCAAGATGCATGTGAAGTTTCTGCATCCCTGATATGTCTCAGCATAGTATTATCAATGACTGCAGATAGCTAGTACATCACCTTTTTGTCTTTTACATTCCACTCTTTCCATGCTTTTAAGTCATCTACAGTCGGAGGGATACCCAGCTCTGGCTCCTTTTCTTCACCTGAGACAAACTCATAAAGGCCCTTTCCAATGAGGAAGTTCGTCACACAGAACTTCCATGAAGGGTAGTTGTTCTTGTCCAGCTTCTCAATAATGGGATTTCCACTGTTCTCTGCCATTATCACAAACAAGGATACAACACAACAAGCTAGTCTTCTGTAGTCTTTCACAACACGTGTACAGCACTACACCAAACAATCTTTTTCACTGATTACTCAATAGTACATGTAATCTGCAACCTGTGCAGATAAAACTTATGTTTTCTCCTACAAATACCCAAAAAATTAAAGATTCGCAATCTGTAACCTGCACCTACTTTCAGTCAATACAGTCAAAATCACAGTGTACCCTTCTGAAACTGTTGTTCACAAACTTGCAGCTCTAAACGGGGCCTGAAACGGCCTCAAATGCCAAAATAATTGCGAGAAAGACTTATAGGGCTAATCTATAGAATATACAGTGATCTGCTCGCACACCAAATCTCATAGTAATTTGAGATTTTTGCCTACTTCCGGTGCCTCCACAGGCACTATCCAAGAGAGAGAGTGGAAGAATGGGAGAGCTTCTTACCCGTTGCTTGCTTACTCGAACCTTGCTTATTCTCCTTCACTTCAGCCTTCGAAATCAGCCTCTCTCAGTGGCGCGGCTCTGATACCATGTCAAGAATTGCATGGTGGGGAGAGTTGTTTGAGCTGTTGCGCCAAACACACACTGTATACACAAGAGGAAACTCACTCAAGAACACAAGAAGAGAGATGGAGGCCAAAAAACGTTTTCTTGTTGGTTTCTTCTTTTTCTTCCACACATTATACAATGTACACAAAGTATAGATAAGATACAACATAAAGGAAAGTGGCCTACTAAGTCAAACTGTGCATAACTGACTACACTAATCGACTGGCGGTATGTCTTTTGCCAGCTGTAGGTAGGTGTAACAAACTAAATATAATAAGTGATAAGTCAATGGCCATGTGAGTATCATAGTGACCACCAACGTGCTAAGTGTAGATGTGCGGACCCATCTAGCTAGGTGGTCCATCATCAATGTCCATACGTGTTGAGCTTGCCATCTCAACACAATGCATGCTATAGCACAAGGTTTATTATAACAAGATAGAGCAAGGCTTGATGGTCAAAAAAGAAAGTAAAAGGCATAGCCAATAGATAATGCTAAAATTTCTTCACATCAAACACCATGGCTAAACCTTCTCTCTCCATTGTGGAATAATTCATTTCAGTGTCTGTGAGTTGTTTGCTAGCGAAACTCACTGGATAGTCTAGATTGTGTTTGCCAAGCTGGCACAACACTGCTCCCACAGAAAAATTTGAAGCGTCTATGTGGACAATGAAGGTTATGGTCTAGTTTGGGGCTCATAATATTAGTGCAATTGTTGATCCAAAGGTAGAAAAATGTGTTTTTATTGGATACTCTTTAGAGCGGAAAGGATATCGCTATTATAACCCTGTCACACAGGTGAGTTCAGAGTGAGCAGGGATGTCATCTTTGATGAGATGGGAAGTTGATATACACCTGCTGGTGATGTTTTGGATGATGATAATGACAAGGACAGCTACGTGCAGAAAGATAAACAAGAATCACAGAGTCTTAGTGGACTAGAAACATCATCTGGTACTACATCTACAATGAGCCCTTGGTCTGGGAGACTAAGGAGTAGCCCCACACCTTTAGGTGGATCGTTGCATGGAAGGACAAAGGAAATAAGAAAGTGCTGGATGGTAATGATGCATCTACCAGTCATTTGGGATTTTATGGAGTTTCTAATGGTTTGGAGAGTTTGGATGATGAGCTTGGCATTCCTTCAGTCAGGACGTTAGGTGTACAAAGAGCTTATAGTAATGTAAAGGCTCCATTGAGTGATCTGGTGGTATGCAGATCTAGCAGGGTCAGATACCCTGTTAAAAGATTTGGTTTTGAAGGTTATGCAGCTTACCATTATGCTTATATGGTGAAACTAGTTGAGGATGTTGAGCCCACTTGTTTTGAGGATGATGTTGGTCATGCTCATTGGGATGCAACAATGGATGAGAAGATGGCTGCATTAGAAGCCAATAAGACTTGGAATTTGGTACCCTTACCTAAGGGTAAGAAAGCTATTGGATGTAAGTGGGTTTACAAAGTCAAGCACAATGCAGATGGTTCAGTTTTAGCAGGTATAAAGCTAGGTTGGTTGCAAAAGGCTATGCTCAAACATATGGCATAGATTATGAAGAGACATTCAGTCCAGTTGCTAGGATGGCAACTGTTAGATGTGTGATTGCCTTGGCAATAGCCAAAGGTTGGATTTTTCAGCAAATGGATGTTAAGAATGCCTTCTTGCATGGTGAATTGCAAGAAGAAGTGTATATGGAGCAGTCAACAGGTTATGAGGATTTAGAGCATCCCACATATGTGTGCAGGTTAAAGAAGGCGTTCTATGGGCTGAAGCAAGCACCTAGAGTATGGTCTGACAAGATTGAAGAGTATCTTGTCAATATTGGATTTTGTATTTTTGATGTTGATCACTCACTTTATGTGAGAAAGGGAGATGCAGGGTTGGTCATCATAGTCATCTATGTGGATGACTTGATTATTACAGGCGATAGTGACAATGGGATTGCTGAAGTTAAAGAAGAAGTTTGAGATGAAGATTTGGGTGAGCTGAAATACTTTCTTGGTATTGAGGTGATCAGATGTGATGATGGTATATGGCTATCCCAAAGGCAGTATGGCTTGGATATGTTATCCAAGTATGGTATGACAACATGCAAGCCTCTTTCAGTACCATTGGAGCAAAATGTGAAGTTGAGTACTGACGTTGGGGATGAGATAAAAGACCCTACTATGTTCAGGAGGATAGTAGGGAGTTTGATTTACATGACTATCACAAGGCTAGACTTGAGCTATGCTGTTGGCCTTGTCAGTCAGTTTATGCAGATGCCTAGAAAGCCTCATTTAGATGCAGTTAGACATATATTGAGGTACGTGAAGTCCACTTTACATTATGGACTTTTTTATGAGGCAGGTAAGGATGTACAAGTCTTTGGATACACAGACGCACTCACGAAAAGGCCCTGTTTTTTGCTGTGCGACCACTGTTCTATAGGTCAGTGAAAAGTTACTGTAGAAATTGCATTGTATGACTGTGCGCAGAGACATTGGGAGTTACCGAATCATCCTTGTTGCCTGTTGATGGAAAATCATCACTAGGAAGCAACTGTGTGGTCAAATACCACTTTCGTCAGTTTTGCAGATTTGCCCTTGTGAGGCTGAAGCTGTGTTTTTTGCAGTGACCGAATTTTTTGTAGTGTTCTATAATGGCGTCTGATTCTCTTTCACAGATTGTCACTGAAAAGCTTGACAAGAACACTTCCAAGCATGGAAGTTTAGAATGACGAATTTCCTTATGGGAAAAGGATATTGGGAATTCGTTGCAGGAAATGAAGAAGAACCAGTTCTTCCTGATGTTCCCAATCAACAGCAAATGCAGGCATTTAAAGGATGCCATGAGAGAGCAAGGAAAGTTATGTATTGGCTGTCTATTAGCATTTCAAACTCTATGATTGTGAATATTCAGGATGCAAGTACGCCAAAGGAGGCATGGGATACTTTGTCAAAAATATATAGCACAAATATGCAAGCCAGGAAAATGCAGCTCAAGCAAGAGTTGCACAATGTGCAAAGAGAAAATATGAGCATCAATGACTACCACATGAAGGTGAAGAAGATTGCAGATACACTTGCTTCCATTGGGTCGCCAGTGGAAGATGATGATTTAGTTTCTGTGACCTTGAATGGTCTAGGAAAGGATTATGCACAGTTCCGAATATCGATTTCTACCCGTGAAAGATTTCCTGATTTTGAGGAGTTGATTGCTCTTCTAATTTCTGAGGAGCAGAGAAATGGTGGTGCATCTTCTTCAAGAGAAACTTCAAAAGAAGTTGTCTTCTACTCAAATGCTGGAAGAGGTAGAGGTAGAGGTAGAGGAGGCCGATCTGGAGGCCATGGTAGAAATCAGAATATGCAGCAAACTCAAGAAAACCAGTCCTATGGAGGAGGACGTGGTAACTCTAGAGACAGGGGGAGCCAAAGAGGTCGTGGTGGATGGCAAAGAGGCCAAAATGCAAACATCAATGTTGAATGCTACTACTGTGGTAAAATGGGTCATATGGCTAAAGACTGCTATAAAAAGCAGAATGAGATCATGAATGGAAAATTGCAACAAGGGAATTATGCATCTTCTAGTAGATAGGGTGATGACAGAAATGAGCATTTGTTTATGGTGCAGCACATGACCAATTCTGTGACAAGTGCAGAAGAAAGCAACGATGTGTGGTATGTTGACTCAGGTGCATCAAACCACATGACAGGTCATGCAGAATGGATGCAGGATGCAAGGAAAATGGAAAAACCAGGATTTGTGGAGATTGGTGATGATACTGCACATCCTATTATGCAGATTGGAAAAATTCCTTTGTCTATGCAGGATGGGAAAAAGAAATACCTGTCGGATGTATTTCATGTCCTGAATATCACCAAGAACCTGGTTTCTGTTGGTCAAATGGTTGAGCAGGGCTTGCAGGTCAGATTTAATTCTCATGGATGCTTTGTTGAGGATATGAAAAATAAAGGTCGCTTGATAGCAAAAGGAAAGAAGAAGGGCAAAATGTTTATGTTGGATCCAGACATGCATGAATTGAGTGCAGCAATGTTTGCACATGGGACCGGTGTAGTTGCAGATATTGATATCTGGCATAAACGCATTGGTCAGGTTAATGTACAGTGACTTAAATCAATGCAAGCCCAAAATATTGTTGCAGGATTGCCTAAATTCAAGGTTTCAGAAATGCATAAGGTATGTGAAGCCTGTCAATTTTGAAAACAGGCAAGGAAACCATTTCCTAGACATGTTCAAGAGAGTAAGAAGCCATTGGAATTAATCCACTCTGATGTGTGGACTACTAAAGCTGCATCTATTGGAGGCTGTCATTATTTTTTCACTTTTATTGATGACTATAGCAGAAAAGTTTGGGTGTATTTTATAAAAAAGAAAAGTAAAGTTTTTGGGCATTTCAAAACTCTTAAAGCTATGGTTGAAAAAGAAATAGGCCTGCAAATAAAATGCCTAAGGTCAGATGGAGGGGGAGAGTACCTCTCAAATGAGTTTACAAGGTTCTTGTAGGAGCATGGCATAAAGTAGCAATATTCATGTAGTCATACCCCATAGCGAAATGGAATTGCAGAAAGAAAAAACAGGCATATTGGAGAGGTATCTCGTGCCATGCTCAATGAAAAAGACTTGCCAAATTTTTAATGGGCTGAGGCAGTTGCTACAATAGTCTACATAATGAATAGGACTCCCACTGCAGCAATACATGGCATGACTCCAGAGGAGAGGTATACTAGAAACCAGATATTTCTCATTTGAAAATTTTTGGTTGCATTGCCTATGTTCATGTGCCAGATGAGTTGAGATCCAAGTTGGATCCAAAAGCAGAGAAGTGTATCTTTATTGGTTATTCTCTACAGCAAAAATGGTATAGATGTTATAACCCTTCTACTCGTAAGTTTACAGTGAGCAGAGATGTTGTTTTTGATGAGATGAGTAGCTGGTATAAACCAGTAAATGTGATTGATAATGTAGATGCACAAAATGGTAATGCTACACAGAATTCACAGCAGCAGTCACAAGATATTAGTGGACCTGGAGCGTCCTCTAGCAGTGGTTCACATTCTTTGCCATGGACAGACAGATTGAGATCAGGAGAATCTTCTCAAAGCAATGCAGATAGTGGTATGCAGGTATCACGAAAAGGAAAAGAGAAGGTAGATCAGCCCATGTTTGATGTGAATGCAAGTCACTCTTATGTGGATGGTGAATCTAGTGGCTCAGAACAGAGCATTGATGATGATTTGGGTATTCCTTCTATTGTTACACCTGGAGTAAGGAAGACCAGGGATGTTTTGAGAGCACCTGGGAGTGAACCTACTTTGTGTAGGTCTACCAGAGCTAGATATCCTGTGGATAGGCTGAAATATGATGGATTTATAGCCATTCACTATGCATATATGGTCAAAGTGATACAGGAACCAGAACCCACTTCTTTTGAGCAAGCCATGGGAAAAGAAAACAGGGAGAAAGCCATGAATGAAGAAATGGATGCCTTGGAAGCAAATGCTACATGGGAATTGGTACCTTTGCCTAAAGATAAGAATGCAATTGGTTGTAAGTGGGTTTATAAGGTGAAACACAATGCAGATGGTTCTGTGAATAGATACAAGGCAAGATTAGTAGTCAAGGGGTATGCACAAACATATGGCATTGATTATGAAGAAACATTCAGTCCAGTTGCAAGGATGGAAACTGTAAGAGCAGTCATTGTTATGGCTGCATCAAAGGGATGGTCTTTACATCAGATGGATGTAAAGAATGCTTTCTTGCATGGTGATTTGCAAGAAGAGATCTATATGGAGCAGCCACCAGGATATGTGCATGTTGTTCATCCTGAGTTTGTTTGCAGGTTGAAGAAAGCCTTGTATGGCTTGAAGCAAGCACCTAGAGCATGGTCTGACAAGATAGGACAGTATCTTGTCACTATTGGCTTTCAGATTTCCAAGGCAGATTTCTCACTTTATGTGAGAAAAACAGAGAAAGGTATTATGCTGCTTGTCATTTATGTTGATGATTTGATTATCACAAGTGATAGTGATGAAGATATCCTTCATGTGAAAATGCTATTGAAGCAGAAGTTTGAGATGAAGGATTTGGGAGACCTGCGTTATTTCTTGGGCATTGAGGTGATTAGATCACCAAGTGGGATATGGCTCTTGCAGAGGCAGTATGGATTGGACATGCTATAAGCCTATTTCAGTTCCTTTGGAGCAGAATGTGTAGCTGAGCGCAGATGCAGGTGAGCTTCTCGAAGACCCTACTATGTACAAACGCATAGTAGGAAGTTTGATTTATATGACTATTACTAGGCCAGATTTGAGCTATGTTGTTGGATTGGTAAGTCAGTTTATGCAGGCTCCAAGGAAACCGCATTTGGATGCGGCTAGACGCAAACTCAGGTATGTGAAGTCCACATTGCAGTATGGACTACTTTATGAGACTGGGGTTCAGATACAGTTGCATGGATAAACTGATGCTGATTGGGATGGTAGTATTTCTAATAGATGATCTACCAGTGGATATGTGTTCTCTTTTGGGAGTGCTGCAGTCACTTGGAGCAGCAAGAAACAGCCTACAGTTGCCTTGTCGAGCACAGAGGCTAAGTACAGGGGCGTAGCAATGACTGCATGTGAGGTAGCTTGGTTGCATAAGCTACTTTATGATATGCATCAGCCTACAGATGGGCCAGTTGTCATTTATTGTGACAATATGAGTAGTATACACTTGGAAAATAACCCAGTATATCATGCTAGAACAAAGCACATTGAAGTGCATTATCACTATGTGCGGAAGAGGGTTTTACTAGGTCTTATTGATCTAGTCTATGTCAGCATAGAGAATCAGGTAGCTGACATATTCACAAAGGCATTGGGCACAGAGAAGCTGCGCAAGTTTAGAGACCTGCTTGGTGTGCAGGAATTGGGATTGAGCTCAAGGGGGAGTGTTGAGATATCGAGCTCCACTCGTGATATGCCAGGGTGACCATTGTGCATTTATGTCACCGACTTGTTAGCTACAGATGCGGTTGGTACACCGCCCATGAATAATAGCTACATGAAAGCTATCCTTATCTACTCTAGTTCGTGGCTCAGTTAGTATGCCACCTTAGTTAGTTGAGTCTGGTTTGAGACCCATATATAGGGTTCTTCTATTTCTCTGTACTAGAGTTCTTTTTGGCTTACATAACTAAGAAGAGGAAAACTATTTTCAGCCTCCACCTGTGTGTGTATTCCCCCATTATGCAAGCAAGAAAGCTACAAGCGAGACTCCTTTCTTCTCTCCCACAATCTTGACAAGTGCTTCATCATTTTCTTAACTTCACCAAGGACATTAGAGGCACTCGACTCATAGCCACGATAATCTATTTGTCGTCCCATCGGTCTAACAACTTGATTAGGAATTGGCCGTTGACCTATTGGGACAACATTAAGATTCATTGTTTGGCTTCCACCACTATTTAGTGAGGCCGCCTAACTAGCCATGGGCATAGCCATGCTAGGAGGAGTGGGTAGCATAGGCAAATTTGGCATGATACTCCCTTGTCCATTCATGTTTAACATGGGGTCCCCTTGACTCCCATTAGTCAAGGCCAAATTATTACCATTCCAATTTATCCTTGTTGCATAAGCCGCTTGCAAGTGCCACTCTACTCCTTCTGCTTGGATAATAGTAGTGTCAATGTCAGCCAAAGTGACACTACTAAGTTTCACCTGGATATTAAAATCCAATCAATGTAGGAAATATTACAATTGTGCAGCTGTTGGAATGGGAATATAAGTATTAAGTTTGCAAAGAACTTGCTTTAGTTTCTTGGCATAGGCCTAGACATTCTCATTTGGCTCTTGGTGTGTTACATTCAAGACACACAACCAATACTGTCCACCCTTCTCAGGAGCAAACTCTCTACGGAAAGCCGTAAAGAATTGGGCACTGCTAGTTATGGTTCCGACTTCTAGACCGTGATACCATACTAACGCTCTTCCTTTTACCGTCATGTTGAAGAACATCATTAGGTGTCCTTCATCTTGGATTCGATAGTTGAACATGAGCGTTTGAAACTCCTTAATATGGAGTTCTCCTTCTTCTGCTAAGCCATGGAAAATGGGCAAAGGTGCTCCTAATGCTGGTAAATCTGGTGTACCTGTTGGAATTGTGATGGGTTGTGCCATGGCTACAACCGGATTGACAACAAGAGTTTGTGTAGGTGCAACTACACCCCCACTTGTTGTGGGTTGATTAATTGGAAATAGGGAAGTACTAAGACTTCCACTTGCACTCGAAGAGCTACTCATAACACTTAGGTTACTAGAACCACTGCCACTAATGCATAACAGGCTGCTTCTTTGAGGAGAATAATGTCTTACAATCTCTAATTGCTGTCTAGCCCTCACAATACGTTTTGCTTTTTGTATTTCAGCTTGATGGTCCTGGTCAAAGGACATAAACCAAATATTTGGTCCCTAAAACCCTAGATTCGAGAACCACCACTTGTTGGCAGCTCCTGACAAACACACCACTAATGGGACCTAAAATGGCGTGGCACTGGCTATAGCGCTAGTCGGATCTCTGACATCCACAAGACAACCCCACGGCCTCGCGGTCGCATCTGCAGGATACACTGCCTTGCCAACATACGTACATGTTGCATTTGTATCGTGTTCTTAGACTCCTCAGAGGGAGACCCTACACATTTTGGTGTAATTTACCACGTAGAACAACATAGGAGGCACCCCTCAACTGATTGCCGCGGCCCCACTGTGACCCTCCTACACCTTGGGGATTGGCCCCTTGATGCATCGCTAACACATATAACACATATGAAACAAAATCCACTCTTGGTACCAATATTATATCGTTCCAAGAATGTACTAGTCCTCACTTACTTGTCCCCTTTGGACCCACCATCTAGACCTACAACTTGGGTGTCCTACTCTCTTCAGCGTGGGTCATTATACTTCAACCAATTGCTATACATACAAGGAATAGATACCATGTGTATGATTCATGCAATGGTGGATGCCTTATTGTGCATAAACAATTATGGTTTACAATTAGCCTATGTGTTGTGAAAAAACAACCCTTTTAATAAATTTCCACTAATACACAATGTTTTGTTGTTGGAACCTAGCACCAATGCAAACCTCGTGCTGCTAGATCTATTATTTTCAAATAAACCGCATCCTAAATTTTATGCATAAAGAGAAAAATTAGACTTTGTATTATTTCAGTACTTAAACTATTGTATAACATCATCCTCCCCCTCACCATTTAAATTTTGCTGTGGTGCATAGGTGTAGAGGGTTTTTATGTCATTTTTTGTATGTAAAAGCAATAAATATACACTTTAACACAAAGGATAAGGGCCAAACTGAGGCTTAACCTCATGCTTCCGCCCTGTCGAACATTCACATACATAGATCTTATTTTTTTATTTTTTTCGAACGTAAAAACCCATTTTTTCTATTTTCTCTATTTTTTCTATTTATTTTTAAAAGAAAATAGGTATTTTTTGGTTTTTTCTTTGATGACTGATCATTTGAACTGAAACTCAGCATTTTCTCTTATTTTACCCCATGTCCACTCATTTTCTCCCACTAAAAAAAACACTCAATTTTTTTTTCATCGCATACGAACATCATTACCATCATAAAATGTCAAAAAAACTTCATTTCCTTCATAAAAAATAGTCATACCGTGTTTCTACGAAACTCAAAGATGCATTAAATGATTGCGTGACCAATGGATGGAGCCTCGATTGGTCTCAATTCCCTGCTGCACATCAAGCTTCAGCATCTCCATTAATCTCCATCATCGTTTGCTTCAATCTCCTTCTCCATTCTTCCTTCAAGATAATGTGCATGAACAGCCCATAGAGGGGAGAGAGAGGGAGGAGAGAGAAAGACTAGTTTCTGATCTCCATGTCCAGGCTTCCATTAGAGGAGCGGAGAGCGATGATGAGGGTGAAGAAATAGTGTAGATCATTGATGTAGTTTGTCGGGGGGGAGGGGGTTTTCTTTGAAGCTCCATAGCCCCCTCCTCTCAAAAAAATCGGCGCCCTGTATAGAGACATCACCATTTTTCTCATGCTAAAACACCCCCCCCCCCCCCCCCCCCCCCAAATCATCAAATTTTGGGGGTGGAGACCCCAAGGGTCACACCCTCTAAGTCACAAGTTCTTTCACACTTGAGTTTTGTTTTTGGCCTTGACCTCCGGGCATTCCCGTCTCTCGTCTGGCCTCCGAATCAGCTTCTGAAAAATTTTGGGCGTCTGTCTCCAGGTCCCGCACTGCTTGGAAATTTTAGAAGTCTCATCTGACACCCTAAGAAATTATGAAAATTTTCCAACTATCACTCGGTGGGTCTTTAAAGCACTTTTGGAACCTGTCAGCTCCTTGCTGCTTAAAATCAACTCGATTGCCTATGCCACCTTCAACGAAGTCTATTTTTTCCTTGAAATGTAGATTTTTTGGCAAATTTTGGGCATGTTTCTCGAGAAAAATCCACTACTCATTGGCGACCACGGGATAGGGCGACTTAGCCCATCGAATCCCACGAATAGATCTACATATAATCACAACCACAAAGAGCATCAAGATGATACAAAAAAGACACATCGAAACACATCAAAGCTCTCACCCTACCCCCTATCAAAACCAAGGCATGAAATCCACAAGGAGTAGGCCTAGCATAATCTGACAAAGAGTTTAAAGCTAGTCACTAACCAACCGTTCCAACACAGCCAAACTAACAAGAACTATCAAAGAGGTCATCCTAAGTGGTGGTCTGAACTACCTACCTGATGAAGGACAACTCAACTAGGAGCTCCTCCTAGGCGAGGACTCCTATAGCATGGTCAAGAAATATTCTCTTTTAGCACATTTTGTCTTGTGAGGCCTTTATTTTCCATACTCGGGCATGTAAAAAGGAGGGAGCTGAGCATAGTGACCTAAGGAGAACAGGGCATCGGTCTCAGGTCTTGTCTCGGTACCCAAGAACCTACCAAGCCTTCGCAAGGCGACACTTAATCCTTTTCTAACATTCACTTTTATTTTTACTCCAACCTTCTCTTATTTTATTTTCCAGCTAGATGCCATCCCCAAGAAGACAAGGCATCAGCCCCGGGTCCTATCTCGCAGGTCTTGTCTCATCCCTAGGAACCTACCAGGCCTTTGCAAGGCAATGAAAAACTGCACAATGATTTTTTGTTCTTCATTCTCTATTTTTATAGCGGTTAAATCCCTTTTTACACACCTATGTATATTCATATATTGTCTTTAAGATATTTAGGGTTTTTTCCTTTGTATCCTCATTTTTTGTGGTAGACTTTTCTAATTGCCTCACACTAACATGAACTCTTAGAACGGCCACCTAGCAGGTCAGCAGAACAGGGTCACTAGAACTCCCATCTAAAACAGGTCTTTCAGTGCCTAACAACTCTTGTGCAAGAGGCAATGACTACTTAGATCTTTCCCAAACATGCCTAATCTATACCTAGGACTTCATGCCTTGATTGCCTGTCCCCAACAAACAAAAAGAAAGCACCCTTACATACACATGTATCATTAATTGCTTAAGGGAAAATACTCAGAAAGGGGATGAAACCACCTGGAATGGCCACAAGAAGCTCCTCTGCAGCAAAGGTTCCCTCCTGCGACTTCGTCCACCTATATGATGCAATCACTAAAACAAAAAACCATTAAATGTACATGCACCAAACAAATCAAACATTAAAACCTTAAAGCAACTAGACCTCTTGGCCTTAAAGCAAATCAGCGTATAGATATCCCTCCTTGGAAGAAGGCAGTTATGTGAAAATACATTCCATTCCAAGGGAAAAAATAGGGCTCCTGCCCTAAACTAAATGCATCAAGTTGTGACCCATCCCTTCTGCATATAGCAAGAGGTGTACGCATAACATGTCATTTGATCAACCTATGGGTCCAAGTTAATAGTGGTAGATGGGTCTCAGCCACTCTTCACATTACCCATATCAACCATCGCCTGCCATATAATGTGTGGTCTAATAAAATTCCCCACAATTGACTAGGTCCTATCTCATTATCAATAACAAGATTCGGACTAGGACCACAGTTGAAGAAGAGGTCCTCTTCATAAGCAAAATCGGCTAATGAATCCACAAAAACTAATTCCAAGGATGTGGGATTACCTGAAGAGAGACGCTCTCAAATTCGTCAAGTAGGTCATAGTAGTTTGATAATACATGCAAAAGATAGGATTCTAGACTGTGTATGTCTCATTTAGTTGATTTAAGGTCAGCTGGGAATCCCCTTTTACTAACAACTGCCAAATACCACCTTTCTTGGCAATATTTAGTCCCATAATCAAGGCTTTATACTCTGCCATGTTGTTAGTGAATCCTGTCCCGAGATAAACAACTAATTTCATTATAACTCTACGTCGGGGATCTCGGATAACTACTCCAACACTCCCTTTTTTATTAGGGCCCCTGGACACTCCATTAAAGTATAAGGTGTACATCCACCATGGGTTTACACAGCCAGCCACACCATCAAGAACTCCCCTATTTGTAATTATGATAATCAAAATTCAATATATTTAGAGGATGAACTAATGGCTCCATCCCACCTCAACAGGGATGCTGGTCAGAATTTGTAAACAGTGATGGCAGAAAACTTTGATTTCCCACACAAAGGTATCATCTTCTTGCAATCACTTTGTATCCTTTGCTCCACCAGATAAGCTTCCCCTGATGATATCTTTGCTCTAGATATGGGTGCTCCAAATAAGGGATTAACTGCCCCATCAACTAATTTAAGCTCTCTTGTAGGTCTCAAATCAGCATGGACCTACAATGCATTTAGCGTGTTAGCATTCTAAAAAATAATAAGGTTTAATCTTATTAAGATTAACCTTATTTTTAAATTCCACTCCATGTAGATCAGCTAGTAAAGTTGTGGACTTATTTTTACCTATCCTAACTACCTTGTAAGGGCCATCCCATCTAGGTTGTTCTAGCTTCCTAGGAAATAGCTCCCTTCGTGCTTTGTAATATAGAACTAACTGTCATTTCTTAAAGGTGTATTTCTTTGCTTTTAGACCATACACCCGCTGCATCTGATGTTTGGCTACTTTCTGGTGCAACAAACTCTATAATTTGAGCTCATCCAAGTGGGCTATAGTCGTAAACTGCTCGAATAAGGCATCTTCCTCACCCAAAGAATGATTGATTGTGAATATTATGGTTGGCAACTCAATTTCTAAGGCAAGACACACTCCTCCCCATAAACTAATTTGAATGGGGTGTGGCTAGTGGCTCGTTTAAAGATCATGTTATACACCCATACCACCACATATAATTTTGTATCCCAGTCCTGTTTCCTTTCAGAGACTATCTTGGATAGGATACCTACAAGGTGCTTATTGGTACTTTCAACTTGCCCATTTGCTTGCAGATTATAGGGGGTCGTCTTATTATTCTTAATTTTCCAGGCTTCAGCCAGACTTTTAATCACCTTGTTTAGGAAGTGAGTTCCATGGTTTGATACTATTTCCTTTGGCAGACCAAAATGGCAGATGATCTGCTCAAGTATGAAAATGACAGTCTCTTTTGCATTGTCATGCCTCGTTGCCCATGCTTCTGACCACTTTGTGAAGTAATCAGTGGCTACTATAATGTATCTCATCTAAGTAGTAGATGACGGGGTAATAGGACCCACAAAGTCGATGCCCCACTTCTCAAATGAAAGGGTAGCCATAATTGGAGTAAGTGGTTGCTTCCTATTCTCTCCAGTGTCATGTCTTTGACATGTATTGCATCTCTTAACATACTCAAATGAATCCTAGAAGGTGGATGGCCACCAATATCCAGCTCTTAAATCCTTCTATGCCGTCAACCGCCCAACAAAGTGCCCTCCACGAGCGGAGTCATGGCACTCTTCCAAGATAAATGGAACCTCGTCAGGCATCACACATTGGTGATAGATATCATCAACACCCTGCTGATATAGTATTCCTACAATCAATGAAAATTTCAATGCCTAATATTTTATTTTTCTCTTCTCAGATTTTGATAGAGTAGCTTCAGTCTCTCCTGTTGATAGATAGTATATTATAGCAGCATAGCAGCAGGGAATAGATACTGTATCAATCTTAAGCAATGTTTCCATGTCACTTTCTTCATCCAAGATCTCTTTTGGCACTTTGAAATCCACAAGACATTCTACAATGCCCTGTAGCTTTGATGGATTGCTCTTAATCTCGTAATCAAACTCCTGCAAAGTAATCAATCACTTTGCTAAACGATCAGGCGGTTGTAACTTGTTCAGCAACAATCGAAGCCCTTTTGCCTTTGTATAAAAAATCACCTTCTCATAGAGAATGTAGTGCTTGAACTTTTTGGTCACAAATACCATTGCAAGGCACAACTTCTCCATATAGGTGTAATTAATTTCTGATATGCCCAACTTCAGACTAGCAAAAGCAATCGGATGGTACCATTTTTTGTCCCAAATTTGGGCCAAACAGCAACTGATACTATACATTGTTGCTGCTGAAAATATATAAAAAATTTTGCCCCTTTTAGGTGCATTTAAAATAGGTGCTTTGGCAAGCTCTTGCTTCACATCATCAAAAGATACTTTGCAAGCATTACTCCATACAAACTGACAGTTAAAAGACAATAGGTTCGTCAATGGCAATGTTCTTTCTACCAGGGAATTTATAAACCTTTGATAATACCCTACTGATGAAAAAAAGGTATGCACTTCCTTTGGAGTACATGGTAGACTCATGGCGACTATGACCTTGATCTTTTCAGGGTCAGTTGCAATCCCTACTACTGAATTGACCACATGACCTAACAATAGCCCATAAGGCACTCCAAAGACGCACTTCTGTGGGTTGAGAGCTATGCAAAATTGTCTGTAATGCTTGAAACACTTCCGAAAAATGATCAACTATATATCCCTTATGGTGGTTGCCCCTAGGTCATCAACTTCTGTGGGTTGAGAGCTATGCAAAATTGTCTGTAATGCTTGAAACACTTCCGCAAAATGATCAACTATATATCCCTTATGGTGGTTTCCCCCAGGTCATCAATGAATACTTTCAACTCCTCTAGGGAGATGTCACCAAAGGTCTTGTCGGCTGTTCTTTGCCACAAACCAGGTGCATTACATAAACCAAATGCCATCACATGGTATGCAAAGGTACCAACAAAGACAATAATAAATATCGTTTGCAGCTTGTCTTGCTTAGCAATCACAATTTTCTTATACCCTGCAAAGCAATCCATGAACGAATATATTTCTCTACCTACTAGTTGATCCAAAATTTGGTCAATAAAGGGCAATGGATAGTAGTCCTTAATAGTCTGCTTATTCAACTATCTAAAGTCTACACAAAGCTGGATTTGATTATTTTTCTTCTTCCTGATCACAACTAGTAAACACCATTGAGTATGCTGAACATGGAAGATCAAACCTACTTTTCGCAACTTCTGTAGCTCCTCCAAATGCTCCTTAGTTCAAAAGGCATGCGTCTTACTTTCTAACGTATGGGCCGATTTCCTTCCTTAAGAGGAATGGTATGCACAGCTAGGTTGGGAGAAATACCTCTAAGTTCATCATAGCTCCAAGAAAAGATGTCACGAAACTCTTGAATTAAGGACACATAGTCCTTTTTTTTTTCAAAATGATCATAGAACCTAATTTGATTGGTTGCAAATCATTAGGCGTACCAAGGTCCAACTCAATAACATCTGCAACTCTTATTCGATCTTGAGGCTCTATCAACTCATTCAATGTTATATAATAGATGTCTTTTGTAGAGGACCCTTCTTTAGATCCATTGCTCGATGAAGTCTCACTACCAGATGGATCATCTATTGTTTCTAGTTTGATGAGGATAAAGGAGCTCTCTCACTCTGAGGAGACTCAGGGTAAGCATCCACTATTACACGATTGGCACCTCTACCTAGAATCACTCGACCAGCAAGTATATCAACTTGACAGTCTGTTCGTAAGATCCATGGCTTGCCTAGCAAAACTCGATAGCTAGGACATTGTGTAAACCTTATCACCCTAAAGTTCAAATAGCATTCCACGCTTGCAACACTAACATGGACTTTAGTGATGCAACCTTTTGGTTTCCTTAGACTATCATTAGCCATCCTAAGAAGTGTGGAGCTGTCTTTTTGGATTTCTAGACCTAACCTCTCCATCAAATCTGAACTCATGATATTGATGGAGGATCTAGTGTCCATGATAGCGTGCTCCACCAATATTCCATCCACATATGATGGAACCCTAGGACAATGCTTTTCAGCACGATCGAACCAATCTTCTCCCACTCATGCTATGCCCAAAGGTTCTACAATATACCCAATACACATGATTTTCTTGAATTCCTTGAGTACTCCTGAAGACAGGTTAATCAATTGTAAGAGATTCACGTCTGGTTTCACTTCGCAAAGAGAACTTACTAGATCAAAGTCGTGATAGTTAGCCAAAGTTCTCTTCTCTTGCCAAACTAGTCTCTCCTTTGGTCTTTGGACCGGCTTTGGTGCCTCTTTTTTAACTTTTGCCTTCTTTCTTGGCAATCCTTTATCCTTCTTGGGAATAACTTTACTATCAACAGGCCTTAAAGGTCCACCTTCCATATCAGGATTTAGGACTTGCTTTCCCCTAGCATCTTGCTTAGGGTTTCCCTCGATAAGTTTTACATTTCCTTTTTCACCCTCTCTAGTCTTGTGACCTCTTGTTATGGCTCGTAGATTAGAAGTTTCAGTGTCATTGACACGTATGGCCTCAATAAGACTAATTAAGTTGCCATGAGGCAACTCCTCTACAATGGCCTTTCCTCTTTGTAGTATTTGTCTTGGTCCATCATCTTATTGGAGATTATTCCCTTGTGCGCGGTGGTTAACTGAACCCGATTGTTTACTTGTTAGAGAGAATTGATCTTACTCCAACAGGTTGCCAATAAAGTGGCCAGACTTTTCACAAATATCGCATTTGACATTCAGAAAATTCCCAAGGAAATGTTGGCTACCACACCACTTACAACTGAATCTTGAGGGAACACCCTCTTTAGGGTGTCAACTCCCTATCAAATTTTGTTGTTTCTTAAGGAAATTGACATCCACAGCTATTTGTCTATACTGTTCAGAAATCATATCAGTGTAGTGCTTCATCATGTCCTTAAGTTTGCCAAGGACATTTGAGGCACTGGACTCATAGCCACGATTGTCTGTTTGTCGTCCCATCGGCCTAACCACTTGATTAGGAATTGGCTACAGACCTACTAGGACCACATTCGGGTTTATTGTTTGCCCTCCACCATTCAGTGGGCTCGTCTCACTAGCCATAGGCATAGTCATAATGGGAGGAGCTAGTAACATAGGCAAATTTGGCATGATACTCCCTCTTCCATTTGCATTTAATATAGGGTCCCCTTGACTCTCGTTGGTCAGTGCCAAATTATTACCATTCCAACCAATTTATCCTTGCTACATAAGCCGTTTGCAAGCATGACTCTACTCCTTCTGCTTGGGTAATAGCAGTGTCAAAGTAGGCCAAAGTGACACTACTCAACTGCACTTGGATATTGAAATCTGATCCATGTTGGAAATATTGCAATTGTGCAGCCGGTGGAATGGGAATATAAGTATTAAGTTTGCAAAGAACTTGCTTTAGTTTCTTGGCATAGGCTTGGACATTCTCATTTGGCTCTCGGCGTATTACATTCAAGACATGCAACCAATAATGTCCATACCTCTCAAGAGCAAACTCTCTATGGAAGGCCGTGAAGAATTGGTTAATGCTAGTTATGGTTCTGGCCTCTAGACCATGATACCATACTGTTGCCCTTCCTTTAATGTCATATTAAAGAACATCATTAAGTGTCCTTCATCTTGGATTCAATAGTTGAATATGAGTGTTTGAAACTCCTTAATATGGAGTTCTCCATCTTCTTCTGCTAACCCATGGAAGATGGACAAAGGTGCTCCTAATGCTCATAAATCCGGTGTCCCTGCTGGAATTGCAATGGACTGTGCCATGGCTACAACTAGATTGACAATAGGAGTTTGTGTAGGTAAAACTACATCCCCACTTGAAGTGGGTTGATTGACTGGAAGAGGGAAAGTACTAAGACTTCCTCTTGCACTCAAAGGGTTGCTTGTGATACTTAGGCTATTAGAACCACTGCCACTTATGCGTAGCAGGCTACTCCTTTGAGGAGAATAATGCCTTAGAATCTCCAACCGCCGTCTATCCTTCTTAGCACGTTCCTCTTTTTGTATTTTGGCTTGACGGTTCTTGTTAGAGGACATAAACCAACTATTTGGTCCCTAGAAACCCTAGATTTAAAACCACCAATTATTGGTAGCTCCTGGCAAATGCACCATTGATGGGACCTAAAATGAACCAGCACTGGCTATGGCATTAGCTGGACCTCATGCAAACAATAGAAAACCCCACCACACGGCCTTGAGGTCAAGGAGTATCTAAGAGTCACTCTACACTAAATGCTAATGTCAATTCTACATTTGTATTAGGTCATAATCCAATGTTTACCATCCCTTCTCCTCAGAGGGAGACCCCATAACATATAGGCATAGTACCTCGTAGCACAAACATAAGGAAGCACCTCTTGGCTGACTGCCACGGCTCCACTGTGACTCTCCTACACCTCAAGGATTGGCCCCAAGATGCGTCGCTCCAACAAAAAGTACACACGATACAAGCTCTACTCTTTTATTTTGAACGTATTCCAGGAGATACCATGTGTCCTTACCAAATAATTCTCCAAGAAAACGATCAACTAGCCTACAACTTAGGTCGTCTTCCCACTCAAGCATAGGTAATCATAATGGAAAATAGGTGCTATGCATCCAACTCTTCATATTGTGATACCATGGTTGATATGCATATGTAAAAGTGGATGATCCTGATATGCTCAAACATAATTTTCAATCAGAAACATGTCGTGCACAACCAAGCTTTCCAATCCTCATTTACTAACTCGTTGCAGCGATGTAAGGATAGCACCGAGACAACACTCATGCTACTATCCTCTTAATTAAAATACAATGAACCCTATATCATGCTATGCATCAGCGAAATCAGTAATAAACAACACCCAAATCCCATCATTCAAACACCCCACCCCCTACTTTTAGGTAGTGCTTCCGTTGCATAGGTGTAGGGGTTCATTTGTCATGTTTTGATATATGAAAAGTGATAAATCACAAAATTAGGAAAAAATAAAGCTAAACCTCATGCTCTGCCACTACCATACATTCACAAACACTCATTATATTTTTCCTTATTTTTATGAAGCATATTTTTATTTATTTTTCTATTTTTTATTTTTTATGTATTTATTTGATAATAATCACTATTATTTTCTAATTTATCTTATATCAATCATTTCATCATACTAAATTCAATTTAATTTTCCATTTTTCCCCATAGGAACACATTTCACCCACTTGAAATGACAAAACCATCATTTTACCCTTAAAAACCGCATTTCGGGTTTTGTGGGATTTAAACAGCACATGTAAATCATCATGAAATTAGAATTTTTTGATAGATAGCAATTAAGAATAATGCAACTGACACTCTAACAAATTTTCATCGCATAGGAACATCATTTCCATCATAAAATATCGAAAAAACTTCATTTCCTTCATAAAAAATACTCATACCGTGTTTCTACGAAATCCGAGACATATTAAATGAATGCGTGACCAATGGACGGAGCCTCCATTGCTCTCAATTCCATGCTGCACATCAAGGTTCAACAACTCCATTAATCTCCATCATCATTTGCTTCAATCTTCTTCCCGATTCTTCCTTCAAGATAATGCGCATGAACAGTCCATAGAGGAGAGAGAGAGGGAGGAGAGAAAAAGACTAGTTTCTGATCTCCATGTCCAAGCATCCATTGGAGGAGCGGAGAGTGGCGATGGAGGGTGAAGAAATAGTACAGATCATTGATGTAGTTTGTCGGGGGGGGGGGGGGGGGGGGTTGTTTTGAAGCTCCATAGCCTCCTCCTCTCAAAAAAATCGGCACCTTGTGCAGAGACATCGCCATTTTCCTCACGCTTCCAACCAAAACCCCCCCACTCCTCCCCCCCCCCTCCAATTTGTCAAATTTTGGGGGCGGAGACTGTCAAGATTGTGGGAGAGAAGGAAGGAGTCTCACTTGAAGCTTTCTTGCTTGCACAATGGGGGAATACACACAAGGGTGGAGGCTGAAAAAGAATTTTCCTCTTCTTAGTTGTGTAAGCCAAAAGAACTCAATTACAAAGAAATAGAAGAACCCTATATATGGGTCTCAAACCAAACTCAACTAACTAAGGTGGCATACTAACTGAGCCACGAACTAGAGTAGATAAGGATAGCTCTCACGTAGCTATTATTCATGGGCGGTGTATCAACCGCGTCTGCAACTGACAAGTCGGTGACATAAATACACAACGGTCACCCTGGCGTATCACGAGTGGAGCTCGATATCTCAACACTCCCCCTCGAGCTCAATCCCAATTCCTGCACACCAAGCAGGTCTCTGAACTTGCGCAGCTTCTCTGCGCCCAATGCCTTCGTGAATATGTCAGCTACTTGATCCTCTGTGCTGACATAAACTAGATCAATCAGACCTAGTAAAACCCTCTCTCGCACATAGTGATAATGCACCTCAATGTGCTTTGTTCTAGCATGATAGACTGGGTTATTTGCCAAGTGTATACTACTCATGTTGTCACAATAAATGACAACTGGCCCATCTGTAGACTGATGCATATCATAAAGTAGCTTATGCAACCAAGCTACCTCACATGCAGCCATTGCTGCACCCCTGTACTCAGCCTCTGTGCCCGACAAGGCAACTGTAGGCTGTTTCTTGCTGCTCCAAGTGACTGCAGCACTCCCAAAAGAGAATACATATCCACTGGTAGATCGTCTATCAGAAATACTACCAGCCCAATCAGCATCAGTGTATCCATGCAACTGTATTTGAATCCCAGTCTCATAAAATAGTCCATACTGCAATGTGGACTTCACATACCTGAGTATGCGTCTAGCCGCATCCAAATGTGGTTTCCTTGGAGCCTGCATAAACTGACTTACCAATCCAACAGCATAGCTCAAATCTGGCCTGGTAATAGTCATATAAATCAAACTTCCTACTATGCATCTATACATAGTAGGGTCTTCTAGAAGCTCACCCACATCTGTGCTCAGCTTCACATTCTGCTCGAAAGGAACTGAAATCGGCTTACAGCCTGTCATCCCATATTTGGACAGCATGTCCAATCCATACTGCCTCTGCAGGAGCTGTATCCCACTTGGTGATCTAATCACCTCAATGCCCAAGAAATAACGCAGCTCTCCCAAATCCTTCATCTCAAACTTCTGCTTCAATAGCATTTTCACATGAAGGATATCTTCATCACTGTCACCTGTCATAATCAAATCATCAACATAAATGACAAGTAGCATAATATCTTTCTCTGTTTTTCTCACATAAAGTGAGAATTCTGCCTTGGAAATCTGAAAGCCAATAGTGACAAGATACTGTCCTATCTTGTCAGACCATGCTCTAGGTGCTTGCTTCAAGCCATACAAGGCTTTCTTCAACCTGCAAACAAACTCAGGATGAACAGCATGCACATAACCTGGTGGCTGCTCCATATAGACCTCTTCTTGCAAATCACCATGCAAGAAGGCATTCTTTACATCCATCTGATGTAAAGACCATCCCTTTGATGCAGCCATAGCAATGACTGCTCTTACGGTTGCCATCCTTGCAACCGGACTGAATGTTTCTTCATAGTCAATGCCATATGTTTGTGCATACCCCTTGACTACTAATCTTGCCTTGTATCTGTTCACAGAACCATCTGCATTGTGCTTCACCTTATAAACCCACTTACAGCCAATTGCATTCTTACCTTTAGGCAAAGGTACTAACTCCCATGTAGCATTTGCTTCCAAGGCATCCATTTCTTCATCCATGGCTTTCTCCCATTTTTCTTTTCCCATGGCTTGCTCAAAAGAAGTGGGTTCTGGTTCTTGTATCACTTTGACCATATATGCATAGTGAATGGCTGTAAATCCATCATATTTCAACCTATCCACAGGATACCTAGCTCTCGTAGACCTGCGCAAAATAGGTTCACTCCCAGGTGCTCTCAAAACATCCCTGGTCTTCCTTACTCCAGGTGTAACAATAGAAGGAATACCCAACTCATCATCAATGCTCTGTTCTGAGCCACTGGATTCACCATCCACATAAGAGTGACCTGCATTCACATCAAACATGGGCTGATCAACCTTCTCTTTTCCTTTTCGTGATACCTGCATACCACTATCTGCATTGCTTTGAGAAGATTCTCTTGATCTCAATCTGCCTGTCCATGGCGAAGAATGTGAACCACTGCTAGAGGACGCTCCAGGTCCACTAATATTTTGTGACTGCTGCTGTGAATTCTGTGCAGCATTACCATTTTGTGCATCTACATCATCAATCACATTTACTGGTTTATACCAGCTACTCATCTCATAAAAAACAACATCTCTGCTCACTATAAACTTACGAGTAGAAGGGTTATAGCATCTATACCCTTTTCGCTGCAGAGAGTAACCAATAAAGATGTACTTCTCAGCTTTTGGATCCAACTTGGATCTCAACTCATCTGGCACATGTACATAGGCAATGCAACCAAAAATTTTCAAATGAGAAATATCTGGTTTCCTACCAGTATACCTCTCCTCTAGAGTCATTCCATGTATTGCTGCAGTGGGAGTCCTGTTCATTATGTAGACTGCTGTAGCAACTGCTTTAGCCCAATAAAAATCTGGCAAGTCTTTTTCATTGAGCATAGCACGAGATACCTCTCCAATATGCCTGTTTTTCCTTTCTGCAATTCCATTTTGTTGTGGGGTATGACTGCATGAATATTGCTGCTTTATGCCATGCTCCTGCAGGAACCTTGCAAACTCATTTGAGAGGTACTCTGCCCCTCCATCTGACCTTAGGCATTTTATCTGTAGGCCTGTTTCTTTTTCAACCATAGCTTTAAGAGTTTTGAAATGCCCAAAAACTTCACTTTTCTTTTTCATAAAATACACCCAAACTTTTCTGCTATAGTCATCAATAAAATTGACAAAATAATGACAGCCTCCAAGAGATGCAGCTTTAGTTGTCCACACATCAGAGTGGATTAATTCCAATGGCTTCTTACTCTCTTGAACATGTCTAGGAAATGGTTTCCTTGCTTGTTTTCCAAACTGACAGGCTTCACATACGTTATGCATTTCTGCAACCTTGAATTTCGGCAAACCTGCAACAATATTTTGGGCCTGCATTGATTTAAGTCGCTGTACATTAACATGACCAATGCGTTTATGCCAGATATCAATATCTGCAACTACACCGGTCCCATGTGCAAACATTGCTGCACTCAATTCAGACATGTCTGCATCCAATGTAAACATTCTTCCCTTCTTCTTTCCTTTTGCTATCAAGCGACCTTTATTTTTCATATCCTTAACAAAGCATCCATGAGGATTAAATCTGACCTGCAAGCCCTGCTCAACCATTTGACCAACAGAAACCAAATTCTTGGTGATATTCGGGACATGAAATACATCGGACAGGTATTTCTTTTTCCCATCCTGCATAGACAAAGGAATTTTTCCAATCTGCACAATAGGATGTGCAGTGTCATCACCAGTCTCCACAAATCCTGGTTTTTCCATTTTTCTTGCATCCTCTATCCATTCTGCATGACCTGTCATGTGGTTTGATGCACCTGAGTCAACATACCATACATCATTGCTTCCTTCTGCACTTGTCACAGAATTTTTCATGTGCTACACCATAAACAAGTGCTCATTTCTGTCATCACCCTGTCTACTAGAGGATACATAACTCCCTTGTTGCAGTTTTCCATTCATGATGTCATTCTGCTTTTTATAGCAGTCTTTAGCCATATGACCCATTTTACCACAGTAGTAGCATTCAACATTACTGTTTGCATTTTGGCCTCTTTGCCATCCACCATGACCTCTTTGGCTCCCCCTGCCTCCAGAGTTACCACGTCCTCCTCCATAGGACTGGTTTTCTTGAGTTTGCTGCATATTCTGATTTCTACCATGGCCTCCATATCGGCCTCCTCTACCTCTGCCTCTACCTCTTCCAGCATTTGAGTAGAAGACAGCTTCTTTTGAAGTTCCTCCTGAAGAAGATGCACCACCATTTCTCTGCTCCTCAGAAATTAGAAGAGCAATCAACTCCTCAAAATCAGGAAATCTTTCACGAACTGAAATGGATGTCCGAAACTGTGCATAATCCTTTTCTAGACCATTCAAGGTCACAGAAACTAAATCATCATCTTCCACTGGCGACCTAATGGAAGCAAGTGCATCTGCAATCTTCTTCACCTTCATGTGGTAGTCATTGATGCTCATATTTTCTCTTTGCACATTATGCAACTCTTGCTTGAGCTGCATTTTCGTGGCTTGCGTATTTGTGCTATACATTTTTGACAAAGTATCCCATGCCTCCTTTGGCGTACTTGCATCCTGAATATGCACAATCATAGAGTCTGAAATGCTGATAGACAGCCAATACATAACTTTCCTGGCTCTCTCATGCCATGCTTTAAATGCCTGCATTTGTTGTTGATTGGGAACATCAGGAAGAATTGGTTCTTCTTCATTTCCTGCAACAAATTCCCAAGATCCTTTTCCCATAAGGAAATTCGTCATTCTAAACTTCCATGCTTGGAAGTTGTTATTGTCAAGCTTTTCAGTGACAATCTGTGAAAGAGAATCAGATGCCATTACAGAACACTGCAAAAAATTCTGTCACTGCAAAAAACACAGCTTCACCCTCACAAGGGCAAATCTGCAAACTGGCGAAAGTGGTATTTGACCACACAGTCACTTCCTAGTGACGATTTTGCATAAACAGGAACCAAGGATGATTCTGTAACTCCCAATGTCTCTGCACACAAGCATACGATGCAATTTCTACAGTAACTTTTCACCGACCTGTAGAATAGTGGCTGCACAGTATAAAACTGGGACTTTTCCTAGTGCGTGCGGAAAACTTCCGCCTCCAAAACAGGCCCCGTAATGGCCTCAAATAAAAAAAAAAGGTCGCCAAGGACTAAAGCCCTTACCCGCAGCACATACTGCCCTCTTCCTTCACCGTGAAGGGCGTCTCAACATGAGACAATGCACTCTTGCAATTTCCGGCTGTGCTACCTGCAAAGATCTGCTCCCAAAACAGAAAATGAAAGCAACACTGCTCCTCTTACTAGAACACCGCAAGCTTGGCTTGCTTTCTTGAGCTCCTTACCATGAACAAGGCTCTGATACCATGTCAAGATTGTGGGAGAGAAGGAAGGAGTCTCACTTGAAGCTTTCTTGCTTGCACAATGGGGGAATACACACAAGGGTGGAGGCTGAAAAATAGTTTTCCTCTTCTTAGTTGTGTAAGCCAAAAGAACTCAATTACAAAGAAATAGAAGAACCCTATATATGGGTCTCAAACCAAACTCAACTAACTAAGGTGGCATACTAACTGAGCCACGAACTAGAGTAGATAAGGATAGCTGTCACGTAGCTATTATTCATGGGCGGTGTACCAACCGCGTCTGCAACTGACAAGTCGGTGACATAAATACACAACGGTCACCCTGGCGTATCACGAGTGGAGCTCGATATCTCAACAGAGACCCCAAGGGTCACACCGCCTAAGTCACAAGTCCTTTCATACTTGAGTCTTTTTTTGGCCTTGGCCTCCGGGCACTCCCATCATCCAGCCTCCGAATTGGCTTTTGAAAAATTCTAGGCATCTGTCTCAAGGTCTCGCATTGGCTAGCACTTCCAGAAGTCTCATTCGACATCGCAAAAAATTATGAAAATTTCTCAACCATCACTCGGTGGGTCGTTTAAGCACTTTTGGAACCCGTCGATTGCTTGTTGCTTAAAATCAACTCGATTGCCTATGCACCTTTGACAAAGTCTATTTTTCCCTTAAAATGCAGATTTTTTGGCAAATTTTGAGCATGTTTCCCAAGAAAAATCCACTACTCACCTAAGTAATTCTCTTAATGGAAAGGTTAGAGAAGTTGATATCAGTGCTGCAAGCAAATTGCCAACCTTTTCCTTTTCCCCTAATCCATGGCATTTCTACCAAAACTCTTAGACAATTTGTCCGTTTGTGGCATCTGGGTTCTACTTGTGTGGCGCTACATGGGGCATTGATGCGTCTCTTAATCTTAGGTGCATAGGGGAGACTGGTGGACTCACGCTAAAGAGCTTGTTAATCTCATCCTCCATGGTAGGCTCTGCATCCTACAGGTGCGCTTGAGCTTCTCTCGCCCACTCTTTGACATTGTCCATGACTTCTAATTGATGTATTGGGTTGGGTATTATTCAACCTTGGCACTTCTCTTTGCCACTATCTTAGGATGGAGGTTTCTACCTCTACATCCATAACATGTTTCCCTTTGGTTAGTGTGGTAGCACCATCAATTTTGAGTGTTATCTTGGCATCCATCCTCTTCCTTCTCCTTCTCTGACTCTTTTTTCCCTCAGATGTTGCATCTAATTCGCTAGGTCTAGGTAATGAGATAACCACTTGCTCATTTGGGCTTGAGTCATGATGTTGAGTGTGATTGGTGTGACTTCATCATCAGATGTTTTGATGCTAAAGAGTTCAAGTGGTATTGATGGCACAATTGCCATGCTAGTGGAGGGTTTCCGTCTAGGGTTATCAGCATACAAATGTTTAACTCCACACTCTAGACATCTCAAGTCAGCCTTATCCCTATTTACTTGCTCTTATTTAGGGCAACAAGATGAAATGTGCCTGGGATGTCCACAAGTCCAACATGCTAGTGGTTCTTAGTTTAGCCTCCTAGACCTCTACCTCTACCTCTTCCTCTGTCTAAAGCCATAACTAGTAATGGTCGAAAATCCATTAGTATAGGATTACCCTCCTCGTAATAGGAGTCATAAGGATTCACATATGTTTCATCCTCCAGTATCTCCTCTATAAAGTGTATCGGAGCATCACTCGATGGATGGGTCACTATGGGTCTAGGTGGCCTTGGGATTCCCATGGGATTGATGTCCATCCTCCTAAGGGCATCTTGCTTTGAGTCATTAGGCACTAGTAGAGCTAATGGGGCTCCCCTTACCAAGTTGGGCTATCTATTGCCTGTATAGTAGGGCTGGGTATAGGGCTGTGGGTATGGAAGTCTTCTTGGCAATCAATGCAACATGTCCAAACCTATCACAGTAAGCACAAGCTCGTGATCTAGGGTTAGGACATTCAACTGGAGGATGATTCCCACCGCAATCCACACACTACACGTGGGGTTGTGAGAGCGGGATTTAAACACCAAAAAAATGTTGGAGAAGTGTCCAATGATGCAAATTTAAGGCAACATTTAAAGATCGATGGAAGTGGAAGATGTGGATCTGTCAAATTTAAGTGGCTGTGGAAGATGAGAATTCAAATTACTTCAAAAGAGTGACCTTTGCAATGGTTGCAGATTTTTCATAATTTTTGTGGGTGTTGGATTGAAGCAAGACAAGTTTTTGACAGTTCAAGACTTCAAGATGGACGCACCGAAATTTTCAGACATGGAATCAAGTACTAAACACGAGAGGAACTGGAGGCCGACAACATTGGGACGATCAAAATTTGGCCAAGATTGGAAATGCATGGGCCTTGGGGCCCAAAGGCCCAAAATTTTTCATGTGAAGGGAAAGGCGTGGGGAGTAGGGGGAATTTTGCAAAAATAGTGTGATCATAAAAAAACAACCCCCCTCCCCATGCCATGATGATTTGAGGGGAGGGGCCATTTGGAGTTGCGAAACAACCGACCAATTTGATCACATAGGCTTCTAATTTTTGGCTCTGTATTGCCAGTCTCCACATGAAGAATGGCTTCTTGAAGAGGAAGTGCCAAAGTTAGTCTTTCGCTCTTCTCTCTCTCTCTCTCTCTCTCTCTCTCTCTCTCCCCTCCAAGAGACCATTTATGCGGGCAAAAGAAAGAGAACAATGGGATGAAAAATGCTTGTCCAAAAATGCACCGGATTGATGCAACATCAAGAGGATGTTGAGAATTGATGTCAAGTGATGTATAGAGATCAATAACACATCCAATGGCTGTCCACGCATTCCATTTTTGTGACTCAAAACATGCAATTTAGTGGTACATCTATTTTATGAAGAAAATTTGCTTGTTTTTGACAGTTTATGGTCCAAATGAAGTGCATATGGTATGAAAATTTGCTTGTTTTTGACAGTTTATGGTCCAAATGAAGTGCATATGGTATGAAAATTTGTATGAAAACTTTTTGACATGTCTTTGAGGGCTCCAAATGATAATATGTAGAATTTAAAATTAAATGTGATCGTTATTAATAGTTAAAATCCCAAAATACAGTATTTAAGTGAAAAAATAAGTGTTTTTTTATTTTGGGTGGAATAAACATATTCTTATAGAATGAAATGGAAGATAATGATGAATCTCAGTAATCGTAATCAGGTTGAATCAGAAAATCAGAAGATGAAATTAATTTATTACTAAATAAATCAAGAAAAATCAAGAACACTAGGTTTTAAATGGGAAAAAATTATGCGCAAAAAAAACACCAATGTGTTTTGTGGATGTATGGTGGGCCTAAGGCATGAGGTTTAGCCTCAGGTTAGACAAATTCCTTGTTATAGTGTGTGATTTATTACTCTTCGAACACTAGTAGTATGAAAGCATGAGGAGAATTGTTTGTGTATTGTCACAATGAAATTTTGGATAAATAAAATGGTTGAGCATAACAAATCATCCACTCTTGCATTGCATTCATTACATGGTATTGGAAATATATATCCTAGATGCATAGCACCTGCTTTGATGAACGTTGATCCACGTTGAGTGTGATAGTCCCAAGCTATAGGGTTAGTGATTTTTTCCTATGGGGGACTTATTCAATGTGAGGATTATACTTCATCTCCTAGAATGATTTTTATAAATAGAGGACTATGTGTCGTAAGTGTCATATGTGTGAATGGCACATCTTGGGGCCAATCCCTAAGGTGTAGGAGAGTTGAAGTGGGCCACGACAGTCAACCGGGTGGTACTCCTTGTGTATGTGCTATGAGGTGCTAGGTAGCACAATGTTTGGATACTCCCTATGAGGAGTTAGGAAGGGATTCCATTATAAATGATACAAATGCATGTCTAAGTTTGATAAGTGTGTGTAGTCTTCATATGCTCTTGGTCATGAGGCCGTGGGTTTCTTTGGTTGAGCATAGAGGCCCAACTAGAGCCTTAGAGCAATTATCAGGCCGCACTCGCCTTCTCAGCATCTCTTGTAGTTGGCCAACTCAAACTTCAAGTCATCTATTTTTCAGTTTTGGTGGATGTTTTTTCCCTTATCTTGTGTGTCATGGCCTGATCAATCACTAGGGATTGTGGTTCTCTCAATATTCGTAGAGGTGATGTTCTCTTGCAATATGATTCTTGAGCTTCTCTCTCTCAACAAGTCATCCACACATGTTGCCTCTTCAAAGACCCTGGCTAACACGTCCCTTTGCAAGTTTTAGTTACTAGCTAAGGCCTTATAGAGCTCTTTGTTTTGGATTCCCGTGATAAACACAATGGAGACTGTTCTCTCATTGGGTCACTCAATTAACTAGGATCCTCTTGTAGAGACTTCTCACATGCATGACATAGTCTTGGATTTTCTCCTTGTCTTTTTGGTTGACATTCATCAGCCTAATAATGAGGTTGTCTAAGTATCCAGCCTTAACAAATATTTTGATGAAAAGATCCTTTATATTATTGAAGTTATTGTGATTAGCGTTGTCTAAGCTAGTAAACCAAGTTTATCCCTTGTCTCTTAGGCAAAGTCTAAAAGCTTGAGCATGTTGAGCATGGTTCATGAGGCTGTTTGCCTTGCATACCGGCTCATATTTCTTTTGACTGTTGGATTTGGGATAATAGAGTGTGGACTTGCAGTAGATAGCAGATCTTTCAAATCTTTGTCAGCTCTTTCATAATTTTGTTTAGAAAGTGAGTGCCTCTATTATTTATCAACTCTAGGGGATTGCCAAAATGGGTAATAATATTCTTATACAAGAATAGGGCCAAGTTGTTGCCATCATCTCGCTTGAGAGATTTGGCTTCACACCACTTTGTAACATAGTCCATACATACCAATATGTATTGGTTCTGCTTCCTTCTGGTTGGAGGGTTGATTGGGCCCACAAAGTTGATGCCCCACTTCTCAAATGGCTTTAGGGAAAGGATGGGTTGCAGTGGCATAGTACTAGATTTTGGTGGGCTTTCCCATCTTCTAACATCTATAGTAATGTTTGCAACAGTTGTAGGCATCTTTATGTAGTGCAGACCACGAATAACCTATGAGTAGAGCCTTTTTGGTTGGGTCGCTTTTCCTACAAAGTACCTACCACAGGGCTTATTATGGCATGATTTCAACATAATCCCAATCTCATCTCCCAAAACACATCTCCATAGCACTCTATATTTTCCTTGCTTGTACGAAGCATTGACTAGAAGAGTGTAGAGGGCTGATTCCAATAGAAGGTTTCTTCTTCTTTGTGTGCTAGTGATGCCAGGGAGATACTATTGTGTGGCCAAGAGGTTGGCAATGTCTGCATACCATGGGTTTATCGTTTCAACAAAAAAAAAGGCAGTCTTAATGAGGCCTCAATCATCTTACTCCTCTTCTTTAGCTTGAGGGATCTACAATAGATGATTGGCCAAAACATGGGATTGACTGGGCTTGGTAGCCACTTCAAAGTCAAACTCCTAGAATAGGAGTAACCATCTCATCATTTGGCCTTTAACATTAGCCTTGATTCATCAGAAAGCACAAAGCTTCATGATCCCCATAAAACTTGAAGTCTATCATTGACAACAGGTAGTATTGAAACTTCTCCAAGGAAAACATCATTGCAAGGCACTCTAACTTTATCATTGTGTAGTGTCTTTCTCAATCAGTGACCTGACGACTTGCATAATAGATGGTCTAATCCAACTTGGAGGAGCCTTTTTTAACATAAGACTGCACCTAAGACTTCTACAAATGCATCAATATGCACCTCATGTAAGATACTCATGAATATATATGTGCATCACGTGGGTTCAAAAAAAGGTATTTTTAAAATATAATTGTTTATATTTTTTACATATAAAAGGGTGTAATATAAATAGATTATTTACAGATTGAATAGAAAAGAGTTATGTTTTATTTAGAAAAAAATCACAGATAAGGATATTTATATATAGGCCTTGAACCCATGTGATGTAGAGAATATATATATAGTAACTTTCCCGAGGTATGCACATGGAATTCCTTCATCCAATTAGGAGATTACAGGATGGGTGCCTCAATCAGACACTACTTCAGAGTGTTGAAGGCTTCATTGTAATCATCTATCCAAATGAGCTTTGCATCTTTCCTCAAGAGCTTACGCAAGGGGCTACCTTTATTGGTGAAGTGTGCAATGAACCTCCTGTAATAATCCACATGGCCAAGAAATCCCCTCAACTGTTTGGGGTTGGTTGGTGCAGTTAGAGCTGCAGTCTTATCAATCTTTGTATAGTTTATTGTTGCTATTCCTTGTGCAAAGACCAATAGAATGCCTAAAGAGAATCCAAAGATGCATTTCCAGGGTTGAGGGAAATCCCATACTCCCAGCATTGGTTAAAGTATTTTTCCAAGTGTTCCCACTGCTTACAAAATGGACCAGAGATACAGAAATCATCTAAATATGCCTTAATAAAATCATGCAAGTGATTTTGGAATGTGGCCATTGTCACTCTCTAAAACATGGCAGGGGCATTGCAGAGTCCAAAGGGCATCACTCTGTAAGCATATTTATCTTCTATTGTGAAGCTTGTCTTTGATTGGTTCTCTTTTGCTATCTACACTTGTTATCAATGATTTTAGCATATATACATGGTTGTATATCCTAAAGCACAATCTTGAAGCACAAGGATGAGGTGCTCGTTGAAATATTCAAGGATTTTAAGACACATGTTGAAAATGAGTTTGGATGTTATATCTCATGTTTGAGATGTGATGGAGGTGGAGAATATGTCTCCAGAGAATTTGATAGGTACTTGGCAAAATATAGCATAAAAAGGCAGCTCACATGTAGCTACACACCATGGCAAAATGGTGTGGTGGAGAGAAAGAATTGTATAGTTATGGAAGTTGCCAGAGCAATGCTTAATGAAAAGAACTTGCCAAATGCTTATTGGATGGAAGCAGTTGTCATCACTACTGTTTATGTACTGAACAGAACACTTATAGCTTGAATTCATGACTTGACTTTGTATGAGAAATTATATGGGCACATCAGCCACCTTAAAGTGTTTGGTTGCATTGCTTACGTACATGTACTTGATGAAAAGAGAAAGAAGTTAGATTTGAAAGCTATAAAGAGTATCTTTCTTGGCTATGCACAATATAGAAAGGCCTATAAGTGTTATAATCCATCCACTCAAGAGACCTTGATCAGAAGTGATGTAGTGTTTGATGAGCTAACATCGTGGTATGGTGGTTTGAATGCAGTGGTTTTTGATGGACCAGCTAGCCCTACATGTCGAAAATTATCCTTTAGCTAGTACTACCAAGAGTGGACCTACAAGTGATGGTTATTCTACTCTTAGCCCTTGGACAAGATGAATCTGTAGTCATGTTTTTGCATCCATTAATACATATATGTTAGACAAGACCAATTGTCACACAAGTGAATTAGGTTCCAAGATTGAGACTTGGACTCATAAAGACATTCTTGTGTGTAAGGACAATGACACTGACACTTGATTGAAAGGACAATAACATTGCATTGAAAAGTGAACCAAGTACATGTCTTTATAGCTTTCCAACTCCACTCTCCTCACTGTGCTTATGGGATACAGCACCTCATCCTGCAGCATACATAATTTGTCTATTTCTCAACACCCCCCCTCAAATGATGAATCTCTACCCTTGCTGGCTTTTGCCCCCTACATACAAAGATGGTCCAGGAGACTAGCTCTATGGCAGCCTTGTCAATTTAAGGCTTGAAATTGTACATTTTTGGTAGGGTTTTTACAAAGTTAAATCCAGAAAGATCCACTATGGGAAAAACATATGAAAGATACAATAAAAATTCTTCAAAACAATCTGTTAGAGTTGTTGATGGTAGCGGAAGCATCTTCTTCTTCTTCTTCTTCATTCATAAATTGGTTCTGGTGATGATCACTGTGCACTTGTTGGGTTCTTTTCTTGTGGAAACATTCACTAGCTACATGGCCAATCTTACCACAATAATGGCATGTCATCCAATTTCTATTGTCGGTGTTGAATCCTCGACCTCTTCTTTTGGGTCCAGTAGCTCCTCTAATGTATAAGAGGTTTTTCCTTGAGCTGGTCTCTTTTACATCTTTGCTTTTAAATTTGCTTTCTTCATCAAGCAGTGAGTGCTCAATATCTTTGAGTGAGAGATTCGGAACATTACTTAGAGTGGACACAAGATTCTCATATGGATCCTTGTTTACACTTGCAAGTAGTACGGCTATTGCTTCATCTTCATCAATATTCTTTTTAAGAGTTGCAAGCTAGGTTTTTAAACTCTTAAACTTATTAATGTGTATGGACATTGAAGCACTATCCTTTATATCCAACTTATAAAATTGCATGATCAATTTTACCTTTGAATTCTTTGCTTAAGTACCAAAGATCTTGTCAAGCTCTTCCCAAGCCTTTGTAGCATCTCTAATGCCAGAGATATGATGCAGGACATCATCAGATAGTCCCAATGCAATGATGCCTAGAGATTTGTTGTTCATCTTCTTCCATTCTTTGGTTCTTGGTGGAGCTATTGCAAGTATCCCAATTTTTTCATCTTCCTTCTTGTCATCTGTATCTTCTTCCTCATCTTCAAATAGGTCCCACAAATCCTTCCGCATGAGGTGGTACATGGTCTTATCCTTCCAGGCATGGAAGCCTTCTCCATTGAACTTTGCTATTTGCTCAAGCTCTGCCATGTTGAGCAACTCCAATTAACTAAGAAAAGACCAGCAAGGGGGATTTGTGAAGTGTCATAAGGAGGTCAGTGTCACTGACACTAGTTGAGTATCAATAGATACTATTCTTAAGCTTAGTATTGAATGTCGGTGCTTGATCTTCTTCTTGCTTGCTGATTTGAAGTGTTAATCTTGCTGCGAACTGAGTTCAAACTCAGATAAGAGTGGCAGTATGTCCCCTAAATTGAAGGAAATGAGAATTTGAAAAAAAAGTGAGCTTGGACCTTGATGGCTATGGCTTCCTAGATTAGGGTTTTGACCCAGGCCTGGTTTTTTTCAGATATCTAGAGCTAGAGTTGATCATTTTGAAAACTTTTTTTATGGAAATGTAGCTTACTCCATGTTCTACGACACCCCCATGAAAATCATCAAGATCAGGTACAACAATATGTGCTCAGATCAACGAATCATCAACACGCACAGTTATGGCAGCAACGTCAAATTTCAGCAATGCCAGGCTTGTGAGTGCCCAATGTCAAGCTTAGATGTGATAAGAAGAAGCTCCTTGAGTAGAAGAACAATTCTCCAGAAGAAAGCACACTGAAATATTGCCTGCTTTGAGAGATATGAGAGCTCAAAGTGAGATATGTCTTGCAGGCCACAGACTGGGGTTATGGCAGCAATTGACAATAGTGATAATATTGAGGTCCAGATAGCCAAATCTCATGGATTGATGTGATATAGGGAATCTTTGTGAGGTGGGAAACACCTCTCCAGAAGGAAGATCAGAGAGATTTGGTATGTGGAGTGAGATACAGGAGCTTCAAGATGACAGGGTGCTGCTGACTATGGCTGGCATGGAAGCTCAAGTGAAGGTAGAGTTGAGAGATGAAGTCATGGACTAGAACTGTGCTGACTAGAATTGAAGAGGGATTGAGAGAGAGTATAGGAGAGCTAAACCATGATCACTTGAGCTCTGATACCATGTTGAAAAACACAGATCTAGAGCATGGCAGCTATGGAGATTGGAACTCAAAGTACAAACTCATGAAGACATAGAATAGACAAGACCAATTGTCACACAAGTGAATTAGGTTCCAAGATTGAGACTTGGACTCATAAAGACATTCTTGTGTGTAAGGACAATGACACTGACACTTGATTGAAAGGACAATAGCATTGCATTGAAAAGTGAACCAAGTACATGTTTTTATAGCTTTCCAACTTCTCCACTCTCCTCACTGTGCTTATGGGATACAACACCTCATCCTGTAGCATACATAATTTGTCTATTTCTCAACAAAAGCAGGTATGTGCCACCTCATGAGAGGCAAGAATGGAGTGAATTATAGCTAAGAAGGTCTGAAAGGGTCAATAAATCAATCTGTTTGATAGGCTATATAGTGGGTATTCAGTAAGACATCATGCTTATATGACTAAAGTGTTAGGTTAAAGAGAGCCTAACCACAAAGTTCAGTGAGGCAATTGTAGATGAAAATTGGTGTGTTGCCATGGATGAAGAATATGCATCACTTAGTGAAAATGAAACATGGGATTTGGTTAGTTTTCTTGAAGGAAAAACACCCATTAGTTGTAAATTGGTTTATAACATGAAATGCAAGTCAAATGGTTCATTGAAAATGTATAAAGCCTAGTTGCTTGCAAAGGGATATGCACAACAGTATGGCTTAGACTATGTGTCATTGCATTAGCAGCTTCTAAAGGATGGAAGTTATGGTAGATGGATGCCAAAAATTCATTCTTGAATGGTGACTTGCTTGAGGAGGTGTATATGGAACAACTTGAGGGCTATGTACACCCTTACTATTTGACACATGTATGCATGCCAAAAAAGGCCCTATATGGGCTGAAACAAGTACCGAGAGCATGAAATGCTCATATTAGTACTTATCAGCAACGTGGTTTCCAGATGAGTCATGCAAACCATAGCTTATTTACAAAGAAGACAGAGAATGGTCATGTTTTCTTGGTGATTTATGTGGATGATTTGATCATCACTAGACACGATGATCATGGCATTACTGACATTAATTCATGGTTATAGGATAAATTCAAGGTAAAGGATCTTGGAGAGTTGAAATACTTCCTTGGGATTGAGTTTGTGTCTACACCTCAATGTATATGGTTGTTGCAAAAAATAGTATGCTCATGATATGTTGCTAAAATATGGCATGATGGAGTGTAAAGCCATGGAAACACCATTGGATCAGAATGTCAAACTTGTAGTTGACGTTGGGAATGAAATAGAGAATGTTACTATGTATAGATAGATAGTGGGAAAGCTTGATTGATCTCACTATCACCCGTTTTGACCTAAGTTATGCAATGGGGCTAATAAGCTAGTTTATGCAGAAGCCTCGTAAGCCACATCTAGATGTAGTCAGGAGGATTATGGGATATGTGAAGGGTAATACTAATAATGGGTCATTTTATGAGCATGGAAAGCCACTTGACTTAACGTGTTCTACAGATGTAATTTGGGTTGGTTGTGCCTATGACAGAAGGTCAACTAGTGGTTATACTTTCAGCTTGGGTAGCAGTATGATTAGCTAGAGTTGTAAGAAGTAGTCAACCATTGCTTTATCTAGTACAAAGGTAGAGTACAAGGGTGTAGCCTTTGTAGCATGCAAAGCAGTTTGGCTTGTGAAACTGCTACATGACCTAGGTATACAATTAGACAGGAAGGTCACATTGCATTGTGACAATCTCAATAGTGTGATGTTGGCTAGTAACCCTGTCTATCATGCTAGATCCAAACACATAAAGGTTCATTACCAGTTCATCAGGGAGATGGTACTTGTTGCTTGACAGATTGATCTACTCCATGTGAAGATAGAAGACCAAGTAGTAGATATCTTTACCAAATCACTTTTGGTAAATAGAAGTCTGTGCATTTCAGGGAGCTACTTGAAATACAACACTTAGTCTGAGCTTGAGGGAGAGTGTTGAGATTCAAGCTCATGATCACCATCACTGACTCTATATTGACAGTTGTAGTCTTAGCTGTCATCATCTACCATGTGTGTTGTAATAAATGAGTCGAAGACTCAACCATAGTTAGTGACATAGTTAGTTTAATAACCTAGATTGTTATGTAGTGTGTGACTCGACTTTAGTCTATAGGTTCTAAATAATGAAGGTGAAGAACATGAGAGTACTCTACTCTCTGTGTGTGGGTTTCTCTCACTATCATATTGTTGAGTCCTCTGCCCAAGGTCATGGTTCCCTTGAACCAATCTATCTATACTTGAAAGGGAGAGAAGGATCGAAGCTTGGACTCGAGAGCTATGGCAGGAGAGCAAGAGCAAGAAAGAGAGAGAACAGAAATGGGAACTCCCAACAGTCACAATGTGTGACCGGGCCTTTCTTTATTCAAATTGTTACTAAAAGAATAAAGAATAAAGTGACGGTGATGGGCGCCTGCCACCTGTAGTGTGCAGTGGTAGTGACTGTTAGTGTAGTAATACATGGGTGGCTAGGCGGAGGTGCCTTTACCCCCAACAACCTCCGACTTAAAGGCAAATCTGCCCTAGTGAGGAGTGAAAAGAAAAAGAAAAATGACAGTACAACATGTACACATGTACAACAGGATGAGGAAAGACATCATCTCATCCCACGTCCATCAACCTCTTGAGGAACGAAAAGCACTCTGTAGAGAGGCTTTTTGTGAGTAGATCTGTAGGATTCTGGTCAGTCGAGATCTTGACAAGATCAACAGACTTGTCCTCAACAACCCCATGTATGAAGTGATACCTGACCTCAATGTGTTTCGTCTTCGCATGGAAGACCGGGGATTCTTGGCTAACTGAATAGAACTCATAGAATCCGAATGTAGTGTAGGGATAGCATCAATGCCAAGATCAGCAACCAAATGACGCAACCAAATGGCCTCCTTGCAAGCCTCAGTGGCTGCAACATACTCGGCCTCTCTAGTAGAAAGGGCCATGCATTTGTTGTCACATACTCGGCCTCAGTGGCTGCAACATACTCGGCCTCTGTAGTAGAAAGGGCCATGCATTTCTTGTAACATTTACGAATATAAACCACACATTCTACTGAGGGCTGAAATGATGAACAGGTTGCCTCTTACCATCCAACCTCCAATCTTCACTAAGAGAACTAAAGAGGGGCACCACCTAGCCAAAGGGAGGGTGGGCTAGGACATCCCTTTTCTCAAAGAGAATCAAGAGAACCAAGACACAAATTTACAAGAGAGAATATATGTACTAGACACCATATTAGAATATGAGAGAGAGAGATGAGAGGAGAGGGAGACAAGAGGAGAAGAGGTAGAGGAAACTTGCCATTATGCTACATGGAATGAGAAGATGAGAAGAGAGGGAGATAATAGGAGAAGAGGTAGAGGAAGCTTGCCATTATGCTACATAATAAAAGAACTCACTCATAGCTCACCTCAAAGAGATAGACTAGCATGAGGGTATTCTAGAGTGCTCTCATGGGCTTGTCATTGTCCCTCTTCCCCCCTCTTCATTCTCCATGGGCTCTTTATATAGTCTCCATGAGGGATTGGATTAAGCTAATCTTCTTGATTAACATAATCCTAGATGATGTATGGCATCTTTGAAAATATGGATAATAGTGGATGGGACAAGTCCCCACCTTGGTCATCATGCAAGAAGCCAAGGGTGGTGGTAGACAAAATAGAGAAATGGAGCTAGATTACAAGAGGTGGGTGCCCAAAGCACATTATTATAATATATTTACAAGAAGGATAGAGTGGAAAGTTGGTGTGGTGAAAGAGAGAAGCAAATTGCATGTAGCCAGCAATGTGTGCCTTCGTAACTTCAATTCCGTGAAGAATTTGAAAAAAGTTTCTTCTGCAACTTTGTAGACCAGGTCGAAAACGATTGGGTCGCGCAAGCATTTTCTTGAAATTTGCTTTTTCTTGGGAGTTATCAAGATGATAAAAAACAACTTCCAAAAGCTGCTTTGACTTTAGTCCCCCATATATATATAAATACATATAAGCATGTGACAGAAGGGGTCCATGCTTGTAAGATTTTATGTAAGATCCAAATGACACCATGATGTGGATATTAACTTGTGTGCTAGGGTGAGGTGTCCTCTAATGATGGTGATAGATTCCAAATCTTAGTGATGCAGACGGAGCCCATGTGTAGTTGGAGGCTAGTCCTTTGAAAAATCTATGCACTCACTCAACTCCTAGGTGTAATCGATTTTCATCTTCACTAAGATAACCATCCCTTTTACCCTTTACATTGACACGCCTCCTAAGAACTTGTTCCCCCCATTTTCTAGAGTTATCATAATCAAGAAGCAATGTAGCATACCTAGTGCTTGAAGAGTAAACCCAAAGTGATATGATAAGCTCTTGATAGGGGCTTTGGCCAAATTTTGTGGTAATAATCCGGGTTGTAAAAAACCTGGATCATTAGCCCTCCCCTTAGGCTAGAGGCATTCATGCCTCTAGCTTGATAATGATGGTCCAATAGAGCAAGGAGGACTGCACCCCCTCATTGCTGGCTCTTCATTGAATGACTGCTCCAAAGTGTTCATATTTCTTTGAAAATAAGGCTTCAGTCGCCATCTATTTACCCTTGACTTGTGAATCTTCCCATCCATGTCACCTAGCTTATAGCTACCATTTGGATATCTCCTTATGACCATGAATGGTCCTTCCCACAATAGGATCTCTAAATCAAAATCAGAATAGAGGACCCTCTAGACCAACCCAACTAGTCTATGCAAGCTTTTGAAAACCCTACTATTACGAGTACTTCAGGAGGAGAAAATTTGAAGGATTATTTGTCCAATTCAATTGTAAGCATCAAGAAAGAGTTTATGGATGTGATTACAAAACAATTACAGACACACTAAAGGTGAATATTGCTAGCATATCCAATACTACAAGAGGTGGAAGGGATGTAATGCGATCAAATACATGGTGTAAAAAGTGCAATTAGGTGGGACATATAACCACAGAATGTACCCAAAAACCAACTATTTCTAAAGCCTTTTGTTTGTATTGTTTAAGGAAGAATCATACACAAGACATCTGTTCTTTGAAGGAGATGCATGACAGAAGGAAGAAAGACAAAGAAGCTAGATTCAAGCTGTTGGAATCTAAGATGACAACTTAAGGTATCAACCCAAATCCTAGAGATTTCGGTCCTAACTTCAGCCCAAGGAGGTTCCGCGCCCAAATTTATAGAGGAAGATAGTCTTGACAATGGCCAGAGATCAAAAGTGGAGTGTTACAAGTGCAGAGAAAAGGGACATATCTCACCATATTGTCCAAACCCGAGAAGGTCCATGGACTACAAGCCCTTATGCAGTCGATGCAAAGGAGAATGCCACATTGCAAAAGACTATTCTAGTCCTAGCCCTTGTAAAGGCCAGTGTTGCTGAAATACCAAGGCCTAAGAACTTGCATCCAACTTGGTGGAATTGGAAGTTGCCGCAATTATGTGTGATAAGGAAAAAAAACCATTGGTCCAAATAATAATAATCCTCCTGCCAAAATTGTGAAGTTCAATCATCTAAAAGAGAAACAGAATAGTACAAAATATAACAATGCAGTATAGAGCATTTTAGTGCCATAAAGAGTCACAGAGACAATCCAGGAGATAGAACTAGAGGTCCAAGAGATAGATGATGTAGAAGTACCCTCATTAACAGAAGAAGTTTAGATGTTGCCCCATTTCCTAGTCATTTAGAGAAGCCTATGAATCCCAAAGACCTAGACACCTTCAAACCAAACCTAAAATTTTGATAATTTTGATGATGCTATTCCCCAGTTGAAGCTGAAAGAGATTTAAAAGCATATTGACAAGAAAATGTGACCTAAGGATTGTCTCTACAATTGCCACTAAGTCCAATAAGGCCCCGCAGCTAGTAAAAGAAGTGGATGTGGGTAATGTCTTTCAAGATCTCAATACCCCAGAGATTAGCATTTGGATTGAAGGATGTTTTATTACAAATGCATTGATTGATGGAGAGTCATTAGTGGATATAATAATGATGGATGTGAATGAAGGATTTAGGCATGCAAGGTATGCAGCCTATACAGTGGCTTATCAGAATGACTGACTAGAGCATAATTAAGTATTTGGGTATTCTCCCATATATGAAGACAACCCTAGCAGAAAGAGACTATTAGTGGTTGACCTATCTAGTGGTGAAACCAAATTCTTATGAGACCTCATATCCTCTGTTGTTGGGACAACCATGGCTTTTTTAAGTAAGAGTATTGTTGGGGGTAAGGTGCCTCCGCCTAGCCGCCCGTGTATTGCTACATTGATAGTCACCGCCACTGCACACTGCAGGTGGCAAACACCCATCACCGTCACTTTATTCTTTATTCTTTTAGTGACAGTTTGAATAAAGGAAGGCCCGGTCACACATTGTGACTGTTGGGAGTTCCCATTTCTGTTCTCTCTCTTTCTTGCTCTTGCTCTCCCACCATAGCTCTCGAGTCCAAGCTTTGATCCTTCTCTCCCTTTCAACTGGTATTAGACCTCGGCTTCCCGACTCTTGAGCTTGGTTCGTGGCATTCTCAGCTTCCCATCAACTCCCCACTCACATTGGGTCTCCTTCCCGGCAGCCATATCCAACTCTTTTGAGCTCCCATCACTCCTCGGCTTCCCAAGTTTCTTCCCGACATTGTTGGGCATCTTTAGGGAATTACATCAGAGGTATTGCTTCATTCTCCACAGGGTTTTGTATTTTTTTCAGGTCACACAAGTTGTGAATAGTTTGGGGCAGCCACCATTGAAGCTCCATTGCCTCATATCTACATTGCCCTTGATTAAAACCCCTTGAGGCTTGGTGTGTGCCCCCTTGGGCACATACTTGAGCCCCTCCTCCACCCCAATTGTGCCACGTGGGTTGCAGGCCACCCAGGACAGTAGCACACTATTTGCGCCTAATTCTAGGCTGATCTCCACATGCATCACACCGGTACTCCTCAAGCTCCAGGCCATTGGGCACTTCCACAGGCTTCATTTGAGGCATTTGAATATGCTTTGATGCTTGGTATCAAAGGTTGAGCATTGACATTGCTTCTAGTCTAATTTAGCATTGTTTTGGGACTGTCATAATAGTCCACAGACAGTTTATAATAGTGCTACAGTAACATTTGATGTTTATGCTTGCTCGGCATTGTTATTTGATGCTCAGTTGGTCCCGTATGATGCCTACATGTTAAGGGAATGTATGCCTATTGTTTGGAAACCATTTGGAGCTGATTTGCATGCTGAAATTTCTCAGTTTTGACAGTCATTCTTGGTTGTAATAAAAGCGGGCTGAAGCTATTGCACATGCCTTGGGTTATGCCTATTGGTTCCGGGCTATGTCTTGGATATATGCCTTGAAGTATTGATCTTCGGGGTACAACTTCGGGCTTGGATTTCATTCCAGATGATTTTGGAAGAGCTTTGACATTATTCACTCTTTGACAGTGGTATATGCTTTGACAGTGATGCTCCTTGGGTTTATGCATGCCCATTGCCTACAGCTTGATGCTCATGTCACAGTTGATTACCCTATGCATACGTTGAGCTTGAGTACTCATTGAAGCTCTACCTTGGATGCATTTTGGATTATTTGGAGTTGTCTTGGATGTTACTTGGCTTGTCAGAGTTTGGATTGGGATGTATTTGATGTCTTACATGCTTATGGATGTTACATACGGATGCTCTACCACCTACATGTTTGGGATGTACTATTGATGTATTGCCTTGGACTTATATCATTGGCATTGTGTCTTGCCTTGGTTTGAACTCTTGAGCTCGTACATATGGCTTTTATGCCAGTGGGAGCATTCTTGAATGCTTATCAGACATTGAGCAGGTGGTGCCTTTATGTATTGAGTAGTTACATGCTATTGAGCAGTTTACAAACACTTGAGACTTTGGGATTTCTTACCATCTGGGATGATACATTATATGTCTTGGTTCAGTGTATGCTTAAAAGCAGAGTCCCAGATTTGGATCTGTATCTTTGTGAACTGACACCTACTTGTGTCAAGTTTTGGTAGTGGTGGCAGGAACACTTTGTCCTGTTGATTGGGGGTGTGCCTACTCATTGGCAGATGTTTGTATGACATACTTGGGTGTTGGATTCATGCTTATCGACCATCATCTGCTTATGTTATGCCCGCATGTTGCCGGCTTTGGTCTTGGTAGTATCTAATTGCCTTGGGATCCGATTTTGGCACTGTTAGCTCTCATTTACTGAAATCTGTAATTTATTATAGCAAGCATATATGTACGGACTGACATGGATTTTTCATGCTAAAATATTCTGAAATGATGTACTTTCACTAATACTTGGTGGGTAGCAGCTTTGGTTCCACTTTTCTTGCTATTTTCCCTCAATTTTGGTGATTTTTTGGTCATTTTCTGCAGTAAACAACAAGCAGTTTTGAACTGTCTACAGTCTTCCACCCTACATTATGGCGAGTTCATCCACTGATCATGCTATTTTCAACATCACTAAGCTTGATGGTACGAATTATTCTTATTGGAAGAGCCTGATTTGGTAGGTGTTGGTGCAAAAATCGCAGATCAAACCTTTGAGGTTGAGCAGGCATCCACTTGCAACTATGCCAGATGAGGAACGGCTTGAGCTTGATGAGTTATGCAAGTCCACTATTGTATTGTCTCTCACAGAACAGGTTCATTACAATTTCTTTGAGGAAGAACAGAGTGCATGGTAGTTGTGGGATAGAATCAAGAATCTCTATGACAAGAAAAGTCCAGTGAGTCAGATGTATTGGCTGAAGTAGCTTATGGATCTGCGCATGAAGGAGAATGTGACCATGTCTGCTCACTTGAGCCAGTTCCATGCTATACTCAAGAACTTGACTTCGCAGGATATCACTTTTGTAGAGGATGCCACTCCTCTTTTCTTGTTTGGTACTCTTAATGAGTCATGGGATGTATTCCGCACTGCATTATGTGCCTCTACTGCTACCTTGAAATTATCTGATGTGTTGAGAGTGCTCTTCTGCAGGAAGAGGTTAACCGTAAGAATTTGGATGCCACTCGTGTGTCGCATGCTATGACAGTTAGAGGCAGGAATGATGGATATGGAAAGCATGGCAGTGGCAGTGGCCGTGGACGGGATTCTCAGAAATCTCGATCCAAGTCACATGGAAAGTCACATAGTAAATCCCGTGGCAAGAATGCAGATGTTACTTGTCATCATTGTGGGGAAAAGGGCCATATTAGGCCACAATACCATGAACTGTGCAATGAAAGGCGCACAGATAAGGGGAAAGAAAAAGTGCAGGATAAGTCTTTTGATTGCAACATAGTGCCTGCAAAGTCCAGTGTTAAAATTGAAGAGATCAATGTTATGCAGCCTGAGGATGTTGATGATGATGATGACTATATCCTTGCAGCCTCTTCTAGTGCTTCGCAGATGGCAGAGATACACTCTATGTATGCACAATGTTGGCTCTTGGACTCAGGTGCGTCCTTTCATGTGATACCTTGCCAAGAGTGGTTTCATTCATACCATACTATTTTTGAATTTGTGTGCCTGGGTGATGACAGCTCTTTTGATATTGTGGGCATTGGTGATGTTAGGCTGCAGTTTCCTTTTGGCAGCAGTTTTGTTATGCAGGATGTTCGTCACGTACCTACTTTGACATGCAGTCTCCTATCAGCTGGACAGCTTGATGATGCAGGATATCATGTATGTTTTGGAGACTATGCATGGAAGATCACTCGTGGCAGACTTGTGATTGTGAGAGATGCCAAGGCTGGCAACCTCTATCCCTTGATTGTATCAGCTTTTTCCCTTGATCATGTTTTGTCTGTGGGTTCTATCCCACATGTATCTCTTTGGCATGCCCGTTTGGGCCATATTTCTTTGAAGGGAATGAAAATGCTTTCTAGTTTGCAGTACTTACCGCCCCTTGATTATGCATGTTTTGATTCATGTGAGCATTGTCTTTATGGCAGGCAGACTAGGTCTACGCATAAGAAGACTGGTAGGCCACGCATGAGTGAGGCCTTGGCATTGGTACATTCGGATGTTTGTGGGCCCATGCCTTGTCAGTCTATGGGTGGTGCAAAGTATTTTGTTACATTCATAGATGATTTTTCACGAAAATTTTGGGCTTATCCCATTAAGCTAAAATTTGATGTCTTCACTGTGTTTCAGAGATAGCTTGCATTGGTTGAGAACTAGTATGGGTATAGGCTAAAATGCCTAAGGACAGATAATGGGGGTGAATATGTCTCATGTGCTTTTGAGTAGTTATGTGATGAGAGGGGTATTAAGTGTCAGTTGACCGCCCCCTACACTCCCCTCCAAAATGGTTTGGCTAAGCAGATGAATAGAACCATCTAGGAGCGTGTATGCAGTATGCTTAACCATGCAGGCCTACCATATAGCTTTTGCGCTGAGGCAGTTAGTACAGTTGTGCATTTCATAAATAGATCACCTTCTGGTGGTTTGGATTTCCATGTTACAGAGGAGGTATGGATAGGAAAACCTCCCTCTTATGCGCATCTCCGTGTCTTTGGATGTGAGGCATTTTGCCATGTGCCTAGGGACAAGAGAAGTAAGCTGGATCCTAAGAGTGTCAAATGCATTTTCCTTGGTTATGGGGACCCAGGCGAGATGGATTACCATCTCTGGTATCCGTAGGTGCGAAAAGTCATTCGCAGTACCATCATACTTTTGTCCATGGCCACTATGGATTTGATGGTGCATTGTACTACATCATTATTTGCATTTGAGGGTAGGGATAGGGAGCACTCCCTGAGATTGCATTTGGTAGTATATCATTTAGCTCCATAAACTTACAAACTTCTACTTGTAGGCCTTTAAGAGAGACTCCCTTATGGATGCCTTTATCCAAGTTATGGTTGGTCCATCTCTACAGTATGGATTTCATTCTAGATACATATGCTTCCAGCTGTTCTCCATAGGACTAAGTTCATGACATCCTCTCACATCTTCTCTTCAAAATCTTCACACTTGAATTTAGTAAGGAAAGCCACCTTCAAATCATCCCATGTGCTAAAAGTTCCTATTACTTGTCTCTCATACCATAAAACACTGCACATTTGAAAGTGGTAAGGAATATTGCCAACCAATGCTCTAGGGTACTGGCATTATTGTCTACACACACTACATGAACTTGGCTATATGAAGATTAGGGTCTTCATTGTACTCTCCCTTAAAGATTGGCAATGAAACTATATTTGCTAGCCTCATCAATATTTTCAAGAAAAATCTAACTTGGAAGGGGACCTTGCATTGCCATTCGGACTTTTGTAAAGAGTGCCACAAGGGTGTCAAAGGAGGCTTCTACTAGCTATTAGAGCTAGTCTTTGGCTTTGCTTTTTGCATTCTCTCTTCTCACATACCTCTGGATTCATTCTACTACTTGCCTCTTGATTGCATCATTCATTAGGGAGTTGTCTCCACCCAATTTGTTAGTAATCAACAACTTAGGGAATCATAAGGGCTTCAGCCTCTAAAAATGACTCTCTTGCCAACATTTATTCTACTTCCTTCTTTTCAACTTCTTTGAATTTGTCTTTCATTCTACTATAGAGAGGAATATATTTAGTTTTGAAAGTATCAAAATTCATTCTTCTAAGGATCACCATAGTGCCTTTGTTCTAATAATACAAATTTGGAGGGTTTTTATAGCATAGGTAGTGGTAAATAGCACTCTATCTACCAGCTTCTAGTGAGTTGCCAATTGGACAATTGTTAATGCACCAAAGCATCCCACGTACTATTGAGAATCCACAAACAAAGTCCCTACTCTTTTCCTTTTTATTCTTATGAACCTCCACTGACCACAACTCCTGAAGCTTCTTCAAAACCTCCCAGTTGATGATGTCTAGAAATTATTCACAATGAAGGCCAAATCTCCTATGGATGGTCATTCTCTCTGCTTTTGCTTCACTCTTCAATTTTGTGGGGAATAAAAGTGAAGAGTGAAATTGAAAAGTTGTATCTCAATTGGCTATTGTGATACAACTTTCTACATTTTCAGAAGACATTGGGATAAGTCTGTCACATAGTGCTCACATCAGGATAGTGACATGTTTTCACCACTGAGGATTGAATTTCTTGTAAACATTTTCTTTGGAAATTAAGATCTCCAATTCTTCAATAGTAGTAGGAATTTTACAATCTTCCATAGCTTTTCTTCCTCTACAATAGTGCCACTTCTCCCATTTTCAACCTATGTTGGTTCTTGTTGATGGTAGTCTTCCCCTAGTTATGCACCAAAAACATGGAGTCCCAAGAGGAACACTAAGAAAATGGGAAAACTACTACAGGAAAATTTATATTGTCACACAGAAAACAAGCATGTTCTTCATATTTTAATCAACAACAAGAAGAAAAAGAATACCAATCTTCACACAACATCATATAGTAAATCTCTTACAGATTTATCACAATAAATCTTTAAAATATTCTTCCTATTCTTTACAAAGACCATCCAATAACTAAAATAATAAAAAGAAATGATCAAATTTTAATGGAATTCATCACATGGTATTCATATTTCATTATCTTCATGGTCTTCATAGTCTTTCTCTCATTCTCTCTCATAGTCTCACTCATAGATACATTGTTTTTCATAAAAATTTGGCTATCTCTTATACACTATCTCTCTCATATATGCTCTCTCTCAATAGTATACATTGGAATAACCAATAATAACTCCTAATAATCCTCTCTCAGTTATGGATACCCCTCCCAAGAGGTGTGCTTGATATGAAGAATTACCAAAGCCACTACACTGACCCTTGAGAGTTCATCAATGTCACTATCACTTCAGTCTTCAGTGTTCGGCTACTTATTCTACTTCTTCAAGCTATTTTGAAATTGTTTCTTCCTCTTCCAAGATTACAAAACATTCCACAAGCTAAAAATCCATCCATTAAAATACATATAGAAGCTAACATAGGCTTACAAACTAGATACCAGAAGCTCTAGAGAACACTATTAAATGTCTATAGAAGCCATAAAAACCATATAAATCAAACCAAAATCACTTCAAACCATCAAAAACCTTCTAATATACTCTTAATGGTTCCTCAAAAGATTAATTCACAATCTTAAACTCACAAATAGAAAGAAAACTGATCAAAATAGAGGAAAAATAGACCCAATCAAAACCAAAAAATAATTCACATCACCCATCGACACATCATATCTCACCCAAAAACTATCATGAGCTTCTCAAACCTACTCAATCCATCTCAACACACTCCAAAACACTTCCAATTTATCCAAAATAAATCAATCAACCCTGAAAAACAATGGATGCTATTCACATGGTTGTGGCTTCTCAGGATGGTGGCTACGATGCTGGGAATGGTGCATGTTAGTGCTCGACTGTGATGGTAGCTCTATAGGGGGAAGTTTTGGTGATGACGGTAGGGGAGTGGCAAGGGAGGAGAGCAATGAGGGAGGCACACTACTAGGCTGGGATAGTCAGGGCAGTTGGGGAGACAATAATGGCTATGGCATGTGCACAAAGGGCAAGGATAGTGGGAGACCTAGAGGTATCATGGGAGGAGATGGTGGCAATGGGATCGATGAGAGAGGAGATAGCAAGAAGTGGCTACACACATGTGATGGCAGATATAGTGGGATGATAGTGGTAATGAAGGTGAAGATGGTGAGAGTGACAAAAATGGTGATGATGATGCTACATATGGCATTAAAAATGAGGAGGAGGAGTTAATGTAGAATCGGAAGAAGGAAATGATGATGGATGACCACCTTGTGGCATGATGATTGGGGGGGACTAATTAAGAAAAGTCCCTCTTCTTTCCAAAAGCATCACATTGTGATTTTTTTTCCTTCTTTATTTTTTTATTTTTCCCTTTCAAATTAGATTTTTAAATCCCTCCATTCACATTATGCAAGAATGCATACAAACTTCTTGATGCATGTACAAGCATACTCGCAGTTTTCTTCTCCTTGTTTCATAGTCTCTTGCACATGAGGTCCCCAACTAATTCTTTTATCCCTGCTAATTCTTTCTCCTAATCCATGTCTATTTTTATCTGGCTTTAGTAATTTGGCTAAGATTAGGAACTTCAACATGCCAAATCATATGATCTTTGATTGGTTGGAAAGTGAGCCTTCATAGATGGGTGTTAAACTATTAGTAGAGTGACTATCTATTGTTTGCCCCAAATTTTAGAGCCCAAACTCCCATGCTCAACCAAGTTTATATTTTCTTAGGAGAGACTAGCTTGTGATGAGTGTAGATGTTGGGGTTTTAGTCAATTACTTGAGGAATTCTTTAAGGTTATATAGGGGAAGACCCACATTTGATGATTTTATTCATCCTTCTAGATAGAAATTCCTGTAATCCTTCTAGCTCATCCTGTGACTTAAATTCTTGTAATCCTTCTTGTCATATTTTGAGGACTCATTTTAGCTCTTGAAATGGTTGATCTTTGACTACCTATATGACCCATAGTTGCAACCTTTTTATCATTTAGATAAGTTTCATCATACTAAATAGTCCCACACAAAAGATTAGCTTGTAACTTCCTTTCTTCAAAATTTGTGTTAGTTTCTTTAGAGGATGTCTAGCTTCAGTAATGTGGGTGTAATGGATGAGGCTAAGAGAGAGAGAATAATGATCAAAAGAGAGAGAAAGAGAGGAAGAAGAAGAGACAGAGAGACTAGAAGAGGAGAGAGAAAGAAAGGAAAGAAGGGAGAAGGAGGAAGGTCATGGAAGCTAAAGGAGAAGGTGAAGAGTCGGTTCTTGATTATACATAGATGCCCTAAATTGGGTCTTTTACACCTCTTATACCCCACTCAGTGTGACTATGTATCTAACCTCTAGTTCCTGTGCACCCCACTCATTACATTCCATGTCAATACCCTGGAAGTTTTTACTCTCAAAAATAAAAGACAACTAGAGAGACTTGTCAGAGTGGCTAGTGGGTGGGGCTGTAGAGTACTGCTGTGATCAAAATTACAATGAGAAGAGTGGATGGGGGAGGGTATGAAGATTATGGACAGCATGTTGTCCACCACATGCTTGTTGAGGTAAATCTATCATAACTTTTGATGGGGGAGGGTATGAAGATTATGGACATCATGTTGTCCATCACATGTGTGTTGAGGTAAATCTATCATAACTTTTGATGGGGGAGGGTATGAAGATTATGGACATCATGTTGTCCACCACATGTGTGTTGAGGTAAATCTATCATAAATTTTGATGGGTTGCTCTAGATGTGGCATGGTGCATATCAAAATAGGGCTTATGATAAGCACTTTCAGCCCATGCATGAAGTGATGGATGTAATTAATGCAGGTACAAAAATGTTCTAAAATAGTGTGTAGTCTAAAGACAAACAAGGCATATCTATCTAGTCTTCAATCGGTTAGGCCTCTTAAAGGTGAGAAAACTCTTCCACAATAGTGGATAGGTGCCAAGAGGCTTCTTCTAGGGGTAGACCTTGCCATACGATGAGGCATCTCATTTGTTTATCTCACTACCGCACTTTCAATAGAACAAGCTCTCCCTCTTGAAATTCCAAATGATTTACTTTCTCATTAGCATAAAGCTTCATGTAATATTATGACTTCTAAATATTCACTTTGCATTGCTAAATTAGGGAATGTATGTGCTCTAACTCCTCTTTGCTCTAGGGGTTGATCTTGTCATTAAATAGGACCATCGGGAGGGGAACCTTATACCTGTATAGTGCCTCAAAAGGAGAAACCCCAATTCTAGAGTAGGTGGAGTTGCTATATGAAAATTTAGCCAAGTGGAGCCACATATCCCAATTATGTTTACATCATGATAAAATTACCTCAAATAGGTCTCAAGCCATTTATTTACCCTTTCAATCTAACCATCAGTCTACAAGTGTGGTATGTGGTGGATGGAGCAAGCTTGGTACCCATAGATATGAAAACCACCTATCAAAAGTTTCTCATAAACTTGGCATCCTGATCATGCACAATGACTTGTAGTAACCCATACAACTTAAATACATATTCATAAACTGAGTAGCCACTTGAGATACAGTATACTATGTCAACTACATATATATTATTCCAACCTTTTATGGTGATAGGTAGGCTAGTAATGAAATCCATAGTGATATGTGTCCATTTCCCTTTAGGAATAGGCAGGGGCTATAAGAGACCAACGGATCTAGGTGTACTACACTTATTCTGTTGGCATGGGACACATTTGGCCACAAAATCCTTGACATCCCTCCATAGGCCCTTCTAGTGAAAGCTCTTGGAAATCCTATCATATATTTCAAAAACATCCAAATGACCATCACTAGGGCAAGAATGCATTTCTTCCATGATCTTCCGTGTGAAGGGAGAAGTGTGGGGGATGACAATCTTGCCATGGGACTAGATAAGATAGTTTTTGAGTTGATATTGGGAGTTTCCATCTATTTCCCCATGCTATAATTTCTTAAATATGTGATTAAAGTCCTCATTCAATAAATAGGTCTCCCAAATCTCCTCAATCCAATCACTATGCAACTCTAACACTATGAAACTCTAAAATAGAAGGCACTCTATATGCCCACATCCAAGATAATGAACTAGCCACCATATTATCTTTACCTCTAGTGTGAGACATGTCAAAATCATAATTTTACAAAGTTGCCACACATCTCATGTACTTAAGATTCAAAATAGACTAAGTTAAGAAGTACTAGAGGGCTCGATGGTTGCTCTTCACTCTAAACTGACTGCCATATAGGTAATAGTGCCATTTCTTAACAACATGATGGATGACCAATATCTCTTAGTTATAAATATTCATTTGCATCTCCTTTTCATCAAGCTTATGACTCTCAAAAGTAATCATATCCTGCTCTTGCAACAAGAAAGCACCAATATCTTGGCCACTAGCATCACACTAAATGATGAACTCTTTTGAGAAGTTAGGGCATATGAGGATGGGGATGAAGTACGCATTTCCTAGTTAAAGTTGTGATTAGCATCCCAAAAGAATGATTCCTTCTTTAACCAATCAGTAAAAGGGGCTATAATGGTGGCATAATGCTTGTGATGAACCATCTATAAAATGAAGAAAGACCAAGGAAACCACATAATGAGGTAGTGCTAGATGGTGTGGGCCAGTCCTTAACATATTTCACCTTTTAAGGTCATCCTGTATGACAATTTCACTAACAACGTGCAAGTATTCGACTGATATTTGAATAAATATGTACTTATTTTCTTTAGCAAATAGCCTATGCTCTCTCAAGACATCAAAAACCCTTCTGACATGTGCCAAGTGCTCCTCTTGTGATTTTCTATAAATGAGAATTCCGTCAAAGAATACAAGCACAAACTTGAATAGGAAAGGATGTAAGATTTTATTCATGAGACTCTAAAATGTGGCAGGGGTATTAGTCAATCCAAACCCTCACTGTTCTAGGCACTTCCATGACCTTGCTCTCCTTCTAGTCACAAGAGCCTCTATTCCCCATAAGGTGGGATTCTTCTCTCTTTCGGTGTAACGTGTTTGTTCGTCCACATGTGGGACACGTCTTAGCAGCCCATTGGGAAGAGAATCTAGAAAGTGCCACCTGGCACTCGCAAGGAATGTCACAGGGTTTGCAATCTAGGACTTCCCGAGTCTGCCCCAAGCGGAAGTATCTGGCTATTTCCACTTAGGATTGACTTGAAGTTAGGGTTTCTTTCCTATCAGCAAAGTCTCTAGGAAGTAGCTAGCGTCGAGCTCCATATGACCCACTTTGCGTAGGAACAACAGAGTCAAAGTGGATTTATGTTGCACTTGGTTCATGGAGAATGGGACAAGAGAGGGATGCGAAGCTCAATCTCTCTGCCCATAAGGCATAGTCCCATTTTTCTCCCCTAAAATAGTGTAAATCGGGATTCTAACTCTATTGACGCTAGGTCTTCATAGTTTCATTATCACGTCTTTTGAGAAAAGTTCCAAGCTAACCGGGACCACCCTTCCATATGACGGACCCAAGTCACGTCCACCACACTTTCCTCGGTTTACTTAGTTATCTAATTACCTACCACATTATGTTTGACACGCAAAAGCAGCTTCCTTAATTAATCAATTTAAACATAGGTTCCTTAATTAATCAATTTAAACATAGGTTCCTAGCAATCAACAGGATTGCTACTCCAAGTTCTGCCCGTAGACTAGTACACGAGCCTCGAGATCCCCTCTCGAGTCACGTCGGCCTGTGAGATCCCCTCTCGAGACATCTTAATAATACTCACAGGCGGTTAAAGCTTTTACCGCCTCTCCTTGAGTGGAGAGAAGATAATGAAGGGGGAGGGGCATATTTTCAGAAATATCAAGAGGGGTGTGTGACCTCTCTTTAAGGAGGGGGGAGAAGAAGCTTCTCTCTCTCTCTCTCTCTCTCTCTCTCTCTCTCTCTCTTTCTCTTCCTCCCTCTCTTTCTCTCTCTCCCTCTCTCTCTCTCTCTGTCATGATGATGATGGGGGGGGTTTTTTGATCACGAGGGGGGGGGGGGCTGCTTGTTAGGCGACAAGGGAGGGGAGGGGCTGCCTTATATGGTGGGGAGGAGGGCTTCACGAGGGGAGGGAGACGGCCGTTAACCGCTGCCACCCTCCACCTCGTAGCCTTCGCCCTACTTTCTACTAACACCTTGTCACTTTTGCAAGGGCTAGTTGGCTCATTAAGTCTCTTATCCTTCCTTCACTCCTGCCCACCCATTCATCTACTCTTCTTTTCATCTCTTCCAAGCTTTCATTATGCCTTTGGGCTAAGGCCCTTATTCTCTATTCTTGTTCCTTGATTTCTCTTTCTAGTCTCTTATGCTTTTCTAGCTCCACATCCACCCTCTTCTCCAACTTGTCCATGTTTTCTCAATGTCTTTGGGCCCTCTCTTATTCTCTTGTTCTACGACAAGCTCCTCCATGGCATCTTGGACCCTCTTGATCTATCCTTGCAGCTCTTCTTATTGCAAGATTAGGAGCTTGTACTCCCTTTGAAGTCCCATTAGTTCTTGATTTTTGTCTTCAAGTTTCCTTTGCCAGTTGTCCTCTTGCTCCTTCTCAGTCTTGAGCTTCGCCTTTAGCTCACTTATTTCTCATTGATACTTGGCTACCTGGTGTGTTTTCTTGAGCTAGAAAGTCGTTAATGTGTCTTTCTCTACTTCTAGCTTAGTCACAACCATCTTCTTTTCCTCCTTTGCTCTCTCCAATTGGGAAAGGAGTTTCTTGACATAATCATCATAATTTGTAGATGACGACAATGCTGTAGAGATAGTCATTATGGATGCTTCTACCTTCTGTCTCTTAGGATCTTGTCATGATTCTGCATCTATAGAGCTTCTGGTCTCTTTGTTCCCATCACCAGGGTTCCTCTACTTGCATCACTAAGGTCCAAAGGGAATCCAAGGAGGAGGAAGAAGAAAGAAAGAGAAAAGCAGACGAAGAGGCAGAGGAACTCAAAAGGAGAGAAGAAGAGGAAATAGCCAAGGCTGTAGGCTTGTCAGTGGAGCAACCCTCTAGAGAGGAGGAGCTAGCTACCGTGAGCCGACATGGAGAAGAACTTCTAGGGACAAGTTCCCAAGTGCCAGAAATCATGCCACCCCAAGTAGCAGAAGGCAAGGGAAAGGGTTTGATTGGCCCCATTTCACCTATCCTAGTGCCTACCACCCCAGTCTCTGCACTCACCCAAGGCACTTCAACTACAGTAGACACCAGTAACCTCATGGCCAACAAAGAGATAGCGTCTATTGTAGTTGAAGTGCCTTGGGTGAGTACAGAGACTAGGGTGATAGGCACTAGGACAGCTAAAATGGGGTCAATCAAACCCTTGCCCTTGCCTTCTACTACTAGGGGTGGCATTATTTCTGGCACTTGGGAACTTGTCCCCGTAATTTCTTCTCCGTGCTGGCTCATGGCAGCTAGCTCCTCCTCTTTAGAGGGGTGCTCCACTGACAAGCATATGGCCTTGCCTATGTCCTCTTCTTCTCTCCTTTTGAGCTCCTCCGCCTCTTCGTATGATTTTCTCTTTCTTTATTCTTCCTCCTCCTTAGATTCCATTTGGATTTTAGTGATGCAAGTTTATTGATATGGTGCGTGAGAGGAATGGCTATGTGTTGATTCGAGGGTATCCAATCATATGAAAACTCATGGTGATTGGTTTATTGACATGGTGCTTGAGAGGAATGGCTATGTATACACGTGGGATGACATGTAGATAGCATTGAATATAAATTACAAAGAGAATAAAGTAGGTGTGATTGCAAACATGTCAACACCCCTCCTCAATCACAACCACAAGTACAAAGTGTATAGCGGCTTTAGTGAAAACAATATCTGCAAAGTGTGGGCACACCATAAACATGGCAAAACACTAGAGGCTATCACAGAAAAGGCTAAGGGTGGGTACCATTAACATGATGGACATCCAAATGCTATAACAGGGTCCTCACAAAGTGTACAGAGGAAAGTGTACAGAGGCTGTAGTACAAGGCTACATGAGGAGTTTACAAGTTTATGTTTGAAGCATTAGGGCTAGGAATTACAAGGCTAAAAGAGTCTATCCGAATAGAAGGACCGACGAGGTTTCTCCTGGTGGTCTTCTTCTTCTTCTTCTTCTTCTTCTTCTTCTTCTTCTTCTTCTTCTTCTTCTTCTTCTTCTTCTTTTACTCCATGTTCTTATTTTTCTTTAATAGCAACTGGATAGGCCTTTTGGGACCTCTTTCTGGTGTGGTAGAACTTCTTGGTGTGTCAGGTCCTTTTCCAGAAGTCATAGAAGAGCTGATCCTTCTTGTCTTTGTACCTGTTGCCAACATATAATGCTTGTTCATCTCTAGAGGTGCTTGGTTCTTCCTTAGTTTTTAGCTTATTTTCCTCCTCTAAAAGTGATGCCTAGATATCAAAAAGCTTAGGTTTGGCATATTGATTAGAGTTGTTGATACATCATTATATTCAGGAGGCAGACTTTTAAGTAGAACACCAATGCAAATATCTTCTTCCATTTTAATGTTGATTTCTGCAAGCTGGGTTAGAAGTCCTTCCATGTAATTTAGATGTGTGGCAAGTGATGTGCTAGACTTCATTACAAGCCTGAAAAATTCAATCAAGAGACCATACTTTGATGACTTAGACTATGCACCAAACAAGGTGTCAAGTCTCTTCCATGTATCCTGTGAAGTATCACAGTTATCCACATGGTGGATATAGCTGCCATCTAGCTCTAGTTTGATAATGGCATGAGCCTTATCATCATTATTTTGCCAAGTTACTGCAAGGTCCACATCATGAGGCTTCTTTTCTTTTCTAATGGTAATGGCCCATAGGCCCTTCTTCATCAGGATGAGTTTGATGTGGGTTTGCCGGGTGTGAAACCCAATTCCTTTGAAGTAAGCTGATGGAGCATCTTTTCCCATGTTGGATTTTCAAGGACAATGGCAAATCAACTTCAAAATTCTTAGATTTTATCATTGGAAGAGCAAATTATAGTGTGTAAAGAGACACAAGTAATGACTGTGAAAACACACAATGTAAAGACTATGTCTGAGTTGATGTTGAACTTGAATCTTCTTATTTCAGGGTCGTCAATCCTTCTTCAATATTTCCAATTCCTTCCCCTTCTTGATTTGATGCTAGGACAGTAGATCAGAGTGGTAGTGGGTTGCTCCAGGTGGTAAGAGAGAGAAAATGATGAGATTTTTGACCTTAGGTGAAAATGGCTATGGAGTCACAGTTAGGGTTTCTAGGGGGGGGAACCTGTTTTTTTCACATTATGGGAGCTATACTTGATGATTTTCAAAAATTTTTAAATGGAAATCTTGATAGCAATTTTCAAAAAAAATACTAATGGAAATTTTCAAAATTCAAAACGACAACAGGTACAATTCTGGACAGATCTAGACGTTTTGAATAATGCTGGGGGCAAAGAGCACTAATGTTAATGATTTATGATCCAAGATGGAGCACCATAAGTGGAGGAAGAGAGTTCATGAAGATATGCTTTGTATTGAGAGATCTAGGGACTCCAAGTAGGGTATGTTTTGCATGTTACAATTCTAGGCTATGGCAGTGACTGAGAATTTTCACAATGCTAAAGCTATGCTTGCCTAATGTTAGTGATTGATGCATTAAGAAGAAGCTCTAGAAGTAGGGCACACTTTTCCAGAAGGAAGCTCTAGGATATTTGACTTGTGGAGTGAGATATAAAAGCTTCAAGATGACAGGGTGCTGCTGGCTATGACTGCCATGGAAGCTCAAGTGAAGGTCGAGTTGAGAGATGAAGTCACGGGTTGGAACTGAGCTGACTAGAGGTTAAGATGAGCTGAGAGAGAGAATAGGACAGCTAAGCTGAGTTGAGCCATGCCCGATTGAGCTTTGATACCATGTTAATTATGTAGGATCTAGAGCATGACAGATGCAGAAGCTATGGAGGTTGGAAGAGAAAGAGTGAGTTCATGAAGACACTAACATGACTGACTATTACACAAGTGAATTAGGTTCCACGATGGAAGCTTGGAATCATAAACACAATCTTGTGTATTGATTGACAATGACACAGAGACTTTACTGAAGGACAAAAGTACTATGACATTGCAGAGAAAAGAGAGCAAGTACAATGCTTTATAGGAAACTGGATGGTAGCACTTCTCCTACTGTGCATATGGGATTCTAGTCTTGAGCCCTCACTGCTCCTTACAAAGAGATTGAAGTAGGTGTGATTGCAAACATATCAACAAACCTCCCTCGACTATAGTATAAATAGGGGTCATGGGATACAAGCCCTTCTATCTTGGCAATACTAGTGAGGCTCTTACGAGGAAAGTGGTCTTCTAGTTTGTGTCTTGTTTTAGTCTTGACTTGAAATCAAGCCACACTCTTGTAATAAGCATTTTGTTGTAATTGAGTTCTCTTGCGGTCGAGTTATCTCACAATCAAGTTGTAGTTCAATGCCTCTTTCTAGTTCATCTCTAATAAGTAATGAGAGCAATCTCCTCACTCTCCAACAATAACAATACTAGCCAAGTTGTTTTTCTTTTGGCATTATTTTATGCCTACATATTTATCTTTCTCCTCCTTAGTCTATATTTTCATCCACTTGTAGATTCCCACTGCAAGTCGTATTGGAAAGAGGGAGCTTACACAAGCATTAAATGTTAAAAATGCATTAAGATAGTATCAAAACCTACATAAGCAACACATTAAAATAATCAGGATAAAAATAGTCAAAACATTTTATGTAGTTCAAGTTGTATAGTTACTTCATTTTTTACCTTTAATGCTTGTGCAAGTTGGGTGACAATGTTTTTAAAACTAGTTTCACCTAATTATCTCATGTTTTGTAGTTGTTCTTTGATTAGCTTCTCTTTCCATTGCATCTAAACTCATCATTTGTGTAGTTTTGTTGTTTTTGGATGTACTCTCTCTCTATTTTTCATCTTCCCTTTTTATCCTCTCCACATGGCTCCTCCCTATTTTTCTCTTGATGATAAACTTCACAGCCCTGATTACTTAACATAGAGTGCTATCATGAAAGCATGGTTTGTGCAAAACTGATTAAGATACGTTGTTTCTAGAGGTATTGAATAGCCTCACTTTCCCATTCATCTTCTGGATGATTGGTACCCTATTAAACCGTGAGGAAGCTATGCTTACATAGAATTATGACAATCCACATTGTTGTGATTCTACACATCCACTCATAAACATATTGGAGGATGGCTGTATGATAATTTCTTAGTGGTAAAGTTGGAATCACTATACATATGTTTTGGGTTGTTTAGTATGATAGATTGTACTGCTAATTCATGTTTTTAAAATACTTGAGCTGAGCATCTCATAATGTTCTAGCAAGGAGTCGAGATGATGAACATGAAAGGCTCAAATTCCATATGTTATCAAGGGAGGTAATGCAATACATCATCAAAAGGGTGTTTTTAGGTAGCCATATTTCAAAATAACTTGCAACTATCTGGGTAAAAATTAGGGGTAAATTTTAGTTCAAAGGGTATTTTTAAATGTTTTCATAGTTACTAGGCTAATCTTTTAGGCTTGAAAACTCAAAAAATAGTCCATACATACAAAAAAATTGCATATTTTATCTTGAAATTTACCCAAAAATAGCTTTAAAATAATATTCTCTCTTAACATTTGCCCAATTTTCTAAAGTCTTCACCATTGATCAACCAAAACTTGCCCACCTATCTACAAACTAAAATTCACGAGTTTTCTTATTTTTTACCCTAGCTTGGCAGTGCTTCATGTGTATAGAGCATGGATTATAAGAATTGTAGTATTTTAAGCATAATCTTGGCTAAATGCAATGTGATTAAAGGCTATGAGAGATCTCCTATGCCCTAAGGCACCATAGTATAAAGAACGTGTTTACATGAATTTGGTAGACCTCATGTGTTAAAGGGAGAAATGGATATTTTGGGTCACATGGAGCTCCTTCATCTCAACCAAAGAAGTAGAGATGAATACATCAAAAGGGAAGAAGAACAAGGTTATGTGCTTCTATCAAATCAATGAAATCAAAGATCTTATACAAAATGAAGTGGGTTATATACAAGGCATTCTTTCGTTCAACAAATTGAAACTTTTAGCAATGGCTCTAATGTTTTCTTTGAGCCAACCTTTGCTATTGGTGAAGAATTATAGTGTTGGTATTTTGAATGCAATGGAAGCATACAAACATTGCTAAAAAGGGTAGACCACCACAATTGGGATCACAAGATTTTCTGAGCAGTGGAATCTTCATCAAAATGGCATTGTGTAATTCTTGCGTGTGCTTTTGTTTAAACTTCATGCATCTATTGAAATATGGCTTTTTCTATTATAGTCTATATGGTATTTGTTTTAATAGTACCTCAACAATGTCATTTTCCAAGTAAGGAGTGATACCAGTCTTAATTAGGTCTTCATCTTTTGAAATCCCAAATAGATGAGCATCTGATAGGTCATCCATAATGCCTACTTCAGCGTACTACATGTGGGTAGACTAGCACATGAGATCATTGTCATGAGATTTTAGGTAAGTGCAACAAGTAAATAGGCAAAGGAAGGAGACCTAACTTAACCAAATGCAACATATCTTGGCATTCATAGGGTACATCGGTTAATGGTGATGTAGAATGAGCACTTTAAGTAGACCTCACTCCATTTGAACTCCAAACCAAGCGACTGGAAGATAATTCGATCAAAGAGTGGAATAGTGTTGCACTAGCTATCTCAATCCTGGCTAGGTTAGGAACTGTGCCCAATGCCAAAAGCTACACCAAAATCCTAATAGTCACAAAACAAGTTGAGAAATATGTAATAGGAGATGAACGATACATTTTCATGAAAAAATTTGAGCAAGTTTTCGAGGCTAATAACCTCCAAGACCTTGATCAATGTGCACAAGCTTTTAGATCATGCCTAGGGGAAAAGAGCCAAACCTCATGCACCAGCCTAGACAATGTTGAATGCAACAACTTTGACACATTGAAATACCTTTTCATCATCAAGAGGTTTCCAAAATCAAGGTACGTGGATAACATGATTGTAAATTTTATGAACATCAATCAAAAGAACAAGGAAGAGATCCAGGATAATGTCATCCATGTTAGGAGCTAGAATCTTGATGATTGAGCATCTAAAGGAGAAGGTAGTCTCCATTGTGTTTAATTTTGGAATATAGAATGAGGAGCTTCATCAAGCCCTTTCACTGGGTTCCATCTAATATGGCTTACTAGTCGATTTGGCCGATTTTCTCCCTTTTTCGGTATTGTCTTTGGATAGGAACATCTCAATGTGAAGTGTGCACTAATAAAAATAATCCAGGTCATGGCAAGATAGGTTTTCCATAGCTAAGGCTTTACAAAATTTCCCTATTCAAGCCTTGTACATACAAGGAGTGTAACATTTTACCATTGGGTTGGGCATGTTGGGACATTCGTCATTTCAAGACTTTAAACCAAGCTGTATAGCTCTAGACTATGACAATACCTTATTTTAGCCAATGTAGTCATTGTAGTTTTTGAGCATTGGTACAGTCTAGATGGAACCATGAACAAAATACTATTTGGGGATCATTAGACATTGCCCATGTTTTTCTAGCTACAAGACAAGCTACCATCTCTTTCCACATTGATGATTCTAATATAGCCACTTTGTGGGCTAGACTCACTTGGGTAGAAAAAGTTGTCAAGAATTGCGTGGTGGGGGGACTTGCTCAAGATGCTACACCGAACACACACAGAATGCACAAGGAGAAGCTCACTCAAGAGATAAGAAGAGAGATGGAGGCCAACACGTTTTCTTGCTGGTTTTTTCTTCTTCTTCCACACACTTTACAATGTACACAAAGTATAGATAAGATACAACATAAAGGAAAGTGGCCTACTAAGTCAAACAATGCATAACCGACTACATTAGTCGAATGATGCTATAACTATGCCAACTGTAAATAGGTGTAACAACCTAAATATAATAAGTAATGAGTCAATGGCCATGTCAGAGTCATAATGACCACTGACATGCTAAGTGTATATGTGTGAAACCATCTAACCAGGCGGTCCATCATTAATGTCCGCATGTGTTGAGCTTGTCATCTGAACACTCCCCCTCAAGCCCAACTGCATCTCTGCAACTCCAAGTAAGCTTCGAAACTTTTGAAGCTTCTCTGTACCCAATGCCTTTGTGAAGATGTCAGCTATCTGATCCTGTGTGCTAATGTACACCAAATCAATCTCACATGCTAATACCTTCTCTCTCACAAAGTGGTAGTGTACCTCAATATGTTTTGTCCTGGCATGGAAAACATGGTTCCTAGCTAACTGTATACTGCTCATGTTGTCACAATAAATGACAACTGGACCTTCCATCTGCACATCTAAATTAGCCAATAACTTTTGTAGCCATACTACCTCACATGCTGCAACAACAGCACCTCTATACTCAGCCTCTGTACTCGACAAAGCAACTGTAGATTGCTTTTTGGTGCTCCAAGTAACTGCTATACTACCAAGAGATAACATGTATCCGTTGGTAGATCTTCTATTAGACATACTACTAGCCCAATCTGCATTTGTGTATCCAAACACCTGTACATCTATACTTGCCTCATAGAAAAGTCCAGAATGTAATGTGGACTTTACATATCTCAATATGCGTCTGACTGCATCCAAATGTGGCTTTCTAGGTACTTGCATAAACTGACTCACAAGACCAACAGTGTAGCTCAAGTCTGGCCTTGTAATGGTCATGTAGATCAAACTCTCCACTATCCTCGTGAACATAGTAGGGTCTTCTATCTCATCCGCAACATCAGCTCTCAACTTTAAATTCTGCTCTAAGGGGACTAAAAGTGGTTTGCATGCTGTCATACGATACTTGGACAACATATCCAAGCCATACTGTCTTTGGGACAGCCATATACCATCATCACATCTGATCACCTCAATGCCAAGGAAGTACCTTAGCTCACCTAAATCCTTCATCTCAAACTTCTTCTTCAAAAAGTCTTTGACTTCAGCAATCCCACTATCACTATCACCTGTAATAATCAAGTCATCCACATAGATGACTATGATGACCAAACCTGTATCTCCCTTTCTCACATAAAGTGAGTGATCAACATCATAAACATAAAAGCCAATATTGTTAAGATACTCTCTGATCTTGTCAGACCATGCTCTAGGTGCTTGCTTGAGCCCATAGAGCACCTTCTTCAACCTGCACACATATGTGGGATGCTCTAAATCTTCATAACCTGCTGGCTGATCCATATACACTTCTTCCTACAAATCACCATGCAAGAAGGCATTCTTCACATCCATTTGCTGAAACCTCCAACCTTTGGCTGCTGCCAAAGAAATCATAGATCTGACAGTTGCCATCCTAGCAACTGGACTAAAGGTTTCTTCATAATCTATGCCGTATGTCTGGGCATAGCCTTTTGCAACTAGCCTAGCTTTGTACCTACTAATAGAACCATCTGCATTGTGCTTAATCTTATAAATCCACTTACATCCAATAGCTTTCTTGCCCTTGGCAATGATACTAGATCCCAAGTCTTATTGGTCTCTAATGCAGCCATCTCCTCATCCATTGTTGCATCCCAATGAGCATGACCAACAGCCTCCTCAAAACATGTGTGCTCAACATCCTCAACTAGTTTCACCATATAAGTATAATGGTGAGCTACATAACCTTCAAAACCAAATCTTTTAACAGGGTATCTGACCCTGCTAGATCTGCGTACCACCGGATCACTCAATGGAGCCTTTACATTACTATGAGCTCTCTGTACACTTGGTGTCCTGACAGAAGGAATACCAAGCTCATCATCCAAGCTCTCTGAATCACTGGAGTCCCCATTAAGAATTACATCAATGCCATCTGACACTTTATTCTTTCCTTTGTCTTTACCTGTAGTGCTACTAGATGCACCTGAAGATGTAGAGCTACTCCTTAGTCTCCCAGACCAGATGATATCTTTGGTCCACTAAGAGTCCCCATGATTCTTACTTTTCAGCCTGCACATTGTTGAGATATCAAGCTCCACTCGTGATATGCCAAGGTGACCGTTGTGCATTTATGTCACCGACTTGTTAACTGCAGATGCGGTTGGTACACCACCCTTGAATAATAGCTAGATGACAGCTATCCTTATCTACTCTAGTTTGTGGCTCAGTTAGTATGCCACCTTAGTTAGTTGAGTTTGGTTTGAGACCCATATATAGGGTTCTTCTATTTCTATGTATGAGAGTTCTTTTTGGCTTACACAACTAAGAAGAGGAAAACTGTTTTCAGCCTCCACCTGCGTGTATATTCCCCCATTGTGCAAGCAAGAAAGCTTTAAGTGAGACTCCTTCCTTCTCTCCCACAACCTTGACATGGTATCAGAGCCTGGTTCGTGGTAAGGAGATCAAGAAAGCAAACCAAGTTCGCGGCGTTCTGGTAAGAGGACCAGTGTTGCTTTCATTTTTCGAGTTTGGGAGCAAGTCTCTGCGGGTAGCACATCCGGAAAGTGCAAGAATGCATTGTCTTAGATTGAGACGCCCTTTGCAGTGAAGCAAGAGGGCAGTATATGTTGTGGGACAGGGCTTTAGCCCTAGGTTTCCTTGTTTTTTTAATTTGAGGCCATTTCGGGGCCTGTTTTAGAGGTGAAAGTTTTCCACACGCACTCAGGAAAAGGCCCTATTTTTTGTTGTGCGACCATTGTTCTACAGGTCGGTGAAAAGTTACTATAGAAATTGCATCGTATGCCTATGCGCAGAGACATTGGGAGTTACAGAATCATCCTTGTTGCCTATTGATGCGAAATCATCACTAGGAAGTAACTGAGTGGTCAAATACCACTTTTGTCAAATTTGTGGATTTGCCCTTGTGAGGCTGAAGCTGTGTTTTTTGCAGTGACAGAATTTTTTGTAGTGTTCTGTAATCGCATCTGATTCTCTTTCATAGATTGTCACTGAAAAGCTTGACAAGAACAACTTCCAAGCATGAAAGTTTAGAATGACAAATTTCTTTATGGGAAAAGGATATTGGGAATTTGTTGCAGGAAATGAAGAAGAACCAGTTCTTCCTAATATTCCCAATCAACAGCAAATGCAGGGATTTAAAGGATGGCATGAGAGAGCCTGAAAAGTTATGTACTGGCTGTCTATCAGTATTTCAGACTCTATGATTGTGCATATTCAGGATGCAAGTATGCCAAAGGAGGCATGGGATACTCTGTCAAAAATGTATAGCACAAATACGCAAGCCAGGAAAATGCAGCTCAAGCAAGAGTTGCACAATGTGCAAAGAGAAAGTATGAGCATCAATGACTACCACATGAAGGTGAAGAAGATTGCAGATGCACTTGCTTCCATTGGGTCGCCAATGGAAGATGATGATTTAGTTTTTGTGACCTTGAATGGTATAGGAAAGGATTATGCACAGTTCCGAACATCCATTTTCGTCCGTGAAAGATTTCCTAATTTTGAGAAATTGATTGCTCTTCTAATTTCTGAGGAGCAGAGAAATGATGGTGCATCTTCTTCAGGAGGAACTTCAAAAAAAGCTGTCTTCTACTCAAATGTTGGAAGAGGTAGAGGCAGAGGTAGAGGAGGCTGATCTGGAGGCCGTGGTAGAAATCAAAATATGCAGCAAACTCAAGAAAACCAGTCCTATGGAGGAGGACGTGGTAAATCTAGAGGCAAGGGGAGCCAAAGAGGTCGTGGTGGATGGCAAAGAGGCCAAAATGCAAACAGCAATGTTGAATGCTACTACTGTGGTAAAATGGGTCATATGGCTAAAGACTGCTATAAAAAGCAGAATGACATCATGAATGGAAAATTGCAACAAGGGGATGATGCAGCTTCTAGTAGACAGGGTGATGACAGAAATGAGCACTTGTTTATGGTGCAGCACATGACCAATTCTGTGACAAGTGCATAAGAAAGCAACAATGTGTGGTATGTTGACTCAGGTGCATCAAACCACATGACAGGTCATGCAGAATGGATGCGAGATGCAAGGAAAATGGAAAAACCAGGATTTGTGGAGACTGGTGATGATACTGCACATTCTATTGTGCAGATTGGAAAAATTCCTTTGTCTATGCAGGATGGGAAAAGGAAATACTTGTCGGATGTATTTCATATCCCGAATATCACCAAGAACCTGGTTTCTATTAGTCAAATGGTTGAGCAGGGCTTGCATGCCAGTTTTAATTCCCATGGATGCTTTGTTGAGGATATGAAAAATAAAGGTCGCTTGATAGCAAAAGGAAAGAAGAAGGGCAGAATGTTTACGTTGGATGCAGACATGCCTGAATTGAGTGCAGTAATGTTTGCACATGGGACCGGTGTAGTTGCAGATATTGATATCTGGCATAAACGCATTGGTCATGTTAATGTACATCGACTTAAGTCAATGCAAGCCCAAAATATTGTTGCAGGATTGCCTAAATTCAAGGTTGCAGAAATGCATAAGGTATGTGAAGCTTGTCAATTTGAAAAACAGGCAAGGAAACCATTTCCTAGACATGTTCAAGAGAGTAAGAAGCCATTGGAATTAATCCACTCTGATGTGTGGACTACTAAAGCTGCATCTCTTGGAGGCTGTCATTATTTTGTCACTTTTATTGATGACTATACCAGAAAAGTTTGGGTGTATTTTATGAAAAAGAAAAGTGAAGTGTTTGGGCATTTCAAATCTCTTAAAGCTATGGTTAAAAAAGAAACAGGCCTGTAAATAAAATGCCTAAGGTCAGATGGAGGGGGAGAGTACCTCTCAAATGAGTTTGCAAGGTTCCTGCAAGAGCATGGCATAAAGCAGCAATATTCATGTATTCATACCCACAACAAAATGGAATTGCAAAAAGGAAAAACAGGCATATTGGAGAGGTATCTCGTGCCATGCTCAACGAAAAAGACTTGCCAAATTTTTACTGGGCTGAAGCAGCTGCTACAGCAGTCTACATAATGAACAAGACTTCCATTGCAGCAATACATGGGATGACTCCACAGGAGAGGTATACTGGTAGGAAACCAGATATTTCTCATTTGAAGATTTTTGGTTGCATTGCCTATGTTCATGTGCCAGATGAGTTGAGATCCAAGTTGGATCCAAAAGCTGAGAAGTGCATCTTTATTGGTTACTCTCTGCAGAGCAAAAAGGGTATAGATGCTATAACCCTTCTACTCGTAAGTTTACAGTGAGTAGAGATGTTGTTTTTGATGAGATGAGTAGCTGGTATAAACCAGTAAATGTGATTGATAATGTAGATGCACAAAATGGTAATGCTGCACAGAATTCACAGCAGCAGTCACAAGATATTAGTGGACCTGGAGTGTCCTCTAGCAGTGGTTCACATTCTTCGCCATGGATAGGCGGATTGAGATCAAGAGAATCTTCTCAAAGCAATGTAGATAGTGGTATGCAGGTATCACGAAAAGGAAAAGAGAAGGTAGATCAACCCATGTTTGATGTGAATGTAGGTCACTTTTATGTGGATGGTGAATCCAGTGGATTAGAACAGAGCATTGATAATGAGTTGGGTATTCCTTCTATTGTTACACTTGGAGTAAGGAAGACCGGGGATGTTTTGAGAGCACCTAGGAGTGAACCTACTTTATGCAGGTATACCAGAGCTAGGTATCCTGTGGATAGGCTGAAATATGATGGATTTACAGCCATTCACTATGCCTATATGGTCAAAGTGATACACAAACCAGAACCCACTTCTTTTGAGTAAGCCATGGGAAAAGAAAAATGGGAGAAAGCCATGGATGAAGAAATGGATGCCTTGGAAGCAAATGCTACATGGGAATTGGCACCTTTGCCTAAAGATAAGAATGCAATTGGTTGTAAGTGGGTTTATAAGGTGAAGCACAATGCAGATGGTTCTGTGAATAGATATAAGGCAAGATTAGTAGTCAAGGGGTATGCACAAACATATGGCATTGATTATGAAGAAACATTCAGTCCGGTTGCAAGGATGGCAACTGTAAGAGCAGTCATTGCTATGGGTGCATCAAAGGGATGCTCTTTACATCAGATGGATGTAAAGAATGCCTTCTTGCATGGTGATTTGCAAGAAGAGGTCTATATGGAGCAGCCACCAGGTTATGTGCATGCTGTTCATCTTGAGTTTGTTTGCAGGTTGAAGAAAGCCTTGTATGGCTTGAAGCAAGCACCTAGAGCATGGTCTGACAAGATAGGACAGTATCTTGTCACTATTGGCTTTCAGATTTCCAAGGCAAATTTCTCACATTATGTGAGAAAAACAAAGAAAGATATTATGCTCGTTGTCATTTATGTTGATGATTTGATTATCACAGGTGATAGTGATGAAGATATCCTTCATGTGAAAATGCTATTGAAGTAGAAGTTTGAGATGAAGGATTTGGGAGAGTTGCGTTATTTCTTGGGCATTGAGGTGATTAGATCACTAAGTGGGATATGGCTCTTGCAGAGACAGTATGGATTGGACATGCTGTCCAAATATGGGATGACAAGCTGTAAGCCTATTTCAGTTCCTTTTAAGCAGAATGTGGAGTTGAGCGCAGATGCAGGTGAGCTTCTCGAAGACCCTACTATGTACAGACGCATAGTAGGAAGTTTGATTTATATGACTATTACCAGGCCAGATTTGAGCTATGCTGTTGGATTGGTAAGTCAGTTTATGTAGGTTCCAAGGAAACCGCATTTGGATGCGGCTAGACGTATACTCAGGTATGTGAAGTCCACATTGCAGTATGGACTATTTTATGAGATTGGGATTCAGACACAGTTGCATGGATACACTGATGCTGATTGGGCTGGTAGTATTTCTGATAGATGATCTACCAGTAGATATGTGTTCTCTTTTGGGAGTGCTGCAGTCACTTGGAGCAGCAAGAAACAGCCTACAGTTGCCTTGTCGAGCACAGAGGCTGAGTACAGGGGTGCAGCAATGGCTGCATGTGAGGTAGCTTGGTTGCATAAGCTACTTTATGATATGCATCAGCCTATAGATGGGCCAGTTGTCATTTATTGTGACAACATGAGCAGTATACACTTGGCAAATAACCCAGTCTATCATGCTAGAACAAAGCACATTGAGGTGCATTATCACTATGTGTGGGAGAGGGTTTTACTAGGTCTTATTGATCTAGTTTATGTCAGCACAGAGGATTAGGTAGCTGACATATTTACAAAGGCATTGGGCAGAGAGAAGCTGCGCAAGTTCAGAGACCTGCTTGGTGTGCATGAATTGGGATTGAGCTCGAGGGGGAGTATTGAGATATGGAGCTTCACTCGTGATATGCCAGGGTGACCATTGTGCATTTATGTCACCGACTTGTTAGCTGCAGATGCGGTTGGTACACTGCCCATGAATAATAGCTAGATGACAGCTATCCTTATCTACTCTAGTTCGTGGCTCAGTTAGTATGCCACCTTAGTTAGTTGAGTTTGGTTTGAGACCCATATATATGGTTCTTCTATTTCTATGTACGAGAGTTCTTTTTGGCTTACACAACTAAGAAGAGGAAAACTGTTTTCAGCCTCCACCTACATGTGTATTCCCCCATTGTGCAAGCAAGAAAGCTTCAAGTGAGACTCCTTCCTTCTCTCCCACAACCTTGATACACATAAGTGTCATGATTATCATCATCATCCAATGCATCACCACTAAATGCATACTAACTACTCATTTCATCAAAGATGACATCCCTGCTCACTCTGAACTTACATGTGATAGGGTTATAACAACGATACCCTTTCTGCTCTAAAGAGTATCCAATAAAGTCACACTTTTCAGCCTTTGGATCCAATTTCTTCCACAACTCATATGGCACATAAATATATGCAATACAGCCAAACACTTTCAAGTGTGAGACATCAGGCTTCTTACCTGTAAAACATTTTTTGGGGGTCATACATGAACTGCAGCTGTGGGAGTTTTGTTCATAATATAAATAGTAGTATGAATAGCCTCATACAAAAAATGCTTAGGCATATTCCTTTCAGCCACCATCAAGGCGTGTGCAACTTCTGCAATATGCCTGCTTTTCCTTTCTACAACCCCATTTTGTTGTGGGTTATATCTGCATGTGAACTATCTCTTTATCCCATGAGATCTCAGAAAATCACTGAACTCATTTGAGAGGTACTCTCCCCCTCCATCTGACCTCAAGCACTTTACTTTCAAGCCTATTTCTCTTTCAACTGCAGCCTTGAAAGTTCTAAAGTGCTCAAACGCTTCACTCTTTTCCTTCATAAAATATACCACATCTTTCTAGAATAATCATCAATGAATGTGACAAAGTATGAACTGTCTCCAAGAGATACATTTTGTGTAGGCCCCCAAATATCTGTATGCACAACATCAAGGATATTTCTACTTACATATCTGTCATGTGAAAAGGGTTGTCTTGCCTGCTTACCAAACTGACATGCTTCACATACCTTATGAAATTCTGCAATTCTAAATGAGGCAAACCTGTAACCAACCCTTTGGACTGCATTAATTTCAGCCTTTGTACATTTGCATGTCCAATGCGTTTGTGCCAAATGTCAATATCTGCAACAACACCTTTTCCTTTAGCATACATAGTAGCATTCATAGTAGGAATTCCAACATCCAGAGTAAACATACGTCCAACTCTACTTCCCTTTGCAACCAACCTGCACTTGTCATTGAAGTCTTCTACAAAGCAGCCCTTTGCATTAAATCTAACTTGCAGCCCTTACTCTACCATCTAACCTATTGACACCAAGTTCTTTGTAATATATGGTACATGTAATACATCTGAAAGACTCTTTGTCTTACCATCATGCAAGGACAATGGAACTTTTCCAATGTGTGAAATTGGGTGGTATGAATCATCACCCGTCTGCACATAACCTGTATTTTGCAAATCCTGCATCTCTCCCAAACCATTCTGCATGGCTGGTCATATGATTGGATGCACCTGAATCAACATACGAAACATCATCATGTGTTCCCTTTCCTGTAACAGCATTCATAACAAACAGAAGTTCATTTTTATCTTCATTCTGTCGTGAAGACAATACATAGTTGCAACTTACTACTGCGAATATCATCTTTCTTGGCATAACATTGGGTTGCAATATGACCTGTTTTGTCACAATAGTGACACACAATACTAGATTTGTTAGAACCTCTGTTGTGCCATCCACCTCTTCCTTTAAAGCTCCCCCTTACCATGACCTCTTGAAACCTGCATATCACCAAATTGCTGATTCAATCCGTTTTGCTGGTTGTCACTACCACGTCCTGTACTACGGCCTCTTGAAGAGGACTTGCCACATCCCCTTCCTGAATTGGAGTAGAAAGCTTGGGCCTGTTCACCACTTTTTTCAGATGTCTCACTCTGCTTGTTGATCTTTTCAGTGATCATAAGGGAGACCAAATCATCAAAATCTGGAAATGGCTTTTTGACATACACGAAAGTTACAAAAGACTTCCAAGCCTTTTCATTGTTAAGTCCACCCAAGGTAGACAACACCAAATCATCATCATCAAGCATTGCATCAATCGCTGCCAAGGCATTTGCAATGCTCCTTACCTTCAGTGCAAAATCATTGATAGACATCTTCCCTTTCTTCAATGTATTCAACTCTTGCTTGAGTTGAATCTTTCATGCTTTTGTATTTATGGAAAACATACTTTCAAGTATGGTCCAAGCTGCATATGAATTCTCTGCATTTCTAATATGTCCCAGCATATTATTGTCAATTACTGCAGAGAGCCAATACATGACCTTTTTGTCTTTTGCATTCCATTCCTTTCGTGCCTTTGTCTCTTCTGGAGTTGGAGGATCACTCACCTCCAGCTCCTTTTCTTCACCTGAAACAAACTCGTAGAGGCCTTTTTCAATAAGGAAGTTCATGACATGGAACTTCCATGAAGGGTAGTTGTTCTTGTCAAGCTTCTCAATGATGGGGTTTCCACTGTTCTCTGCCATTATCACAAAACTAAGACCAAACAACAAGCAAATCTTCTGCAACCCTCAACCTGTAGTGCATAGCAATACACCAGATAGCCTTTTTCACTGTCTGCTCAACAATACATGCAATCTGCAACCAGTTTGCAGATAAACCTTTGTGTTTATTCACTGGTAAACACCTTTGAACTTATAGATATGAAATCTCTAACCTGTGCACTTCTTTATGGCAGACACAGTTGAAATTGCAGGATACCTTCGAACTACTGTCCGTAACCTTGAGAGTCTAAAACGGAGCCTGAAATGACCTCGGATGGCCAAAATAGCAGTGGGAAAGCCCTAAAGGGTGTATATGCAGAATACATAGTGCTCTTTGCACACACCAAATCTCACTGCAATAATCTGAGATTTTTGCTCTGCCTTGCTTCCGGTGCCTCCACAAGCACTATCCAAGAGAAGAAGTAGAGAATGGAAGAGCTTCTTACCCGTTGCTTGCTTGCTCAAATCATTGGCTCCTCTCCTTTTCTTTAGCCTTCAAAACCAACCTCAATCAGTGGTGCAGCTCTGATACCATGTCAAGAATCGCGTGGTGGGGGGACTTGCTCAAGATGTTGTGCCGAACACACACAGAATGCACAAGGAGAAGCTCACTCAAGAGACAAGAAGAGAGATGGAGGCCAAAACGTTTTCTTGCTGGTTTTTTCTTCTTCTTCCACACACTTTACAATGTACACAAAGTATAGATAAGATACAACATAAAGGAAAGTGGCCTACTAAGTCAAACAATGCATAACCGACTACACTAGTCGACTGGCACTATAACTATGCTAGCTGTAAATAGGTGTAACAACCTGAATATAATAAGTAATCAATCAGTGGCCATGTGAGAGTCATAATGACCACCGACGTGCTAAGTGTAGATGTGTGAAACCATCTAACTAGGCGGTCCATCATTAATGTCCGCATGTGTTAAGCTTGCCATCTCAACAAAAGTGACTATGTATGGCACTTCAAATTGCATAAGGAAGGTATCTGGGTCCTTGTCTGGTGAGCTAACACACTTCAAAAATGGAATCCATGGCTAAGAATCCATCCAAGTGTTACTAGGATACCATAGGATGGAATAGATAAAACCACTACTAGTTAAGGTGATGCAAATAGTTGCCTTGTGAACTCTAGCAACCTCATAGGGGTGATTAGTGTACCAAGGTGCACCTACTAAGGTCTAGGGACAAATTGCTATTTTTATCATATTCTGGAGTGGACTATTCTACTTTGCAATTGTCACCATCACTAGAAAATAAAGTTCCCTCAAGAGATAGAGTCTAACACCATTGCTTATGCTTAGACCATTGTGAGAACATAGATTAGATGTCCTTTAGTGGATCTTGTGAGCACATTCATATGTAGATTGATGTGTGTGGGAAAGTTCAAGTTGGTTGCCATGTGTAATTGGGTCCACATTTTGGGTGTGGTTACAAGATGCAAAGTAGTTACACTAGCTCTATAAGATAACAAAGCCTTATCATACCCAGACCTAACACAAGGGTATGCTGACATTTCACACTTAACAATAAAGCATACCAACAAAAGTAATCACCACACTATGCTATTGAGATAGAAAATTTATACTAAAGAATGAATGCTCATATATTTCATCAAATGTGTATAGCAAACTAATGACAAAGATCAAGACAGGGTGTTCGTCTCGAGAGTAATCTACTTAGAAAAAATACATGACAATGGACTTTCCTACTTGAGTAACCCAATTCTAAAAAGGGATGTGCTAGCAAGGGTCTTTGAAGAATTAATATGCATGGATGAATTGTGAAGGAAAGAAGCTCAAAATCCATTCAAAGAGCAAGTGTAGCTTCAAGTTATAGTGAAACGACCATTGTTCACAATGAAGGATATATCATTGATGCTCAAGGTAAAAGGAAGAGTATTGAACAATCACAAGAAATAGTAGACCCAAAACTAGAACTTGTCAAGAAGGAGGAATTAAAGAGGAAGATAGATGTATGTGAATTTAAGACGAGAGGGACAAGCCCAAGATACCCAAGGGAGAGTCCATGCAAAGATGACTTGAGGAGGAGAAGGAGTGAATGTAGAAGGATAGAGAAAGAGGAGAAGACCACACCACTTCTTCCTTGATCCTTATATATCTTGAGATGCCCATGTTGTAATGGAGTCCTTTTATCATAATCCTTGGCTAATTTTTCATCTTATGATATTCTACTACTACTATCAAAGTTAATGATCTCTTTTAGCCACCTTCCCATGAATGCTATTTCGGGTCACCAGTGCGGTTGTCCTATGCATAACAACCTTGCTCTAGAAGATAATAAACCATTAAGGATCGGTGCTCACCTACATTTCCCTCTTGATGAAGTTTAACTATGTATTTGCATAGGATTATGATGAAATGAAAGGATTGGGCCCTAGATTCTATCAACACTAGATTTCACTTAATACAAATCATATTCCAGTTTGTATACAAAGATATCACATGAGTTTGCATATGGACAAATTGGTCCCGATTGACTCATTGGAGTGAGATTTATTGCGTTTCTAGATTGAGCAAAATGGAATTTTCCAATTATCATTATGCCAAAGAAAAACAATCTACGTGGATTGAGTGTTACCACTATCCCCGACCCATTTTTTGTTTGATGCCTTGATAGTATCTTAGATAAGGTAGCTAGCCATGAAAGGTATTCTTTTCTAGATGGTTTCAAAACGAATACAATCAGGTCTACCTTACTCTTGAATATCAACCTAACACTGCCTTCATTATGGGATGAAGAGTATTTGTTTGTATTGTGATGTGGTTCTTCGTGAAGAATGCTTTGGCCTCTTTCCAATGAGATATGCAAGAAATATTCAAACCCTACTTAATCAACTTCATGTGAGTATTTCTAGATGACTTTAGTGTCTTTGGCACAACATTGCTATACTCGCATCATCTTTGACTATGTTTCATCAGATGTCAAGAAGTAGGACTCACTGTCTTAACCCCATGAAGTGTGTTTTTGCTATCAAAGGTGGTATTTTATTGGGATGTGTTATTTCAGGAGATGGTATTATTGTGGACCCTCCCCACAAGGTGGCTATTATTATTCAAGCCATAGTTCTAGATTTCGCACCCATTGTGTTGCGATTTTCTTGGGAAATTTTGTTGGACCATTCCTTTGAATTAATTGATCCACATTCCTAAATTGACCTTCATATGGAATGAGGTGGTTGGCATTTCAACATCTCTCGATGTTACTTTCAAAGGCCCCAACTCTCGTCCTTTTGGATTGAACCAAATCATTCCATGTATTTTTGGATGCATCAATTATTGCAATTGATAGTATGATCATGCAACACGAATCTAATGAATGGTTTCAAACCATCTTTTATACTAGCAAATCAACTCTCCTCTATGAGAAAAACTATTCTATCAAATGAACAAAAATACATTGGACTGATTTATTTAGTTAAGAAGTTTGAGCATTATTTGCTTGGTCATTCATTTGTTTTTCATGTGGATCATCCTACTCTATTTTACTTAAACAAATAGAAATACATCACAAAATGCTTGGCTAGATGGATACTATTGCTCTAGGAGTTTAACTTCAAAGTAATGCATAGAGCAAGATCACATACTATCATTATAGGTTTCCTCTTCTAACTAGATTCTAGAGAAGCTCCTCCAAGACTCGATGATGATCTCATAGTTGCTTAACTCTTTTCCATAATAGTTGATAATCTAAAACCTTATCTACCTAATCCTTTCTAGAGTTGGTACGAGAAAATGCTAGTTTTCTTATACTTAAGAGAAGTCTCAAACCATATTTTGATGCACCAGTACAAACGATTGGCTCTTTGTAGCTGGCATTTGGAATCTATCTTGGGCCAAATTTACTTTCGGACCTTGTTTAGAGTACTACAATATGTGGTTCTCCCCATGGAGAAAGATGCTATGTTGTAAGAAGATCATCAAGGAATTTCAGGAGGTCACTTTCCAACTAACATCATTATGAGGAAAATCTACAACATTGTTGCAGCGCGTAGGGTTGAAGGTCACAACAGGGGTTTGGCAAGAAAACTAGACAAGATAGATAGAGATGTGTCTTCAATAGATAAGTAGATTACACTGAATGTTTAAAGGTTCAAGAGATACTTCATGGTCAATCACAAGGGTTTGAGAGAGAAGAATGTATGGGGGTTCAAGAGCTTAGACTCCGGAGATGGTAGAGATAAGAGAAGGGTTGAAAGTTGCAAGCCAAGTTCTTGAAGATGTTAATAGAGCTTCCAACTGCATGTTCTTTTTAGTAAAGATCACAAGAGTATTATCTCATAAGTTCTAACTCAAATCAAGCTTGTTTTCTTGACTCTAAGAGAAATCAGAAATTATAAAATCAAGTACAATATGCTGTCAAGTATTATAAACAACTCTGCATCACATCATTCATACATAATGCCATATCATGAATCAACTTTGCATGATTACATTTAATGTAGACTATTAGGAACAAACGCTTATGAGTCAATTAAAAGTCTTGTAGGGCAAAGAGACTTGCTTCAAGAGAGCTTCAAATTGAGTTCTTGATAAAGATAAGTTACCACAACCAAGAAATAAGAGAAAAAGATCCTCTTAATTCAACTCAAAGCATCTATGAATGATCTACAAACATTGCCATGCCATTGGGGCATATAATACTTGCATATTTAGACAAGATGTTTTCTGTAGAGTAAGAAATGAATTAAAAGAACACTGTCATAGCTAATTCTCTAAATATGGTTGAAGATATGAGCCCCAAATCAGCCCATGGAAGAGAAGGGGTTTGAAGAAATAGAAGACGTAGAAGAATACTCACAGAAACAAATAGAAAATATATAAGAATACTAACAAAGATGAAGCATGTTAGTTTATTCTTGCATTACGAGAAGATAAAACTCTAATAGACAAAAACGTGCATAAAATAATACATTCCTCTATGATGCTCAGATCGCCAATCTGATGCTTCCATTGGCTCTGAAAGGGGGGTAAAATACTAGGACACTTGGCCAGAATTCAGTCAGATCACTCCTTCTTCATCTCCCACTTTGGAGTGTTGTTCACTGCCTGAAAACAACGATCGCACATCGCAAAATTTTGCCAATCTGTCTTTTTACATAAAATCCTCTCAAATTAGCTAAAAGCTACATGCTTTCTTTAACATGCTATCATAATCTAGAAGCTATCTATAGTTTTATGGATTTTTACAAGAGATAATATCTAAAATATCAAAAATTGACTAAAAGTTGTCCAAAAATGTAATATTTTTGAACCATGGACACTAACACTAATGTCTAAAATGGAATTGGCTCTCTAAATCAATAAGAAAGCCACACTCTAGATTTTTTTTACATGGTGTGCGCGTAGCGGCATGACATCCACCCCCTCCTAACTTGCACATCCTCTAGCATGTGCCAAAGTCTTATGGATTTGCAGCGTTAGAAGAAGTATCTTCTTCCATGTCAATGTCTTTATCTTTTGCCTCTTCCTCTTCCTCTATGTCTTCATGCTCTTGAATTATATCCAAATCTTCTAACTCATGTTGCATAGTTATAAGCTCAATAACCCATCTATAATGTATAGACAAAGGATAAGTTGGTTGTAACCCATCTCCATGCTTGACCATAGAATACATCTGACACACATAACAAGTTCCAACAAAATGTGCTATGTCCCGATCTCGGGGGGGTCACTCATGAATATATGTATATATAACGTGAGTTCAAAATAAGGGGTTTTTATAACACCAATTTTATAAAATTTTTATATACAAAAGGGTATCATATAAAGGGGTTACTTACAGATTGAATAGAAAAGGGTTGTGTTTTATACAAGAAAAATTCACAGATTAGGATATTTATAAAAAGGCCATGAATGCATGTTATATAGAGAATATATATATAGTGAACCCCTCGAGGTCTCGATACATGTTTTGCCACCAATATTTTTCTTGACTTTACTAAAGGTTCCCCATATGCCTCTATGGCCAACCCACAGGCTTTCATGAAATTCCTTCATTACCACTTGTTGCAATCTTTTGTTACCTAAAACTCAGATAGGCACTCCTTTCTTGTTTTTTGCATTCTTCCATAGATGCCCTTCTTTAAGAAAAAAGCCATAAGCTTTCCTCTTAATATGCTTGAACTCTTCATCGGTCCAAGACTCCTTCTTTATTGTGCTCAAATATTGGACAATCTTCAGCCAATCTTCTTCATAGTCTTCTTCAAGGAAATGAACTAGAACTTGAGCAATGCAATGAGCATGCTGGCTGCTAGTTGACACCCTTCTTCCATAGACAAAGCTTTGATCTTTGTTGCTGTATGCTGATTTACAGCAGTACCTTTTCTTGTTCATACTATAATTAATGCTATATCATTAATAAGATCAGCTTCACTTTGCAAGATTCAACTTTGGTTTTTTATATGCAACAATTGAAAGGGTACTTTTAGTAGCCAAGGAATGAAATTCAGCAAGGATAGATTCTTCAGCTTCATCTTCTTTCATAAGCTCTTCTTCATTGTCATATCTTGCACATGATAGCATGTTAGCAACTGGATTTGCCTTTCTTGTAATATGCTTTAATTTGGAGTTAAGAGATTTAATATATGCAATCCATCTTAGCATAGCAATGCCAGGTGTAGAGCAATTGGAAATCATGCTCAAGAGTGGAAGACAATTAGTTTCTACCACTATGTAAGCACCTATAAAGTATTCAAGATCACTCTTTAATGCTGTTACAACTCCCCACAATTCCCTTTTTACTTGTGCATACCTTCTTTGACGTTCATTGAGAACCTTTGCTCCAAAACGGATTGCATACATGTTACCTTCAAGGTCTTCTTGGCCAAGAGCCCATCCTATCCCAATGGGACTTGTATCCACAGTGAGGATGATGGGTTGACCATTTGAATAATCAGCCCTTTTGAGAGTGGGGACTTCTTTAGTTTGCGTATAGTTGAGATTATGCTCTTCCCCCAAGAGAATCTTTGGCCTTTTCTTAATAATTGATGAAGATTTTTGGCGACATGAGCAAAATGTGGTATCCATATGAGATAGAATACACATGCGCCAATAAATCTTTTTACCTATAAGATATTTGTGCATTTTTCTTGCATTCTACTGATGGCATCTATTTTGGTTGGTGAAGGCTTACGTCCATATGGGCTACACAGATGTCTGACCACTAGGACTTTTTCTACTCCAAAAATGGACTTAGCTCCAGAAAGGATAAGATGTACCTCTTCTAGCCTTGTCAAAATCTTGTCACAATTATGAATATGGTTCAAGAAATGGAAAAGTAAGTTGTGGAATAAAGTCCCTTAAGACTTTGTGCATGGCATTCATCATATGGGCTATGGAGTTTGTTGCACCTTGTGGTAGAGTGCACATGCGGACCAATCCAAGAGGTGTCTTCATTGTGGTAATGTCTCACTTTCTAATGAAAGCTGAAATTGGTTATATCTTGAATATAGATCACCCATAGAATAAATTATTCTACCTGTAAAAGCTTCAACAAACTCGTCAACAATTGGGCCTCAACTAACATTTCAGATTGTGACATGATTAACAGGATGTAGATCTTGGATTAATTGTAAAGATCCATTTTTCTTGGATACAGTAAACCATCGATTTGAGTAAGGTGCTAAAGAAGGTTCTAAAATCTTCATTTTGATCTTTTCATTTAGAAGTTCTAGTAATTTGGGCAAACGTGCCCTTGGAACAAGAATAGGTTTGAGGTTCCAAGGCACATGTGGGACCGTAAAAATGACCATAGGAGCCACAATATTTGGATCCACATAGCCTATTTCACTTGGTTGAAATGAAAAATATTTTCCATGTTTCATTAACATTTGCATAAAAGATTATTTTTCAGTGCGAAAGGAAAGAATTTTCACATATTTTGAGTTCTTTTATACTTTTAGATGTGAACTTGTGACCAATGTTGGAAGGATCACCAAGACTTGACTGATTTGCTACCCTATCAGCCAGCCCTTCACTTTCAAGAGGCAATGGGACTACCACATGCTTGACTTTCTTATTCACCATCTTGTATTTTGTCTCCACTTGCGCATTAGCCTTGTTGAGTAAACCAATGTGTTCTTGCTCAAAAAATTCTTAAATTGTTTGATAAAAATCCTATGTACATACTTCTACGAATTGATTTTCAGCCCGATTTTCTGTATGAGAAGTTGCATATATTTCAGCCATCATTTCATAAGTTTTCAGCTCTCTTTTTACATGACATAAATATTTTCTTTCATCTTTAGTCATGGCTGGAAGAGACTTATGACAGCCCATACTATTGGCTGTACATACATACATATTTGATAGAGACATAGTTTCTGTAGCATAAGGAGGTTCAATCTTTTTACATGATGCACTGTCATAACCTCCTTTTATAGCACTGTAGTCCGAAAACCCTTGAATTATCAAGCATTAGGAGGCACAGAATAATCAAACAGTTGATCTCTATTTCGATGATGGTTAACACACACAATAAGAAATTGGATAGCTCGTTCATTATCCTTTCTTCGGATCTGAGCATAGGAAGAACCATCATTAAGAGCTTTTGTTTCCAAGCGAGCTTCATAAATGTAAGGTTATCAAATAATGATAGGGTAACTACAAGAGTCTTGAACAAAAAAGTAAAAATTGTATTTTATGTCTCCAATAGTTACCTACACATTAGGACATGCATCATATAACTCTCAAGAAGAGTTGTTTGTAGCTCTCATTTGCCAACTTGGATCAACATCTATGGGCCATCTGCCGCTTTCATAGAGACTCCTTGCCATGACGTTTATCTCAGAACCATGGTCTAAGAGTGCAATACATGGTGTTTCTTTTTCTCCAATTTTGATGACTCTCTCCGTTGTTGCTCTTGCCCAATGTGTACGGGAGTAGTGACTGCTTGGGATGAACTGAGCCTCTTCCTCCTCATGCATATGCTATAGACGGCCTTCTTTTTGAGAGGTGGACAGCCCAACTAGTTTGGATCAGCCGACCATTACATTTTAGCTTTCACTTCTTTAATTTTTTCATCCATGCTTTCTTTATCTTCAGCTTCAATTGCCGCAATTAATTCTTTAACTGCTTCAAGATGAATTCCTTGTAAAGTCAGCTTTTTTTCATCCTACACAAAAACTCGAAGAACTTGCAAAAAATCATGCATTGTTTCTTCAGCTTCATCACCAACATATCGTCTTTTCCTTTTGATTACATTAATAATTACATCATGGAATTCACATTTGGAAATTCCAAGAATTTTGCCTAAGGTGAGTTCAAATTTTCTTCCTAGAATTCATTCTTGTAGGACTCGTTTGAGATCGGTTGCAGATTCTATGTCAGACTGCAATTTGTAGCCTGGCTGCTTGCCCTTTTTTTTTCCTTTGGTCTTCTTTGTTTGTGGCGCATCTTCCATCTCTTGATCTAAGGTTATATTTTCAGCAAGCTTTGGTTGTTTAGGCATTCTTCTAGTTACCCATTTCAGAGGGCTAGAAGAGGAAGGCCCTGGTTCATCTTCTCTTCTTCTCTTTTCTTCAATCAAGACTTCTCTATGATTGACGTCATCCAAATGTGCAAATGCGGAAAAATAATATTCTTTAGCTGCTTTACCACATTCCATTTGATCTAGTGCCTATATCTATACTTTAGATTGCACATTAGCTTTACATGCTTTTGAATTTGACTTAGTTGGTTCAATTTGCAGTCCATAGGTAGCTGCATCAATTATTGGGTAGGCATTCTTTACAGCTAAATCTTCTAATCTTTTCTTCATTCCACCATTGCCAAAATTTGGCTCCAGTGGAAGACTAGCTTCAACTGTATGATTTTTTCTGTCTTTCCAAAAGACGAGCTTCTACGGTTCAGACTCATGGAAGGTAGAACACTCCCTTTTGTCATGTTGTTGGCTATCACACCAAACACAACGCCTCTTATAGCCTTCTCTCATGGGTCTTTGAGTTGATGTTTGTCCTCGCTCTTTGACTTTGACATCCAGCTTCTCTACGTTAGAACTAATTTCTATAAGATTTAGATGAAGATCACACATGATTTTAATGAGTTCATCCATGACATCATTTTTAGAAGGAATAGAAGAATAAAGAGTTGGTTGATTAGTCAAAGGAATAGAAGGTTTTGAAGGTGGAACAAGCTCCATCAATGGAGTTATTGAAGTTGAAGTAGAGCCCAATCTTAGTCGTATTCGCTCTCTTCAAGCAATCAGTAACATCTATCCATGCAGTCTTGACTCCTGATTCAGAGGTAGCATCTTCTAGGCAATCAACAAGCTTCTCTTGTAGAATGGGATCCGCAGCCTTACGGAATAATTCAATCTTCTAACCTTCCATAATTTCTTAGTCTTTAACATCAAGTTGTCCAAATTTACTTTCAAACTCATGGCATAAAGCTATTGTAGCTAAACCTTTGTTGGTTTTCTCAACCCAATCAGTGAAACTTTTCTTTGTCATTAGGCTAGAGTCTTCTAAGAAGAATTCTTCACGTAGGGATTTTTTGAATGCAACCCAATCTACATCTCGCTGAAAAAGACCATGGATTCTTTCTTGAGGACCATGCTTGCCTAGTCTGGCAAAATAGCGACTCCACGCATGTTGCGATACACCAAAGAAGAGCATTTTCTCAACATACAAGCAAATGAAAATCGAGAAATTTTGACCATTAAATTGTTTTGATTCCTGTCCAACTTCCTCTAGGGCCTTGATAGATGTGGAATCAATCTTCTCTTCGTCTTGCCTTTGTTGTTGTTGTTGTACATTTGGATTTGTTGTTGCTGAGTTTGTTGCAGTATGCGCACCAATTGTTGTAGAGTATCTCCTGAAGAATCCCCCATCTTGGAGTTCTCATATACCAACCTTCACATCGAGTTCACCAATGTCGCAGCGCGTAGGGTTGAAGGTCATCTTAGCAGTTTGGCAAGAAAACTGGACAATATAGATAGAGATGTGTCTTCAAGAGATAAATAGATTACAATGAATGTTTAAAGGTTCAAGAGATACTTCATGGTCAATCACAAGGGTTTGAGAGAGAATAATGTATGGGGGTTCAAGAGCTTAGACTTCGGAGATGGTAGAGATAAGAGAAGGGTTGAAGGTTTCAAGCCAAGTTCTTGAAGATGTTAATAGAGCTTCCAACTACATGTTCTTAGCAAAGATCACAAGAGTATTATCTCATAAGTTCTAACTCAAATCAAGCTTGTTTTCTTGACTATAAGAGCAATAAAAAATTATAAAATCAAGTACAATATGCTATCATGTATCATAAACAACTCTGCATCCCATCCTTCATACATGATGCCATAGCATGAATCAACTTTGCATGATTACATTCAATGTAGACTGTTAGGGATAAAAGCTTATGAGTCAATTACAAGTCTTGCAAGGCAAAGAGACTTGCTTCAAGAGAGCTTCAAATTGAGTTCTTGATAAGGATAAGTTACCACAACCAAGAAATAAGAGAAAAAGATCCTCTTAATTCAACTCAAAGCATTTATGAATGATCTACAAACATTGCTATGCCATTGGGACATATAATACTTGCATATTTAGACAAGATGTCTTCTGTAGAGTAAGAAATGAATTAAAAGAACACTGCCGTACCTAATTCTATAAACATGGTTGAAAATATCATCCCCAAATCAGCCCATGGAAGAGAAGGGGTTCAAAGAAATAGAAGATGTAGAAGAATACTCACATAAACAAATAGAAAATGTATAAGAATACTAACAGAGATGAAGCATGCTAGTTTATTCTTGCATTATGAGAATATAAAACTCTAATAGAAAAAAACGTGTATAAAATAATACCTTCATCTATGTTGCTCAAATTGGCAATCTGATGCTTCCATTGGCTCTAAAAAGGGCGTAAAATACTAGGACACTTGGCCAAAATTCAGTCAGATCACTCCTTCTTCATCTCCCACTTTGAAGTGTTGTTCACTGCCTGAAAACAGCGATCGTGCATCGCAAAGTTTTGCCAATCTCTCTTTTTACATAAAATCCTCTCAAATTAGCTAAAAGCTACATGCTTTCTTTTACATGCTATCATAATCTAGAAGTTATCTATAGTTTTATGGATTTTTACAAGAGATAATATCTAAAATATCAAAAATTGACGAAAAGTTGTCCAAAAATCTAATATTTTTGAACCATGGACACTAACACTAATGTCTAAAATAGAATTGGCTCTCTAAATCAATAAGAAAGCCACACTCTAGATTTTTTTTACATGGTGTGCATGTAGCGGCACAACAATGTAAATATAAAAATTTTCGAATATATGGGTGAGGTTGTAATACGTGTCATCAGGCAGGCATCACTCCAAGGTGCACAACTAAGACACCGACTAAGGTGGCGACCAAGGCATAGACCTTGGCATCTTGGCCTTGGCATACTTGGCAATGGGCTACGAAGGCTTCGTTGGCACCGTTGGATGCACATAAGAAGCTCCCACTAGTTCGTAGGAAAATCTTCTTGGAAGGTCACCCATCTCGACAGTGTCGTTACCCAATTGCACTTAACTGCCAAGTGACTATCCATTAGGCTATTTCTTTTTGTTTTTCTATACTACAAACATAGTTTTAATAAGCTAGTCTTGGGAGGGTTTCCCAAGTCTTTCTTCCATGAATTGAAATATAATACCTCATTAATAATAACAATTATCTTCATAAGTAGAGCTAGTTTTTTTGAAAAATGTGTAACATAAATCAATTTTCTTTGAAATGTATAGGCACATTGTTTATTAAAATAAACTAAGTAATGGGGACATTACATTCTTCCCTCCTTAGAGGAATCAAGATGTCCTCATCTCGAGAGAAACTAGGGGTATTCTTTCATACATGTTGCCTCATTGACCCAAGTGGCATCTTCTTCAAGATAATCCTTCCATTGTACTAGGTGTTCTCTTAGGATTCAGCTTCTTAGAGGTTTCTCCCTTGTGTTTAGAATCTTCTCGGGTTGCATTTCTAGAATTCCTTGGGCAGGTGCATGACTACTTGTTTGTCATTAAGCACATGATCGAGGCTAGGTACATAAGGTTTCAGTAGGCTTACATGAAATACATTGTGAATCTTGAGATGGGGTGGCAATTTAAGCTTGTAGGCTTGCCTTCCCATTGCTTTGATTACTTCATATGGTCCACAGTACCTTGGACTAAGTTTTTTGTATTTCTCCAAGGATAATGAGCTCTTTTTGGGTCTTACCCTTAGAAACACCATGTCACCTTTCTTGAATGTTTTCATAGATCTTTCAAGATCTACATAGGACTTTGTCCATCTTGAGCATCTTGGATGTCATGTCAGATCAATTAGATTAGTTGGTCCATCTCTTCAAGAATAGCCTTAGAAACCTCTACCTTGAGAGTAAGATCTGAGAAGTTTAGAGGTGTACGAATTCTTGCCCATTCAAGGCTTGAAATGGTGGCATCTTGATTGTTTATTGAAAGGCAGTGTTATAAGCAAACTCCACCAAAAGTAAATGTTCAATCCACCATTTTAACTCTTTGCCACAATAAGACCTTAGAATATCTTTAATGGTCTGGTTCACCCTCTCAGTTTGGCCATCAGTTTGAGGATGATAAGCAGTACTGAAGTATAGCTACATTCCAATTGCTTGGAATAGGCAAGTATTAAACTTAGAGGTGAAGCTAGAGTCTCGGTCCACTGATTATGCTCTTTGGCAATCCATGTAGCCTAAATACTTCTTTGATAAAGACTCAAGCAATGTCAGATGACTTATAGGTTGTTTGATCAAGTGTGTAACTTTTGTCAATCTATCAACCACTACCATGATGGAGTCATATCCACCAGCAATACTAGGTAATCCAACAACAAAGTCCATACTTATTGACTCCTATTTCATTTGTGGAATGTCCAAGGGTTGTAACTCTCCAAGAATCTTGATCCTTTCTACCTTGACTCTTTGACAAGTCAAGCACCACTGAGTTACATACTTTAATACATTCCTTTTTAATCCTATCCAGTGATAGCTCTTACGAACTGTGTTGTGTGTATTGGCATACCCTGAATGTCCTGCAATGGGTCTGTCATGTGCTTCCCATAAGATCTTGGCCTTCACTTCTTGTCTTTTTGGGACACAAAGGCAATCATGGTAATATAGACAACCATTACTAGCATGATAATCCTTAATATTAGACCTTTCTTTGTCAGAGCTTTCTCCTTGAAGTACCTTAGCCATGAGTCCTTCATATTCCTTATCGTGAGAAATAGCTTGGTGTACGAGCTCAAGTACAGGGCTATCAGGTATGGATACGGTTCTTAAGCTTTGAACTTCTACAATGCTGTTAAGAAAGGATTTTTGACTTAAGGTATCTACAACAACATTGTCCTTTCCTAGACAATATTTGATTTTAAAATCAAAATCGTGCAGTATCTCTACCCATCTTCTTTGCCTATTGTTTAGGTCAGCTTGGGTGAAGATCCACTTAAGACTTTTATGATCTGTCAAATTCACTAAAGTGAATTCCCTTCCCAATAGATAGTGTCTCCACGATTTCAAGCATGGATTACTACGAGTAACTCAAGGTCATGAGTGGCATAGTTGGACTCATAGGGTTTCAATTTTCTAGAAGTATAGGCCACTGGTCTTCCTTCTTGTACTAGTACCCCACCAATTGCAAGTCCACTTGCATCAGTGATCACTTCAAATGGTTGATTGAAGTCATCGATTTTTAATATAGGTGTAGTGGTTATAGTTTCTTTAAGCTTATCAAAAATTTCTTGATGCTCAATGGTCCAAAGGAGGACTATATTTTTCTTCAAAATATTTGTCAAGGGTGCAGTAATGAGGGAATAATCCTTGATGAAGATTCGGTACCATCCTGTTGGTCCCAAAAATCCTCGGATTTCTTTTACTATCTTATGTATTGGAAATTCTAGGATATCTTTCACTTTGGTAGGGTCTACAGAGATTCCATTAGTGGAAAAAATGTATCCAAGATATCTAAGTCTAACAGTGAGAAATACACATTTACTCATCTTGGCATAGAGTTGATTTTCACATAGTGTTACTAGGGTGATCTTTAAGTGACCTTCATGTTCCTTTATCGATTTGGAGTAAACTAGTATATCGTCAAAGAATACTAGCACAAAATCATCTAGATATGGTTGAAAGATGTCTTGCATTAGACGATTGAATGTAGCTAGGGTATTAGTCAATCCGAATGGCATGACTAAAAATTGATAATGACAATATCTAGTGTTGAAGGCAGTCTTTGAGATATATTATTCCTTGATTCAAATTTGATAGTATTCGGACCTTAGATCAATCTTGGAAAAAACCTTGGCTCCATGTAGGTGATTTAAAAGTTCATCTATCGTGGGTATAGGGTACTTGTTTTTTTACCATAACTTGGTTTAGTCCTCTGAAGTCAATGCAGAGTCTAAGTGTTACGTCCTTTTTCTCGAAGAGGACAGGCGCTCCCTAAGGTGAATTACTTGGGCAGATAAATTCTTGCTCTATCAGTTGCCTCATTTTTTTGTTAAGCTTAATAGGTTCAGGAATAAACATTTTGTATGGTCATTTCGACACTGGTTCGGGTCCAGGAATCAATTTTATTTCATGATCAACCTCACGCTTGGAGGTAATTGAGTCAATTCTTATGGGAAGACATCCTTGAAGTTGTTGATCCAGGAAGATAGAGTGCCTTCATTAATCTTTTTGAACTTATTCAATTGGATCATGTAGATTGATTGGCCTTTCTTCAATCCCTTCCTGAGTTGACTTTCCTTGTCTAGTTGCACTTTAGTTCTTCTAGCTTTTCCATATGCCTTTGCGGTTTCTCCTTCCAAGTCTTGAAAGATTATTTCCCCTTCAGCACATAGAATCTGGGCTTTGTTCTTCTTGAGCTAATCCATTCCTAGAATGCAATCGTAGCATCCTAGTGGTAGGATTCAAAATTCTATTTCAGTTATATGGCTGTCTAACTCAAATTGAAGTTTCCCTACAGTTTTGGTTGAGGCGATTTCCTTCCTACTAGCCAATTCTACTATCATTTTCCTTGTACCCCTTGATTCTAGATGCAATCTTTTAATTGTCTTGGGTTTAACAAAGGAATGTGTGCTACCACAATCAATTAAGGGTATAAAAGATGTACCCTAGTAAGTAGATGGAGATTGAATTACTAAACATTAATGGTCCACTCCTTTCTTTTCCACGGCAGCATGAATGGATCCTCTTTCAGTTTCTTCACCTAACGTGCATTCCTCGGGTTGTCCAATCATGGTATTTACCTAGACACTAGCTATTCTTCAATTTCTTCACCTAACGTGCATTCCTCGGGTTGTCCAATCATGGTATTTACCTAGGTACTAGCTATTCTTCCATGACCATGGCCTGGGTTGTTGTGCCGTTCCCTTGGCCTCTTCCACCAACTTGGTTTGGGCTAGGATTTTGAGGACAATTAGGACAATTTTCCCTGAGGTGTCCAGTCCTTCCACTTTGGTAGCATTGTCCAATTCCTATCCCATTTAGTCCTTGGGTGATTGCATTAGCTCTACCATTCCCTCTCGCATTGGCAATGTTGATACCATAGTTTGGGTAGCCCCTTCCATAGTTGTTTATTGGACAGTTCCTTTGGCCATTTCGAGCGATTTACTTGGCCATAGGTTTTTCTCACACAAGTGTATATTCGAAAGTAGTTGGTCTCATTGATTAAAGGCATGTGTCCAAAGGTGGATTTAATCCTTGGCAAAACCTTGCAATCTATTGAGACGTTGTCATTGGGGGTGCATATTTGTGCAAACTTATAAACTTAGAATAGTATCCTTCCAAGGTTAGGCTTAATTGTCGTAAGTTGTAGAATTCATTCAGCTTGATTGATTCAAAATATGGGGAAAGATAACACCCTTTCACAGCTTCTTTGATCTCCTTCCGTTACCTCTTTATCTTGGCAAAAATTGACTCCACCAAAGATTAGCTTCACCATAGTAAGATGAAGATGAGCAGTCATACACTAATTTGCACCAGTATTTTCAGCGGCTAGAAAATAGTCATCCAAAGCCTCAATCCACATTTTTGCATCTTGCTTCGCCTTGGGTCCTTCACCACCAAACCTAGGTGTTGGTGTTTGCTTGAGAAGAAACTTCTTCTCTTGGAGTTCCTTATATGTTTCATCAATTTGCATCTTAGTTGTTTAGCCCATCATAGTTCATAATGAAGAAGGATGTTATGCCCATAATATATCTCCATATGTGACATTTTCCTTGGCCAGAAATCTCTCATGTACCATGAGTTAGGATGAGGTTGCAAAACAATTAAAGGAATAAATATCATTTCCATTATCTCAAATATAGCCTTGTGATATGAGAAATTATTCGACCCTAAGGCTACTTGATACATGATGGGAAAAATATCCCGCAAACGTGTAGCTTTCTCATCACTAAGTTCCAATGGGTACAATGTGTATGCTAGTGTTAGTACAAGATAACCAAAAAATAGTTTTCTTCAAACAAGTGTGGTCATTTTATTAATTCCTTTTACACATAGACAACTTAACCTTATACTAAAGGCTCTTTTGGAACCTAGGATTTGATACCATGTGTGAGGTGCCTCCTCCAACATACCTGGAGGAGTCCTCTTAGTAGTCAATTGAAATTCATATCCATGCACATCACCATCATGTCTCCCCATGGGAGACCTTAGGAATCTCAATTCTACTTCACAGGGGAAGTATGGACAAGTCACCCTTAACAGCAATCTAACACCCACCTAAGAAAGAACACTTTGTAATCAATCAAAGGCAAGAGTGAGGTTAACACCGCACTTGGTTCAAAGAGAGTGAGAGAAGGGGGAGAGTGTAACTCGATCCCCCTATCCATTAGGTAAAATCTAAGCTCCAGTCCCCTAAAACAATGTTTAACCTGGTAACTAATCCTATCGGTATTGAGAGGGTCATGATTTAATCAACTCTATCTAGTGTTGGAAAGTTACCCAACTTGTCGGGTCCCCCCAACCATAAGCATCCAATCGTCAGGATTGAAGCCTCCCACTTTTCTTGATGGGGTTTTCTTAGTTTTCTAATTAGCAAAGCATACTATCACACTATTTAGACATATAAAATCAGCTTCCTTTTATTACCTTGTTAAATTGGGTTCATTAAACTCAGTCTTTAGTACATAAAAAACAATTCAAAAATCAGATAATTAATTTCACCATCACTCCGCGGAGTGAAACAAAAACTGTCTTTCTGTAGAAAGACACCATCCAACCTAGGATAGGTTGGAAGGTTTGTGATCACACTCCATTCATAGTCAATAGGGAATTTATTGGCTCAGAGCCCCTCGCTTCCATGAGCCTTTGGAGCCATCCTACATAATAGGGGCACTTATCACTCGGCCCTTTGTCCTCTCATGTGCTCGAGTGATCAAATATCAAAAAAACCTATCTCCCTTAGGAGCATAGGACCCAAACCCGCAGGTGAGTTTTTTCAAAAAACACCTACCTTCCTCGAGAGCGTAGGACCCCCACCCTCAGGTGAGTTTTTCCACACTCCACAGAGTGTTTAGGGAGCATTGCATTGGGGACCCCAGTGTCTCGAACCACCACAATCCACAACTCGTCCGACTGTGCAAGCTCGGAATCATAAGAGCCATAACTCATCATTCACAAATCCAAAATTAGTCATAACCATAAGACATTTTTAACACACTTATCAATGTATGTGATGCATGGAATCTATCCCCTCCATCAATTCTCCTATTCCTTCCTAAAAAACAATTGATAATACTAACATGCTTTTACAAGTTTAAGTAAGTTCTAACTAATTGTGATCCTTTTCTTATATACTAACTTGATTATCGCCGTTCAACCATCCATCGTGATTACAGTTTATGGCCGCAACCTTGGTTTGTTGTGGACTAACCCGTCCTTCAGTTTGAATAGATTTGGCGTTAACTTCCACTTGCGCTTCAACAGTGACTACTTTTTCACGTTGGGGAGTTCTCTAAGCGTGACCTTGCTTAGCATCTCGATGTCTTTTGGGAGCTATGAAAGAAGCTACTGGATTCGAGTAGCACTTTCATGTATGGGTGGAGAGAGAGAGAGAGAGAGAGAGAGAGAGAGAGAGAGAGAGAGAGAGAGAGAGAGAGAGAGAGAGAGAGAGAGAGGCTGATTGCAACAGAACTTCATCACGTCAGTAGCAGAGATACTTCCGCACGGATCATTATATCTCAGTGTGTGTCTTGACATGATGCTCTATCCCTGTTTATATAGTAACCAAAGAGGAGGGGGGGTAAAGAGAGGATACTTGCTTTTTAGCATTTTTTTAAATGACTTCATCAATGACAAAGATAGAACACTTTCTTTTAGCATTTTTGATGATGTCATTGATGACATCAAAGGGGCTCCATTTTTGCAGTGTTAAGATAAAAATTGACGAATATATGGGTGAGCACGAACTACGTGTCATTGGGCGGGTGACCAAGGCATAGAACTTGGCATCTTGGCCTTGGCATACTTGGCAATGGGCTACAAAGGCTTTGTTGGTGCCATTGGCTATGCGTGAGAAGCTTCCACTAGTTTGTAGGAAAATCTTTTCGGGAGATCACCCATCTCAGTAGTGTTGTCACCCAAGTGCACCTAACTGCCAAGTGACCATCCACTAGGCTAGTTCTTTTTGTTGTTCTATACTACAAATATAGTTTTTATAAGCTAGTCTTGGGAGGGTTTCCCAAGTCTTTCTTCCATGAACTGGCATATAATACCTCATTAATAATAACAATTATCTTCATAAGTAGAGAAAGTTTCATAATTAGAGCTAATTTTTTTAAAAAATGTGCAACATAAATCAATTTTCTTTGGAATGTATAGGCATATTGTTTATTAAAATAAACTAAGTAATGGAGACATTACATATTGATTCACATAAACTCTCTCTCTCTCTCTCTCTCTCTCTCTCTCTCTCTCTCTCTCTCTCTCTCTCCAATTGGTATTAGGTGATGGGTCCTAGGGTGTTCGACCATAGTATGTTGCAATCATATGCATAGAGTTTTTTGTGGCTAGTGAAGCTTGAGTGAGCTGGGCATTTAATTCAATATTGTAGAATGCATCACACATTTGAGAGCTTGCATACTCAAGTTTTTGAAATTTCACTTTCAAAATGATGTGTGCATAGATTTCACGGCTAGAAGAGTTGGGAGTACAAATTTAAGCTCAAGGATTGCTCTTGAGCTTTTCCATGAGCTTGAGGAGCTAGGTTTTGGTTGATATTCATAGAAAAAAAATAGATAATTAGTTTTATTTTTGTATTTTTTTGGATCAAAAACATGGTTTTTGCATGCTGTAGAACTATATGATCAAGTAGTCTAACCCAAGGTCTTAAGATTCTCGGTACTGATTGGTTATATTGGATTTTTGAATTTCTTCATAGTAGGTTGTTGCTACATCTATAGCAGACCATTGTATAGGAGCAAATGCATATGGATTTAAAGCATCATCAACACATACAGTTGGTGAAATTGTGCGTGCGAGGTGGGGCTTTTCGGTGCACATTGATGTTGATGGTGTTTTGCCCACTTCACCGTGACGGATACGCATAGTAGTAGCATGTTTCGGCTTTTATAGGCTTCAATGTCTTGATTGCTTTGGTGGACTTTTCTTCCCCCCCCCCAAGACAAGTAATAGTGTTAGCACTGTTTAATCTGCCTTGAAGGGGCATGTTATGCCAACCTTTGATTGGAGATTGTGCTATCCTTGTCACTCACCATTTATAATTGCTAAAGATGGAGGTTGCTTTTTGATAGGTTCAATTTGCGTGTGTATGGGAGAAGAAAAGGGCCACTAATTCTGTCAAAAGGAAAAAGAAAAGGGTGGCTAAAAACAAGGGAGGGAAAAAGCAGATTCAAAAAAAAAGGAAGGAAGAAGGAATCGTGGAAGGAAAAGAGAACGATGGAAGAATTTGGGAAAAAGCTCTGAGCGCGTACTGAGCGCTGGAGTCATATGCAAGAGAGAGGATTAGAGAATTGAAACAGGGGAAGAAAGGAGGATGATACTCTGCAGCTGAAAAAGGAGAATTACACTGGAAATAGAAAATAAGAAAGACATCTATGGCAGAGGAGAAGAGAAAGCGCTGGAAGGCAGAGACAGAGTGTTGAAGTCGGGTGGAAGAGAGAGGATTGGGGGAGAAAGCTCTGAGAGGGGACAGAGTGTTGAAGTCGTATGTGAAACAGAGGATTGGAGGGTGAAAGAAAGAGGACAGTCTGAGGTTGAAACCAGTCCAGAAGGTCGATGCCGGTAGACTGAAAGGACACCTATTGCTGAATCATGAATTATCCCGTGCTCCCGGGCGCCTGCCATGGCCTCTTCACCGACGTCTTCACCCTCCTGAACCTGAAGCAACAGAGCTCGGCGGACGATGCAGTAAGGATGCTGCACTGAAGATGAAGCAGTGAGGAGGATGCGGTGTGAACGCTGCGCTGAAGATGATAACGGAGGACGATAGCTCAAGACGACAGTAAAAGCTCTGCAATTTGAGGGTATGAGAGAGAATTGGGGAGGAAAGAAGACGGCGATAGAAGAACTGTGACGATGGAGGAAAACTGAGAGGAGCACAAGTATCAGTTGCTTTGAGCAGATTACAAAACCCATAAAATATACGACTATGGATATATTAAAGACATGGACTAATGTTGGTCTGATATATACTCGGGAGGATATGTTTACTTCACAGACTTACCCCAAGGACGAGATATCACATGCTGATGGTGAAAAGCAATGGATGTCTCATCTGATTTAACAGAGCTTGGAAGGTCGCCTGTTGCTGTTTTCTGTGCTGGTGTCAAGTCAATTCTTGACATTCCCAGAACGTTAGAGTACCTTGAGACTGAAGGTGTTACTGTTATTGGATACAAGACCAATGAATTTCCTGCTTTCTTTACTCGCCACAGTGGCTGCAAGGTACCTTGTCGTGTTGATTCTCCAGACGAATGTGCAGATATCATATCATGTCTTCGATTTCCAAGGCTTATGCAAACTTGTTTAGGGGAAAGAACCCCAACATGACCCTTCCCATAGGGTCTCATACAAGGTGCGAACTCTAGTTTGGATTTAGAGAGTGGACTGCTCATTGGGGTGCCAATCCCGGAAGAACATGAAGCAGCTGCCAAGCCGATTGAGTCAGCAATCAGTAGTTCTTTGCAAGAAGCATTGAAGCAAAAGATTAGTGGAAGCACAATCACCCCCTTTTTACTCAAAAGAGTCAATGAAATTACTGGTGGAGCCTCGCTTGCTGCAAACATAGAGCTGGTTAAGTCTTCTGCAAGGGAAGTCTGATGACAATGTGACCATCATATTGAATGATATCTCATCGTGGTTGGATGACAGAATAAGGTCCCAGTCCGTTCATGACTAAAGATTTCCATCTTCATATGTACTAAATTATTGTTACCCGAGGGGAGACTTACCGAGTATCGATGTTTCGTATTAAGGTGTGATTTTGCTGGTTTTTCTCCTATGCCAAGAACAGATTTGTGACTTCAAATTCCTTATAGTATTGGACATTATTATGATCTGTACTAAAACTGTTTTCTAAACCTCTTGTATATACCTCTGAGGATCTTCTGTATTCGTCTTTTATTGCTGCTGTAACTATTCTGAAGAAATATAAATATGATCCTTTGTGGAGGCCGCCACTATTGACGATCTATCCTTCTATCCTGAAATTATTCAAAGTCCTCAGTGATCGCGACTTGGGTTTCGAAAACCCTTCGACACCGTCAACCATCCAGCAAAGTGCCCTCCACACGCAGAGTCATGGTTGTAACGTGTCACTAGAATCCTCTAGGACACGTCTTAGCAGTCCATCGGAAAGGTTGTCTAGAAAACTCCACCCGGCACTCCCATGGAATGTTGCGGGTTTTGCAATCTAGGACTTTCCGCGTTTGCCATGTAACGGAAGTGTCCTGGTCGTTTCCCACTTAGGATCGACCGGAATTGTTTGGTCATTTACTAACAGCGACTAGCGTCAGACCTGATCGATCTACTTTACACAGAAACGCCTGGTCTGAAGCAGATTCGTGCTGCACTTGGTTCAAGGAGAATGGGAAACGAGAGGGATGCAAGGCTCGACCTCTCTGCCAAAAGGCATAGTCCCATTCCGTTCCCCTAAAACAGCGTGAATCGGGTAATCGGTAATTCCAAGTCATCGTTCTCATTACTTGTTTCGGTGATGTTGATCATCCTTCTGTTCGTCGAAGACTTTGAGAAAAGTTCCCGGCTAACCGGGACCACCCATCCATAGGACGGACCCATGGTCCATCCTCCGCACTTTCCTCGGTTTGTTTTAGTTATGTAATTACCTACCACATTAGTTTGACATATACAAACAGCTTCTTTGATTAACCCTCTTATGCACTGGTTCCTTCACGTAATCTTATCACAGGACATAAAGAAAACAATGCCAAACAACTTCTTTATTATCATTTTATCCTTTTATCTTTGAAATACAAGGAGTTCCCGCCCGTAGGCGTATTCATAATCCGCCCGAAGGCTATCCAGTAATCCACCAGGGATCACTAATCCAAGCTTCCGCCCGTAGACTAGTATGCGGGCCTCGAGATCCAATCCCGAGTCACGTTAGCCTCTTGTGCAGGACCCGGAAGGCGAGGGATTTACGGCCAGAGCCCCCCTGGCACCCAAGCGTCCTCCTGCTCCAAGTAGAACTCAACGGAGAGACCTCTCGCGGCGGGTTCGGTCCACGTTCCTGGCGCGGCTAACAACCCCCTTGGTTAGGGTCAGGCAGGCAGTCGGGGGTAACTGAAGCTGCCTCTCCCTTCAGGCCTTCAACCTGAAGTATTTAGATATATTCTCATCCTTTAGTTCATTGAGCAAACAATGCAAACAGTGCTTTCTAAACTGTTACAAGCACAATCAATTTCCAGTGATCGTTTAGCTGGCAAACTGTTAAGGAGTGACTCCTTTTCTCCGAATGCAACCCGCATTCGATCCGGAATCAATTGCAACTTGGCAAGATTCCTATCATTCTTGGGTTAGGGTCATACCCTACCAATACTTTAGGTTTTGTTGTGGTAGGCTCCAGCGACCATGTCGCTTTAGTTTATTGTCTGGTCATTTGCTTCAAGGCAAATACCTAACTTTCCTTTTCCTTGGCAATTATCCCCCAAGAAAAGTGAGTAACAGGATGATTACTCATCCTCTTGTAAGTTAAATTCTTTCAATAACTTGCCAACCTCATTTCGAGAGATGACAAAACTCTCTTGTGGACAAATCTCAAGTCTATACGATGTTGCAACCTTTTTGCACATGTGTTGCATCATTCCACGGGATCATTCTACCCATTGAATGGCGTCCTCCGGCCACGGAATTACCTCTAGCCGAGTAGCAGGGTTTAGGGTATCCTCCAACCCATTCCTAATTATGTTGTCCCATGGTCCTAGAAATTTGCAACTCCGTCGGAGTTTCATCATTAGAACGAATGATCCTTAGGATAAAACCTTAGATCATTTTATGCATGAACATCCAATTGATTCGACATTTCGTGAACGTGTGTAAGATCTTTGGGTTTGCGGGTTTAGACTTGGCAACAAGTGTAAAACTAGGTCGAATTCTTATTGCACTTGGCACTTGGGATACCTATCATATCGACTGAGCCATGCCCATATGAATCCCTTGTGTTTTAGGTTACTTAGACAACTCAATATACTTGTATTGCGACAAGGATGAACCTTCTAAAGGTAATAAACTAAATCTAATGGAGAACAATAGTTACAACTACACCAATACGCGTAAACATGCGATTTATTGCTTCTACGCATCACATGGTTCACGATAATTTTATCTTTCCTTGGTGTAGCAAAAATGCATGATAATCTGGATACTAACTTTTCCTAAGACCTATTAATCATGCCTACAACCTTGTAGTCTATACTTTCGAATCTTATGCTTTGACGAACCATGCAACCTTTCCTAAATGCGGCTTCTGATGAATGACGTCTTCGCATGATGACTATGCAATACGCAACATTCTCCTAGCTATAATGTAGTTAACGAAGTTTATACCAACTAAAGCTAGTGTTAACTCATTCTATTTTACATGCTATTTGCAGGTCCATAAGATCATTTTCGTACTCTATTATTTCTTTTCGGATAATATATTATGGGTGTTAACCTTTCCTCATGAAATCATTACGAGGAGGATGTTACCTAACATGCGGCACACGCTTATTCCTACCATGTCTAGGACGAAAGAGAATGCACTTATAAATTCCATTTCTTTGCCCTAAGTTTAGGCTCATTACTTTGATAATGTACCAAAAAAAAAAACTACATGCAACTAGTCTTCTAAGGTGGATAACTCGTTTCAAATTCATGACATATTTCAATCTTGCCTAATGTTTCAAGAGATACTTTATCAAATGTATTTTTTTCCAATTTCCACATGCATTAAAATTAAGCGTAAAATTGCAATTCCCTTTATGAACTAAGCGCGCCTAATCATTTCTTTATGCGAAAATAACTCGAAAGAACCTGGACTTGAGGGCTCGGGGAGATATCCACTTGTATACTCGGAGATGAACCTCCCGCGGTCGCACCTTGTGATCTTTTTGGGGCCATCGTAGGCGTAGATTCGGCTTCTGATTTGCCTTTGTGGTCTACGAATTGACTTGCCTCGGAATGCGGCCTTCCGACTTTTGCATTTTTCCTCGTATGCGGAAGATTCCTTTGCGGGATGGCGCTTGCGGAAAAAGGGCTTTAAAGTCTTTTTGCGAAAAGCCTTTTTCGATGGGTCTAGTGGGGGTCCTTACGGGCTTCACCTTCCCCTCTTCAAAGTCCCGGGGAGGGTTATGAATGGGCCTTTGGGAAATGTGGTGGGAAGGGGGCTTAAGGAAGCCCCCTCCTTAGAAGCTTCTGGACTCCTGCAGCCACGTGGGGGGGGGGGGGGGGAGGGGGTCGTTATCCAGGCGGGGCGGGTCTGCGGCAGCCTGGCGGGGCCGTGGCGGTGGCTATGGCAGACTGGCGGCTAGCGGGCGGACTGGGCGACTGCAGCGCGACGATGTCGGCGACCTCCTCCAACACGGTGACCAGCTCCAGCACGTCCGGCGCGGCGACCTCCTCCAGCTCCTCTAGCACCCCCTTGCTAGGGGGTGTTTATATAGGCATGGGGGGGGGGTGGGGAAGAGAGTCCTCCACACACGTGGAGGACTCCCCCTCATGCAGTCCGACTTCACTCCTCTTAGCCATTTCCCCCCCACACTCCCTCTCCTCCAGCCATGCATCGGCTGGGGGAAGGGATAATAATTAAAAAAATTTTCCTTGAATTTATCCAATTGCCCCTTCCCAAGCGGTCGTTTCCTTGCGGTTTTTTACGGTCCTCAACCCCTGCCTCTAATTTACAATGTGGCGGCCTCGTGAATGGTATGGATTAAGCTACCAATAATACGATGTAGGTGATACCCTTGCACAGGGTCTACACGGCGTGCGGAAAGTTTAATATTTACGGTACGTAGTACGTGGAAATATTACATCCTCTCCCCCTTAGAAGAATCGAGATGTCCTCATCTCGAGAAAAACTAGGGATATTGAAGACTGAGAGAGCTTTCATCCATCCAGGTAGCATCCTCTTCGGGATAATCTTTCCACTGGACGAGGCATTCTCTCAAGGTTCTAGATGTCAACTATCTCTCCCTGACATCTAAAATCTTTTCTGGTCTTAGTTCAAGGACTCCTTGACTAGGCATTACAATTTGTTGGTCATCAAGTACATGATTTGGGTTGGGTACATACCTTTTTAAGAGACTAATATGGAATACATTGTGGACTTTTAGGTTATCAGGAAGTTGCAATTTATAAGCATTGGGTCCTAGGCATTTGAGGATTTTATACGGACCACAATACCTTGGACTTAGCTTCTTGCATTCACCTAGAGATAAAGAGCTTCTCTTGGGGCGTACCCGTATGAAAACCATGTCCCCTTCTCCGAAGACCCTCTCTTGGCGTTTCAAATCCGCATATGCCTTTTGTCTATCTTTGGCTGCTTGTATGTCTTGTCTTATTGACTTTATTTGGTCATCCATGTCCTCCAACATTTGTCTTGAAGCTTCCACTCTTAGGGTAGGATCCGAAAAATTTAGGGGACTTCGACAATCATGACCATACAATGCCTGAAAAGGGGTCATTTGAATGCTCTGCTGGTAAGAAGCATTGTAAGCAAATTCTACTAACGGCAAGTATTGAATCCATCTCTTTGGCTCTCGACAGCAGTAAGCCCTAAGCATATCCTCAATGATTTGATTTACTCGCTCTGTTTGTCCATCTGTTTGGGGATGGTAGGCAGTGCTAAAACAGAGTTGAGTTCCAATAGCTTCAAAGATAGCTTTCCAGAAGTGTGAAGTGAAAAGAGAATCTCGATCGCTAATGATCCTTCTAGGTAACCCATGTAGCTTGAATATTTCTTTGATAAACACTCTTGCAATATCGGAGGCTTTATAGTTTGTCTTTACTGGAATCAGGTGTGCAACCTTCGTAAGCATGTCAACTACAACCATAATGGAGTTGTATCCTCCTTGGACTTGGGGTAAGCCCACCACAAAGTCCATACTGATGAATTCCCATTTCATTTGGGGAATGTCAAGTGGTTGTAACTTTCCTGGCATCATGACATGCTCAGCCTTGATACGTTGGCAAGACAAACATTCGGTGACATATTTGAGGACGTCACCTTTGAGCCTCTCCCAATAATATCTCTTCCTGACTGCATTAAGAGTTTTTGCATAGCCTGGATGTCCTGCGAAAGGGGAGTCATGAGCTTCCCAGAATATCTTCTGCTTAAGTGACTGGCTTGCTGGTATACATAGCCTTGTTCTATAGTAAATAAGTCCATTGTCAACAGAAAATTCATGATACTTGGCCGGTAACTTCAAATTCTGATCCTTGGTAGATATTTCTTTTATCATTGCTTGGTAGGCCAAGTCATGGCATGCTTCCTCTCTAGCCAATTCGAGTATAGGGTTGCTTGGCATAGATACCTTTGTAGCCAGAGATCTGGCCGTTGATGGATTCTGCAAGATTAGGGAGTTTAGGAATGCCTTGCGACTGAGTGCATCGGCAACTACATTCTCTTTCCCTGGTCGATACTTGATTTCAAAATCATATTCCTCCAATACTTCAATCCATCGACGTTGCCTCATGTTGAGCTTGTTCTGGGTAAAAAATCCATTTGAGGCTCTTATGATCTGTTACTAGAGTAAACTTGTTACCCATCAGGTAGTGTCTCCAAAGCTTTAGAGCATGGATGACAGCTAATAACTCCAGATCGTGCGTGGCATAATTCTTTTCATGACTCTTCAATTTCCTTGAAGAATATGCTACGGGATGACCTTCCTGCATAAGAACACACCCCAAGGCAAGAATGCTGGCATCAGTTACTACCTCGAACTCCTTATTGAGGTCCGGAAGTTTCAGAATAGGTGCTGATACCAAACATTGCTTCAATTGATCGAAGCTATTTTGCTCGGGAATTGACCATGTAATAGAAGTCTGCTTCCTTAATAAGTCGGTAAGAGGTGCTGCAATTAAAGCATAGTTTTTGATAAAGATCCTATACCATCCTGTCAAGCCAAGAAAACTACGTATCTTTTTGACGGATACTGGTATTGGCCATTCAAGCACATCTCTGACTTTGGCTGGGTCTACTGATATTCCTTCTGATGATACTATGAATCCTAGATATTCAATCTGACGTTTGAAGAATGCACACTTCTTCATTTTTGCAGATAGCTTATGGAACCTCATTGTCTCAAGGACAATCCGAAGTTGAGGTTCATGATCTTCTTCCTGTTTGGAATAAACTAAAGTGTCATCGAAGAAGACAAGCACGAAGTCATCAAGATATGGTCTAAAAATATCCTGCATCAATCTTTTGAAGGTGGCAGGTGCATTTGTAAGCCCGAATGACATAACCAAGAATTCAAAGTGCCCATATCTTGTATTGAAGGCTGTTTTTGGAATATCCTCATCCTTGATCCTGATTTGATAGTAACCTGACCTGAGATCAATTTTGGAGAAGATCTTTGCACCTTGAAGGCGATCAAGAAGCTCATCTATTCTAGGAATAGGGTACTTGTTCTTGACTGTTGATTGATTCAACCCACGGTAATCAATACATAGTCGAAGTGTCCCATCTTTCTTTTTCTGGAATAGGACTGGAGCTCCCCATGGTGAATTGCTAGGCCGGATGTAGCCTTGGTTTAATAATTGTTTGAGTTGTTCCTTCAACTCGATAGCTTCCGGAATGGACATTCTATAAGGTCTCTTTGCAATTGGCATAGCTCCAGGTATTAGCCTTATTTCATGATCAACTTCTCTTTAAAGCGGGAGTTCTGTTAACTCTTCAGAACTACGTCCCCGTATTCCTTTAGCCAAGTGACCAAATCACTTTACTTCAATATTCATAGTCAAGACAATCGGGGAAAAGTTTTATTCCATTCATATCAGCATAGCCCTTTCATGGTATAATTATTTCTTGGGCCGATGGAACAAGTTAATACATTAATTTGAGGAGAATAAGATGTTGTTGCATTCAGCTACAGGAACTGAGTAGTAGTACGGATTGGGGTCATCGATCTTCAGGAATCGATAGTTCATTGGAAGATTAGGGTATCTTTTCCTTTGATATCCATTCTTCTCATGACGTCCCAAAACCTTGATTCGGTCGGCAGGGATTCTTTGAATTACTTCTCCGTACACAAACTTATTCTGGTTAACCCTTCGACCTCCAACCTGTAGAGTCGCGTTTACGTGAGCCTCAACAAAGATGAACAGCTTTACGATCTTTAAATCCTCCATCCACTTGATTCTCTTCAAGTTAATTTGAAGGTACGCAGGTCGATAGGCAGTTATGTAATAGATCCCTGAAACACCCATCCATCTTTGTTCCATGTACACAGGTGATGGATTGTAAATGCGGTCTAGGATGTTCATCATCTCAACCCTTTGTCGATAATTCGTGGAATGCATCGCGATCATGAACATGACTCGGAACACTAAGAACCTGTTCCATGCTTCATAATTCTGCAATACAGCATTCAAAGCAAGGAAATGTTTGGGACACAACATTTGCTTTACTTCTTCTTATTAAAATTTCCTAAAAACAAATCCTTTGTTGGTTCGCTCTGATACCAACTGTAACGTGTCACTAGAATCCTCTAGGATACGTCTTAGCAGTCCATCGGAAAGGTTGTCTAGAAAACTCCACCCGGCACTCCCATGGAATGTTGCGGGTTTTGCAATCTAGGACTTTCCGCGTCTGCCACGTAACGGAAGTGTCCTGGCCGTTTCCCACTTAGGATCGACCGGAATTGTTTGGTCATTTACTAACAGCGACTAGCGTCAGACCTGATCGATCTACTTTACGCAGAAACGCCTGGTCTGAAGCGGATTCCTGCTGCACTTGGTTCAAGGAGAATGGGAAACGAGAGGGATGCAAGGCTCGACCTCTCTGCCAAAAGGCATAGTCCCATTCCGTTCCCCTAAAATAGCGTCAATCGGGTAATCGGTAATTCCAAGTCATCGTTCTCATTACTTGTTTCGGTGATGTTGATCATCCTTCTGTTCGTCGAAGACTTTGAGAAAAGTTCCCGGCTAACCGGGACCCATCCATAGGACGGACCCATGGTCCATCCTCCGCACTTTCCTCGGTTTGTTTTAGTTATGTAATTACCTACCACATTAGTTTGACATATACAAACAACTTCTTTGATTAACCCTCTTATGCACTGGTTCCTTCACGTAATCTTATCACAGGACATAAAGAAAACAATGCCAAACAACTTCTTTATTATCATTTTATCCTTTTATCTTTGAAATACAAGGAGTTTCCGCCCGTAGGCGTATTCATAATCCGCCCGAAGGCTATCCAGTAATCCACCAGGGATCACTAATCCAAGCTTCCGCCCGTAGACTAGTATGCGGGCCTCGAGATCCAATCCCGAGTCACGTTAGCCTCTTGTGCAGGACCCGGAAGGCGAGGGATTTACGGCCAGAGCCCCCCCTGGCACCCAAGCGTCCTCCTGCTCCAAGTAGAACTCAACGGAGAGACCTCTCGCGGCGGGTTCGGTCCACGTTCCCGGCGCGGCTAACAACCCCCTTGGTTAGGGTCAGGCAGACAGTCGGGGGTAACTGAAGCTGCCTCTCCCTTCAGGCCTTCAACCTGAAGTATTTAGATATATTCTCATCCTTTAGTTCATTGAGCAAACAATGCAAACAGTGCTTTCTAAACTGTTACAAGCACAATCAATTTCCAGTGATCGTTTAGCTGGCAAACTGTTAAGGAGTGACTCCTTTTCTCCGAATGCAACCCGCATTCGATCCGGAATCAATTGCAACTTGGCAAGATTCCTATCATTCTTGGGTTAGGGTCATACCCTACCAATACTTTAGGTTTTGTTGTGGTAGGCTCCAGCGACCATGTCGCTTTAGTTTATTGTCTGGTCATTTGCTTCAAGGCAAATACCTAACTTTCCTTTTCCTTGGCAATTATCCCCCAAGAAAAGTGAGTAACAGGATGATTACTCATCCTCTTGTAAGTTAAATTCTTTCAATAACTTGCCAACCTCATTTCGAGAGATGACAAAACTCTCTTGTGGACAAATCTCAAGTCTATACGATGTTGCAACCTTTTTGCACATGTGTTGCATCATTCCACGGGATCATTCTACCCATTGAATGGCGTCCTCCGGCCACGGAATTACCTCTAGCCGAGTAGCAGGGTTTAGGGTATCCTCCAACCCATTCCTAATTATGTTGTCCCATGGTCCTAGAAATTTGCAACTCCGTCGGAGTTTCATCATTAGAACGAATGATCCTTAGGATAAAACCTTAGATCATTTTATGCATGAACATCCAATTGATTCGACATTTCGTGAACGTGTGTAAGATCTTTGGGTTTGCGGGTTTAGACTTGGCAACAAGTGTAAAACTAGGTCGAATTCTTATTGCACTTGGCACTTGGGATACCTATCATATCGACTGAGCCATGCCCATATGAATCCCTTGTGTTTTAGGTTACTTAGACAACTCAATATACTTGTATTGCGACAAGGATGAACCTTCTAAAGGTAATAAACTAAATCTAATGGAGAACAATAGTTACAACTACACCAATACGCGTAAACATGCGATTTATTGCTTCTACGCATCACATGGTTCACGATAATTTTATCTTTCCTTGGTGTAGCAAAAATGCATGATAATCTGGATACTAACTTTTCCTAAGACCTATTAATCATGCCTACAACCTTGTAGTCTATACTTTCGAATCTTATGCTTTGACGAACCATGCAACCTTTCCTAAATGCGGCTTCTGATGAATGACGTCTTCGCATGATGACTATGCAATACGCAACATTCTCCTAGCTATAATGTAGTTAACGAAGTTTATACCAACTAAAGCTAGTGTTAACTCATTCCATTTTACATGCTATTTGCAGGTCCATAAGATCATTTTCGTACTCTATTATTTCTTTTCGGATAATATATTATGGGTGTTAACCTTTCCTCATGAAATCATTACGAGGAGGATGTTACCTAACATGCGGCACACGCTTATTCCTACCATGTCTAGGACGAAAGAGAATGCACTTATAAATTCCATTTCTTTGCCCTAAGTTTAGGCTCATTACTTTGATAATGTACCAAAAAAAAAAACTACATGCAACTAGTCTTCTAAGGTGGATAACTCGTTTCAAATTCATGACATATTTCAATCTTGCCTAATGTTTCAAGAGATACTTTATCAAATGTATTTTTTTCCAATTTCCACATGCATTAAAATTAAGCGTAAAATTGCAATTCCCTTTATGAACTAAGCGCGCCTAATCATTTCTTTATGCGAAAATAACTCAAAAGAACCTGGACTTGAGGGCTCGGGGAGATATCCACTTGTATACTCGGAGATGAACCTCCCGCGGTCGCACCTTGTGATCTTTTTGGGGCCATCGTAGGCGTAGATTCGGCTTCTGATTTGCCTTTGTGGTCTACGAATTGACTTGCCTCGGAATGCGGCCTTCCGACTTTTGCCTTTTTCCTCGTATGCGGAAGATTCCTTTGCGGGATGGCGCTTGCGGAAAAAGGGCTTTAAAGTCTTTTTGCGAAAAGCCTTTTTCGATGGGTCTAGTGGGGGTCCTTACGGGCTTCACCTTCCCCTCTTCAAAGTCCCGGGGAGGGTTATGAATGGGCCTTTGGGAAATGTGGTGGGAAGGGGGCTTAAGGAAGCCCCCTCCTTAGAAGCTTCTGGACTCCTGCAGCCACGTGGGGGGGGGGGGGGGGGAGGGGGTCGTTATCCAGGCGGGGCGGGTCTGCGGCAGCCTGGCGGGGCCGTGGCGGTGGCTATGGCAGACTGGCGGCTAGCGGGCGGACTGGGCGACTGCAGCGCGACGATGTCGGCGACCTCCTCCAACACGGTGACCAGCTCCAGCACGTCCGGCGCGGCGACCTCCTCCAGCTCCTCTAGCACCCCCTTGCTAGGGGGTGTTTATATAGGCATGGGGGGGGGGGGTGGGGAAGAGAGTCCTCCACACACGTGGAGGACTCCCCCTCATGCAGTCCGACTTCACTCCTCTTAGCCATTTCCCCCCCACACTCCCTCTCCTCCAGCCATGCATCGGCTGGGGGAAGGGATAATAATTAAAAAAATTTGCCTTGAATTTATCCAATTGCCCCTTCCCAAGCGGTCGTTTCCTTGCGGTTTTTTACGGTCCTCAACCCCTGCCTCTAATTTACAATGTGGCGGCCTCGTGAATGGTATGGATTAAGCTACCAATAATACGATGTAGGTGATACCCTTGCACAAGGTCTACACGGCGTGCGGAAAGTTTAATATTTACGGTACGCAGTACGCTAAAATATTACAATGGTACTCTTCCAAGATAAAAGGAATCTTGTCAGGCATCACACATCGACGATAGATATCATCAACACCCTGCTGATATAGTGTTCCTGTGATCGAAGAAAACTTCAAAGACTATTGTCTGATTTTTCTCTTTTTCAAATTTTGATAAACCAGCTCCAGTCTCTCCTGTTGATAGATAATGCGTGATAGTAGCATACCAAGATGGGATAGAAGCTGTATCAATTTTGAACATTTCTTCAATATCACTTTCTTCAGCCAAAGTCTATTTTGGCTCCTCAAAATCCACAAGGCATTCCACAATACCCTGCAACCTCGGTGGCTTACTCTTAATCTCATAATCGAACTCCTGCAAAGTGATTAACCACTTTTCTATAGACGATCAGGCGGTTGCAGCTTGTTCATAAGCAATTGAGCCCTTTTGCCTTCGTATAGAATACTACCTTCTCATAGAGGATGTAGTGCCTGAATTTTTTAGTCGCAAAGACCATCGCAAGGCACAACTTCTCCATGTAGGTGTAGTTGATTTCTGAAATGTCCAATTTTTGACTAGCAAAAGCTATTGGATGGTACCACTTTTCCTCCCAGATTTGGGCTAAATACCAGCTGATACTATACATGGTAGCTGCTGAAAATATATAAAATATCTCGCATCTTTTAGGTGCTTTTAAAACTGGTGCTTTTACTAGCTCCTGTTTCACATCCTCGAAAGCTACCTTACAAGGGTCGCTCCATACAAATAGACATCTAAAGGATAATAAGTTCGTTAATGGCAACGTCCTTTCTGCCAAGGCATTTATAAACCTCCGATAGTACCCTATCAATGACAGAAAACTATATACCTCTTTCAGAATGCGTGGTGGACTCATAGCGACTATGACCTTGATCTTTTCATGGTCAGCTGCGATCCCTACTGAACTGACCACATGGCCTAGCGATAGCCCATAAGGCACTCCAAAGACACACTTCTGTGGGTTAAGAGCGATACAAAATTGTCTGCAGCGCTCAAAGCACTTTCTTAAGATAATCAACATCCTTTTCCTTACAGTGGCTGCCCCCAGGTCATCGATAAATACTTTCAACTCATCTGGGAAGATGTCACCAAAGGTCTTGTCTGCTATTCGTTGCCATGATTCAGGTGCATTGCACAATCCAAAGGCCATCACATGGTACACAAAAGTACCAAAGACAGTAATAAAAGTTGTTTTCAACTTGTCCTCTTCTACAATTGCCATCTGGTTGTATCGTGCAAAGCAATCCATAAATGAATATATTTCCCTACCCACTAATTGATTCAAAATCTAGTCAATAAATGGCAACGGGTAGTAATCCTTAACCGTCTACTTATTCAGCTCTCTGAAATCTACACATAGTTGGATTTGGCTATTTTTCTTCTTCCTGATGACAACTGGTAAACATCATTTTGTGTAACTGTACAGGGAAGATTAAACCAGCTTTCTGTAACTCCTCAAACAACCCGTCCCTCAATTCAAAAGGCATACACCTTACTTTCTGACGTACAGGACGACTACCTTCTTTTACAGGAATAGTATGAACAGCCAGGCTAGGAGGGATGCCTCTCAGCTTGTCATAACTCCAAGCAAAGATGTCGCAGAATTCTTGAATCAGGGACACATAGTCCTCCCTTTTTGCTGAATTGAGCATGGAACCTAATTTAATTGGCTGTGAATCATTCGGCATGCCAAGGTCCAACTCAATCACATTCGCGTCTCTTATCCTATCTTGCGGCTTTGTCGGCTCATTTAGAGTTATCTGATAAATATCCTCTATAGTGGACCCCTCTTTAGATTCATCATTGGATGATGTCTCACTACCAGATGGATCGTCTGCTATTTCTAATTCAGTAGAGGATAAATGAGCTTTCTCACTTTGAGGAGACTCAGGGTAAGCATCGACTATTACTCGATTAGCACCTCTACCTAGAACCACTCGACCGGTGGGTATATTGACTTGACAGTCTGTTTGTAAGATCCAAGGCCTACCTAGAAAGACTCGATGGCTAGGATACCCTGCAAATCTTATTATCCTAAAGTCCAAGAAGCATTCTACACTTACAACTGTAACATGGACTTTAGTAACGCAACCTTTTGGTTGCCTTAGACTATCATCAGCCATTCTAAGAAGGGTGGAACCATTGTTTTGGATGCCTAGACCCAACCTCTCCATCAACTCTTAACTCATGATATTGACGGAGGAGCCAGTGCCTACGATAGCATGCTCTACTAATATTCCATCCATGTATGCTGGAACCCTAGGGCAATTCTTTTCAGCATGATCAAACCAATCTTCCCCTACTCGTGCTATGCCCAAAGGTTCTACAATATACCCAATACGCAGGATCTTCTTGAATTCCTTGTATACTCCTGGAGATAATTTAATCAATTGTAAGAGGTTTACATCTGGTTTGACTTCGCAAAGAGAACTTGCTAAATCAAAATCATGGTAGGTAGCAAAAGCTCTCTTTTCTTGCCAAACCATTCTTTCTTTTGGTCTCGAGACCGACTTTGGTATTTCTTTTTTAGCTCTTGCATTCTTTCTTGGCACTTCCTCATCCTAAGAAATGAGGAAGTGCTTCCTCATCCTTTCTTGGCACTTCCTCATCCTTCTTAGGATCAATTTTCTTGTCAATAGGCCTTAGAGGTCCCCCTTCCATGCTAGGATTTAGGACTTGCGTCCCCTTATCCCCTTGCTTAGGGTTTCCCTCGACCGGTTTTGCATTATCTATCACCATCTTTAGCCTTTTTCCCTCTTGTCACAGCTTGTAGGTTAGAGGTTTCAGAGCCATTGACGCGTACAACCTCAATAAGGCTGACTCCATTGCCTTGTGGCAACTCTTCTATAGTGGTCTTTCCCCTTTGCAATATTTGTCTTGGTCCATCATTTTGCTGTAGGTTATTACCTTGAGCTCTATGATTAACTAGACTTGGCTATTTACTCCCTTGTTGGAGGGAGCTAATCTTACTCCAACAGGTAGCGGCTAAATGGCCAGACTTCCCGCAAATATCACATTTAACATTCGGACAGTTTCTAGGGAAATGTTGTCCGCCACACCACTTACAGCTGAATCTTGAGGGGCCACACTCTTCAGGGCGACAACTCCCTATCAAATTTTGCTGCTTTTTCAAGAAATTGACGTTAACAGCTATTTGCCCATATTGTTCAGAAATCATGTCGGTGTAGTGCTTCATCATATCCTTAACTTTGCCAAGGACATTAGATGCACTCGACTCATAGCCTTGATCGTCTATCCGTCATTCCATTGGCCTAACAATTTGATTGGGCAATGGTTGTTGACTCACAGGAACAACATTAGGGTTCAAAACTTGGCCTCCAACATTTGGTGCAACCAACTTACTAGCCATAGGCATAGTCACACTGGGAGGAGCTGGCAGCAAAGGTACATTTTGAACCATGCTTCCTCTCCCATTAGGGTTATTCATAGGCATCCCTTGACTTCCATTTATCAATGGTAGATTGCCTCCAGGTACTAGGCCCGCATTAAGATTTATTCGAGAGGAGTAGGCCATTTGTAATCATGACTCTACTCCTTCTGTCTCTGTGTGATGGCGGTGTCTATATCAGCCAAAGCCACACTGCTCAGTTGTACCTAAATATTGAAATCCAATCCATGCAAGAAGTATTGCAATTGGGTAGCTGGCGGAATAGGAATGTAAGTTTTAACTTACGAAACACTTCCTTAAGCTTCTTGGCATATGCTTTCACATTCTCACGGGGGTCTTGGCGTGTTACATTCAAAACACGCAACCAGTATTGGCCACCTCTTTCAGGGGCATATTCTCCTCGGAAAGCTGCATAAAATTGGTCGATTGTAGTTATGGTTCCAGACTCTATGCTATGATACCATACTGCAGCCCTTCCTTTTAATGTCATGTTAAAAGATATCATAAGATGTCCCTCATCTTGGATGCGGTAATTAAACATTAGTCTTTGGAATTCACAAATGTGAAACTCCGCATCTTCTTCGGCTAACCCATTAAAAATGGGTAAAGGCACTCCTAAAGCTGACAGATCTGGTGTCCCTGCAGGAATTGCAATGGGTTGTGCCATGACGACAATCGAATTGACAATAGGAGTTTGGATTGATGGAATCACACCCCCACTTGAAGTGGGTTGATTTGGTGGAAGAGAGGAAGAACTTGTGCTTCCTCCTGCACCTAAAGGACTATGTGCAGTAGTTGGGTTACTAAGACCACTGCCTCTTATGTGTATCGGGCTACTCCTTTGAGGAGTATAGCGACTTACAATCTCCAATTGCCGTCTAGCCCTCTTAGCACATTCTGCTTTTTTTTATTTCGGCTTGGCGGTCCTTGTCAGAGGACATAAACCAACTTTTTGGTCCCAAAAAACCCTAGATTCGAGAACCACCACTTGTTGGCATCTCCTGGTAGACGCACCACTGATGGGACCTGAAATGGGCCGGCACTGGCTATGGCACTAGCCAGACCTCATACTCATAACATAAAAACACACCCTTACGGCCTCGCGGACCAGGAGCGTCTATCTACTACTAAAGGACAAACTGTCCTAAAGCCTAATCTATGCGTTTATAGTTTTGTAGTCCAACGTTTCCCTTTTTCTAGACTCCTAAGAGGGAGAACCCATACACACTGGCAATAAATACCACAATAATCACATACATGGGAGACAGCCTCTCGGTGGAAACACTACGGCCCCACTACAGCTCTCCTATATCGTAGGGATTGGCCCCTTAATGCGCTGCTCAACATATAAAACAAACGAATAAACTCCACTCTTCATTTCGAAAGTACTCCAGGAGATACCATGTGTCCTTCCCAAATAATCCCCCAAGAAATGAACGTCTATCCTACGGCTTAGGATGCATTTCCACACTCAAGTGTAGGTCATTGTCATTGAAGATAGATGCTATGCATCCAGGTTTTTTTAAGTTCCTTGATACCATGCTTTACATGCACATGTAAAGTGAATGATCCTAAAGTGCTCAAACATCATTTTCAATGAGGAATGTGGTGTGCACAACCAGGCTTTCTATGCCTATTCCCTAACTTGTTGCGGCAATGAAAGGATAGCACCGAGACCACACTCGTGCTACAATCCTCTTAATCAAAATAATAGACTCTATGCCATGATATGCATAAAAAAATGAGCAACAATCAGCATGCAAATCACACCATTCAAACATCCCAACCCCCTACGTTTAGGTATTGCTTTCGTTGCACAGGTGTAGAGGTTCATTTTGTCATGTTTTGATGTATAAAAAGCGATAAATCATAAACTTTGACCAAGGAGATAAGGCAAACTGAGGCTACACCTCATGCTTTGCCACTACCACACATCCACAAAAAATCCTTATATTTTTCCTTATTTTTCCAAGATGTATTTATATTTTTCCCCTTATTTTTTTCATTTTCTTGATTTATTTGGCAATAAAATATACTATTTTTTGGTTTTTCTTATTCCAATCGATTTAGCATACTAACATTCAATTTATCTTCCATATTCCCCCCATGGAAACACATTTTATCCACCTAAAACAGAAAAAAACTACCATTTTACCACTTAAAGACCGCATTTTAGGTTTACGGGAATTAAATAATCATGTAAATCATTGCAAAATCAAGATTTTCTGATACACAACAATTACTCATAATGCAAACAGTCCACAAACAAATTTTCATCCAATAAGAACATAATTATCATCATAAACTATAAAAAATCCTTCATTTTCTTTATAAAAATGGTCATATCGTATTTTTACGTAACCTGAGACGCTTTGAATGACTTCATAACTAGCAGACGAAGCCTCCATTGCTCTCAATCCAATGCTGCACTTCAATCTTTAGCATCTCCATCAATCTTCATCACCACTTCCTTCATTCTCCTTCCCCGGTTCCTCCTTCAAGATGGTACACATGAACAGCCCATAGAAAAGAGAGAGAGAGAGGAGAGAGAAAGACTATAATCTGTTCTCTTCATCCACACAACCATTCCTCGCGCGAAGACCGGCGATATCATCAGCCAAGAGGGAGAAGTTGAGGGGTAATATTTGATTCATGGCTTACATTTAGCCCGTCAATCATGATGTGGGGGAGGAGAAGCGAAATTTGCGCTGCCTGATGCAGCCCGCCATGCTCACGCCATTCTCACGAAAAATGCATGAAAAATTGGGGGGGGGGGGGTCAAGGCTCCAAAGGGCACCCCCCTTTTGGTCCTCAAAGTTGTCCACCTTTTCGTATCTTGCCCATCTTGTGGCCCCTTCCTCGTCTGGACTCCGATTCGAGCTCTAAAAAATCCTAGGTGTCCCGTCTTGACATCCCGCATTGACTGACAGCTCCTAACATGGGATGCATGGCAGTCAGAAAAATTATCAAAAATTCACAAGTGTCGCTCGGGCGCCTTTTAAAAGCCGTCTTTCACTTGGTACTTAAAATCGTCCTGGATGGAACCACCGCCTTTGATGTTAAATATTTTTTCCCTAAATTCTAGATTTTTTGGCTAATTTTAGGCACATCCCGATCTCAAAACTCCACTCTCATTTTCCTATGCCTAAAGCCATAACTAGCATTGGTAAAAAATCATCAATATTATAGGATTACCCTCCTTGTAATAGGATTCATAAGGATTTACATACATTTTTTCCTCCAATAGCTCCTCTATAAAGTGTATCAGAGAATCACTCGATGGATGGGTCACTATGGGTCTAGGTGGCCTTGGGATTCCTGTGGGATTGATGTCCATCCTAGGGGCATCTGGCTTCTATTCAATAGGCACTACTAGAACTAATGGAACTCCCCTTCCAAAGTTGGGCTATCTATTGCATGTATAGTAGGGTTGAGCATAGGGATGTGGGTATGGGATTCTTCTTTGCAACCGCTAACAGTACAATGCAACATGTCCAAAGCTACCGCAATTAGCAAAAGCTTGTGATCTACATTTAGAAAAAAGATTAATCCCAGCACAATGCACACACTACACGTGGGGTCATGAGAGCAAGATTTAAACACCATAAAAATGATGGAGAAGTGTTGAATGATGCAAATTTAAGGAAAAATTTAAAGATCAACAAAAGCAGAATATGCGGATTCGTCAATTTTAAGTGGCCATGGAGGACAATAATTAAAATTACTTTAAAAGGTCAACCTTTGCAATGGTTGTGGATTTTTCATAATTTTTTTGGGTGTTGGATGGAAGAAAGACAAGTTCTCGATAGTTTAGGACTTCAAGATGGACGTGCAAAATTTTTTAGACACAGAATCGGGTACCAAACATGAGAGGAACTAGAGGCCGAACAACACTAGGACGGTCAAAATTTGGCCAAGATTGGAAAAGGCATGGGCCTTGGGGCCCAAAGGCCCGAAAATTTTCATGTGAAGTGGGAAGAGTTGGGGGGGGGGGGGGGGGCATTTCGCAAAAACACACCCCCCTCCCCATGCCATGATGATTTGAGGGGAGGGGCCATTTGGAGTCGTGAAACAACCCACCAATCTGATCACATAGGCTTGATCTTCCAATTTTTGGCTCCCTATTGCCAGTCTCCACACGAAGAATGGCTGCTTGAAGGGGAAGTGCCAAAGTTAGTCTTTCGCTCTCCTCTCTCTCTCTCTCTCTCCTCCAAGAGACCATTTATGCGAGCAAAAGAAAGAGAAGAATGGGATAAAAAATACTTGTTTGAAAATGCACTGGATTGATGCAACATCAAGAGGATGCTAAGAATTGATGTCATGTGATGTTTAGAGGTCAATATCACATCCAATGGCTATCCACACATTCAATTTTTGTGACTCAAAACACACAATTTAGGGGTATGTCTATTTTATGAAGAAAATTTACTTGTTTTTGATAGTTTATGGTTCCAATGAAGTGCATATGGTATGAAAATTTGTAAGAACATTTTTTGACATGTCTTTGAGGGTGGCAAAGGATAATATGTAGAATTGATAAATAAATGTGATCGTTATTAATAATTAAAAGTCTGAAATATAGTATTTAAGTGAAAAAAAAAGTTTTTTTGTTTTGGGTGGGAAAATCATATTCTTATGGAATGAAATGGAAGATAATGGTGAATCTTAGTAATCATAATCAGGTTGAATTAGAAAATTAGAAGATAATAGTAATTTATTAATAAATAAATCAAGAAAAATCAAGAACAATGGGTTTTAAATGGAACAGTGGGTTATAGTGCATGATTTTTTGATCTTAGAACAAGAAAATGACATGAAACCATTCTCTACACCTACCACCATAAGCATAACATCAACCGGTAGGGAGGAGAGAGGACTATGTGTCGTAAGTGTTATATGTGTCAATGGCACATCTTGGGACAATCACCAAGGTCTAGGGGAGCCGAAGTGGGCCCCGACACTCAACTGAGTGGTACTTCTTGTATATGTGCTATGAGGTGCTAGGTAGCACTATGTTTGGATACTCCCTGTGAGGAGTTAGGAAGGGATTTGTTGGATTATAAATGATAAAAACATGTGTTTAAGTTTGATTAGTGTGTGTAGTCTCCATACACTCCTGGTCGCAAGGACGTTGGGTGCTTTGGTTGAGAATAGGGGCCCCAGCTAGATCCTTAGAGCCATTGTTGGGCCCATTTTTGGTCTCGACCAACAGGTCGCACTCGCCTTCTCAACATCTCTTGTAGTTGGCCAACTCAAACTTCAAGTCAGCCATTTTTAAAATTTGGTTGATGTTTTTTCCCTTATCTTGTGTGCCATGGCCTAATCAATTACTAGGGATTGTGGTTCTCTCAATATTCCTAGAGGTGATGTTCTCTTGCGGTATGACTCTTGAGGTTCTCTCTCTCAACAAGTCATCCACACATATTGCCTCTTCAAAGAACAAGTCATCCACACATATTGCCTCTTCAAAGTCCCTGACTAACACATTGCTTTGCATGTTTCAATTACTAGCTAAGGTCTTATAGGGCTCTTTGTTTTGGATTCCGCCGATAAACACAATGGAGATTGCTCTCCCATTGGGTCGCTCAGTTCACTAGGATCCTCTTGTAGAGACTTCCCACATACGTGACATAGTCTTGGATTTTTCCCTTGCCTTTTTGGTTGACATTCATCAGCCTAACAATGAGGTTGTCTAAGTATCTAGCCTCAAAAAATATTTTGATGAAAGTATCCTTTATATTATTGAAGTTATTGTGCTTAGCATTGTCTAAGCTAGTAAACCAAGTTCATCCCTTGTCTCTTAGGCAAAGTACAAATGCTTGAGCATGCTGAGCACAGTCCATGATGTTGTTTGCCTTGCATATCTATGCAAATTTCTCATTTAAGCTATAAGGATCATTACCCGTATGATACTTCTCAAGTTTCTTTGCAACTATAGGTATCTTGGCCTGGATTCTAACATTTAGGGTGATCCCTAGATAGCAATAAAGTTGCTAGGGCTACTTCACTTTGCTCTACAACAATGTTATCTAACAACCACTTTGTGAGAAACTCACTTAATGTAAGATTGGCCTCTAACAATCTCTTTCATTTAGCATTTCCTCTAGCTCTGTTCTTACATGCGATGGCTAGAACTCGTTGGATCTCATTGAGATCTATCTCCTAGCTCGCTACACATTGCAAGGAAACTCTTCCCAGCCTCCTATCCTCCTCGAGATTAGCTACGATTTCATCTACCAATCTCCCATGGTGTGCTTTTTTTTGTTTGATGGTCCTATCGTGATATGAGTTGTATGTCAACTAGGAAAACACCTAGGTCGACATCTTGGTTACCCATGTTCGTGTTAGCACCTGCAATATTCACAGTCCCTTGAACCATGAAGGTGTCAATGAGGGTGATTAGGCCAGCTAAGGACATGTCTCTAATTGTGGTTCATTCCTTTCTTCACTCGATTCTTAGGTGGTTTGAGGCTATGCACTTCTCAGTGATGGGTTTTTTTGTTTGTTTTTGTGGTCCGAGGGGTGTCGCAAGTCCTATGGGTGGATTCGTTTCTCTGCTTAATTCCTCTTTAGTGTATTCCTTGTTTATGAGAATACTTTGCTAGTTTATGGCTATCCACGCATTCGAATGGTACCAATTTAGGCCTACTCATGCACTTGAATGGTGTGATGCAAGGTGAGTTGTGCACAATCAGGCTTACAATTGGGCTTTCCACTTTTCTCATACACCTAAGTGCCTACAATGCAATGTGCACTCCTAGAAGTTTAAAGAGGCTTCTCCAAAATTTAGATATAAAGAGGGGGATGTGATCGTAGATAATATCATCAAGTAACCCATGGTGCTAATGTATTTGTTTGAAAAAGAGCCTTGGTGCCCCTTCCCCATTGACACTCTTAGATGTTGGGACAAAGAATGTCATTTTTCTGAATTGATCAACCACTACCAGGATAGAATCATATCCTTTGAAAAAAGATACATCATAATGAAGTCCATGGATAAGGATGACCACGGCTTACTTGGAATAAGTAACGGTTGCAGAAGGCCATGAGGTCAAAGAAGAGGGATCTTAGCTTGATTGCACATATCACAAGAACGTACAAAGTCCTTGACTATTTTCACATTTGTGGTCACAAAAAACCCTTGAAATCGACTAAGATTGTCTTATTAACCCCAAAATTCCCTATGGAGATCGTATCTCTTCTTGAGTATATCCACTTGTAAAGGATCAAGAGGAATGTAGAGGATTTATTTATAATATATTCAACCATCAATGTTGTGAAAATCCCTTTGAGATTACTGTTTACCTTGATGCAATTGCATCCATATGTCCTTGGAAAATATGTATTGTAACTTTTATATTGACCTTTGATAAAAAACCAAAGTCTTCTAGAAATTTGTTGAATAATTACTCTTAACTTCAATTCCTCGTGTTTCAAGATTATTCAATTTTATGGGTCATGGGCTTTATTGCCTTCTTTTGGTGCCAAATAGGATCTTCAAGACAAAGCATCTATCTTTCCTTGTTGGTGAGTCTATAGGTAATGAACAAAGTCAAATATTCCAGATTCTTGTGATTTATATAGATAGTGATCTTATGAGGGACGCCTTCAAGCAGGTGTCACCAGGTCTCCAAGGAGTCCACAGTAGCTAGAAGTTCTTTATCATGAATTTCATATTTGATTTTTGTAGTAGAATTTTTTTCTAAGTGGAAAGTTATTAGATGATCTCATTTTTCATCATTGTTCTAGGACAGAACAACTCCAAATACAAAATATGATACATTTTTATCCATGATAAAGGGCATAAATGGATTTGTATGGGTGATAATGGATGCTAAGGTAAGGATTGTTTTAATTTTCCAAAAGCTTTTTTAGCCTTTTGATCCAATAAAAATTTGTCATTTCTAGTCAGGTTGGTTAGAGGGGCTACAATATCAAAGACATCCTCAATAAAGATTCAATAAAAATTTGCAAATCCCAAAAATCATTAAACATCTCGCATAAATAAATAAGTCTCCCATTCACAACTAGTATTGGCAAGACTAAAGGGGTTGTAGTCCATGGTCCCTATTTATATTATACCCCTGGGAGGTTAAGGGAAATATGTGTCAATACAAAGGCATGACACATGATATGACATGTGTGTCCACACATGGCATGCTTATATCAATAATAATATAAATGATCATGCATATATATTTTAAAATATTCTAGAATATTCTAGAAACATCATGGAACCAAGGCTTGTCCTACCTTGTATACAAACCAAGAGCCGTCCTTGCTTGATATGATGCTCTTGTGAGGTAAGTATTGTTCCAATTCTTATCTTGTTCTAGTCTTCTCTTGTATTGAGTCTTATCTTGTAATCAAGCCATACTCTTGTGAGAATTCTCTTGTAATTAAGTTATCTCGCAAATCAAGTTCTAGTTCAATTTCTCTTTAGATTCTTCTCTTGTAACTTTTGAGAGCAATATCCTCACTCTTAAATAGCACTTGTTGTGCCCATAACAGTTTGGCAAGATTGAAGGACTTGTAGCCCATGACTCCTATTTATACTATAGCCTAGGGAGGTTAAGGGGAACACATGTTGTTAACAAGAGGATACCACATGGCATGACATGCATATTGCTACATGGGATGTTAACATTAGTGATGACATGAGTGATGATGTAGCTATCTCGTAGAATATTCTAGAATCTTCTAGAACTTCATGGAACTAGGAACTACTATTCTAGCTTGGATTACAAACTAAGGGATGCCCTTTCTTGAGCGTGTGTTACAAGTACTAGCATGGAGTAAGCTAGCAAAAAATGATCCAAAAATATCTAAAGTATCTTATAGTCCCTAGCCAACAAATAGAGATGCCCAAACTTACCCACGAGCTAGCTAATCTGCTAAGGGTAGTAGGTAGACCATGAATTAGCTATACTTAGATAACGATCCATGTTCACGCTTCCCTTCTGAGTCCCCCTTTAGCATTACAAAGATAGCATCAAGGTCAACTGGTGAGGTTTTCCAAGTGTTTATCTCCACCCGAAAAGCTTCTCTCCTATTGCGCAAAAATATTCGGCTATTACCTCAATCCTCTATCACTCAAGCATTTCTCATCCATGGCTTGCCTAACAAAATATCGTAGTCCACCCTCTTCATGACTATGAAGTTAATCAAGAATCGAACTCCTGCTATCTTCATAGGCTAATCTTTTACCACTCTGAATGGTCTAACTTTCATTCCATTTGCTAGTGTAACATTAAACAATGCAATTTTCACTGGTGGGTTTTCCCATGCTTGCATAATTGTGTGGCTAAGCACCCTAAATCCTACTCTTCTATCCACAATTGCTCTCTGTGTGGCATCACCTAATGCAACAACAAGTAAGACTACATGCATTTCTGTGCCCTCCTAGAAGGCATTTACTTTGTAAAGACTTAGATAATGGGTTCAAGGTTAAGAAACTTAATACATGCCTCTCTATGTCATGGTCTTGTAAGCTAGATGCTCCATGCCTATTGGGTCTTTCCACTAATTCAATACTTGCCATAGCATAGGTTTTTGCCTAAGCAATTCTCCTAATGGCAAGGTTATAGAAGCTGATATCATTGTTGTGAGAAAATTTCCAACCTTTTCCTTTTCCCCTAATTCAAGGCAATTCTACCAAAGCTCTTGGACAATTTGTATGTTTATGGCATCTAGGTTTTGCTTGTGTGGTGCTACATGGGGTATTGATGTGCCTCTTAATCTTAGGTGCATAGGGGAGACTAGTGGACTCACGCTAAAGAGCTTATTAATCTCATCCTCCATAGGTGCACTTGAGCTTCTCTCACCCCCTCTTTGACTTTTTCCATAACTTCTAATTGCTTTCTTGGGTTGGGGTATTCTTCAACCTTGGCACTTCCCTTTGCTAGTGTCTTAGGAGTGGAGGTTTCGACCTCTGCACCCATAATGTGTTTCCCTTCGGTTAGTATGGTGGCACCATCAATTTTGATTGTTATCTTGGCATCCATCCTCTTCCTTCTCCTTCTCTGACTCTTTTTTCCCTCAAATGTTGCATCTAAAATGCTAGGTCTAGGTAATGAAATACCCACTTGCTTTGTTTGTGCTTGGGTCATGATGTTGAGGAGTGGGATTGGTGTGGCTTCATCATCAAGTGTTTTGATGCTAAAGAGTCCAAGTGGTATTGATTGCACAATTCCCATGCTAGTGGAGGGTTTTCGTCTAGGATTATCACCAGACAAATGTGTAACTCTACACTCTGGACATTTCAAGTCAGGCTTATCCCTATTTTACTTGATCCTTTTTAGGGTAATGAGATGAAATGTGCATAGTATATCCACAAGTCCAACATGCTAGTGGTTCTTGGTTGGGGCCCCCTCCTAGACATTTATCTCTTCCTCTATCTAAAGACATAACTAGCACTAGTTAAAAATCCATTAGTATAGGATTACCCTCCTTGTAATAGGAGACATAAGGACCCACATATGTTTTTTCCTCTAGTAGCTCCTCTATAAAGTGTATCATAGCATCACTTGATGGATGGGTCACTATGGGTACAGGTGGCCTTGGGATTCCCGTGGGATTGATGTCCATCCTAGGGGCATCTGGCTTTGAGTCATTAGGCACTACTAGAACTAATGGAACTCCCGTTACAAAGTTGGGCTATCTATTTCTTGGATAGTAGGGTTGACTATAGGGTTGTGGGTATGGGAGTCTTCTTGGCAATTAGTAACAATACAATGCAACATGTCCAAATCTACCGCAATTAGCACAAGCTTGTGATCTAGGGTCAGGACATTCAACTAGAAGATGATTCCCACCACAATGCATACACTCCATGTGGGATTCTGAGGCAGATTTAAACATCGAAAAAGTGCTAGAGAAGTGTCGAATGATGCAAATTTAAGGTAAAATATTCTAACTCTTTTTTCCCTCAGATGCTGCATCTAAGTTGCTAAGTCTAGGTAATGAAATACCCACTTGCTTCATTTGTGCTTGGGTCATGATGTTGAGGAGTGAGATTGGTGTGGCTTCATCATCAGGTGTTTTGACGCTAAAGAGTCCAAGTGGGATTGATGGCACAATTTGTCAAGATTGTCGGAGAGAAGGAAGGAGTCTCACTTGTAGCTTTCTTGCTTGCACAATGGGGGAATACACACAGAGGTGGAGGCTGAAAACAGTTTTCCTCTTCTTAGTTGTGTAAGCCAAAAGAACTCTCATACAAAGAAATAGAAGAACCCTATATATGGGTCTTAAACCAAACTTAACTAACTAAGGTGGCATACTAATTGAGCCACGAACTAGACTAGATAAGGATAGCTATCATGTAGCTATTATTCATGGGCGGTATACCAACCACGTCTGCAACTGACAAGTCGGTGACATAAATACACAACGGTCACCTTGGCGTATCACAAGTGGAGCTCGATATCTCAACACTCCCCCTCGAGCTCAATCCCAATTCCTACACACCAAGCAGGTCTCTGAACTTGCGCAGCTTCTCTGCGCCCAATGCCTTCGTGAATATGTCAGCTACCTGATCCTCTGTGCTGACATAAACTATATCAATAAGACCTAGTAAAACCCTCTCTCGCACATAGTGATAATGCACCTCAATGTGCTTTGTTCTAGCATGATAGACTGGGTTATTTGCCAAGTGTATACTACTCATGTTGTCACAATAAATGACAACTGGCCAATCTGTAGATTGATGCATATCATAAAGTAGCTTATGCAACCAAGCTACCTCACATGCAGCCATTGCTGCACCCCTGTACTCAGCCTCTGTGCTCGACAAGGCAACTGTAGGCTGTTTCTTGCTGCTCCAAGTGACTGCAGCACTCCCAAAAGAGAACACATATCCACTAGTAGATTCTCTATCAGAAATACTACTAGCCCAATCAGCATCAGTGTATCCATGCAACTGTATCTGAACCCCAGTCTCATAAAATAGTCCATACTGCAATGTGGACTTCACATACCTGAGTATGCATCTAGCCGCATCCAAATGTGGTTTCCTTGGAGCCTGCATAAACTGACTTACCAATCCAACAGCATAGCTCAAATCTGGCCTGGTAATAGTCATATAAATCAAACTTCCTACTATGCGTCTGTATATAGTAGGGTCTTCTAGAAGCTCACCTGCATCTGTGCTCAGCTTCACATTCTGCTCCAAAGGAACTGAAATAGGCTTATAGCCTGTCATCCCATATTTGGACAGCATGTCCAATCCATACTGCCTCTACAAGAGCTGTATCCCACTTGGTGATCTAATCACCTCAATGCCCAAGAAATAACGGAGCTCTCCCAAATCCTTCATCTCAAACTTCTGCTTCAATAGCATTTTCACATGAAGGATATCTTCATCACTGTCACCTGTCATAATCAAATCATCAACATAAATGAAAAGTAGCATAATACCTTTCTCTGTTTTTCTCACATAAAGTGAGAAATCTGCCTTGGAAATCTGAAATCCAATAGTGATAAGATACTGTCCTATCTTGTCAGACCATGCTCTAGGTGCTTGCTTCAAGCCATACAAGGCTTTCTTCAACCTGCAAACAAACTTAGGATGAACAGTATGCACATAACCTGGTGGCTGCTCCATATAGACCTCTTCTTGCAAATCACCATGCAAGAAGGCATTCTTTACATCCATCTGATGTAAAGACCATCCCTTTGATGCAGCCATAGCAATGACTGCTCTTATGGTTGCCATCCTTGCAACCGGACTGAATGTTTCTTCATAGTCAATGCCATATGTTTGTGCATACCCCTTGACTACTAATCTTGCCTTGTATCTGTTCACAGAACCATCTACATTGTGCTTCACCTTATAAACCCACTTACAGCCAATTGCATTTTTACCTTTAGGCAAAGGTACCAATTCCCATGTAGCATTTGCTTCCAAGGCATCCATTTCTTCATCCATGGCTTTCTCCCATTTTTCTTTTTCCATGGCTTCCTCAAAAGAAGTGGGTTCTGGTTCCTGTATCACTTTAACCATATATGCATAGTGAATGGCTATAAATCCATCATATTTCAGCCTATCCACAGGATACCTAGCTCTCGTAGACCTCCACAAAGTAGGTTCACTCCCAGGTGCTCTCAAAACATCCCTGGTCTTCCTTACTCCAGGTGTAACAATAGAAGGAATACCCAACTCATCATCAATGCTCTGTTCTGAGCCACTGGATTCACCATCCACATAAGAGTGACCTGCATTTACATCAAACATGGGCTGATCAACCTTCTCTTTTCCTTTTCGTGATACCTGCATACCACTATCTGCATTGCTTTGAGAAGATTCTCCTGATCTCAATCTGCCTGTCCATGGCGAAGAATGTGAACCACTGCTAGAGGACACTCCAGGTCCACTAATATTTTGTGACTGCTGTTGTGAATTCTGCCCAACATTACCATTTTGTGCATCTACATCATCAATCACATTCACTGGTTTATACCAGCTACTCATCTCATCAAAAACAACATCTCTACTGACTGTAAACTTACGAGTAGAAGGGTTATAGCATCTATACCCTTTTTGCTGCAGAGAGTAACTAATAAAGATGCACTTCTCAACTTTTGGATCCAACTTGGATCTCAACTCATCTGGCACATGTACATAGACAATGCAACCAAAAATTTTCAAATGAGAAATATCTGGTTTCCTACCAGTATACCTCTCCTCTGGAGTCATTCCATGTATTGCTGCAGTGGGAGTCCTGTTCATTATGTAGACTACTATAGCAACTGCTTCAGCCCAATAAAAATCTGGCAGGTCTTTTTCATTGAGCATGGCACGAGATACCTCTCCAATATGCCTGTTTTTCCTTTTTGCAATTCCATTTTGTTGTGGGTTATGACTGCATGAATATTGTTGCTTTATGCCATGCTCCTGCAGGAACCTTGCAAACTCATTTGAGAGGTACTCTCCCCCTCCATCTGATCTTAGGCATTTTATTTGCAGGCCTGTTTCTTTTTCAACCATAGCTTTAAGAGTTTTGAAATGCCCAAAAACTTCACTTTTCTTTTTCATAAAATACACCCAAACTTTTTTGCTATAGTCATCAATAAAATTGACAAAATAATGACAGCCTCCAAGAGATGCAGCTTTAGTAGTCCACACATCAGAGTGGATTAATTCCAATGGCTTCTTACTCTCTTGAACATGTCTAGGAAATGGTTTCCTTGCCTATTTTCCAAACTGACAGGCTTCACATATCTTATGCATTTCTGCAACCTTGAATTTGGGCAATCTTGCAACAATATTTTGGGCCTGCATTGATTTAAGTCGTTGTACATTAACATTACCAATGCATTTATGCCAGATATCAATATCTGCAACTACACCGGTCCCATGTGCAAACATTGCTGCACTCAATTTAGACATGTCTGCATCCAATGTAAACATTCTGCCCTTCTTCTTTCCTTTTGCTATCAAGCAACCTTTATTTTTCATATCCTCAACAAAGCATCCATGAGAATTAAATCTGACCTGCAAGCCCTGCTTAACCATTTGACCAACAGAAACCAGATTCTTGGTGATATTCTGGACATGAAATACATCGGACAGGTATTTCTTTTTCCCATCCTACATAGACAAAGGAATTTTTCCAATCTGCACAATAGGATGTGCAGTATCATCACCAGTCTCCACAAATCCTAGTTTTTCCATTTTCCTTGCATCCTCAATCCATTCTGCATGACCTGTCATGTGGTTTGATGCACCTGAGTCAACATACCATACATCATTGCTTTCTTCTGCACTTGTCACAGAATTGTTCATGTGTTGCACCATAAACAAATGCTCATTTCTGTCATCACCCTGTCTACTAGAAGGTGCATAATTCCCTTATTGTAGTTTTTCATTCATGATGTCATTCTGCTTTTTATAGCAGTCTTTAGCCATATGACCCATTTTACCACAGTAGTAGCATTCAACATTATTGTTTGCATTTTGGCCTCTTTGCCATCCACCATGACCTCTTTGGCTCCCCCTGCCTTTAGAATTACCACGTCCTCCTCCATAGGACTGGTTTTCTTGAGTTTGCTGCATATTCTGATTTCTACCATGGCCTCCATATCGGCCTCCTCTACCTCTACCTCTACCTCTTCCAGCATTTGAGTAGAAGACAGCTTCTTTTGAAGTTCCTCCTGAAGAAGATGCACCACCATTTCTCTGCTCCTCAGAAATTAGAAGAGAAATCAACTCCTCAAAATCAGGAAATCTTTCACGGACGGAAATGGATGTTCAGAACTGTGCATAATCCTTTTCTAGACCATTCAAGGTCACAGAAACTAAATCATCATCTTCCACTGGCGACCCAATGGAAGCAAGTGCATCTGCAATCTTCTTCACCTTCATGTGGTAGTCATTGATGCTCATATTTTCTCTTTGCACATTATGCAACTCTTGCTTGAGCTGCATTTTCCTGGCTTGCGTATTTGTGCTATACATTTTTGACAAAGTATCCCATGCCTCCTTTGGCGTACTTGCATCTTGAATATGCACAATCATAGAGTCTGAAATGCTGATAGACAGCTAGTACATAACTTTCCTGGCTCTCTCATGCCATGCTTTAAATGCCTGCATTTGCTGTTGATTGGGAACATCAGGAAGAACTGGTTCTTCTTCATTTCCTGCAACAAATTCCCAATATCCTTTTCCCATAAGGAAATTCGTCATTCTAAACTTCCATGCTTGGAAGTTGTTCTTGTCAAGCTTTTTAGTGACAATCTGTGAGAGAGAATCAGACGCCATTAAGAGCACTGCAAAAAATTCTGTCACTGCAAAGAACACAGCTTCAGCCTCACAAAGGCAAATCTGCAAAACTGTAGAAAGTGGTATTTGACCACACAGTCACTTCCTAGTGACGATTTTGCATCAACAGGCAACAGGGATGATTCTGTAACTCCCAATGTCTCTGCGCACAAGCATACGATGCAATTTCTATAGTAGCTTTTCACCGACCTGTAGAACAGTGGCTGCACAGCATAAAACTGGGCCTTTTCCTGAGTGCGTGCAGAAAACTTCCGCCTCCAAAATAGGCCCCGAAATGGCCTCAAATAAAAAAAACAAGGTCGCTTCACTGCATATACTGCCCTCTTGCTTCACTGCAAAGGGCGTCTCAACCTGAGACAATGCACTCCTGCACTTTCCGGCTGTGCTACCTGCAGAGATCTGCTCCCAAAACAGAAAATGAAAGCAACACTGCTCCTCTTACCAGAACACCGCGAGCTTGGCTTGCTTTCTTGAGCTCCTTACCACGAACAAGGCTCTGATACCATGTCAAGATTGTGGGAGAGAAGGAAGGAGTCTCACTTGTAGCTTTCTTGCTTGCACAATGGGGGAATACACACAGAGGTGGAGGCTGAAAACAGTTTTCCTCTTCTTAGTTGTGTAAGCCAAAAGAACTCTCATACAAAGAAATAGAAGAACCCTATATATGGGTCTTAAACCAAACTTAACTAACTAAGGTGGCATACTAACTGAGCCACGAACTAGAGTAGATAAGGATAGCTATCATATAGCTATTATTCATGGGCGGTGTACCAACCGCGTTTGCAACTGACAAGTCGGTGACATAAATACACAACGGTCACCCTGGCGTATCATGAGTGGAGCTCGATATCTCAACACAATTCCCATGCTAGTGGGGGGTTTCTTTCTAGGGTTATCAGCATAAGAATGTGTAACTCCACACTCTGGATAGTTCAATTTATCCTTATCCTTATTTGATTGATCCTTTTTAGCACACTGAGATAAAATGTGCTTTGGATGCCCACAAGTCCAACATGCTGGTGGTTCTTGGTTCGGGCCCCCTCCTAGATATCTATCTCTTCCTTTGCCTAAAGCCATAACTAGCAATGGTCAAAAATCCATAATAGGATTACCCATCTTGTGATAGGAGACATAAGGATTCACATATGTTTTGTCCTCTAGTATCTCCTCTATAAATAGTATCGCAGCATCATTTGGTTGATAGATGGGTCACTATGGATAAATGTGGCCTTGGGATTCTCGTGGGATTGATGTCCATCCTAGGGGCATCTAGCTTCGAGCCATTAGGCATTAGTAGCGCTAATGGAGCTCCCCTTCCAAAGTTGAGTTGTCTATTTCTTGGATAGTAGGGCTGATTATAGGGTTTTGGGGGGTATGGGAGTCTTCTTGGCAACCACCAATAGTATGATGCAACATGTCCAAACCTATCGTAGTTAGTGCAAGCTTGTGATGTTGGGTCAAGACATTCAGCTAGAAGATGATTCCCACCACAATGCACACACTACATGTGGGGTTGTGAGAGCTGGATTTAAACACCAAAAAATTGCTAGAGAAGTGTTGAATGATGCAAATTTAAGGCATAATTTAAAGACCAATGAAAGTGGAAGACATGGATCTATCAATTTTAAGTGGCTATAGAAGACGAGAATTCAAATTACTTCAAATTTTAAGTGGCCGTGGAAGACAAGAATGCAAATAGGAAAATCAAGGGGGGAGAGAAATATAGAGAGAGGAAGGGAATGAAAGAGAGGGGACGGAGAGGGAGGAGAAGGAAATGGAGAGAAGCACAAAGAGAGAGAGAGAGAGAGAGAGAGAGAGAGAGAGAGAGAGAGAGAGAGAGAGAGAGAGAGAGAGAGAGAGAGAGAGAGAGAGAGAGAGAGAAAGAAAGAAAGAAAGTTATATTAACGTCTTCTAAAGACCAAAACTGGCCTATGAGACAAACTGTGATACAACTAATGAGGTCCAGCTATCCAAAATAAAAGTGATGAATGAAAAGCTAAAAACTAGAAACTGAAAATACGGTGCTGTGAGTGTGATAAGTGTTGTGTATGTGTATGTGCGTATGTAGCTCCGGTACTCCAGATAATGGCTACAAAAGGGGAACAAATGTCAGCTGTGATAGGGGAACAACTGTCGGCTATGATAAAGTGGTGCGATGTGTATATGTAACAGATGCAGGGAGATATACTATCCTGGGATGTAGTAGCAGTCGTCGAAGTCGCTAATAGCAGGTGATCCCTCCTAGATGTAGGATGCGGTACATCGGCGGTGGAGAAAGAGCAAACTGGAGATCTGAGATCCAATGTGTCAAGTGTCATCGGATCTCAATCTGCTGTTGATGTAGATCAAGAATCCTCCGGATCTCCTGTCGGTGTGGCTGTGGGGTCCGAAACCCACGGATCCTCGTGCGGCGTTGGGTACGCTGGTCCTCAGCCTGCTGCAGTGTGAGCTCAGAGGTCTGGCTGGAGGCTGGTACAGTAGCTCTCACTCTGTCTGTCTGAAAGAATTGTGTAATAGTCGTCTGGGTGGGCCCCTCTCTGACTGGGACCCGCTGTGTGCTCTGCTCTCTGATGTGCCATGCCTCTCCCAGAAAATGGCCAAATGATCTCTGATCCATATCAGTCATACATCCCTGAAGTGAGCTACTCAATGTGTATCTAGATCTCAACTCTGAGTATGCCGGGTATCTGAGAACAAAATGCTCCTCACTCTCCACCTCTGATCTGCAAAGGGGGCATATCCTCTCCTCCCGTGGGATGCCACTGGCTCTGCCACTCTCAATCATAAGCTGATGTGATGATACCCTGAGCTTTCCAATAAGAACTCTCTCTCTCTCTCTTTCTCTCTCAATCATCAGCTTATGATTGTGAGAGAGAGAGAGAGAGAGAGAGAGAGAGAGAGAGAGAGAGAGAGAGAGAGAGAGAGAGAGAGAGAGAGAGAGAGAGAGAGAGAGAGAGAGAGAGAGAGAGAGAGGCATAGAAAGGGAGAGAGAAATAAAAAGATGAAGGGAGGGAGAGAGACAAAGAGAGGGAGGAAGGAAGAGAGAAAAATAGAGAGAGGAGGGAGAAGGAGAGAAACGAGGAGAGAGAGAGAGAGAAATAGAGGAAAAGAGAGATAATGAGAGAAAGGGAGAGAAGCCAAGAGAAAGGGATGGGGGTAGAGAGACAAAGAGGTAGAAAGAGGAGAGAGAAAAAATAGAAATATAGAGGGGAGAGAGAAAAAAGAAACAAAGGGAGGGAGGGAAAGAAACAAAAACAAAGAAATAAGCAGAGAGAGAAACAAAGAGGGAAAGAGGGGGAGAGAGAAATATATAGAGAGAGAGAGGGAAAGAAAGAGAGAAGAGAGAGGGAGAATGAGAGGGATGGAGAGAAAGTGGGAGAGAAGCAGAGAGAGAGAGAGAGAGAGAGAGAGAGAGAGAGAGAGGTGTGTGGATGAAATGGAGTATTTTGGCAACCTGCAATGTGTTCTTTTAGTAGATTATTGTAGCTTCTCCATAATCATACTCGATGTACAATGGTTTAAAGAAATATTGCAAGGAGTAGGAATAACTGTTCGGTAAGGGCCCTTTGGATTCTTGGAGGTAGAATCTAATTAAGGATAGAATGATTTGCATGACACATTTGTCTCGCTGAATCAGTATGAACAGGTACATGACCTTTTTTGTTAGTTATCAACACAAAGTAGCTAGAAGTACTTTTTGAGTCTTTGTGACAAGCTTGCATGACATATTCTTAAATAGATAATCTTCAACCCAAACCCACAACAACTTCATTGTGGTATGTTGTGTCATTGATGCCTTGGAATACTCGAGTGTATGATGAAAGTAATGTTTCTAGTGTACATGAGAAGAGTTTGCAAATAGAGGAGTTGTTATTGCACGGGGTGGATAGCATGCAGATGATATAATGATGGAAAATCTAGGCAAAGAATCTAGAGTACAAGAATACTTCAAGAAAGAAGTAGACTCATCTTTTTGTGTGCATAGATCTTCTAGTGTATCCCAAGCTATACCAAAAGCTTGTCATGGAGCCGTAGCACTGGTCATATTTATATTCACTTATCAAATTTGTTGACTATTGACTTTTATCGATATTTTATTATGTATTTTTTAACTAACATCCTTATTTGCAAATGTGTATTATCGTATTTTGCCTTCACCCTTATATTGATTATGCTAACATCTTTAATTTGGTTGTGCAAGTCATTATAGATAATCTAGAGAGCAAGATGAGCTGAGGGAGGACAGATGAGGAGCTACAAGAGATCTTCACATGAATGTTTCTAGATGAGATGGCACACTTTAGAGATATGGGTGACTAGGATTTTTCTCAATCATCATCTAGGCATTTAATACATTCTATCTCAGCACGCATCGACATGTCGATCTCGAGCAAGCATAGTCGATGCTCTAGGCTAGTTGCAAAGAGAGGCTTAGGGATATCTTGCTCAATCATTTGAGATAGTGGTTGTTGTGGGAGCCTCAAAGAGCTATAGACTTTATCTCTTCCAAGTTTGAGGGATAATTCTAGGGATTATTTTGGAGATACAAATTATCTAACCTTGTGGCTAGTTTCTATTTCTTGCTTCTGTATTGGTTGTAGAGAGGGCGACTTAGGTAGAAACACTTGATATGTTTGCAATCACACCTACTTTAGCCTCTTTGATGTTTGCAATCACACCTACTTCAGCCTCTTTGTAGTGTTGAGATGTTTGCAATCACACCTACTTCAACCTCTTTGTAAGGAGCAGTGAGGGCTCATGACTAGAATCCCATATGCACAGTAGGAGAAGTGCTACCATTTAGTTTCCTATAAAGCATTGTACTTGCACTCTTTTCTAATGCAATGATAGTACTCTTTTCCTTCCAGTAAAGTGTCTGTGTCACTATCCACACACAAGATTGTTTTTATGAGTCCAAGTCTCAATCTTGGAACCTAATTCACTTGTGTGACAATTTGACCTGTCAGTGTTAATGTCTTCATGAGTTCATTCTTCCTCTTTCAACCTCCATAGCTTCTGTCATAGCCATGTCCTAGATCCAAGTTTTCACAACTTGCACTCCCACATGTTTGAAGACTCAATATGTAGAGATGCATGGTCTCACTTCTCTTATCAATAGAGTATATGCACATAGTGGTTCAATAAGTTATGCATTTTTTATGTTTTGAACGTCTAGTTTTTTGTGATACATTATATTATATAGATTAATGTTTGGTTGCCTTATATTATAGAGTCTATTTGACACTCCATTGCATCTGGATGAGCTTTGACATGATCAGGAGCTTTGATTTGTGGAGTATGCATCCCTTTCTTGTTTGGAACTATAGTCCATAAAAGTTCTTTCTATATAGGCTTCCTTCGATATATTTCTCATCTTTTGTATAGACTTGCATTTTGCGATATTTGTTGATACATTTGTCTGTTTTTGGATTTAACTTTCTATTGATCAATTTAGTTCTATCATATGTCATTTGTTGATATTGTAATTATTTGAAAATTAAATGAACAAAAATTTTCTTTTACCATCTCATGATGCATGTATTTTGACAAAAATTATATACTCAACATATAAATGATTTATGGAACATTTTTTAGTACATGTGGCCTAAAAGGGTGATATGTCTTTATGCCCTACTACCCAATTTTTTTCTCCTCTATAACTATCGCTATTAGTTAGTATTGCCAATAAACCTACATGTGTCACTATTTGCATCACAATCAATGTTGCTATTAGCGGCACATGTTGCAACGATTTCGTAGAGACATGTATATTGACAATTTTATTGAAGACATGGATAATTTTTTGAATGAAAAAATTTGTTGCTTTAAACGTCTATATGGCTTGCATCTTGTAGTGATTGAAGGCTAAGATTAAGGCATTAGAGTAGGAAAGCAAACAAGCAAGTAATAGATAAGAAGCTCTTTTATCTTGCTTGATTTGCCTTGGGTTATAGTCGCAAGAGGTTCCTGAGGCTAATAGGGTTGTAGTTTTTGACTGTAGTGAAACGTTGTGAGTAGGAAAAACTTAGCATCTAAGGTCATTTTAGCCTCTCTTCTAGATGTGCAAGTGGTCCAATAGTGATTTTTGGGTATAGTGCAATTTCAATTGTGTCAGCTGTTTACAAATGCATAGGTTACAGATTTTGAATTTGTAAGGCTTTAAGTACTTGCCAGGATGTAAACACAAAAAGCATGTGCACATAGAAATGTAGATTGTGGTTATTGCTATATAGTTAGTGGAAAATATTGTGTATTTGGTTATGGTACATTTGGTATTAGCTTGCTTGCAAATTCTAATTTTTTAATAAATTGTATGTTTTGTCAAATTTTATAACAAGTTTAACTAAATTGTTAGCAAGAAGCTTGATAAGAGCATTTATAATGCATGATAATTCTAGATGATAAATTTCCTGAAGGACAAAGGTATTTGGAATTGTATTAAAGGAGATATAATAATAGCACCTCAAATTCCTACATAAAATATTACTGTAGAATAGGTAAAGGCTAAGAAAGACTAGGAGTTGACATAGAGTAAAGTCATGTATTGGCTATCTATTAGCATCAAACATAGCATGGGGGGTTATTTTTAGGAGTTTGAAATCCATGCTATTACAGAAAAGAATCTGGTAAGGTTGTTCAAAGTAAGTACAAAGGCTAGAAAGTTATAGCTCATGTCAAAGCTAAACCAAGTGACAAGAGGGAACCTATCAGTTAATGATTATGCCTTCTTGAAGATCAAGAGTATTGTGGAAGCTTTTGGACTTATCAATCTAGTAGTTGATGATGGTGATTTTATACATGTATGATAAACTGAACTTGGAGATGAGGACAAGAGCTTTAGGTCATCTATGAATACAAGGAATCATACGCTTGATTTTATAGACTTGATTTCTATCTTGATACTTGAGGAGAAGATTCTTATCTTGGATTCCTCATTTTCTCAAAGTAATAACAAGTATGAAAAGGTGTTTTACTCTATCAGCAAAGGTAGAGGCCGTAGCATAGGCTAAGATGGTGGTCATGGTCAAGGTTATGATGCATAATGAAATAGAGAAGAACAGTCCCAAGGAAGGAGGGGTCAAAGAGGGTAGGTGTTGCGCATGCTAATGGGCAATAGAATTCCACTGAAAGCAAGAAGTACTAGTATTGTGATAAAAAAGGACACATTTCTAAAAACAATTTCAAAAATAATGTTGAGATTAGAAATGGAAAAACCACTAAGGCAATTATATGTCCACTTGCAAAACCAATGATCATAGATGTGAATGATTGTTTGTAATGTAGCACTTTATGAATATTATTATTGATGATGATGGTGCATCAAAGAATGATGTATGGTATGCAAACTCTAGTACCTCTAACCACATGACTTCTCATAGATGGAGATAGGAGATGATTTAGCTTACCCTATTACTTATGTTGAAAATGTTCCCTTGAAGATGCAAGATGGTAAAACTAAGTACTTGGGTGATATCCGATATATATCAAATATTACAAAAAATTTGGTTTACGTTGGTCAGATGGTAGAGCAAGGCTTGCAAATTTGACTTACATTTGATGTCTATTATGTAGAAGATCTCAAAACTAATTATAGGTCGATTAGAAAAAGAAAACTTGTAGGCATATTATTTCCTTTTGATGTAAGTCTACCTAAAATGGATGCTACCACGTTTGCACAAGGTTTAGGTATTGTTGGATCATATTAAAATTTGGCATAAGAGAATTGGTCATGTGAATGTATAGGAGCTAAAAGACATGTAGTCAAAACACATTGTGGATGGGTTGCCTTAGTTTAGAGTTGATGGTATGCATAAAGCATGTAAAGCATGTCAATTTGAAAATCAAGCAAGGCATGCATTTTCACATGAAAAGTATGTATGCAAGAGCCCACTTGAATTGATACATTTTGATGTTTGGGGACCTACAAAGACTGTAACTTTGAGTGGTTGCATGTATCATGTTTTCTTCATTGCTTGATGATGATAATACTCACAAACTATGGGTTTTCTTTGTACATGAGAAAAGTGAGGTGTTCATTCACTTTAAAAGCTTTAAGGTTTTGGTTGAGAAGGAGACGTGGTTGCATATTAAATATCTAGCATTAGATGGAGGGGGAGAATATCTCTTGAATGATTTTTCTTATATTTTATAGAAAAATAAAATTTAGAGGTGGTATACATATCGATATAATCTATAGAAAAATAGATTTATTAAGTGGAAAAGCAATCATATTGCAGAGATGACTCATGCATTGACATAAAAAAGAAACATGCCTTATTATTATTGGGCTGAAGCAATTGCTACCATTGTATACATTATGAATAGGCCACCCACCACTGCTATTGTACATGATATGATACTTGAAGAGAAGTTTACAGGTAGAAAGCCAAATTTATTCCAACTGAACGCATTTGGATGTATTGCTTATGTGTATATTATTGATGAGTTGTGGATTAAATTAAATCCCAAAGCAAAAAAGTGTATATTCATTGGATATTCTCTTGAGCAGAAGGGATATTGATACTATAACCCTGTTAGGTGTGAGATGAGAGTCAACAAGGATATTGTTTTTGATGAAATGAGTAGCTAGTATAGTAATGTGTAAAATATGGTTGGAATTGATGAGCATGAGAGTGTGGTTGTGCAGAAAATAGGTTAGCAATCACTGACATTGACAAGAGTCTCTTAGTCATGGTTCTATTGATAAAACCTTGAAGTGGCAGATTGAGGTCATAGGTTACTCTACCAAAAGTACATCTGACTCACATATATTAAGAAAAGAAAAAGAGAATGATAGGGACCCATGTATTATGACAAACTCATCATCAAGTTTCTCGCATGTTGATGTTGATTCAAATGGCAATGAGCGAACCTTGGGTGGGGATTTTGGGATTCAATTTATTAAAATTTCTAGTGTGTGGATGGCACAAGAGGATACTAAACACCTTGTAGTGATCCAGGTCCACACAAGTCAAGTAAAGTAAGAAAGCCACTACATCGATTGCCATATGATAGCTATGTAGCTCATCACTATGCATATATGGCTAAGGTCATGCAAGATGTGAAACCCATTTTTTTGAGGATACAGTGGATATAATGAGTATTGGGATCATGCTATGGATGAATAAATGGCTACACTTATGGATAGGAGGTTGATGCCTTTAGCTGAAGGCAAGAAAGCTATTAGCCACAAATGGTTTTACAAGAAGCACAAGTCTGATGGATCTATTGAGCACTGTAAGGTATGACTCATTGCCAAAGGATATGCACAGAATCGTGCTATTGATCTCATGATGGTGCGCAGATCGGACGCTGTATGCTCATGTAGTGAATGCCGGAAGGTCCCCAAGAACAAAAGAACTCTACTTTTTGCACAAAACTCAAGGTAGAAAGCATGCACGACATGAACAAGAGACCAATTGGGTGCAATCTTCCCCCATGCCTTGTGTGAGCGCTACACAAAGCATGTATTTTATGTATTAATCATCTTCAAGCTCAAATAATAGCCCAAATTACAAAATAGCCCAAATTACAAAATAGCACGCTTTTGGCTTTTGAGTTTACTTTAGCACAAAAATAGAAATAAAGCTAATGGGCGGGCGCCCGAAGAGTCAGGCATACCCAATACAATGTCCAAATACAAATATCATAATCGTGCGCCCATGCGCGTACAAAATAATAAATAAATATCCAACGCCTCAATAAATAGGCGCGACAAAATATAGGCACCATGCCTAAGGTATGCACCCATCAAAATATAAGTGATAACTCGAATACACACTATCCTCCAATGCTTTCCTCTGCCACTGCTGCTATCTCTACACATCAACTGAAGCATTCACAATCGTTAGTAAAATAATACAATTAAACCAACAAAAGTGAATACCTAGCAGTCTTCAGCTACATAAATAAATCAACTAGTTAGAAATCAATCCTAACCTTAATTTATTACGAGTGCGCACTCTAAACTCATAAACGTTTATTAATTTAATATGTATTTTACGGAATCACCCGCTATGGAATCACCCATGTACACACTAAATTAATGAAACGCCCAAAAAGGATAGGTGTCCCCATCAACTTCTCGCACAAAGAATCCACTTTGTGTATGAGCCTCGGTCAACAAAGTTTACCGAATCCACCGTAAAATATGCCTCCTGGCGTCATACCCTCGGGGTGGGATAGCAATTGTCCTCAATTGCTATTAGCTCAATGTGGAGCTAATAGAGTGGGGAAAGCATTTAAGTCTCTAGCGTGCATCCATTGGGCCTCTTCAACAGGATGGTTTTTAAACTTGACTAAATATCTAGAATATCTTCGGCCAGTTCTAGTGGTGATAAAGTCAGTATCTATGATAGCTTGAGGCTCAAGTATCTCAGTCTCTTCATCTAACAAAGGTGGGTTTTCATAAACAGGGTGTATAGGTAATTGGCCTCTAAAGGGTCGTAATAAACTAATGTGAAAGGTGTTGTGAATTTTCCAGTGAGGTGGTAGTTCTAACTTGAATGCATTGTCATTGATTTTGTGAATGATCTTAAATGATCCATAGAATCTAGGTGCCAATTTCACAACTGGGTGTTTATCTACACTTTGTAATCTACATTTTTCTATTCTCAACCAAACATAGTCATCAATTTTGAAATTCATTGCTTGTCTTTTCTTATTGGCTTGTTTTGTATATGATTGCTGGGCTTTAGCAATCATGTTTTTAACCTCATCAAAAATAGTAGCATGCATATTAGCAATATCATCAGCACTCTGAATTCTATTTGATAAAGATGCAACACGTGTAGACAATCTATAACCATAAATCACTTCAAACGGTGCTTTCTTTGTAGCTGTGTGTGGTGTATTGTTATATGCAAACTGTAGTAAATGTAAATGTGTATCCCATGTCTGTGGTTTAGAAATAGTGTAAGCACGTAAAAGATCTAAAATAGTACTAAAAGTAGCTTTTGTTTGTCCATTAGTTTCAGGATGAAATGCAGATGAGAAATCAATCTTTGTTCCTAGGTTAGCAAACAAAGTAATCCAAAAGTTATTACAAAATCTAGAATCACGATCAGAAATAATAACTTTTGGTAATCCATGATTAGTGAAAACAGTTTTCAAAAACAATTGTGCTGCTTGAGATGCCGTTAAAGTTTTCTTACATGGAATGAAATATGCTTGTTTACTAAACCTGTCTACTACAGTCCAAATCATATCATGGTTAGCTTTAGTATTAGGTAAACCAGTAATAAAATCCATAGAAATCTGTTCCCATGGTCTTGATGGAATAGATAAAGGCATAAGTAATCCATATTGTTTACCATGATATCTCTTAACTCTTTGACAAATCAAACATTCAGAAACAAAGTTAGATACATCAGTGTCCATATGTGGCAAAAAAAAATCTTCAGTCAATGTACGCAAAGTAGATATGATACCTCTATGACCTTGATATGGAGGACAATGAATCTCATTCAAAACAAAAGATCTGAATGGAACTGCAACACATAATCTTTTTTCATAAAACCTGAATCCATCATTATAAGATAGTGAATCGATAGGAATCAAGTTATTTCCAACTAATTTATTCCAATCAGCATGAAAAGTAATGTCCTGATGATAAGTATATTTCATAAGAGTTAGAGAATCAAATGATATAACAGAGATATTATGAATGGTCAGTCTTCTACTTAATGCATCAGCCACTACATTTTCTTTACCTGGTTGATATTGAATGATGGGATGAAAACTCTGAATAAAAGCTGCCCATTTGATATGTCGGTTAGATATTTGAGGTTGACTAAGTAAATGTCTAATACTTTGTTGATCAGTCTTAATCATAAACTCATAACCCATTAAGTAATGTTTCCATTGTCTTTAAGCTTGTATCACAGCTAATAATTCTTTATCATATATGGAATATTTAAGTCCGGAGGGTTTCAGTTTACAACTAGAATAGGCTATGGGATGATTATCTTGCATAAGTACGGCTCCTATTCCAGATTCGCTAGCATCAGTAACTACTAAACAGAATGGTCTATTAAAATTAGGTAGTTGTAATACAGGAGCATGGGTTAATGCATGTTTCAATAAATCAAAAGATTTCTGTTGATTATCAGACCAATGATAAACAATACCTTTCTTTAAAAGTTTAGTCAAAGGCAAAGCAAGTAATGAAAAATTTCGCACAAATTTCATGTAAAAACTAGCAAGACCTAGAAAAGAATGTAACTCATGCACATTTTTAGGTATTGGCCAGTTCAATATTGCTTCTATCTTCTTAGGGTCAACTTTAATACCATCTGATGACACAATATGACCTAAATATTCATTTTCTGTTTGAAAGAACTCACTTTTTTCCGGATTAGCATACAATTGATTATCTTTCAACAACTTGAAAACCAAAGACAAACGTTCATAATGTTCTTTCTCATTTTTACTAAATACCAAGATATCATCAAAGAATACAATAACACAATGCTGATATTTCAAAAATATACGATTCATCATTCTACTAAATATAGCAGGTGCATTAGTCAATCCAAAAGGCATCACTAAAAATTCATAATGACCAAATTGTGTTCTAAATGCAGTCTTGAATATGTCAAACTTATCTAATCTAACCTGATGATAACCAGATTTAAGATATATTTTACTAAATATGGCAGAATCTTATAGTTTATCCATAAGATCATCAACTCTAGGAATTGGATATCTATTCTTTACAGTAATCTTATTTAGGGCATGATAATCAATACACATACAATAAGTATTATTCTTCTTCTTTACCAACAAAACAGGTGCACCAAATGGAGAACTACTAGGTCTAATCAATCCTCTATTTAGTAATTCCTCAACTTGATTTTGAATTTCTTTTTGCTCTATTTGGTTTATGGCTATATGGTGCTTTACAAGGTGGTTGTGTACTAGGAATTAAATCTATTTTGTGGTCTTCACGACGTGAAGGAGGTAAGCCAGGTGGTAGATCTTCAGCAAAAAAATCTTTAAATTGTGCAAGAAATTCTTTATGCCTAGGGTGCATATGTTTTTCTTTAGCTTGCAGTTCATTCACCCAGATTAGATAAGATTTACTACTTTTGCGTAATGCACGTTTAGCTTGAGTATGAGTAAGCAGTGGAAAAGCATTAGATGCATGCATGCCATACAATGTAATATTTTTTCCTTAAAAATGAATATTAATTGAATGTGTGGAATAATCTATATCAAGATTATGCCGATGACGCCAAGGCATACCTAAAATAATATCACCGGACTGTAATGGTATAACTAGAAAATTCATTCTTTCAGTGTATTCACCAATTTGAATTTCTAGATCATGCACCTCTTGTGTTCCATTATACCTTGTGCCTAAGAATGTTGCTTTAATGCGATAATGTGTAGGAACAGTTTGTAATTTCAATTCTTTCACTAACTTTGTAGAAATAAAATCATGTGTACTACCATCATCATGAAAAATGATCTTTTCTTTTCCATGCACTAAACATTTCATTGTCAACAAAGAATGTGGAGTTGGCATACCTGGTAAAGTATCCGAAGGAGTAGTAATGTCATCTTCATCTTCCATAAAGTCAGGCATTTCTTCATGTTCTTAATCTTCCATTGCTCCAAGATAGTTGATATGGACAGGTGGCTTCTTCGATTGGCAATTGGCTGCTAGATATCCAGGTTGATGGCATTTGTAACACACTATAGGTTTGGCTTTAGATACATTGTTTGCAATGGCAGGAAGTCTAGGAATATTAGGATTTGGCTGTGAAGTTGGCTTAGGGTTTTGATTGGTATTCGATGACAAAGCAGGTGGTTTTGCCCAAGACTTATGGAAAGATGATGAAGGAAATCAACCTTGATTGAATCTTCTAAAATTTGAATTGAATTGCTTAGAGCCATAGTTACCATTTGTTGGAAATTGTTGTGGACGCTTATCTCTTCCTCGAAGCTTGTCTTCAGTGTCATGAGATAAAGAAATTGCATCTTCAAGAGTTGCAGGCTTGAACATATTGACTTCAGCGTAGTAATTCCCAAGTAATCCAGACGTATACTTGCGCTTGTGAGTCGCTTCAGGTACGTCTTCAAGCATGCGTAACTAGAGTAATGCATTCTTAAAGCATTCAGTGTACTAAGGAATAGGCTCATGATCTCTTTGCTGAAGAAGATCCCATTGCTTTATGGCTTTTTCATGGAATTGTGGAGGAAGGAAATTTTGCATAAACTTCTTGAAACTCTCCCAGGTAGTGGGACAATCTATGCTCTTATGAACCATGGTCCACCAAAGAGATACTCTATCCACTAAATGATTAGTGACACACTTGGTTTTATCTTTTTCAGCGTATGTTTCCTCATGAAAGTAATCATCAAACTGACTGATGAATGCAAGAACACTTTTTCCATCTCGAGTGCCATTGAAAGTACGGAATTTAAAATTTCTTTTACTTATCTTTGTTTCTTTGCGGATGGATTGAGATTCGAGAGTTGCATCAATGGTACGTCGGATAAGATCTTCAGATTGTGGTTCCTCTTTATCAGTAGTCGATCTTTGTAAATTGGCCAATTGAACTTGTAAGGCTTGCCGGGCTCTTCGTTCTTCGTCCAACTGCATCATAATTAAATCCAACTTTTGTTCCACTGTAGGTTCAGGAAGATCGCCTTTCAGTCATCGAATCTTCCATATTTTGTTCCCTCATCCTGCAAAACTTCAAAAGACCTCACACTCTCAAAATCCAATTAGCGGGATGAGCGTAGCTCAAGATCGGGTGTACAAGGCTTATATATTTTTGTTTGGCTTTCACGGTCTTCGTCTTTGGCAATTGCGGGATTTGAAATATTTGAAAAATCTGTGTTTTGACCTTCTGCGTGTGCTGAAAACTGGTTCAGCAAGTCTGCGTATGCAAACAGAGCCTTCCAGGGAACAACTTTGCAGTTCGGTGCTTGTGCGCAGGAACATTCCTTATAGGAGTTTTGAGCACAAATTAGTTCTGACTTCAGGTTACTTGTCGGACTTGCAGAGTTGCAGACTTACGAAACTTGCAGAGTTTTTGGAGCTTGATGTGATTTAGTACTTAGGTAACTAAGCTTTAAGCTTAGTAATAAAAATCGTTGAATTGTAGGGGGGCCATTTTTTATGCCGCGAAAATCACAGAAAGGCCACCCTGCTGCCGTCGAATTAAAATTTTGAAGCTCTTAAGCTTCTTTAAGCTTTATAAGCCTTATATTAAGCTTTTAAGCTTATAAAGTTATGAAACTTATCTCTGTTTACTGTAAGAAGACGACTTGGAGAAGAGGATGTAGGAGTGGTTCTCCGCCATTACAGGCCGGTCCTTCGTGATCAGAGGTTGTAAACAGAGGTTCTTGACCACCGGGAATCCACCCATATCGATTGTTCGCGATGAGACTGACCGTAGAGCTCGATCGTTCGAGGAGCTCCGCCTTCGCCCAAGATGGGTAGCGATTGGAAGCTCTCGATCTCAGCTTCGCTCTGATACCACTGGTGCGTAGATCGAATGCTGTATGCTCACGTAGTGAATGTCCGAAGGTCCCCAAGAACAAAAGAACTCTACTTTTTGCACAAAACTCAAGGTAGAAAGCATGCACAACATGAAGAAGAGACCAATTGGGTGCAATCTCTCCCCATGCCTTGTGTGAGCGCTCCACAAAGCATGTATTTTATGTATTAATCATCTTCAAGCTCAAATAATAGCCCAAATTACAAAATAGCACGCTTTTGGCTTTTGAGTTTGCTTTAGCACAAAAATAGAAATAAAGCTAATGGGCGGGCGCCCAAAGAGTCAGGTATACCCAATACAATGTCCAAATACAAATATCATAATCGTGCACCCATGCGCATACAAAATAATAAATAAATATCCAATGCCTCAATAAATAGGCGCGATAAAATATAGGCGCCATGCCTAAGGTATGCGCCCATCAAAATATAAGTGATAACTCGAATACACGCTATCCTCCAATGCTTTCCTCCGCCACTGCTGCTATCTCTACACATCAACTGAAGCATTCACAATCGTTAGTTAAACCAACAAAAGTGAATACCTAGCAGTCTTCAGCTACATAAATAAATAAATTGGTTAGAAATCAATCCTAACCTTAATTTATTATGAGTGCGCACTCTAAACTCATAAACGTTTATTAATTTAATATGTATTTTGCAGAATCACCCGCTATGGAATCACCCATGTACACACTAAATTAATGAAACACCCGAAAAGGATAGGTGTCCCCATCAACTTCTCGCACAAAGAATCCACTTTGTGTATGTTTCCCGGTCAACAAAGTTTACGGAATCCACCGTAAAACCTCACGAAATCCACCGTGGCATGGAATCCACCGTGAAATATGCCTCTTGGCATCACATGAGGAGACTCTTGCTCTAGTGACTAAAATGGGCATTATAAGGGCTACCATAGTAGTAATGGGTGTATCAAAGGGTTGGATCATGCATCAAATGATAGCCAAATCAATGACTTGATATGGTAATAATCTTCTCAAGTAGAATTAAATTCCTATCATTCAAAAGAATCCCATGATAGTTGTCATAACAATATGATAGTAGGTAGAAATACAATTTATAAACTATGTCCCTTTTGCACTATAGATGATATTTGTAATCATTTGTATATCCTCTCTTTGTATCTCCTCCCCTTCTTCCCCATGACTTGTATACATTATTGCTAACTTAGGTGTTATCCCACTATTTCATTGGAAAAATGGGCAAGGGAGCATATAAGTAACTATTCACCACTACAAATAGATGGACTTGGGAGTTTGAGAGTGAGAGAGAGAGCGGGTTTGCAAGAATATTTGAGAATGATGCAATCATTTCACTACCAAAAGTAGTCATGGAGTATTTAAATACCAATATTTCGCCACATCGAAACTAATTGTAAGTGTTTTCGCACACATATACACATGTACTCACACACACTCTCTCTCCATCTCTCTCGTCTTCTCTCTCTTTAGTTCCCTCTCTCTCTCTCTCTATGTAGAGTTGAATCGAAAACTATACTGATCTTGTAGTGCAAGACTTGACGTATAATGTGCTCGCCTATCGGCTATCCAAGCATGTTTTAGCGGTCCATTGAGAAACAAATTTAAGTGTTGTTGCCTAGCACTCCCAAATATGTTCCAGGGTTTGTCGCCTAGGGTTTCTCGAGTTTGCCTCGCAACAGAATGTTTGCCACTAAACCCACTAGGATCGACCTGAAATTTGGGTTCCTAGTGGCCAAGGTCTCCTAACAACATTCTAGCTTCGGATGCTGGACATCCTACTTTATGTAGAGATACCCAAGCTGAAGCAGATCCATGCCACACTTGGTTCAAAGATAATGGAAACGAGAGGGATGCACCGCTCAACCTCTCTACCCATAGCACATAGTCCCATTTTGGTCCCCTAAAATGGCATGAATCCGGCTCTAACCTAATATTACCTAAAGGTCATATGACTATAGAACCTTGGGAGAAGTCTCCTAGCTTTTTAGGACCACCCTTCCGTAGGATAGACTCGTCAAGGGCTCTGTCCATGCGCTTTCATCTGGGCATTCTTTAGTTATCCAATTAGGTTCTACCACATATATGTGTGACATTTAAAATCAGCTTCCTTACATAAGCCTTTAGGGAACAAGGTCCGTTTGTATAAACTTATGGCACTAACACGAAAACATTTCAGACAAGTTCCTTGGAAGTAAGCTTTATATTAGCATCTTAATTGAAATACAAGTCTTGTCCAAAATGGAAAAATTTTGCAATCCATGAATATGCATATTATTTTTCTCCAACTTTCTGCCCTTGCACTAGTAACAGAGCCTCGAGCATCCATCTCGAGTCATGTAGATCGTTTGAGTAGGACTCGGAGGCATGGAATTTATAGCTAGAGCCCCCTAGCATCCAAGCATCCTCCTATATTCAAACTAACTCATAGAGAGACCTCTCGGCGGGTTCGGTCCACGTTAATCCCATCACGGTTATTTGGAACCCCCTTGGCTAGGGTTGGTGGCCAGTTGGGGGTAGCTTGGCACGCCCTCCTTGAACTCAACCTGATTCATTATTCAAATTTTTGTTGTGATCTTGGGTCATACATTCCTTTCACAGACATTGAATCTAGATTTACAAGCACAAACAACAATGAAGGCGAGTGCTCGGACATCTGCTGAGGTGGAATCCTCATCTTAAATACTCAACGTTGCCTTTCTTGGGTCTTTCTTTCCTTGGCGTCATTTTCCATCATCTTTCAAGGGATAGAGAATACTCTCCTTCCGATCTCTCTTCTATGTGATAGGGGTGAGAAATTATGCTATAGTTTCATATGATAACTTCCCTCAGTTAGTATCCTTTGGATCTTATCCTAAGATCTCGGTCTAGGATCTTATTTGGTCAGTTGGTAACCATTTTTCCCATCTTTAGAATTTAATCGGGTTTCTAAGTTTTCCCTAGGGTTTCCTTCCCTTAAGATAGAAGGAACTAGTGCTTACTCCTCTTGCAAGTCAAGCATAAACTAAGTCTATTTATCATTCTGAAATAGTTGCAAGCATCGGATGTAACTTGGTGAATAGTCATTCTTCTTGTGGATAAGACATTCAAGTTTTCTCATGTTAGCTTTGAGATATACCATATTTTGAAATTGACATTTCCAAGAGTGTTTTGGACCCTTTGCAACGGGTTATTGGGATAGAGATCAAAAGAGTATGTTGACTCTAAGTCAAAATATGGTTGTAAGGACAACTTGACCTATTTGCGACTACGGTCCTAGTTGAGTCAAACTAAATCTTGGCTTCACTTATCATGCGGGATTTCATTTTCCAAATCAGCCCTTTCAATTAAGCTCAACATTTCACATCCGCATTTTAAATTTGCCTTTTTAGATGCATCCCCTATTATATGATGCAACTGAGGCTATTCATGATGCCATGCAGTTCTAGGTGCAAGTCTTTCCCGAGTTGACGATACAATGCATGATTATCATTCATGAAAATTCATTCTAATGCATTCATGAAACTCGTAAGATGTTTTTGGAGGGGTTTTTGTTGAATCCACCAGGGATTAGAGGTAGAAGGAAGTAGAGATAGGAGATGGAAGAGAAGATAAAGAATAAAAAAGAGGTAAACAAAATAATCACAAAGAACAATGAATCAAATCAATATGTATTGAGAGAACCTAAAATCCTTTGTTTGGCACTACTCAGATGCACTCTCTAGGCATTAGATCTTCTGGAGCTCCCTCGTAGAATAAAAACGTGGATTAGAGATAACAGCTCTTTCTCTGGTGCTCGAAACCCAAATTTGATGGCTGCGTTGGCTCCAGAAGGGGGTTAAAACCCCAGGACACCTAGTCACAGATCTCCCAGATCACTTCTTCTTACTCTTCCAGTTCAAATTGCAGTTTTCATCATGTCAACATCGATCGCAATATGCACGGTTTTGTTAATTTGTCTTTTTTATGAAAATCCCATAATTGACTAAAAAAGCAACTTGTTTTTTGCATGCCATCCTAATCTAGAAGCTTTTAAACTTTTTTGAATTTTTTACAATAAATTATATAAAAAACATGCTAAAATTATCCAAAAATTTAGTATTTTTAGATAATCCATGCCACTCACACTAGTACTAATGATTCAGATCACATTGACTCTCTTAATCAATAAGAGAGTCAAATGATGATGCATTCCAAAGTTTTTCACACCGTGTCCACGTAGTGACACGACATCCACCCCCTCTAAATCAGCACATCCTTTGGTATGTGCCAAAATCCTAGTTGTCACTGGATTCTGAGTCCTCATCCTCTGCAACTATATCCTTTGCTTCTTCATCTTCCATATCTTCCTGGTTAGCCCTTGTATCATGGCCACTATTGTCTTCTAATTCTGGCAACTCATAGGCAGTAGATTCCTGCCTCTTGAATAATTTGATTCTTTTCCCTACTACCAGAAGTTTTATGGCTGTTCCATCCAATTCATTTAATGCATAAGTAGCATTATCAAATACCTATCTTACCACATAGGGTCCAAACCATCTTTTGGAAACTTTATGCATGGCACTATGCTGGTTGTCTAAACTGCTATCATAAACCAATACCCAATCCCCATCTTGCATGGTTATTGGTCTCAATCTATGTCTTTTGTCAAACCGTTTCTTGTTCTGTATCCTTGCTGCCCTTAACTTTGCAATTGCTACCTCTATGTCTTCTGAATTTCTTTCCAACTTTCTAATGCGTAAGGCCAATAAATCCTCTCGATTCAACTCCTCCTCCCAAGGTAACACACTCCATGTGACTGTCATCTCTTCTATCGGCATGATAGGTTTTTGACCATATATCAATTCTACAGGCATATATCCTATAATGGCACTATGAGTTGTTTTGTCAGCCCGCAAAGCATAAGGGAGCAATCGTGGCCACTCTTTTACCTTCTCTCCACATGCTTTTGCCAATGCTTTCACAATAGGTAGATGACATGTTTCACTTTTTCCATTTCCTTCAGGGTTATAAGCTGAAATTAAAGCAAGATTTATCCCCAACTATGCAAAGAAATCATGAGCTTCATCTGCATCCAACTCACCCCTATCTGCTTTAATTTTTCCCACACAGCCATACCTACAAAATATCTCAAGAGAAAAGTACATACAACATTTGTTGTCTTAGTACGTAAAGCTCTCCCTTCCACTTGATTAGTCAAGTCTTCATGGGCAAGCACAAGATACCTCATTTTCCAAAGACCTGTAGGCATTGTGACCAAATCCACCACCCAATAAAATGAAGAGACAATGGATATGTGGGCTGCAATCCATCCCCAAGTCTCACAGATGAATACATTTGACATGTTGTACATGTTTCCACAAACTGAGCAATATCCTTATACATACCCTGCCATCAATATCTTTCTTTGATCTTTGCAAAAGTACCCCAAACACCTCTATGACTAGCCCATAAGCTTTCATGAAATTCTTGCATAACATTTACTTGTGAAGCTGCATCACTCAAAACTGGCAATGGCATACCCTGTTTCTTTTTAGCATGTTTCTATAAGTATCCATCTTTTAAGAAAGACCCATAGGCTTTCCTCTTAATCTTTTTAAACTCCTCATCTGACAGTTCATCTCTCTTTGTTAATGTACTGAGGTATTGACCAATTCTCAGCCACTCTCATGCATATTTGTCTTCCAGAAACACTTCTACACAAGATGCAAAACATTTAAAGTGTCTTCTCTTTATTGTCCAAGCTTCTACTAATGCTGTATTAACACTTGGCATTGCTAAATTCACTCTTGCAACATCATTTTTAGCCGTAAGAAAGTCATCTTCTTTCTCCTCATCCATCATCCCATCTTCATTCTCATAGCGTGCTCAAGATAATATGTCTGCCCCACTAGGTTATCTCTTCCTACAATATGCTGAAATTCAAGGTTCAAAGATTTAATGTATGCAATCCATCAGAGCATAGCAATGTCCGGGGTAGCACAACTAGTAATCATCCTCAATACTGGCAAACAATCAATTCAATGACTACATGAGCACCCATAAAATACTCCTTATCACATTTAAGGGCTGTCACAATTCCCCATAATTCTCATTTAACCTATGGATACCTTCTCTGACGTTTAGTCAATAATTTAGTACCAAAGCGTATTGCATATCTTTGCCCTTCCTCATTATCTTGCCCGATTGCCCATCCAATCCCGATTGGGCTTGTATCAACAGTAACAATGATAGGCTTTCCATGTGAATAGTTAGCCTTTCTCAATGTTGGAGTAGATTTTAAGAGTTGCTTCAATTTCTTCATTGCATTTTGATGCTTTTTTCCCCAATGAAATCTCTGAAATTTTCTTAGAAGTTGATATAGAGCATTGGCTACATGTGCAAGAATCTATGCACCTCTGATACATTCGTGCATACATCTTGCATTCTATCAATCCCATCTATTTTTGTTGGTGATGGTCTTTGCCCATAGGGTCCACACAAATGCCCAACAATCAAAACCTCTTCATTTCCAAAGATAGAATTTTGTCTAGAAAGAGTTAAATGCACCTCTTCTAGATGTGTCAAAATCCTCTCACAATCCATAGTATGGTCTGCAATAAATTGTCTGCATCCATGAGCATCCATCTCTTCATTCTTTTCATCCACTGCACACCCTTTGATTGGAACATCATCCAAGAAGGGCATTGTCAATTGTAGTATAAAATCCATGAGTACCCTATTCATAGCATTTGTTATGTGTGCCACTCAGTTTGTTGCACCCTATGGGAGAGTACACATACGCAACACTAACCCCAAGGGAGTCTTCATGGTTGTGATATCCCTGCTTTTAAATGCAAGTTGAAACTGATCATACCACAAGTAAATATCACCCAAAGAATAGATCACTCTACCTGCAAAAGCCTCCGTAAATTCATCAACCACAGGACCTGCACCCACATTTCTTATGGTCACTTTATTGACCGGTTGCATGTCTTGAATAAATCTCAAAGCCCCATTCTTTTTGGGCACAGTAAACCAACGATTTGAGTATGGAGCTGAAGGGGGCTCCAAGATCTTCATGCAAAACTTTTCATTTAGCAAATCCATTAGCTTTGGCAAGTAAGCTTTAGGAATTGGAATAGGCCTCAAGTTCCATGGTACATGTGGCACAATAAATATGACCATAGGAGAGACAACATTTGGATCCACACAACCTATTTCAGTTGGTTGAAATGCAAATGCCTTTCCATGCCTAGCCAACATTCGCATAAAATAGTTTCTTTCAGCAGGCAAAAGAAACCCTTATGCACCAACTTTCAATTCCTGTAATGTTTTAGATGTAAACTGATGACCTATACCTTTAAGATCTCGTAAGCTTGGCTGCCTTGACACTTTTTCATACAAACCCTCACTCTTTGGTGGAAGTGGTAGAGCAATTGGTTTCACATTTTTGTCAACTGTCTTATACTTTGTCTCCACAAGTGCTTCAGTCCATTGTTATCCTTCCTGTTGAGCAAACAATGCTATAACATCGTACATGTACATAGAACATACTAACAACACTCTTTTTTAGCCTCATTTTCTGCATGTGTACTTGTTGAAATTTCATCCATAGTGTCATTAGTATTCACCCCATAAAAGATGCTAGAAATGCCTTCATTTTCAGCTAACAATCCCAATGCTCTCAGTTTCTTAGTAGCTCGATTCATAGATATGCATTCAGCCTTGCACATAGCTTCCATAGGCTTAAACCAACATGAACTGTTTGTCGTAAACTAAGAATAGCTGCCACAAGGTAATGGAGTCAGTCTTATTGACGTTGTACGAGTCAATGACGCTGAAACCTCTAACCTAAGAGCCGTGACAAGAGGCCAAAAGGCTAAAGAGGGTGATAAAGATAACGAAAAACTGGTTGAGGGAAACCCTAAACAAGGGATAAGGGGACGCAAGTCCAGAATCCTGGCGTGGAAGGTTGACCTTTAAGGCCGGTTGACAAAAAAGTCGATCCTAAGAAGGATGAGGAAGTGCCAAGAAAGAAGGCAAGAGCTAAAAAAGAAGCACCAAAACCGAGATCTTGAGAGATGAAGCCAAAGTAGTAATTCAATTTTTATGAAGAAAAAATGAGTTTTTATGCTATTTGGTTGATGAAACTTTGTTCCCATGGGCTGATTATGCATCATGATGTTGTTTTCTATGAGTTTCAACAATTTATAATCGGAAAATCAGAAAATCATAAGTGATATGGCTGAAATTAATGTTATAAAACCCGAAAAACACTCGTTTAAGGGGTAAAAATGGGATTTTTTGCAAAATAAATGGGAAATTATGAGACATAATGCCTAACAAAACCTGAAATTTTGGTATCAAGGAACCTAAGGGCCACGGCCCACAATCAATCTTAATTTCTAGTGATTTTGTTTGAAGAAAATAGAGGAAAAATACCAAAAGATGGTGAAAAATGGGTTTTAAATGGGAGAAATTTTGGAAACGGAAAAAGAAAAATTCCAGAAAATTATACATGCTTCATTCCATCAAGAGGAAAGTACATCCTCTGAACAACACTACTGTAGCCCGCATTACAACAGTGCTTAATGAAAATCTAGGTCTTTGAATTCCCTTGCATTTTGAGCCAAAGGAGACTCTCGAAGTATATCCCAATTTCTAGGATGATTAACACAAATAGTAAGAAATTGGACTGCTTTCTTCCCATCCATGCTTCTGACCCTTGCATAAGCATAATCATCATCAAGCACCTTTGTTTTCATACACACTCTTGCAATACAGGGCTTTCCCAAAATCACTGCATATGAGGAATTATCTTGCACAAAGAAGTGTTGCTCTTCTTGTACATCACCAATTGTCACTTTTACATTAGGACATGCAGCATAAAGCTCTCCCAAAGATTTATTTGTAGCCCTCATACACCAACCATGATCAGTGTCTACAGGCCATACACCATTTTCATACAATCCATGCTCAATGATATCTCAGACCCATGGTCAAGTAAAGCAACACAAGGAGTTTCACGTTCCCCTATTTTCACTACCATTTCAGTGGTAGCCCTAGCCCAATGATTTCTTGTGTAGTGACTTCAAGGAATAAATCCTAGAGTCTCTTTCCCATATTGTTGCATCTACCTTACTTCACCATGCATATTGCTACAAGGCAATGCATTTTCAGCCACTTTCTTCTCTTTTCCACATGCTGTCCCCACTGATTAGTAGCATCGTGCATAGATAATCCAGTACTTACTTCGGTCGAATACCCAACGAACCAGTTTCCTCTTCAAATTTCAACAATGCACTAGTGGTATCACCAAGAAACTAATGCTTCCTCTTAATTGATCTCATCATAAAATTCTCGCTTGGCGATGCCAAGCACCTCTCCCAAGGTGAATTCCACCCAATTGTTTAAGATCTATTCTTCAAGAACCTTCTTAAGATTTGTGGCTATCTCAATGTTAGATTGCAACTTATATCCTAGTTGCTTGCCCTTTCCTTTTCCCTCTTGTTTTTTATCTTGTTTTTGCTAATGACTGACCTCTTACATAACATGCTTGGGAGGTGACTGATTTGTAGCTTTAGGCTGATCCATACTTCTTCTTGTCATAATTTTAGATGTCCCTGCATTATCTTCATATCTTTTTTGTTTTTCTTCCACAAGTACATCCGTGTTTTGTACCTTTGCTAAATATGCATACATTGAATATGCATCTACCGGTGATTTCCAACCAGTTATGTTATGAATGTCTTGCCCTGCATGAGACATTTCACTATTAGTGACATTTCTCTCTTCAACTGCATGTAAAACATGTGTCCATATTTCATCCTTTGAACCAACCATCACTTGATCATGCATTCTATCCAACTTTAGACCAAAAGTAGAAGCATGTACCACCGCATAAGCATTTCAGACAGCCAAGTCTTTCAACAACTTTTGCATACCTCCCTTTCAGAAATTCAAAGCAAGAGGAAATCTCGTTTCTTGTGCATGGATCTTGCCATCTTTCCAAAATATGAGTTGTCGTGCCAAGGCCTTGTGATAGGCAGCATAATCCTTTCTCTCATGCTACAAATTGTCACATCACATACATATTTTTTTTGGCTTAAGGGTTGTTGCCCGTCCTCTATCCTCTTGTCCTTTTTCATCCAATTTTGCAACCTTCAATTGAAGATCTTACATGCCTTTGACCAATTCATCTAAGACATCTTCCCTAATAGAGGGAACAATAGCAGGTACAGCCATAGGGTTAGCCACAAAAGTAGGTGGCTTACTAGATACATCAATTGTCTTACTCATAATAGTGGATAAGCTAGAGACATGCAATCTATCTCTTCTTCTATGCTTCTTCACAAGTGTAGTAGCAGCTTTCTTCACATGTCTCCACTCTATTTTCATACTTGTCTCTATAGTCTGATCCTCCAGCAAATCATCAAGATTCTCTTGAAGCTCAAGATCAGCTACCTGTAGAAACAATTCAATTTTCTGACTTGCAAGAGCTTGCTATTCCGCAAGATCTAATTGCTCAAATCGACTTTCAAATTCTCTTAACAATTTTTTGGCCACAAGACCCTTATTGGGTTGTAAAACCCACTCTTGAAAAGTCTTGCGTGTAATCAAACTAGTATCTTCAATGTAAAATTCTTCCACAAGTGTCTTCTTGAAACCTACCCAGTCAGCATCCTGCAAGTATAATTCAATAATGTGTGCTTTCAATTCATGTACAGTAACACGTACAAAATAGGGGCTCCATGTAGGTTGAGCGACCCTAAAGAATTCCATCTTCTGAGCATAGGTATGTACATATGCAGATAGATTCTTGCCATTGAATAACTTCACCTCATGCACAATTTCTTCCAAAGCATTCATCACAACACTTTCTGTTTGGGTAGAAGCTTGCACCACCTGTTGTTGTTGTTGTACCTACATAAGCATATTTATATTTGCACCAACTGTTGCAAAATATCATTGGAGATTCTGTTCAAAGGTTCTTCCATCTTGTCTTTCCTTCTTCTGACAACCTTTCACGTCGGGTTCACCAATGTCAAAGGGGTTTTTGTCGAAAGGTCGAATCCACTGGGGATCAGAGGTAGAAGGAAGTTGAGATAGAAGATGGAAGAGAAGATAAAGAATACACAAGAGCTAAACACAATAATGACAAATAACAATGAATCAAATCAAAATGTATTGATAGAACCTGAAATCCTTTGTCTGGCACTACTCAAAAGCACTCTCCAGGCATTAGATCTCCTAGAGCTCCCTCATAGAATAAAAACGTGGATCAGAAATAACAGCTCCTTCTCTATTGCTCAAAACCCAAATCTAATGGCTTTGTTGGCCTCGGAAGGGGGGTAAAACTCCAAGACACGTGGTCACAGATCTCCCAGATCACTTCTTCTTCCTCTTCTAGTTCAAATTGCAGTTTTCAGCATTTCAATAGCGATCGCAACGCATGTGATTTCGTCAATATTTCTTTTTATTGGTGGGTTTAGCCCATCGCAGAACTTTGAGACTTGTTGGGGGATACTCATTGTCGGAGCGTATTTCAACAAGGAGACAAATCTCAAGTAGTACACCTCTAGAGATTTCAACAAGGAGACAAATCTCGAGTAGAACACCTCTAGAGACAGGCTCAATTGTTTCAACTTGAAGAACTCATTCATCTCCTGAGTTTTGTATATAGGGGGCATATATCTTCGTTGTAATGCTTCATTTAGTTTATCCTAAGTTATTGTGTTTTCGGAGATTGATTGGTCCTTACACCATTGCTTCCACTAGAGTCTAGCCTCATCGATAAGCTTGAGCTTGGAAATCATGGCCTGGTTCATAGGTGTTGTTCCTACTGCACTAAAGTAATCTTCCATGGATTCAATCCATACTTTGACATCAGCTTCAATGGCCTTCCCTTTTTCATCGAATTCTAGTGATTTAATCTTTTTGAGAAGAAACTTCTTCTCTTGTGCCTCCGTTGGACACAATACTTTGGTTCTACACTTGGGGTTGTATCTGGTTTTGGCATTACAACCTTTGTGTTAAGATAACACTTACACATCTAGAATCAATGCAAAAATTATTTTTCATTACTACTGTGCGATAAATAAAATAAGCACAAAATTCTTATTTATCCATAAAGAATCATAAGTTCAAGTACAATTATTCGAGAATAGATAGACATTGGTTAGGATAATTTTCTTTCTAATAGATACATCAATGCCAAGTTAATAATTCCCTATTGGATTCAGCTACAGGGACAGAATAGTAATATGGATTGGGAGAATGGATTCTCAAGAAGTGGTAAGTCATGGGAAGTTCGGGAAGTCCGCATTTTTGATAGCCACGGCATTTGTTTTGCCCCATTACTTTAATTCTGTTAACTAGAAAGACTTTGACGACCTCGTCATAGATATAGCAATTTTGTTCTACTTGTTGGCATCTGATATGTAGGATCGAATTTACACGGGCCTCATAAAAGATGAATAACTTGATGACCGTCAAGCCCTCCAACCATTTTATCCTCTTCAAGTTATTTTGAAGATAGACGAGTCAGTTGGCATCTCTATAGCAGTATCCCGCGCTCCAAGTGCGATGCCTTTCCAGATACAATGGTGAATGGTTGTAGAGATAATCCAGTATCTCCATCATGTTGGATCGTCAGCGATAACTTGAAAAGTTCATAGCCATCATGAACATGATGTGAAATATGACAAAACCTGCTCCATGCCTTGTAAGTCTAGAAGTGGTGTCAAGTGTTTTTCTGAATACTGAAAACCCTTAGTCAAACTGTAGTTAGGATTGATTTTTGCTAGCTTACTTATTTGTGTGATAATTTGTTTTGTTATTTCGTAGTTGGATTTCTTGTGTTTGTTTAGCCTAGGATTTGCTTCTGTCATTTTGTTTGAATTGTTGAGTGTGGAACTTGATAGCCTTGGTCGAGCTTGGTATTTTTTTGAATAGGATGAAGCTTGTGTTTGCCAATAGCTATAGAACATTGAGGAACAAGGTATGTTTTCTTGTCAAGACTTTTGCACATCACAGGGATAATGGGTTCACGAGCACTTCACGTTGCACTTGTTGATGCACTGCACTTCGAGGTCGTCTCCTATTCTTATCAAATACTTCCATGCCATGGGTTGGGATTATGCACATTTTGCACCATCATTGAGCACTAGCACGGCATGAGATCCACTAGAACTATATGCAGTAAATCTTAGATGCACGTGCACATGAGAGAGAACCTGTCATTAAGCACACACATTTCTTGCACGCACAATGTTTGGGATGCTCATCACCAAGTTAGGAACCTCTGGTTGAGTGTGTAAGGAGGTTGGGTGAGTTAGAGGGTCGTGAAGGATGCCATCAATTGTGAGAAGGGTTGTTCTTATTTGGTCAACATCTTGAGGACAATCATTTTCTAGAGTGATTGTGAGATTTTGGATGGGTGGAGTGGAGTATATCATATCTTTTTTATGAGAGTTGAGAGGTGAGGATAAGGAATTTTAAATTAATAAGGAATTCTATTTACATTTTGCATGATGCACGATCATATGTAGATAGACTAGGCACAATTTTTTCAATGCATACATTATTTTTGTGTGTAGCATCGATTGTTTGGTTGCATATCATGGATCCGATATTGCATATTTCTCAAATTATGTATGATTTTGCACAAAGTTCTCTTTCATAGCATATTCCTACTAGGGCACACTGCATAAAAAAACAGGTTCATATCCAAAGAATATTTATTTTGAAGACTTAAGGATCAAAGTAAAAGATCGTACGTTTTACATCGTCAGCGAGTATTTCTTGAAGAAAAAGAGGACATGTGGGCTGAAAGTGTATGCAATTACAAGAACAATAGGCCAAGGAAGGGAATAAGTCGTCCAAGATAAAAGATGGAGATAAATGATGCGATTTACAAAAATTAATATTTTTGCTCAGTTTTGATGGATTTTCGTAATTCTTCCCATGTAGGCTTGTCGACCAGATGCGTTTCAATCGTTTTAAGTACTAGAATAGATATATTTGGAGTTTAAATGACGAAGTTATGATCCAAACAAGTTGCAAACAGGCATAGGGCAAAAATAACGAAAATAGTGAAAAGCAGTAGAAAAGCAAAAGCCAAAAGATGAAAGAAAAAAGCCTATGTGTGTGAGTGTGGATAGAAAACTATATAAGGAGATGAGAATGAAGAGTTAAGGGCCTTTCCCCTTTCTTACAATTGTATTATGTGAGAGAGGAGAGAGGAGGGTCGCATACTAGAGTGAGCTCTTGTTATGCCAATTTGGAAGTTGGAGCTTTTGGATATCGAAGTGCCGAGTGTCGGCTCAAGGTTGTTAAGGTACGAGAATATATTTCACTTGGTTTATTTTTGAGTTGTTAGTATTTTCGTTGTGTTGTGCTTGTGTGATGCTCTACCTGCATACGAGTTTTAAATTTTTGTTTGAGCTACAAGAGGCAGTTTTTTATTGTTTTGTTTGTTGTGGTGTATTGTCAAATATTTGAATTTTTCAAGTTGTGTTCTGCATCCAACAAAGTCAATTATCCCAACCAACACTCCTTAATGTCTCATTATTGGGTCGTGAGAGAGGCTTGTTCTCGATCACTACTCGCGTAACAACGACAACAATCCACAAATGAGTAATAGGAAAAAAAAATATTTTCCTAGTAATAACATCACTTCTCCCTTCTCGATTTATTCCTATCTTGGTTGTTTTATTCATTGGTTGCTTTGACACCAACTGTAACGTTCTTGCCTATCGACTATTCAAGCACATTTTAGCGGTCCATCGAGAAATGAATCTAAGCATCACCGCCCTGCACTCCCATGGAATGTTCTGGGGTTTGTCGCCTAGGGTTTTCTGAGTTTGCCTCACAATGGAATGTTTGCAGTTGAACCCACTAGGATCAACTTGAAATTTGGATTCCTAGTGGCCAAGGTCTCCTTACAGCATTCTAGCGTCAGATCATGGATATCCTGGCTTACGCAGAGATACCCAAGCCAAAGTATATTCATGCCACACTTGGTTCAAAGAGAATGGGAAATGAGAGGGATGCACCACTCAACCTCTGTGCCCATAGGGCATAGTCCCATTCCGGTCCCCTAAAACGGCATGAATCGGGTTCTAATACAATATTAGCTAAAGGTCCTATGACTATAGAACCTTATGAGAAGTCTCCTAGCTTTTTGGGACCACCTTTATGCAGGACAGATCCGTCAGAGGTTTCATCCATCCGCTTCCCTCAATGGGCATTCTTTAGTTATCTAATTAGGTCCTACCATATTTATGTGTGACATTTAAAATCAGCTTCCTTAATTAAGCCTTTAGGGAAACGAGTCCATTTGTGTAACTTATGGCACTAACACAAAAATATTTCAGACAAGTTCCTTGGAAATAAACTTTATATTAGCATCTTAACTGAAATAAATGTCTTTTCCAAAAAGAACGGATTCCACAATCTATGAGGATGCATCTTATTTTCCTCTAATTTTTTGCCCTTGCACTAGTAATAGGACCTCGAGAATCCATCTTGAGTCATGTAGATCATTTGAGTAGGACCCAGAGGTATGGAGTTTATAGACAAAGCCCCCCTTGGCATCCAAGCATCATACTACATTCAAACTAACCCACGGAGAAATCTCTCATGGTGGGTTCGGTTCGCGTTCCCGTCACGGTTATTTGGAACCCCCTTGGCTAGGATTGGTGGCCAGCTGGGGGTATCTTGGCACAGCCTCCTTTAATTCAATCTGATTCATTATTAAAATTTATTTTGTGAGCTTGGGACATACATTCCTTTCATAGACATTGAATCTAGATTTACAAGCACAAACAACAATGAAGGCGAGTGCTTGGACATCTATTGAGGTGGAGTCCTGATCTTAAACACTCAGCATTTCCTTTCTTGGGTCTTTCTTTCCTTGGCATCATTTTATATCATCTTTCAAGGGAAAGAGAATACTCTCCTTCCGTTCTCTCTCCTATGTAATAGGGGTGAGCAATTATGCTATAGTTTCGGATGATAGCTTCCCTCGGTTCCTATCCTTCGGATCTTATCCTAAGATCTCGGTCTAGGATCTTATTTGGTCAGTTGGTAACCATTTTTCCCATCTTTAGAATTTAATCGCGTTTCTAAGTTTTCCCTAGGGTTTCCTTCCCTCAAGATAGCAAGAACTAGAGCTTACTCCTCTTGCAAGGCAATCGTAAACTAAGTCTATTTATCATTGTGAAATAGTTGCGAGCATCGGATGTAACTTGACGAATAGTCATTCTTCTTGTTGATAAGACATTCCAGTTTTTTGTGTTAGTTTCGAGATATACAATATTTTGAAATTGACATTTCCAAGAGTGTTTCGGACCCTTTGCAACGGGTTATTGGGATAGAGATCAAAAGAGTATGTTTACTCTAAGTCAAAATATGGTCGTAAGGACAACTTGACCTATTTGCGACTATGGTTCTAGTTGAGTCGAAGCTAAATCTTAGCTTCACTTATCATGCAGGATTTCATTTTCCAAACTGGCCCTTTAAATTAAGCTTGACATTTCACATGCGCATCTTAAATCTTCCTTTTTAGTTGCATCCCCTATTATATGATGCAACTGAGGTTATTCATGATGCCACACAATTCTAGATGCAATTCTTTCCCGAGTTGACGATACAATGCAAGATTATCATTCATGAAAATTCATTCTAATGCATTTGTGCAACTCCTAAGACGTGACCTAAATATTTAGATGCGAATGTGCATGGGTTTATTGTAAATGCGAGTTAATTTACTACAATAGTCTACGGGATGCCATTGACCTATATTGAACATTTATGTACACTAGCAATCTATGATGCATTTGCAAAAGTTCAAACCTAATACTTGACTAAATTTCTACAATAACCTATAGATACTTAATCTATTCTCGATAAATCATGGTTAGTAAACCCTTTTCAACTACCTTTCAAAATATGCAAGTTACTCGATGCAAGGTATGACTTCTTCCTAATGATGCCCATGCTTAAAATATTCGATTTCAAAATCTAAAGATGATAGCAGTACCTGGTTTTGGAGTATTGAGTTAGCATTTATGCCTAATAACCTGTTCGTGCTGATGGTGGCATCTTATTCTGATCCTTCTCCCGTAGTCGCAGATTTTCCAGTTAGTTGGGAGAGCTTACGCTTTGGGGCCATTTCGGAGAGCTAGAAAGCGACCTTCACTTCTCTCGGAGGACTCCTTGGTGTTGGAGTTTCCTATGCCTAGTCTTGACTTTCACAGTCTCCTTAACAATTAGAGGCAATCGATGGAGAGGTTACGAGAATCACGATGGGAGAGAGGATGCTCAAGGCTTTGACTAAGCAAGGAATTGTCCTTCAACCTCTTCTATCTCTCTCTCTTCCTCTCTTTCTCTAGGTTACTCTTCCCTCTCCTCTCTCTCTCTTTTTCTCTTACTCCCCTTCTCTACCTCTCCCTTTCCTTCTTCCCTTCTCTACCTCTCCCTTTCCTTCTCTCCTTCTCAAATTGGCCGCAAGAAGGGGGAAAAAAGAATAATGATACTGTTGAAAGGAAAGGGGGGGATGACTTAATAAGGAATCAAATTTGGTGATAACTAAGGGGAGAAAAGGAAGAGGATTGGTGTCCTTTCTTAAGGCAGGGTTTATAGGGAGAGGAAAGAAGGGTGTTATGGGGGTATTGGCATGGGGCCCTCTCCCTCTGTCTTTACCTCGGTGGCTAGATTTTCCCTCCCGCCATGCAGAATATACCTCCTTGAAGGAGAAGGAGAGACTAGTGGGGTTTGGAGGTGGCACACATGTGCCCCTCCCCCCCATCACAATTGTTGTGTTCATGATCCTTGACCTTCTCTGCGTGCCACGTCCCACCTTTTCCCATTGTGATCTCCTCCTCTCCCATTGAGTGCTAGTTGTCCCTTCCCTCATCACTGCTTTTTTTGAGTTCAAGTCCCCCTCCCTTTGCCAACCGACGGTATTGTTGACAGGGGGAGACATAAAAAGAATATTACGTTATTAATTTGTTAAAAAGAAAAAAGGGGGGAGGAGACCTTACGGCAGAATGGCAGAAATTTTACATCCTTTCCTCCTTAAGGAATCTAGATGTCCTCATCTCAAAAGGAATTGAGGGTATTGTTGGTTGAGAGTACTCTCGTCAATCCATGTGGCATCTTCTTCTGGATAGTCCTTCCACTGGATGAGGTACTCTTTGAGGGTTCTACTCCTCAATCTAATTTTTTGAGTGTCTAGGATTCTATCTAGCCAAAGCTCAAGGACTCTGTGACTTCGCATTACAACTTGTTGATCATTGAGTACATGGCTAGGATTAGATACATATTTCTTTAATAGGCTAACATGGAATACATTGTGAACCTTTACGTTCTTAGGGAAGTGGAGTTTGTTGGCATTGGGTCTTAGGCACTTGAGGATCTTGCAGGGCCCGCAATACCTTGGACTTAGTTTCTTAAAATCTCCCAATGATAAGGAGCTCTTTTTTGGTCGTACCCAAATAAAAACCATATCCCCTTTTATAAAGAGTTGCTCTTGTCTATTTAGATCTACATAAGCTTTCTGCCTATCCTTGGCAGCTCTAATGTCTTGTCTGATGGTCTTGACCTACTCATCCATCTCCTCAAGAATTTTCTTGGAAGCTTCTACCCTCAAGGTAGGATTTGAGAAGTTCAATGGACTACGACAATCATGCCCATACAATGTTTGAAAAGTGTTATTTAAATGCTTTGTTGGTAGGAAGCATTATAGGCGAACTCTATCAATGGTAGATATTGGATCCATTTCTTAGATTCATGATAGCAATATGCCCTAAGAATGTCTTCAATGAATTGGTTGACTCTCTCCGTTTGGCCATCAATTTCAGGGTGATAGGCTATACTAAAAAAGAGTTGAGTCTCAATGGCCTCGAATATCCCTCTCTAGAAATGAGATGTGAAGAGGGAATCACGGTCACTAATAATCCTTCTAGGAAATCCATGAAGTCTGAATATCTCCTTGATGAACAATCTAGCAATATCTGAAGCTTTATCGTTTGTCTTGACTAGAATGAGGTGTGCAACCTTAGTGAGCATGTCTACTAAAGCCATACTTGAGTTGTATCCTCCTTGGACTAAAGATAATCCAACAACAAAGTCCATGTTGATAAATTCCCACTTCATCTAGGGAATGTCAAGAGGTTGCAGCTTCCCAAGCATTTTGACATGTTCTACCTTAATGCATTGGTAAGACAAACATTCCATGACATATTTGAGCACGCCTCCCTTAAGCCTTTCCCAGTGGTAGCTCTTCCTGACCATGTTGAGAAGAAAGTGCAATGGGTGATGATCATGGTACTAGCACTTCCAATGTTGCAAGGAATAAAGAGTAGGAGGACTTATATAATGGTGGTAAAATACTAGTATTTACACAAGTAGTGCTTTATATATTGATAGAGATCCATGTCTCTTAATCCCAATACATATCAAGCGGAAACCTCAGAAGCCAGATGTTTGTCTCCATAATGTGCAACAGATGCATTCTCTTCGCTACATGTGTGAAAGATTGCGACTATGGAAGGCCGTTAACTCTAGAAGCTGTTGTTGCCAGGCACACACACCTCTCTCTCTCTCTCTCTTTCTCTCTCTCTCTCTCTCTCTCTCTCTCTCTCTCTCTCTCTCTCTCTCTCTCTCTCTCTCTCTCTCTTTCTTTGCGAGCATGGGAGCACCAACAGCAGTGCAGAAACAAACTTTAATCAATTCAATATTAGCTACCGTGGAAGGTTCTTTTTTCTCTAAGAAAATTGATAACAAAGAGCTATGCCTTTGGAAGACTAAACAAAGACTACATAAGCATAATTGGAAGGATAAGGGGGTACTACACACTAGCAAAGACATTCAACAATGAGAAGTGTAAAGCATGTGACTCGAAGAACATTATCCAACATTTTGCTTTCCTAGATATCCTTTATTAGGCATTTCATGGATTTGTAGTGCAATGCTACTTTCTTCCCCTCAAGTATGCAAAAAAACCCATTAGGTATACCACTAACATTGGAATAGGGACCTTACACTTTAACAATAAGGTTAATCTTATTATCTAATTGGTTTTTATATAGTCAAATGATAAAGGTTAAATTCTTGTCCATATCGAGAATTATAGATAGTATCTTCTCTATCAAAACTAGCCTTGCAATGGTTGCCCTTAGACTTTCCATATTGGACTATTTGCCCTTAGTACCTGTACAAATATACTAAGAAAAGGGTTACTAATATCACACATGAGCTTAAAGAACAATACAAATCAAACACAATCTCTCAATTCACCACAAGCTCCCCTCCCATTGATACATGAGCTCCCCACTCCAAGAGCAAGACTTTAGAGTTATTTCTCTACCATCATGCTAGAAAAAGAGAGAGAGACATGGAAGCTATAGAAGGAGAGTAGACTTATCCTTTTTATGTTTGTATTCAACTATTCTAAAATAAAGATATTATTCTTTCGCTAGCATCAACACTAAAATGAATGCAAGTACTAACTACAGTGGAGTTGGTGTGATCCATCTTATTTCTCCACATATAAACATAACATAAGGAAGATATCAAATTCACTTTCTAACACATATCACAATGATTGAGCACTCACATCTATTATGATCACCATTTTTCATCCAACATGTATTCAACTATTCTAAAATAAAGGTACTCTTCTTTCCCTGGCATCAACACTAAAATGAATGCAAGCACAACATAAGATAGGTGTATACTAACTATAGTGGACTTGGTGTGATCCATCTTATTTCTCCACATATAAACATAACATAAGGAAGATATCAAATTCACACTCTAAAACATATCATAGTGATTGAGCACTCACATCTTTTATGATCACCATTCTCAATCCAACATCTATCCAAATCACCACATTGAAGCTCATAACATTATAGGGTTTCATTAAGCCTTTTGGTTGGGGGTTAAATACTAAAAATTTAAGTGCATCAGGAAAATTCACCAGTAGGGGTATTTTATTTCATAATATTGGGATAAATTCAGAGGATTTGCTAACAATATAATGAATTTTTCAATTGCACTTTAACTAGAAAATCATGAGCTTTTAACGAAAACAAGGGCCGTTTTGTGAGTCATTCTTTAGCTTGAAATATGAATGAGAGGGCTTTCAAGTATTCCTTCAATGCACATGATCAATAAGGTTTCTATTAAAGTTCATCCATGGAGGAATTTAGCCATTAATTATAAGAATTTGGTATAAGATAACTTTTACTTCTTGCTTATATGCTCTCTTGTCTTTGGTCATTGCTATCATGTGCTATGGCATGTCCTTTCTGATTTTTTGCATTGTCGCAGTGCATAGGGTTGAAGGTCACCATAGGGGTTTGGCGAGAGAAGAATGTATGGGGGTTCAAGAGCTTAGACTCTGAAGATGGTAGAGATAAGAGAAGGGTTGAAGGTTTCAAGCCAAGTTCTTAAATTAAGAGATAGTAGGGTGAAGGTAGATTCAAGGAGAGGAGTAGACGGAAGAGAAGGGTTTCAAAGAAATTGAAGACCTAGAAGAATACTCCCAAAAAGAATTAGAAAATGTAGAAGAATACTAACAGAGATGAAGCTTTTCAGTTTCTTTTAACATTATGAGAAGATATAACTCTAATAGACAAAAATGTGTATAAAATAATACCTTCCTCTATGCTGCTTAGATCGTCAATCTGATGCTTCCATTGACTGTGAAAGGGGGGTAAAATACCAGCACACCTAGCCAGAATTTTGCCAGATCACTCCTTCATCTCCCCCTTCGAAGTGCTATTGACTGTTTGAAAACAACGATTGCACGTCGCGTGATTTTGTCAATCTCTCTTTTTACATAAAATCCTCTCAAATTGGCTGAAAGCTACATGCTTTCTTTTACATGTCATCCTAATCTAGAAGTTGTCTATAGTTTTATGGATTTTTATAAGAGATAATATCTAGAATATCAAAATTTGGCTAAAACTTGTCCAAAAAATCCAATATTTTTAAACTATGGATACTAACACTAATGTTTAAAATGGCATTGGCTCTCGAAATCAATAAGAAAGCCATATTCTAGATTTTTTTTACACGATATACACATAGCGACATGACATCGACCCCCTCCTAACCTACACATCCTCTGGCATGTGCCAAAGTCTTACGGATTTTCAGTGTTAGAAGAAGTATCTTCTACCATTTCAATGTCTTCATCTTCTGCCTCTTCTTCTTCCTCTATGTGTTCATGTCCTTGAATTACATCCAAGTATTCTAACTCATATGTTGAACTTTCTCTTTGTTTGAAGAGCTTGATTCTTTTTCCAACTACGGGTATCTTCATGCTTGTCCCATCCAATTCAGCCAATGAATATGTGGCATTGTCATGAACGACCTTTACCACATACGAGCCAAACCAACGCTTTACCATCTTCCTAGAAGCATTGTATTGATTTTCTAAGATGCTGTCATAGATAAGCACCCAGTCATTTTCTTGAATTTCTCTTGGCCGAAGTTGATATCGCTTATTAAATCTTCTTTTGTTATTTAGTCTTGTTGTATTTAGCTTCTCAATAGCTGCTTGAACATCTTCAGGCCTTCTTTCTAGCTGCCATATGCGCAAAGTCAACAACTCTTCTCTACTGATGCCTTTCTCCAAAGGTAGAAGACTCCATGTGAGAATAGATTCTTCAATTGGAATAATTAGTTGTTGTCCATGCATTAGTTCAGCTAGCATATAGCCACTTACTGTACTGTGAGTAGTCCGATTAGCCCATAATGCAAAAGGTAGCATTTTAGGCCATTCTTTGGTCTTTCCTCTATAAGACTTTGCTAGAGCTTTGAGAATAGGTTGGTGCCCTCTCTCACTTTTCCCATTGCCTTCAGGGTTTTAGGATGATGTTAAAGCCATCTTAATACCCAATTGAGCAAAGAATTTGCATGCCTCATCGGCATCCAATTCTCCTCTATCTGCGGTTATCTTGCCAACATAACCATATCTACAAAATACTTCTTCAAGGAAAAAACGACAAACAACTTGAGTGGTCTTGGTTGTTAAATATTTAGCTTCAACTTGATTGGTTAGAACTTCTCTTGTATGCACTAAATACTGCATATTCCATATCCTTTTAGGCATGATTACATGATCAATAACCCATTTATAATGTATAGATAATGGATAAGTCGGTTGTAACCCATCTCGATGCTTGACCATAGAATACATCTAACACACATAACGGGTTTCAACAAAATGTGCTATGTCTCGATACATGTTTTGCCACCAATATTTTTCTTTGACTTTACTAAAGGTTTCCCATATGCCTCTATGGCTAGCCCATAGGCTTTCATGAAATTCCTTCATTACCTATTGTTGCAATCTTTTGTTACCTAAAACTCGGACATGCGCTCCTTTCTTCTTCTTTGCATGCTTCCATAGATGCCCTTCTTTAAGAAAAAATCCATAAGCTTTCCTCTTAATATGCTTGAACTCTTCATCAGTCCAAGACTCCTCCTTCTTCATTGTGCTCAAATGTTGGCCAATCTTCAGCCAATCTTCTTCATAATCTTCTTTAAGGAAATGAACTAGAACTTGAGTAATGTAATGAGCATGTTGGCTTCTAGTTGACCACCCTTCTTCCATAGATAAATCTTTGATATTTATTGCTGTATGATGATTTAGAGTAGCACATTTTCCTATTCTTACTGTGCTTAATGCTATACCATTAAAAATATTAGCTTCACCTGCAAGATTTAGCTTTGGGTTTGTATATGCAACAACTGAAAATACACTTTTAGTATCCATGGAATGAAATTTAGTAAGTATAGATTCTTCAGCTTCATCTTCTTCCATCAGCTCTTCTTCATTGTCATATCTAGCACGTGATAGCATGTCAGCAATTGGATTTACCTTTTAGGCAATATGATTGAATTCGGGGTTGAGATATTTAATATATGCAATCCATCTTAGCATAGCAATGTCGGGTGTAGAGCAATTAGAAATTATACCCAAGAGTGAAAGACAATCAAATTCTACCACTATAGAAGCACCTATAAGGTATTCACGATCACACTTTAATGCTATTACAACTCCCCACAATTCCCTTTTTACTTGTGCATACCTTATTTGACGTTCATTGAGAACCTTTGCTCCAAAATGAAACACATACTTGTTACCTTCAAGGTCTTCTTGGCCAACAGTCCATCCTATCCCAATGGGACTTGTATCCATAGTGAGGATGATGGATTGACCATTTGAATAATCAGTCCTTTTGAGAGTGGGGGCTGAAATTAATAACTTCTTTAGTTTGCGTACAATGAGAGTATGCTCTTCCCCCCAAGAGAATCTTTGGCCTTTTATTAATAATTGATAAATATTTTCGGCTACATGAGAAAAATGTGGTATCCATATGAGATAGAATACACATGTGCTAAGAAATCTTCTCACCTCTGAAATATTCGTTCATTTTTCTTGCATTCTACTGATGGCATCTATCTTGATTGGTGAAGGTTTACGCCCATAGGGGCCACATAGATGTCCGACAACTAGGACTTCTTCTACTCCAAAAATTGACTTAGCTTCAGAAAGGGTAAGATGTACCTCTTCTAGCCTTATCAAAATCCTATCATAATCATGAATATGGTTAACTACAAATGTCTTGCAACCATCTTCCTCAAGCTCCTCATTCTTTTTATTGACTTCACATCCCTTGATAGGTACATCATAAAGAAATGGAAGAGTAAGTTGTGGAATAAAGTCCCTTAAGACTTTGTGCATGGCATTCATCATATGGGCTATGGAGTTTGTTGCACCTTGTGGTAGAGTGCACATGTAGACCAATCCAATAGGTGTCTTCATTGTGGTAATGTCTTAGCTTTCTAATGAAAGATGAAATTGGTCATATCCTGAATATAGGTCGCCCATAGAATAAATTTGTCTACCTGCAAAAGCTTTAGCAAACTCCTCAACAATTGGAACCAAACCAACATTTTGGATTGTGACACGATTGACAGATTGTAGATCTTGAATGAATTGTAAAGATCCATTTTTCTTGGGCATAGTAAACCATTGGTTTGAGTAAGGTGCTTAAGAAAGTTCTAAAATCTTCATTTTGATCTTCTCATTTAGAAGTTCCAATAATTTTGGCAAATGCGCCCTTGAAACAGGAATAGGCTTGAGGTTACAAGGCACATGTGGGATCGTAAAAATGACCATAGGAGCCACAATATTTGGATCCACACAACCTATTTTACTTGGCTGAAATGTAAAAGCTTTTCCATGTTTCATTAACATTTGCATAAAAGAGTGTTTTTCAGCCGACGGAAAAAGGAAATAATTTTCACATATTTTGAGCTCTTTTATACTTTCAGATGTGAACTTGTGACCAATGTTGGAAGGATCATGAAGAGTTGGCTGATTTGCTGCCCTATCAGCCAGCCCTTCACTCTCAAAGGTAGTGGGATTGCCATAAGCTTGACTTCCTTATCCACTATCTTGTATTTTGTCTCCACTTGCACTTCAGCCTTGTTGAGTAAACCAATGTCTTCCTACTCAAAAAATTCTTGAATTTTTTAATAGAAATTCAATGTAAATACTTCTATGGACTCATTTTCAGCTTGATTTTCTATATGAGCAGCTACATATATTTCAGCCAATGTGTCAGTAGTAATCATTCCAACAAAAATACCTAAAATATCTTATTTTCCAGCCATCATGTCATAAGTTTTCAGTTATCTTTTTACATGACATAAATATTTTCTTTCATCTTTAGTCATGGCTGGAAGAGACTTATAACAACCTATACTATTGGTTGCACATACATACATATTTGGTAGAGACATAGTTTCTGTAGCATAAGGAGGTTCAATCTTTTTACATGATGCATTGCCATAACCTCCTTTTATAGCAGTGCAGTCCAAAAACCCTTGAATTCTCAGGCATTAGGATGCACATGATAATCATGTAGTTGACCTCTGTGTTAACCCCAACACGAAGAAAGCAAAAGGAAAAAAAAAAGACGCAGGGCAAAGGCGGAAAAAAGGTAGCCCTGACTGAAGAAAGAAGAGGAGAAAAGGCCAAAAGCACAAGGCCAACCTTAAAAAGTCCAAGGAAAATGCAAAAGGGAAAATGTGCATTTTAAAATACAAAGGCGCACCCCGAAATCTTGTAAAAGAGTACCAGGCGGTGGAAAATCCGAAAAGCTAAAACAGAAGACAAAGACAAAGGCCAAGGCAAAGAGAAATGGAAGACAAAGGCGCACAAGGAAAAGAGCAAGTCAAAACTATTGTAAAATAGCGCAAGCGCATCATGGTTTAATTCTAGGAGCACCGGGCTCTCACCCGTGCAATTTGTAAATGTAGACGGGCGGTGGAAAGGAAGCTAGGAAGATAGAAAGACAATGGGAAAAAGGGCCTAGGCTACGGCCGACCATGTAAAAAAGGAGAAAAGGGGATGGCTGCCCAAAAGGGATTTAGGATTTTGTATATAAAGTTGAAAAGTGAATGAAAAGCTCATTCTTGTGTGTGGCAAAAAGTGGCTCTCCTCCTCCTCTTCTTCTTCTTCTTCTTGCTTGCTTGAGCTTGTGCTTGAGAGAGGGAGTGTGAGAGTGTGAGGGAGTAAGTGTGCGAGGGTGAGGGACCGTGGGGTGGAGAAGCTCTCCATCTTCTCCCCTCTTCTTCTCTTCTCTTCTCTTGCTCGTGGTGATGGAGCTTGGAGCGTGGAGCTTGAGGATGGAGCTTGCTTGAAGCTTGCACTTGGATTATGGAGCTACTGGAGTGCGCAGGAGAGGAGGTAACTCAAACGGCATGGAGTTAAGCTCACTACACCCATGGATATGGATGGCGCGTGGGCTATGTGAGAGGTAGCCATTCGAGCTTGGCTTGGAACACTTGAAGCAATAAGCGGTCCGTGGCTCTTGGCGGTTGAGCGAGAGCTCCCACATTTTGGTTCCGTGGGGACTAATGGATTCAAGCCTTGAGCGCTTGCGCGCTTCGAATTGAGCATCAAAGTAAGGGTTTCCCCGAACCGGTGCTTGAGATAGGTAGGTAGTGAGGGGGTTGAAGATGGTATTCAATCTCCTTAGGAAGTAGGTTTTTTGCTTTTTGAGAGTTGTGTAGTGAGATGGAGTAGAGTAGGTATTTACTTTGTGAGTTGTATGCATTAGAGTAGGAGAAAACAAAGAAAATAAGCATTAGGGTTACTATTGCAAAACAGGGCAAAAACATGGCAAGAATCATGCAAAAGTGGTAAAAAACTTACTTGAGATGCCTAAGGTCGATAAGTGAGTTATTGGGGGTGCCAATACCATACCCGAAAGAGGGTATAAGGGCCAAAAGTGGCAAGAAAGGCCACATTGTGCATTTCAGGGTTTCAAGAGAGTAGGAGAGAAGAGGAAAGCTTGGCAAGGAAATCCACTTCAATCTTGGCATCAAGGAGATCTTCGGCTAGCCCAGGTAATTCTACACCTCCCCCTATAGTAGTGGGACCAATCTAGAGTTGCTTGATAAGGGGGAAGGCCTCCAACGCCCTGCACGACGAATTTTGTGAGCTTCGGTAAAAACACACGTGGCGTTCGGCACGTCCGAGTCACGTTGACTCTGGTCCGAGGCCCAGACTCGGCCCTCGGACCACCCGGCCCACTCGGCCTAGTCGGCCCTCGGACCCCTCGGACCGCCGTCTGAGGGAAATCGTCCGAGACAACCCATTCGATTGTTCAAATCAAAACTTTTTGCAACGTGGCACATTTGGGCTTGGCCCGCCCGAACGACCCGTCCGAGCTTCAAATTCGACCCTCGGCCACATCCCACATTCGGGCCTCGACCCAACTGCCTCAACCCATCCAAATCACCTTGTCTGAATTTGCCATTCGGCCATCCCAATCACCTTGTCCGAATTTGCCATTCGACTGTCCAAATCACCTTGTCCGAATTTGCCATTCGGCCATCCGAATTAAAACCATCCGAGTCAAACCCTGAAATTCGGGCCTCGGCCCTATGCCTCTGCCTGTCCAAAGTGACCTACTTGGACCCTACAATTTGGACCAGTTGGTTCGAGTGTAATTTTTAATCAAATTTTTAGAAATTTGACCTGACCTGGCTAAAACGCAGCAGCGCAATCAGTCGGAAGCCCGTAGGACACTCAGAACGCTATTCTGGCTCACGGAATAGGAAAAATCGTAGGGCGCAACCGCTTAGGAGCTAGAGGCAGGCAATTACAAGACCAGGGACTTAGGTGCAATCCACCGAGGGTAAAGTCCTGATTAGACCAAAAAACAAACAAGGCAATGAAGTGGAAAAAGAGCGCCGAGCCCCTAAATTGACCCCACAGGCTACATAGAACGAAAGGCGCACTGCAGACCCACGACTGGGCCAAACCCTCAAGTAAGTGGTTCAAGATTTGGCGGAACGATCCTCCAAGCTGTGTAGGGTGCCTACCGCAATGACCCTACAGGTCAAGGAGGGGACCGCCTCCAGAAACCCCGCAAAGGGGACCCTACCCCCTCCTTTTCCACCCAAGTAGGTTGGAGAGAGAACGCGCACTGTGACAGGCCCTCCAACTTAGACCCTCAGGCACTAATGGCCCTACACGAGCATGGAGGCTCCCTTGTAAAGGAGAAACGAGAAGACCGCACTCGAATAGAGGCAAACAGAGACCCTAGAACCTTAACGGGCCGATCTAGCCATCAAGGGCAAAAAGGCCGCACTACAAGGACACAGGTGCATTGTGTTCAAACTACATTTAGTCAAACCGGAATGCAACATCGTCAAGCTACCAATGTAGAGATGACTAGTTATGACAGTCCTGATAATAGATGCTCCTTGAATAGCTCTACACTGATGAGCCAAGACATTAGTGGAGAATCCACATCTGGTTGTGCAGTTGGGGACTCAAGGGCATTTGTTAGAAGGCTTAAATTTACAAGCCAAGACCCGAAAGATGAAGACATAGTACCACTTGCTTATCTTAGGGTCAAACTCACCATGAAAAGAGAGCATACTATTGATGCTCAGATTGATGAAGGAGCAGATTTTTATGTCTTGACCTATGAGGCATGGACCCTATTACACCGACTAATGCAAATCTTAGCCCTTATGGGGGACCTCCACAAGCACTCACAAGGAAGTGCAATATGCTTCCAACAATTGAAACTGAAAGCTTTCCTATCCTATTTCATGTTCCTCCAAATGGTGCTAAATATGGTAAGGAAACCCTCCTGGGAAGACCCTTCAAAAGGGTGACCAATTGTGAGGCTAACTATGTAGAACAGAGGATACACGTGACACTACTGGGTGTGAGGATAGTCACAACCTTTAGCAAGGGTGACCTCAGCGAACCTCGAGGGAAGGGCAAGGAGCATTCTGACATACCAAGCGAGCCTAGTAATGAGAGCAAGGAGTTGTTGAAAGAGTTAATACAAGCGCAGGTTGAACAGAGAGAGCCAGTGAGTGAGGCCATACTTGAAACAAAAAGGTTAGGAGACAAGGCCAAGGATAGGATTTCATACAAACATCATAGAGGACCAAGAAAGAAGCCCAAGCCTTATAGACGAAGGCGTCGATGGAGAGCTAGCACAACGCCACAATGGATATCCAAGGCATTGCTTCGTGCTCAAGGGTATTATGCAGGCAATCAATGGATTTGGGTACCAAAACCCCCTGCTAAACCACCTCTTTCAGAAGCCCAAATTATGTCAAAAGCAAAGAGACATAGGAGGAAACTTAAATGAAAATCCGAGTCTCGAACTAAAAATAGTGGAGTGATTGAGCCCCTCACTATTGAAATCAAGGAACCAAACATGACCTTTCAAAAAGTAGATCCCCAACCTGGCATGTGTAGCAAGCAGATATTAGAGGTAACTGTCGAGCGTGCACAAGGTCCACTAGTGCCCAAGGAGCCTTTGACTTCCCAACAGGATAATGAGCACCATAGGCACAACATTGCTCAAGATAAGGTTGATTGCTCAACAAAGCTAATGACAGAATCATTTAACAATCATGAGAAAATTCTCCAGTCAGTGCCAAGCCCATGTAGGAGTCCCAAATCTCCTTCGTCCTCCCTTCCCAAACAAGAAGGAGTCCCAAATCTCCTTTGTCAACGGCGGCTACTCACTCCCAATCTCTATCTCCATCAAGGCTTCCAAATATCCAAGAAGGGGGACATGACATTAGTCGTGTCTCTCAGCCCAAGGATATGCCTGTGCAACCCAATGTGACGAGATCAACTCATGCTCTACACAGATGAATGCTCAAAGGGAAACAAAATATGCGAACACCTCTGATCGCCCTAAGGACCGGATACCGCAATCCACCAATAGTAGCAAGTCCACCAAACTAGCTGCTAGTACTTCAAATCAGGGATCACAGCCATCACAGCCCTTGGCCATGACAATGCCCCTTGCGGAACGTGTCCTTAGTAGTTTATCTGTGAAGGAGGTGTTGCAACCAACTTCATTAATAACTCCAACACTTCCAAAGAGCCTAAAGCCTGGACTGGAGGAGTCAAACACATGGGAATTGGCTGAAGAGCTAGACTCCCCCAAAAGGGAGACAGTTGTACCCACGCAACCTCGCAAGGCTATTCCACAGGCCATGACTAACTCCCATGAGGACATGCTAGAGAAGGGAAATGCTAAGGCCCAACCAAGCACATCAGCAGTCGACCTAGCCCAAGGTCTTGAGCCATTAGATGCACCACCTACACTGACCAAGAAAAAGAGGAGAAAAAAACGAAAACAACAACAATTGCAGGTGGTTGTGGACCCCAAGAACATTGGGACAAAGAGTGCTGGAGAGTTGATGAATAAAGCATCGAGTCCATCCACCAATGAGCCCACTGATGCCCCTCCTAATAGCGGTGAAACCTCAGATACATCCGTGTGCTCCGAAAAATCAAAGTAGTCGTTACCATCAATGGCTGCTTGCAACACTCTATCCACTGACACAATAGAACTCGCATTGAGAAATCAAGAGTGGATACAACACTGTCATGACGGGGTGATGAATTCACACCAGTCACACCCAAAAAGAACCATGACCGAATAACGAAGCCTCAAGAGAAACATGGAAACCCCAAGAGCATGAGCAATCCTAGCGTTGACCAATCTTGCTCATATAGGCTTGAACCCCCAGCCATGCTAAAGCCTAGGCAAGCTCCTAGAACCTTGCATGAGATAGCAACGGAGCAAGCCCTTGTTGAACATAGAAGTGTCGCAGAATGCTTAACTGAGTTGGATGCTAAGCTCAAGGTGTTTGCACGCATTTATGTCCTTGTGGACATGGGCACAATCCCCAAGGAGTAGCTTGGAGATTACTTGCCCTTCCCTTTATCTTGGGAAGAGTAGGAACACCTTGATGAGCACTATAGCAGGCTCCTATATGAACGCTTGCGACTCATCTCATGCGAGGAAGCTGACGAACTGCACTTAACCATCACGTTCAATGAAGTGCTCTGCTAATAGAATCTCGTAGACATAGAGCAACTAAAGCGACTGTCAGTAGGCTAGAGTCTATTTGAGCAGTGTTGGTGTGAAGGCCGCGTTGCAATGGCCAAATAGGGGCTCAGATCATGACAGTCTCTAAGGAGCGATTGGCCAAATGGCAATCCCAAAGAAACCCAACCTATGTGGCACCAACTTCTCTTTGAGTGCTAACGCCATTCGGGGCAAAGACTTGGCCGAACCAGGCCAAGAAAATCCTCTGTTTGATAAAGTTCTTGCTGAGGAGGAGTTACATGTCACCAATAGACTTGGACAAGGTTCCATGCTACTCGATGTGGCAAAATATTTATCAGTATTGAGTAAGCTACCACGTGTGCTAGATGTGTGTGCCATGCTTCAGTACAATCCCGAGTTCTACCATTGGTTTCTATCCTAGTGAAGCAACAAGGGTTCGGACAAATGTATGTACACATATATATACAATGATTTTCGTATCACCATGTATAGACATTATCAACACACACAAGCCATAACAAGTCAAGCGCAGACAAACAAGTCGGGGCTGCCAAGCTATGCTAGGCCGGTTCCAGGTTCACAAGATCATGCCCGTCTCTAGGCAAAGAGCATGTGCTCTACATTACCATCATGGTAGCTCTGTCCAACATCCCTAAGGACGTAAGCAGGGCGCAGTCTCTCTCTCTCTTTGTACACGACCCCCTCCCCGGCCTATCCTTTTGAAGAGGAGCCTTTCAAATGTAGAACCACCAGCCGATCCAACTCAACGTGAGTCAAGACCTGCTCATAGTTAGCGGCCAGAGGGACACCATTAGAAGAGTCAGCATGTTCCACACCTCCTCTTCTAATCACATACGTTTGACAACCCACACAAAGTCCCTCCTATAGGAATGCTCTTATCCCGTATCAAAGCATAACTCTTGGATTGCATTTTGCAGGGTTCCAGAAGAAAAACATGGAGAATCATGGTCAGCTAGCTTGTAGAGATGCTCTCCACGGGCGACGGGAACATGCGACACGTGCCCCTCCACCGGTGTGCTACGTGCCTACCCTCAAAAGGTACGCAAAGAAGCAAGGCCCTAAGCGACACTATCCCGGATGAAGGCCGCGAAGAATGCCCGGGCCAAGAAAGTCGAGACTCAAAGAGACGCGTAGCATGTGGCAACGCCAATTGCACAAACGCCCAACGCACGCTCGGGCACCAAGTGCTCATGAAGTGACAAGGCGGCCCGAGATAGGGAAGAATTTAATGAAATTTTTAAAGACATTCTGGAAACGGTAGTAGCTCAGGACTACACCATTCATGTCTCGACCGACATGTTCCCTGCCCAGCCTCACAAGAACCCCGCACTAGCACTGCCCTGGTCGCCTAGCCAACCAGACTCACCCCACCTCGTGCCTATCGACTAAACCCCTATGATGTACAAGTAGCTCGATAAGTCAGCATGGCATGACTTTTTGTTTTTGATGAGTAAAGGGACAAGATCCCCACTTGTACACATTTATGTTACATCTCGTTACTGTATGCGACCTTAACAAGCAATGAAATAGGCATCCCAATAAACATCATAAAATTCTAAAAAATTATGTCTTAACATGATTGCATTTATAGTCTCACGAAGTGACAAGTGGATGCAGGATGACATAGGTCTTTGCACAAACATGTCTAACGGCCAGGCCACCGCAAGACCACCAACCACACACGAACCGCAACACAACCACGATGCGGAATGCAAAAAATCATCCTTGCGAGTACCCACATCGCACGCACCAAAGCATAGTCATGGGCTACACTCTCTTCTTGGACCAAGCACTACAGTGAGCTCAAAATGGGTGTCCCTGCAATCACACCAATATCGCAACAACAACTCCCCTAACAACGAGGCTCGGGCACAATCATCATTGTCATATTCATTTCCTGAGCCTTCTAGGCTTGACATTTCCTAGCCAAAAAGGCTCATAGCCTCAGCATATTGCAGTGGTTGTACTTTGGCCAAAAAAAAAAAGGAGAAATAAGAAGCACCCACGATCATAGCACCGCACTTAGGGGTCCTTAAGTTAGGTGCGTCCAGTGACCTTGGTCGGTTGGCTTCGTCCTTAGCCCCCTAATCCCCTTGCATCACCCACAATAGTTTAGTGCACATCAAGGGAAGGACATACGGAGGTGAGCTTGTCTCGCCTATGGTTAGACCTGTCACCTTGACCCACTTGCACAGTCCCCTCTGGCACTCTGCTTTAATACCATTGCGATCAATGGTGGTAAGCACCGCACGATTGGCCATGAAAAGTACACCGTCCTCCACAAAGCAAGTCCAATAGCTTCCAGCTACTACTGAAAGTGCAGTGTCCCTGTATTCAATTATGCTACGTCATGCAGTCACAAGGCAAAGGATGTCTCATACACCTTCATGAGAACTTCTCAACAAGGACAACTTTGCTTTATCCACACATTGTTATGAGAACCTAGCCTGGGGCCTTCTAACTATGTAATATCTAAGTATGCACGTGCACTCACATAATATCTGCACCAAAGTCTATACACAGTTTGGGTCCTCAAGTGCGGGACAATACTCAAGGCTTGCTTAGAGTTCGACCTGTCTCCCAAACTAATCCAAATATGTCTTGTGCATGCTACAAAAACTAGCACTACCCCTTAGGGAGAGACCACCTGAGAGGTTTTTCAATTGCAGGTATTAAAGACTCCAACGAAAGTCCCGTCAGCTTTACATCAACACTCAACTCTGAACTCTTGTCCTTTACTTCATCATGCAAACCACCAGCAAATCATCACGAGCAGGATCCACCATGAGCATCCCACTCACACCAAACCTCATGCCAGCCCAGGAGTGGCCATTTCCAACAAAGAGTAGCCCTATCGCCACCTACAACAATCCTATCACCAGCCAATCGGAACAGCACAGTGCCACCAATGCCCTTCCTCCGCACCAACATAAGAGGTCCTCCAAGGCAACCCACAATAACCCTTCCACCCACGTCTTCGGTGCAAGCTCCGCATGCAACCTTCGACGTAGAGTGCCTTGGGACTGGCACTCGTCTAGGAGGGGGGTAATGTTATCCCCAACACGAAGAAAGCAAAAGGAAATAAAAAAGACACAGGGCAAAGGCGGAAAAAAGGTAGCCCGACTGAAGAAAGAAGAGGAGAAAAGCCCAAAAGTGCAAGGGCAATCTTCAAAAGTCCAAGGAAAATGCAAAACGGAAGGCGCACCCTGAAATCTTGTAAAAGAGTGCCAGGCGGTGGAAAATCTGGAAAGCTAAAATAGAAGACAAAGACAAAGGCCAACGCAAAGAGAAACACAAGACAAAGGTGCACAAGGAAAAGCGCAAGTCAAAACTATTGTAAAATAGCGCAAGCGCATCATGGTTTAATTCAAGGAGCGCCGAGCTCTCACCTGTGCAATTTGTAAATGTAGACGGGCGATGGAAAGGAAGCTAGGAAGATAGAAGGACAATGGGAAAAAGGGCCTAGGCTACGGCCGGCCATGTAAAAAAGGGGGAAAAGGGGATGACCGCCCAAAAGGGATTTAGGATTTTGTAGATAAAGTTGAAAAGTGAATGAGAAGCTCATTCTTGTGTGTAGCAAAAAGTGGCTCTCCTCTTCTTCTTCTTCTTCTTCTTCTTCTTCTTACTTGCTTGCTTGAAACACCATATTGGGGAAAATGGGAATTTTCCATCAGTTTGGGACACATGTAAAAATTTTAGATTTGTCATAACTTGAACACTATAACTCCAAATCGAGCGCTCTATAGCTCAATAAATTCCATTTTTCAAGCACTTTCCAATGATAGGTCACATCATATGGTTTTGAGAAACTTATGGGCATGTTATCCGGGTGCCACCCTTTTAGTATTCAAAAAATGGAATTGGGAGATTCCCAAACTTACTAATATTGTGTTTTGAGCTTGTTCTTGAGAGAGGGAGTGTGAGAGTGTGAGGGAGTGAGTGTGCGAGGGTGAGGGACCATGGGGTGGAGAAGCTCTCCATCTTCTCCCCTCTTCTTCTCTTCTCTTCTCTTGCTCGCGGTGATGGAGCTTGGAGCGTGGAGCTAGAGGATGGAGCTTGCTTGAAGCTTGCACTTGGATCATGGAGCTACCGAAGTGCGCAAGAGAAGAGGTAACTCGAATGGCATGGAGGTAAGCTCACTACACCCATGGATATGGATGGTGCATCGGCTATGTGAGAGGTAGCCATTAGAGCTCCGCTTGGAATGCTTGAAGCAATAAGCGGTCCGTGGGTCTTGCGGTTGAGCGAGAGCTCCCACACTCTGTTTCGATGATGGTTAACACACACAATAATAAATTGGATAGCTCATTCGTTATCCTTGCTTCGGATCTGAGCATAGGAAGAACCATCATCAAGAGCTTTTGTTTCCAAGCGAGCTTCATAAATGTAAGGTTACCTAATAATGATAGGGTAACTACAAGAGTCTTGAACAAAAAAGTGAAAATTGTCTTTTATGTCTCCAATAGTTACTTGCACATTACGATATGCAGCATATAACTCTCCAAAAGAGTTGTTTGTAGCTTTCATTTTCCAACTTGGATCAACATCTATGGGCCATTCGCCACTTTAATAGAGACTCCTTGCCATGACGTTTATCTTAGAACCATGGTCTAAGAGTGCAATACATGGTGTTTCTTTTTCTCCAATTTTGACGATTGTCTCCGTTGCTGCTCTTGCCTAATGTGTATGGGAGTAGTGACTTCTTGGAATGAACCGAGCCTCTTCCTCCTCATGCATGTGTTGTAGACGGCCTTCTTTTTGAGAGGTGGACTGCCCAACTAGTTTGGACCAACCCACCATTACATTTTCAACTTTCACTTCTTTAATTTTTGCATTCATGCTTTCTTTATCTTCAACTTGAATTGCTGCTATTAATTCTTTCATTGCTTCAAGGTGAATTCCTTGTGAAGTTAGCTTCTCTTCATCCTACACAAAAACTCCAAGAACTTGCAAAAAAGCATGCATTGTTTCTTTAGCTTTATCACCATCATATTGCCTTTTCCTTTTGATTACATTAATAATTACATCATGGAATTTATGTTTTCCAATTCCAAGAATTTTGCCTAAGGTGAATTCAATTTTGCTTCCCAGAATTTGTTCTTCTAGGATTCGTTTGAGGTCGGTTGCAGATTCTATTTTAGACTACAATTTGTAGCTTGGGCTGCTTGCCTTTCTTTTTTCCTTTGGTCTTCTTTGTTTGTGGTGCATCTTCCATTTCTTGATCTGGGGTTATATTTTCAGCAAGCTTTGGTTGTTCATGCGTTCCTCTAGTTATCCGTTTTGGAGGGCTAGAAGAGGAAGGCCCTGGCTCATCTTCTCTTCTTCTCTTTTCTTCAATCAATACTTCTTTATGATTGACATCAAGCCAAATGTGCAAAGGTGGAAAAAGAATGTGCTGGTTCTTTCCAACCAGTTATTCCTCGAGTGCACTGACTGGCGTTAGCTAAATCTTCTTTGATTGCTTTACCACGTTCCATTTGATCTAGTGCCTGCATCCATACTTTATATTGCACATTAGCTTTACATGCTTTCAAATTTGATTTAGTTGGTTCAATTTGCAGCCCATAGGTAGCTACATCAATTGCTACGTAGGCATTCTTTACAACTAAATCTTCTAATCTTTTCTTCATTCCACCATTACCAAAATTTGGCTCCAGTGGAAGACCAGTTTCAATTGCATGAATGTTTCCATCTTTCCAAAAGACAAGCTTCTGTGCTTCAGCCTCACAAAAGGCAGAACGCTCCCTCTTGTCCTATTGTTTGCTATCACACCAAATACAATACCTCTTAAATCCTTCTCTCATGGGTCTTTGAGTTGATGATCCTCCTCATTCTTCAACTTTGACATCCAGATTCTCCACCTTGGAACTAATTTTTGTAAGATTCAGATGAATGTCATGCATGCTTTTAATAAGTTCATCCATGACATCATTTTTAGAAGGAACATAAGAAGAAAGAGTTGGTTTATTAGTCAAAGGAATAGGGGATTTTGAAGGTGGAACAAGCTCCATCAATGGAGTTGTTGAAGGTTGAAGTAGAGCCCAATCTTAGTCGCATCCGCTCTCTTCAAGCAATCATGTTAACTACATCAGTAATATTTATCCATGCAGTCTTGACTCCTGATTTGGAGGTAGTATCTTCTAGGAAATCACTTCTCTTGCAAAATGGGATCTGTAGCTTTAAGGAATAATTCAATCTTCTCACCTTCCATACTTTGTTGGTCTTTAGCATCAAGTTGTCTAAATTTACTTTCAAACTCATGGTATAAAGTTGTTGCAGCTAAAACTTTGTTGGATTTCTCAACCCAATCAATGAAACTTTTCTTTGTCATTAGGCGAGAGTCTTCTAAGAAGATTTCTTTATGTAGGACTTTTTTGAATGCAGCCCAATCCGCATCTTGCTGAAAAAGAACATGGATTCTTTCTTGAAGACCACACTTGGATAGTTTGGTGAAATAGTGACTCCATGCATGCTGCACTACACCAAAGAAGAGCATTTTCTCAACATACAAGCGAATAAAAACACTGACATTTTGACCATTAAATTGTTTTAATTTCTACCCAACTTCCTTTAGGGCCTTGATAGCTGTGGAAACAATCTTCTCTTCATCTTGCCTTTGTTGTTGTTGTTGTAACATTTGGACTAGTTGTTGCTGAGTCTACTGCAATATGCATACCAATTGTTGTAGAGTATCTCCTGAAGAATCCTCTATCTTGGAGTTCTCTTATATGGACCTTCACATCGAGTTCACCAATGTTACAATGCATAGGGTTGAAGGTCACCACAAGGGTTTGGCAAGAGAAGAATGTTTGGGGGTTCAAGAGCTTAGACTTCGGAGATGGTAGAGATAAGAGAATGGTTGAAGGTTTCAAGCCAAGTTCTTGAAGATAAGAGACAATAGATTTAAGGTAGATTTAGGGAGAGGAGTAGACGCAAGAGAAGGGGTTCGAAGAAATTAAAGACCTAGAATAATACTCCCAAAAAGAGTTAGAAAATGTAGAAGAATACTAACAGAGATGAAGCTTGTCATTTTCTTTTAGCATTATGAGAAGATATAACTCTAATAGACAAAACGTGTATAAAATAATACCTTCCTCTTTGATGCTTAGATCGGCAATCTGATGCTTCCATTAGCTGCAAGAGGGGGGTAAAATACTAGGACACCTAGCCATAAATTTGCCAAATCACTCCTTCGTCATCTCCCCTTTCGGAGTGCTATTGATTGCCTGAAAACAACAGTCGTGCATTGCGTGATTTCATCAATCTCTCTTTTTATATAAAATCCTCTTAAATTGGCTGAAAGCTACATCCTAATCTAGAAGTTGTCTATAGTTTTATGGATTTTTACAAGAGGTAATATCTAGAATATAAAAATTTGGCTAAAACTTGTCCACCAAAAAATCTAATATTTTTGAACCATGTATACTAACACTAATGTCTAAAATGGCATTGGCTCTCTAAATCAATAAGAAAGCCACATTCTAGATTTTCTTTTACATAGTGTGTGCATAGTGGCACAACAACATTATAAATTGAACATCTTGTCACATTCAAACCCCCTTATTCTCACTCACATACTACACATATTAAGGCACTATATGCATAGTCTCATAAAAATGGCATGCACTCTTTAGCTTACAACATCAACTAGGGATGATATAGAGAAAGGCTAGATCTTTTGTCTTTCGCCTATTTGAAATAGTCACATGTGGACTAAATTTTGATAAATTTCTCTAATTGTTTGACATCCTAGGTTTGAAATAATAGTGAGGAATCCACAACATATCTTGGAAATGATCTTCATGATAATCTTCATATTGTGGTGGACAATTGTGTGACAGATGATTCATCCCCCGGCATGCTTTTAGACACTTTAGAGAACGTGCCTTTTGTGGTTACTAATAGTGATTGGTAAGAGTTGAGGCTATCATTCGTGAGCAATAATAAAGGGAGAGTTCATTAAATTGGAATATAGAATATCTGCAACTGCTTACTATATTGATCTCAAAGTTCCTTTCATACTATTCAAATGTAATCCCATATACTCATTAAAGAGAAGTTTACCAAACCTCCCTAGGATTTTATTATTAGCTCAATTATAATTCAATGTTACTATTGGAAAGATTTGAACTTATTTTTATGCCAAGCTATCCTTATGTACATTTTAGAAATTTTTATTTGTGCATGACATTTCATGATTTGTAGTATACTCAGTTTCATGGGAATGAAAATAACACTTTTTAAAGCTCTATAGATGCATTGAAACCGGTGCAACATGAAAGAAATTATGGCATGTTAGAAGATAATGAAAAACACAAGTAAAGAGTGAGAATTTAAGAGGCTAAATTTTTTTATTATACCAAACTAATACAACAAATGGCTGAAGGCTCTATCCACCCATGCACTCCTATGATATTTGGTAGTGAATAATGAAAATGGTAGATGGAGGGTAGCGACCATATGATGTGCAAGAATAAATGGAGGATAGGGACAATAACAACAATTCCTTATAGCATAATGTTGCACCATGTGTAGCATAATGCCCAAAGAAACCATAAGTATTCTCAAATCACAATGCACTAAGATCATCCATATATATGTATGTATATCCATGTCATGGCCAAAAGGTCAATCCCATCAAGAGAAAAAGAAATACCAACATAAATATCACCAAAAGAAAAAGAAATATCAGTAATTTTCCAATATATTACCAATTTCATTTACAATGGTGGCGTCAAGTACATCTAACAAACCCAATAACAAGGTTGTGTAAGTGATCTAGTTTGCAAGCCATTAACAAATCCTTCTCTACTGCATAGTCATTTCACCAAGTTTATCTAACCAACATGATAACAAGGTTGAGAATGTGATCTAGTTTGTGAGCCATCGACACATCCTCTCTACTACATAATCATGTACTTTAATGTCAAATTACTAGCCAAAGTATTCTGAAAATTTCCTAGTCTAGCATAAAATAACCTCAATTCATAACAATCAAAACACCTTCCAAAATAAAATATATCTCAATCTCTTCTAATCTAGAAGGAGGACCACTGCCTTAAAATATCCTATTCAAACATTGGTGCATGAGCAAGCTAGAGATAAAGTAGTTTCTAAATACCTAGATCCAAAGGTTATAGTGTAAACAAGAACAATTAAACTAGTTTGAGTCTAAATGAGTTCACCATTCTCTAAATAGAAAAGTAGATGTTATCCTAAATGTTAATTCTTTTTAGATGACTATAGGTATTTGTGCCACTACGGAAGTGCAATCTAGGGTTAGAACTCAAACACACCCATCAAACTCTACCCACATTCAAACCAAATTAGATACACCCCATGGGCAAGCTTAGTCATGTTATTAAGGTCAATGCTTGAAATATCTTAGCTATTTTATTTGAATCAACACTTTTTTAATAATTAAAGTGAAATGGATGAGGCTCATGAGCTGCACTAAAATCCATCAAATCTAGCAAAACGTGCTTTCATTCTAGAATGTAAATTCACATATTTAGAGCTCTTCTAGTATGCATAAAAACATTACTTATTATCTCTTTAACCACTGGAAAGTAATTCTTATACTTCTGAAAACAACCAGTTTAGGTAGATTGAAGCCCACAATGGCATTACCAATTCCAAATGAAGCTAGGAACCCAAAACCTCTCCTATTAAATAATTGGGGTATGTTTCATTAATGCATTATCAAATAGACAAAGACAAGCCTTATTGATATATCACACAAGCTTGAAAAAAAATTCAAATCAAATACTTAATATCTCACCCCACCACAGGCTCCTCTCCACACATGAGCCATCCATTCTGATGAACTTTAGTTATTTATATGCATTACACTAGAAACCAATAGATAGACATGGAAGCTATAGAAGGAGAGTAGTTTTGTTTCTGTGTTCGTCTTTGACTATCCTAAAATGAAAGACAAGGCAATACAAGATAGGATTAGTGTGCACTATTTATTCTTATTTTGTTATGATCAACACTAAAATGAATAGCTAACATAGTACAAGATGGGTTTATATTGACTATCATTGAGTTGGTGTGATTCAAGTTATTCCTCCATACACAAACATAATATAAGATAGATATGAAATTATAATTCTAACACACATCACAATGACTTAGCACTCATATATTCTATATTCACCATTCTCAATCCAACATCTATCCAAATAACCATTAAAGCTCATAAGAGTGCAAGGCTAGCCCTTTACTTGGGGGTGCACCTCCTAAAATGTAAGTGAATCAATCAATTTTTTAAAAAGGGGTATTTTATGTCATAATATTGGGCTAGATTTAGAGTACACGAACAAAATTTGCTTTCTCTATTGAACTTTGATAAGAAACTCCTATTTCTTAAGAAAAAGGGGGTCATTCTATGAATCATACATTACCTTGCCAAATGCATATAAATTTATATAAATTTGGTGATTTTTTCTTATCTTGTCTTGTGTTCTTCATTATTCTATGTTTTGGCATGCCCTCTTTAATAATTTGTACTAAAAATTGAACATATTGTCATATTGCATATACTCAATAAAGAGAATCTTATCAAACCTTACTACGACTTTGTTATTAACTCAAATATGATTCACCATTAGTGTTGGAAAGGTTCCATGTTTATTTTTATGCAAAACTATCCTTATATGTTCTTTTATAAAATTATCTATGCATGGCATTTCACTATCTTTATTATAATGTGTTTAATGAGAAGAAAAATAACACTTTTCAATGATCTAGAGATGCATTGAAATTGGTGAAGAGTGAAAGAAAGTACAATATTTTGAAGATAAAAACAAACATAAGGAAAAGAGAGAATTTGAGAGAATTATCATTGAGAGAAGGTGTTTTTATATTGCGAATTCAAATAAATAATAGAAGGATATTGTTAAACTAGAAAATTGACACATATCTTTAACAGAAGGGTGTCATGAACCTGAATGAGTAAGCATAGCACCACTATTCTCTAGGGTATTACATCCACTTACCAAAGTCCTCATCTTATGAATTTGAGGTATATACTATCCATCAATGCACTTTTCAACTATACTGTGTTAACATTAGGTCATTTGGTATATGATTAGAGCCCCCGTAAGACGTAGCTTTTAATATCCTTCTAATAAAAAAGCCGTTCAACCATTTTTCTTATTACCAATGCATCTTTAAGACCATTTTTTGTTGACATGGGATGAAGGGTAGGATGGAGGGTCTTGATATGCTATCTAATCATTATTATATTCTTTATGTGTGTGTGCATGTGTGTGTCTATGTGTTAGGTCAATTAAGCATGAAACTTTATATATTTTATTAGATCAATTAGATTACATTGATTTTTTAGACTACATCATCATTTTAGGAAGAGCAAAGTATCATATTAGTAGTTGCTTGAGGATGAGAGGACTATTCAAACATTTCTTTGAGGATAGTCATATAAGTATTCTTTGTTGTAGGATGGAGCTTCAAGGATAGTTATATAAGTCAATCCTTCCACTTGATCAAAACTTGTTAACTAGTATGATGGCATGTATCATGCTCACAAAAGTCCGAGATCCATTATTGATTAGTAAAGTGTTAGGTGGCAAATAACTACAACCTATTAGTGAAAACAATGAACCTCTAGTCTATGAAACTGATATTGTGATGGGTTCGAATGTTCACAAATAGATGTGAGCCTCAATTAGCCAATGCATGTGCTGAATTATTTGGAAGTAACCAAGCTTCTAAACACTTAGTGCAATAATGCATTGTAGTAAGGATATATCTATTCCTCATGTAGGATGCTACCGATTTGATGGGACCCATAAAATCGAATCTCTAGTTTTGAAAGGATTCCAATGGAAAGATTGGATGAACTCGCAATGGATCTCAAGGAAGGGGTTGACCAAGCCATTGGCAAGTGTCACACAATTGGATAAACTTGCAAACATCACCATCCATGGTAGGCCATCATAATCGTGCTTGCTAGATTTTCCTGATAATGGTGTCAACTGAAAAGTGACCTCATGAAATTCCTTGATGAGCTTCTTAAAACATAGCATATTTCTCCATGGGGAGAACCACATGTTGTAGTACTCTAAACAAGGTCCAAAAGTAAAGTTGGCCCAAGATAGATTCCAAATGTTGGCTATGAAGAGCCAATCGTTTGTATTGGTGCATCAAAATGTGGTTTGAGACTTCACTTGAGTCTAAGAAAACTAGCATTTTCTCATACCAACTCCAAGAAGGATTAGGTAGATAAGGTTTATAATATCAACAATTGTGGAAAAGAGTAAAGCATCTGGGAAATCATCATCAACTCTTGGAGGAGCTTCTCTAGAATCTAGGTAGGAGAGGAAATATATAATGATATGATGTGATCTTGCTCTATGCACTTCATTAAAGTTAAACTCATAGAGAAATAGTATCCATCTAGCCAAGCATCTTGTGATGTATTGCTATAATAGCAATACATCACAAGATGCTTGGCTAGATGGAAATAGACTAGAATGATCCACATGAAAAACAAATGAATGACCAAGACCAAGGTATTTTTGTTCATTGATAGAATAGTTTTTCTTGTAGAGGAGAGTTGATTTGCTAGTATAAAAGATGGTTTGAAACCATTCATTAGATTCATGTTGCATGATCATACTATCAATTGCAATAATTGATGCATCCAAAAATACATGGAATGATTTGGTCCAATCCAAAAGGACAAGAGTTGGGGCCTTTGAAAGTAACATTCAAAGATGTTGAAATGCCAAATCTACCACCTCATTTCATATGAAGGCCAATTTAGGAATGTGCTCCAACTAATTCAAAGGAATGGTTGCATGAGCTAGAAGGGGTAGATACCATCCATGCCAAGAAAATTGCCCAAGAAATTGCAACACAATGGATGGGGAATCTAGAACTACGGATTGAATAATAATAGACACATGGCGGGGGTTCACAATAATACCATCTCTTGAAATAACACATCCCCAATAAAATACCACCTTTGATAGAAAAAACACACTTCATGGGGTTAAGACAATGACACTTCTTGATATCTGGTGAAGCGTAGCTGAAGATGATGCAAATATAGTAGTGTTGTGTCGAAGACACTAAAGTCATCTAGAATTATGCACATGAAGTTGATTAAGTAGGGTTTGAATATTTCTTGCATATCTCATTGGAAAGAGGCCAAAGCATTCTTCAAGAGGAACCACATCACAATACAAACAAATACTCTTCATCCCATAATGAAGGCAGTGTTAGGTTGATATTCAAGAGTAAGGAAGACCTAATTGTATTCATTGAAACCATCTAGAAAAGAATACCTTTCATGGCTAGCTACCTTATCTAAGATGCTATCAAGGTATCAAACAAAAGATGGGTCGGGGATAGTGGTAGCACTCAATCCACATAGATATGTAGTTTCTTGTTTTTCTTTGGGATAATGATAATTGGAAAAATCCATTTTTCTCAATCTACAAAAGCAATGAATCTCACTCCAGCGAGTCAATCCAAACCAATTTGGCCATGTGTAAATTCATGCGATATCTTTGTATACACACTGGAATATGATTTGCATTAAGTGGAATCCAATGTTGATAAAATCTAGGGTCCAATCCTTTCATTTCATGATAATCCCATGCAAGTACATAGTTAAACTTGATGAGGAGGGCAATGAGGTGCCCGCAGAACTCATGTTATAGGTGTGCATTGATCCTTAGTGGTTTAATATCTTCTAGAGCAAGGTTTTCATGCATAGGATGGCCTAATTGGTGACCCGAAATAGCATTCATGGGAAGGTGTCTAAAAGAGATCATCAACTTTGATAGTAGTAGTAGAATATCATAAGATGAAAAATTAGCCAAGGATTATAATAAAAGGACTCCATGATAACATGGGCATCTCAAGCTATATAAGGATCAAGAAAGAAGTGTTGTGGTCTTCTCCTCTTTCTTTGTCTTTTACATTTGCTCCTTCTACTCCTTAAGTAATCTTTACATGGACTCTCCCTCGATTATCTTGGGCTTATTCCTCTCCTCTTAACTTCACATCCATCTATCTTCCTCTTTACTTCCTCCTTCTTGACAAGTTCTAGTTTTGGGTCTACTATTTCTTGCAATTGTTCAATGCTATTCCCTTTACCTTGAGCATCAATGGAGCATCAATGATAGATCATTCATTGTGAACAGTGGTCCTTTCACCATAACTTGAAGCTACACTTGCTTGTTGAATGGATTTTGAGCTTCTTTCCTTCACCAAGTCATCCATGCATATTACTTATTCAAAGACCCTTGCTAGCACATCCCTTTTTAGACTTGGGTTACTCAAGTAGGAAAGTCCATTGTCATGTATTTTGTCTAAGTAGATTACTCTCGAGATGAACACCATGTCTTGATCTTTGTCATTAATCCACTATAAACATTTGATGAAATATATGAGCATTCATTCTTTAGTATAAATTTTCTATCTCAATATCATAGTGTGATGATTACTTTTGTTGGTATGCTTTATTGTTAATTGTGAAATGCCAGCATACCCTTGTGTCAGGTCTAGGTATGATAAGGCTTTTCTACCTTGTAGAGGTAGTGTAACCACTTTGCACCTAGTAATCACACCCAAAATGTGGACCCGATTACACATGAAAACAACTTAAACTTTCCCATGCACATCAATCTACATATGCATGTGCTCACAAGATCCACTAAAGGACATCTAATCTATGTCCTCAACGTGGTCTAAGCATGAGCAATGGTGTTAGACTCTATCTCTTGAGGGAACTTTCCTTTACAATGATGGTGACAATTGTAAAGTAGAACAATCCACTCTAGAATCTAACAAAAATAGCACTTTGTCCCTAGACCTTAGTAGGTGCACCTTGGTATACTAATCGCCCCTATCAGGTTGCTAGAGTTCACAAGGTGACTATTTACGCCAGCTTAACTAGTCGTGGTTTCATCTATTCCATCCTGCAGTATCCCAGTCAACACGTAGATGGCTTCTTAGTTATGGATTCCATTTTTGAAGTGTGGTAGCTCACTAGACAAGGACTCAGATACCTTCCTTATGCAATTTGAAGTGCCATACATAGTCAATTTTTCTACCCTAGTGAGTTGTGCCCACAAGGTGGCTGTATTAGAATCATCAATGTGGAAAGAAATGGTAGCTTGTCTTGTAGATGAAAAAAAAGGGCAATGTCTAATGATCCCCAAATAATATTTTGTTCATGGTTCCATTTAGATTGCACCAATGCTCAAAAACTACAATGACTACATAGGCTAAAAGAAGGTATTATCATAGTCTAGCGCGATACAGCTTGGTTTAAATTCTTGAAAGGATGAATGTCCCAAAAACCCGATGGTAAAATTGTAGTACACTCCTTGTATGTACAAGGCTTGAATAGGGCAAATTTGTGAAGCCTTAGCTATGGAAAACCTATCTTGCCATGACCTCAATTATTTTTATTAGTGCACACTTCACGTTGAGATGTTCATGTCCAAAGACAAGACTAAAAAAGGGAGAAAATTGGCCAAACCCATTGGTAAGCCATATTAGATGGAACCCAATGTAAGGGCTTTATGAATCTCCTCATTCTATATTGCAAAATTAAACACACTGGAGACTACATTCTCCTTCAAATGCTCGGTCATCATCAAGATTATCACTCCTAACATGGATGTCATTATCGCGGATCTCTTCCTTGTTCTTTTGATTGATGTCCATCAATTTGACGATCAGGTTGTCTACATACCTTGATTTGGGAAACCTCTTGATGATGAAAAGGTATTTCAATGTGTGAAAGTTGTTGCATTCAACATTGTCTAGGTTGGTGCATGAGGTTTGGCTCTTTTCCCCTAGGCATGATCCAAAAGCTTGTGCAGTTGATCAAGGTCTTTTAGGTTATTGGCCTTGCAAACTTCCTCGAAGTGTTTCATGAAAATTTATGGTTCATCTCTTGCTGCATATTTCTCAACTTGTTTTGTGATATCATTTTGGTGTAGCTTTTGGCATTGGGCACAATCCCTAACCCAACTAGGATTGGGATAGCTAGTGCAACACTATTCCACACTTTGATCGAATTATCTCATAATCACTTGGTTAGGAGCTCAAATGGAGTGAGGTCTACTTAAAGCGTTCATTCTACATCACTATTAACCCTTAGTTGGGTGTACCCTATGAATGCCAAGATGTGTTGCATTTGGTTAAGTTTGGTCTCCTTCCTTTTCCTATTTACTTGTTGCACTTACGTAAATCTCATGACAATGATCGCATGTGCTCGTCTACCCATATGCAATATGCTGAAGAAGACATTAGTGATGACCTACCAGATGCTCATCTCTTAGAGATTTCAAAAGATGAAGACCTAATTAAGACTGGTATCACTCCTTGGCAGATGACACTGTTGAGGTACTAGAAAAACGAATACCATATAAACTAATAGAAAAATCCATATTTCAATAGCTCGTGATCAAAGCATGGCCATATCAATTGATCATTGGACAATTGTATCACTTAGACTAGGATAAGCTACTAAGACATTGTGTATGTGATCATGAGATGCATGAAGTCTAAATAGAAGCACACGCAAGAATTACACAATGCCATTTTGATGAAGATTCCACTACTCACAAAATCTTGCAATCCTAGTTGTGGTGGTCTATCCTATTTTGCAACATTTGTATGCTTCCATTGCATTCAAATTACCAACATAAATTCTTCACCGATACCAAAGGTTGGCTCAAAGAAAACATTAGAGCCATTGCTAAAAGTTCCAACTTGTTTAACAAAGCATGCCTTGTATATAGCCCACTTCATTTTGTATAAGGGATTTGGATTCATTGATTTGATAGAAGCCCATAACTTTGTTCTTCTTCCCTTTTGATGTATTCATCTTTACTTCTTTGGTTGAGATGAAGGAGCTCCATGTGACCCAAAATATCAATTTCTTCTCTTTAACACATTGGGTCTACCAGATTCATCTAAACACGTTCTTTATACTATGGTGCCTTAGGGCATAGGAGATCTCTCATAGCCTTTAATCACATTGCATTTAGCCAAGATGATGCTGATAATACTACAATTCTTATAATCCATGCTCTATACACATGATGCACTACCAAGCTAGGGTTAAAAATAAGAAAACTCATGAATTTTAGTTTGTAGATAGGTGGACAAGTCTTGGTTGATCAATGGTGAAGACTTTAGAAAATTGGGAAAATGGTAAGAGAAAATCCTATTTTAAAGCTATTTTTGGGTGAATTTCAAGCTAAAATATGTAAATGTTTTGTATATATGGGCTACTTTTTGAGTTTTCAAGCCTAAAATATTAGCCTAGTAACTAAGAAAACATCTTTAAAATAGCATTTGAACTAAAATTGACCCCTAATTTTTACCAATATAGTAGCAAGTTATTTTGAAACTAGGCTACCTAAAAACACCCTTTTGATGATGTACTGCATTACCTCCCTTGATAACATATGGAAATTGAGCCTTTCATGTTCATGATCTTGACTCCTTGCTAGAACATTATGAGATGATCAGCTCAAGTATTTATTTTCTTCTAACTGATGGTTTTAAAAAAACATCCAAGTCTCAAAAAGCCATGAATGGTCTACATGACAATGACTCATATATTAATAGATAGCCTCTTGATATGGTTGCTCATATCTTCCATAGTAATTATCTCCTTTCATAAAATCTTTAGCTCATGAAATAATAGACAGAGATAGGCATCCATATTTTTGAATTTGTAGCACCCAGGAACAAGTAAGCTAAAGATTATGTGTCGCTTCTTAGTAGAAAACCATTGTGGGATGTTGTAGTTCACAAGAACTACTAGCCACACATTGTAAGAAGTTGAGTGGAGTTTGAATGGATTTATGCTATCCATAGTGAGACCGAGCCAAAGTATTTTGGGCTCTTGTATTAAGATTGGAAAGATGCAGTCAATGTGACCCCATACTCATGAGTCTGTTGGTATTTGCTAGATTCTCTACTATGTGAAACATGTGATGGATATGTAGTATAAGTGAAAGTATCTGAGAGCATTTTAAGAGATGCTTTGCCCTTGTAGGTCATGTTTTTTATACCTTTGAGAATTGTACTTTGGGCATGTTTTCATGGACTCATATTCTCCTTGAAAAAGAGCACACAATAATTATCGCCTATCATCACAAGACTCGCAGATCGTGTTTCGAGATGGCAATATGTGTCATTTTAGCAGTCTAGATAAACATCTTTGAGGAAATAAAAAATTGTTCTTATTTATACATGAAGACAAGGGAGTGTAATGTGTACATGAATAACTTGATCACGCTTGCATTGTTGTATGTATACTTTGTGTGTATACCTAGGAGCACAAGGAGTATTCTTAAGTGAGATACTTGGTACCCATCATTTACTGATATGGAGTACGCCTCTCTCAATGGATTGGATGACCCCATATCCATGAATAGCAATGCATAGATCATAGCCTCTATCTTAGGCTCACACATTTGAGAGAGGTCTTGATAGTTCCTTCCACTACATGTCTGGGAACTCTTTTTATGGGCTGTAATAGGTGCATTGCTTGAGATGAATTGACACCTTCCTGTGAACAATTCTAGGACATATTTAATTTTATTGAAGCTTATTTAAATTGTATTTTCATTTGAAATCATGAACCATATACACTTTGCTCACAATTAACTCAATGTCTAAGACCCCTTCATTGATGATTTCCAATGTGTCACGCATATGGTCTATAGACAAGCAATGTTTTCATCAAATTGCAAGCTTGTATTAGGTGTATGGACATAAGATACACTAATTGAGATATGTATCTTGATCTTGTATTAGGGGTATTGACATAAGATACACTATGGTAGGTTTGGACATGTTGCATTGTACTATCGGTGGTTGCCAAGAAGACTCCTATACCCCAAAACCCTATAATCAGCCCTACTATCCAAGCAATAGACAACTCAACTTTGGAAGGGGAGCTTCATTAGCTCTACTAATGCCTAATGGCTTGAAGTTAGATGCCCCTAGGATGGACATCAATCCCACGGGAATCCCAATGCCACCTCTACCCATAGTGACCCATCCATCAAGCGATGCTACGATACACTTTATAGAGGAGCTACTAGAGGACGAAACATATGTGAATCCTTATGTCTCCTATTACAAGGAGGATAATCCTATATTGATGGATTTTTTGACGAGTGCTAGTTATGGCTTTAGGCAGAGGAAGAGATAGACGTCTAGGAGGGGCTCCCAACCAAGAACCACTAGCATGTTGGACTTGTAGACATCCCAAGTACATTTCATCTCATTACCCTAAAAAGGGGCAAGCAAATAGGGATAAGATTGACTTGAAATCCAGAGTGTGGAGTTACACATTTTTGTGCTAATAACCCTAGAGGGAAACCCTCCACTAGCATGGGAATTGTGCGATCAATACCACTTGGACTCTTTAGCGTCACTTTGTATGTGTGTGTCTATGTGTTAGGTCAATTAAGCATGAAGCTTTATATATTTATTAGATAAATTATATTACACTAATTCTTTAGACTACATCATCATTTTAGGAAGAGCAAAGTATCATATCAATATTTGCTTCAAGGCGAGATGACTATTCAAACATTTCTTTGAGGATAGTCGTATAAGTATTCTTTGTTGTAGGATGGAGTTTCAAGGATAGTTATATAAGTCAATCCTTCCACTTGATCAAAACTTGTTAACTAATATGATGGCATGTATCATGCTCACAAAAATTCGAGATCCATTATTGATTAGTAAAGTGCTAGGTGGCAAACAACTACAATCTATTAGTGAAAGTAAGACACCTTTAGTGTATGAGACTAATATTGTGATGGCTTCTAATGTTCACAAATAGATGTGTGCCTCAGTTAGCCAATTCATGGGCTAAATGATTCGCAAGTAACCAAGCTTCTATACACTTAGTGCAATAATGCATTGCAGTGAGGATATATATATTCCTCATGTAGGATGCGACCAATTTGATGGGACCCATAAAATCTAATCTCTAGTTTTGAAAGGCTTCCAATGGAAAGATTGGATGGACTTGCAATGGATCTCGAGGAAGGGGTTGACCAAGCCATTGGAAAGTGTCACAAAATTGGATAAACTTGTAGACATCACCACCCATGGTAGGCCATCGCAATCGTGCTTGCTAGATTTCCTGATAATGATGTCAACTGAAAAGTGACGTCCGAAAATTCCTTGATGAGCTTCTTAGAACACAGCATTTTTCTCCATGGGGAAAACCACATGTTGTAGTACTCTAAACCAGGTTTGAAAGTAAAGCTCACCCAATATAGATTCCAAATGCTATGAAGAGCCAATTGTTTGTAATAGTTCATCAAAATATGGTTTGAGACTTCTCTTGAGCCTAAGAAAACTAGCATTTTCTCGTACCCTCCAAGAAGGACTAGGTAGATAAGGTTTTAGACTATCAACTATTGTGGAAAAGAGTGAAGCGTCTAGGAAATCATCATCAAATCTTGGAGGAGATTCTCAGGAATCTAGTTAGGAGAGGAAATATATAATGATATAATGTGCTCTTTCTCTATGCACTACTTTAAAGTTAAACTCCTAGAGCAATGGTATCCATCTAGCCAAGCATCTTGATGTATTGCTATTTGCTTAATTAAACTAGGGTAGAATGATCCAAATGCAAAAAAAATGAATGACCAAGCAAATAATGTTGAAACTTCTTAACTAAATAAATCATTCCAATGTATTTTTTTTCATTGATAGAATAGTTTTTCTCATAGAGGAGAGTTGATTTTCTAGTATAAAAGATGGTTTGAAACCATTCATTAGATTCATGCTGCATGATCATACTATCAATTGCAATAATAGATGCATCCAAAAATACATGGAATGATTTGGTCCAATCCAAAAGGATGAGAGTTGGGGCCTTTGAAAGTAACATTCGGAGATGTTGAAATGCCAAATCTACCACCTCATTCCATATGAAGTCCGATTTAGGAATGTGCTCCAACTAATTCAAAGGAATGGTTGCATGAGCTAGGAGGTGTATATACTATCCATGCCAACAAAATTTCCTAAGAAATTGCAACACAATGGATGGGGAATCTAGAACTATGGCTTGAATAATAATAGCCACCTTGTGGGGTGGTCCACAATAATACCATATCTTGAAATAACACATCCCAATAACATACCACCTTTGATAGCAAAAACACACTTCATGGGGTTAAGACAATGAGACTTACTTATTGACATCCGGTGAGGCCTAGCCAAAGATGATGCAAATTTAGCAATGTTGTGCCAAAGACATTAAAGTCATCTAGAATTACCTACATGAAGTTGATTAAGTAGGGTTTGAAGATTTCTTGCATATCTCATTGGAAAGAGGTCAAAGCATTCTTCAAGAATAACCACATCACAATACAAACAAATACTCTTCATTCTATAATGAAGGCAGTGTTAGGTTGATAATCAAGAGTAAGGAAGACCTAACTTTATTTGTTGAAACCATCTAGGAGAGAGAGAGAGAGAGAGAGAGAGAGAGAGAGAGAGAGAGAGGGGGGGAGAGAGAGGGAGAGAGAGGGAGAGAGAGAGAGAGAGAGAGAGAGAGAGAGAGAAAGAGAGAGACAGAGAAAGAGACATCTCCTTGCTGTGGCCATGCCCTGCGTCCGATGAGAGTGTTACCCCAAATACGTCGCATCAGATGCCTAACGAGCACCTCAGAGACATTCTAGGTAAGTGTCTTCTCACATATATGTATACATAGGACAAATACTCATACATGCACTCATATATAAACGTTGACGCAAATATTCATTTTTTCATTTACATTATTTTACTTACACACATATGTATTGACAAATTTTAAACATATACCCACCGGGCTCCTTGTATAACAATGTATACTTTGGATATGATTATTTCATATTGATACATTATAATATAATGATTCTCGATTCTTATATGCTTATATTGTCAAATCAGCCCCAAGTGTGACTTAGACAAAACATGAGAGTGATATCTTATGACAATGAGCATCTCCAAGAGCGTACACATGGAGTATGCATCCCAAACATAGGCATAGACATATCACAAGTTTTCATCCATAGTCAACACTTGCATACATAAATGCAAGGCTAGATAATAGATGTACTTAAATTATGCAATGCCCTATAGTGCAGAAATCCATATGCATTTGCTCCTAAACAATGGTCTGTTATAGATGTAGCAACAGCCTACTATGTAGAAATTCAAAAATCCAATATAACCAAGTAGTCTTGAGAATCTTAAGACCTTGGGTTAGACTACTTCATCATATAGTTCTACGACATGCAAAAATCATGTTTTTAATCCAAAAAAATACAAAAACATGACTAATTATCTATTTTTTCTCTATGAATATCAACCAAAACCTAGCTCCTCAAGCTCTTGGAAAAGCTCAAGAGCAATCCTTGAGCTTAGATTTGTACACTTAACTCTTCTATCCGTGAAATCCATGCACAAATCATTTTGAAAGTGAAATTTCAAACACTTGAGCATGCAAGCTCTCAAACGTGTGATGCACTCTATAATGTTGAACTCAATGCCTTGCTCACTCAAGCTTCACTAGCCACAAAAAAACTCTATGCATATGTCCTATGCAAGAACATTGCAACATACTATGGTTGAACACCCTAGGACCCGTCACCTGATACCAATTGAAGAGAGAGAGAGAGAGAGAGAGAGAGAGAGAGAGAGAGTTTGTGTGAATCAATAGATACATACAAACATACACACACATACATACATACATACATACATACATACATACATACATACATACATACATACATACATACATACATACATACATACATACATACGTACGTACATACGTACATACGTACATACATACATACATACATACATACATACATACATACATACATACAACATACAAACATACACACACACACACATACATACTTACATACATACAGTAACGTGTCCACCTATTCGCTTGCAGGACGTATCTCAGTAGCCCATCAGAATGAGGGTCTAGAAAGTGCTGCTCGGCACTCCCATGGAATGTTACGGGGTTTGCGATCTAGGTCTTTCCAAGTCTGTCATGTAGCGGAAGTATTCTAGCCATTCCCACTTAGGACCGACTTGAATCAGGGTTTTCCTAGTGGTCAAAATCCTAGAATGGCAGCTAGCGTTGAACCTCAGGCAATCTACTTTACACAGAAATGTTAGGGTCGAAGTGGATTCATGTTGCACTTGGTTCAAGGAGAATGGGAAACGAGAGGGATGCAAGTCTCGACCTCTCTGCCCATAGGGCATAGTCCCATTCTGTCTCCCTAAAACAACATAAATCAGGGTTCTAGTAACCTAGATTCTAGGTCAACGTTCCTTGCTATTTATTTCCTTCGAGAGAAGTTCCCTGCTGTCCATTTTGTTTGAGAAAAGCTCCTGGCCAACCAGGACCACCCATCCGTAGGACAGACCCATGGCCACATCCACCGCACTTTCCTCAGGGTTGCTTTAGTTGTCTAACTACCTACCACATTTAATTGGATATGCATAAAACAACTTCCTTAATTACCCAGTTAGACATCGGTTCCTTTACGTAATCTTAGCACTTGACATAGAAAAACAGTGTCAAACAAGTTCCTTTTCAACAGGTTATCTTATTATCTTTGGAATACATCCATATAATCCAGCCCGTAGGCTAATTCCATAATCCACCCGAAGGCAATGCATAACCCGACCAAAGACTATCCAGCAATCCACAAGGATTACTAATCCAAGATTCCGCCCATAGACTAGTATGTGGGTCTCGAGATCCAATCCCGAGTCATGTTGGCCTCTTGTGCAGGGCCCGAAAGGCAAGGGATTTATGGCCAGAGCCCCCCTGGCACCCAAGCATCCTCTTGCTCCAAGTAGCGCCCAACAGAGAGACCTCTTGTGGTGGGTTCGGTCCACATTCTTGGCGCGGCTAACAACCCCCTTGGTTAGGGTCAGGCACATAGTCGGGGGTAACTGATGCTGCCTCTCCCTTCAGGCCTTCAACTTGAAGCAGTAATTATCTTTCCATCTTTAGTTCCTTGAGCAAACAATGCAAACAATGCTCGTAAACTGTTACAAGCACAATCAATTTCCAATTGTGGTTTATTTGGCCAACTTCTAAGGAGTGAATCCTTATCTGTGAATGCATCCAACATTCGATCTGGGATCAATTGTGACTTGGAAAGATCCCCAAGGGTTTTTTTGTTCACCCTTTTGTCCTTGGGTTAGGGTCATACCCTGTTAACCCAAATCAACCAACACTTTAGGTTCCTTAAGTTAAGACAGTGAATCCTGGCGACCATGTCGCTCTAACTTGTTTGATCCTTGCTTACTAGGCAAAACATAACTTCTTGGCAAATCAGCCAAGAAAGATGATGTAGCATGATGACTACCCATCCTCTTGCAAGTTATACCTACCCTAGAACCTGCCAACCTCGTTCCAAGGAGTGGAAAATCTCTCTTGTGAATAAACCACAAAGTCATGCGATGTTGCAACTTGTTGCACAAGTGTCACACCTAACTCATGGGATCATTTCACCCACATTTCACCCATTGAACGATGTTTCCTGGTCAAGGAATTATGTTTAGACAAGACACAGGGTTTGGGGTGTCTTCTTACCAACCCAACCCTACTTGTACTACGCGTTCGGTCCTAGGGTTTCCAAACACAATCCAAGTTTTAGCATTAGGTCAAACGATCCTTAGGGTAGAAACCCTAAATCGTTATTTGCATGGATGTCCAATTGACCCAACATTCCGTGAATGTGGGTAGGACCTTTGGGTTTCAGGGCTTCGACTTGGTGTCCAAGTACAATACTTGGCTACATTTCTAACGTGCCAAGCCCTAGCTAGTACTTGAAGTATTTATACTATCGACCAGTTATGCCTATACGAATCCCTTGCAGTTTAGGTGATTTAGATAAATTGACCTACTTGTCTTGCGACAAGGGCGACCCTTTCCTAGAGATGCTAACCTTGTTCTAAAGGTGTAAACAGATGCTAGATACC